>NC_091827.1:27406600-28066600 GCF_038994185.2 Dermacentor albipictus
CCATTGATGATGATAGTTTAGTTCACGGAGAACAAAAGTGCACGGAACCCTAGCCATATACAGCTTCGCTGTAAAAGGTTAAAGGAGTGGCACATCTTTTTTTTTTTCCTATGCGCGCATAGAAACAGTGACCCTTATACAGCTTCGCCTTCCCGACACTGCTTCCTTTCTGCAGCGCGCTGTTGTCTTCGGCCGCGAACGTGAATCGCAGGCGTATAATGAGTCTACTCGCGTAGCGCGAAAGGGTTGCCCACACTCCGGAACGAACTATAAAGAAACAGAGTCGCGGGGGACAAAAGAGTGTCGGGTCGTTTACACCAGCCGCAGGTGTGAAGACCGCTGCGGCGCATTATCCACCGCGGACAGGTGCTGCTCTCTCTTTCGCTTGCAAATTACTCCGTGTACGTGTTGTCGTTGCGAAAAAAAAAATAATAAAGGGCGGGAGAGATAATAACGAAAGTACGGCACGAAACCAAGCGGCTTGCTTTACCCGCGCATACCTTTTCGAAAAAAAAGGAGCGAGCGCCATGCGAGGAGCTATTGTTCCCGAAACGTAGCCTTTCCATCCTCCTCAGCTTATTTGAGATTTCGTTGTTCTACTTCTTTTTCCTTTCTTCCTTCTTTCTTTCGTGGTGTACATTCTCTAACAGCTTTAGTAAACGCGCTTTCGAGCGCTTCCTTCATTAGCGAAACGACGCGCTCGCAAGCCGTGGACGCATACCGCTCTCGCATGTGTGTACGTGTGGCATGCAGCACGACGAGCCCACGCCAAAGCTTCCTCCTCTCGACGCGCGGGGCCGCGGCGCGCTAATTGGCCGCGCCGGCGTGCCGGATATCCATTGGTCACTACGGGGCGTGTTTCGGGCCGAGCCGGACGCTGTTGGCGCGTACACACAGCCAAGCCAAGCCAAGCGAAGGCGCGTGCGAAGCTGGAGTTGCGTACGCGCAACACACCCCGCATCGAGCATACGGGGAGAGCGAAGGCCAAGCCATATAGCCCCGCGAGCTGGGTGGAGGGGGAGGGTGGATTGGCCGGCCGTGCGTATTAACAACAAATGAAAAGAACGTTCCGGACACAACACCCGAGCGCTGCTTGCACGTGCCACGGCTTGATATTGGATAAGGCGCGGCGGCGCGGCGGTTGTTCTCTTAAATATCGTTTGAGCTACGAACAGCTATCGAGTGCGCGGCGGCGTGCTATGCAGTGAGACGACGCTAATGAGCATGGCTTAATATGTAGCTCGGAGCCTTATACTTTCTTTTCTTTTCTGCGGCCTTACCCTCGTCTATATACACACACGCTTGCGCATAGACTACATCGTCTACCCCCCTCTCTCTCTCGTTCTCTCTCTAGCCGCCATTTTGTTGCTCTGGTCAAGCGCACACACTCTCCTCCTGCAGCTGTTATCTTGTTTCTCAATCCTGGCTCGTTGTGTTTGGTTGGCGGTATGTAAGCGCGGATCCGGTGGGCAGCCCTGCTTTTGTTTTTGTTTGTTTCTGTGCTTTCGTTTTTCGCCGATGCGGATGTATACGTGGGCGCCTGTTGGCAAAAAAGCGCGCCTCGTAAGATGTTTGGCTTAGCTTGGGATCTTATTATCGGCCGGTTAATTTGCGCCACCAAGATTTCGCGCCGCTTCCTTCGATGTCGTTGTTTGTTCTTGTTGCCGAAGAGTGTTCGGGTTACGCGTTGAAAGAGAAGAAGACGAGAGATATACAGTGTTCTCGTAAGCTCCCGCAAAAATCAGGTTTCGTGCCTTGTCGCGGTGGGAAGGAAACATGCGGTAACTTTCAGGCGCTCTCCTTCCTTACTTAATCAATGAATCAGCGTAATCAATCTCTCTAATCAATGGGCAAATGAGCAAACTTCAGATTACAAGGTCACACCCTGTCCAAACGCTGGCTGACTGCATTGCCGATTATGTGAATCGGGTTTGTTAATTAGAGAACGTTGTTTCTAAACCAACGTAGATCGCTTCGCATGTGAGAAAATAAATGGCACCTTTGAGAACATTTATTTAGACAGCCTATAAAGAATCTATAGATGTTGTTGTTGTTTTTTTTTGCCTCTGTGAAGTCTATAGATACACAGATACCCCGCAGACTCATGACTTTGCATTTTATCTGGGGTAATGTCCACTGGCTTTCAGCCGACAATACTTTCGCAAGTACGTTTGTGGGACGCAATAGCCCAAGCGAACTGTAAGAGTTAAAGTCCTTCCTCTGTCGACCATACATAAAGAAATTATATAGCCCTAACCAGTTCAATGGAAGACGAAGCGGGCCACGAGATACATTTAGGTAGTCCAAATCGATTGTCGTAATGGTAGGAGTCTTGCTTCGCACAGTACCTATACAGCAACTCCACTCACACACACAAGGGTGTCTTATGAATAAACTGTTTGTGCAAATCTCCTCACGTCAGTTCAAAATTTCCGCTAGATTGATAGTGGTACATCCCAACTGACTATGTGTGCTGTATTTCCTTCGTTTTAAAAAACATATGCGAATGAATCGCTCTCACGTCATATGGCATATGAGTTTTGGTGCGTGCTGATTGCGCCACTCCCGTGGGGAGGCCAGTCGGTGGGAAATTTCTGACGCCGAGGCACATCATGCCATTCCATTGTAAAACGAAACACATTAATGCGTTTACAAAGTTTTCAGAAATCATAATGGACCTCGCTCGAATATAATCCTACTCACTATATATGTATATGCTCTGCACCTGATGTTGCCGAGTAATGAAACTCCGCGGCCACCAATCTAGCTGCAACCTTTCTGCTGTTTCAGGCACATTTACACCGTTAAGTGAAACCCTCAAAGGGTGAAGGTTCCGGGCTCGCGGCCCGAATCAATTACTTCCTACGCAAGTTACCGTCCTTGCAAACAGGGTTAAGTGTATAAGGAAGCTTAACTTACAAATTGTTTTTCACGGTCGTCCGGGGGGTGTTCATCCCCGAAATAAGGATTTCCCGCATAATACGCCAGTTATAGGGCCGTGCGAAACTATTAACCACTCGGTGCGTTACATTCTGCGCCGGTTCGGCACCGCGCGCGGATCTGGGCGGGTGCCACATAAGTTGATAAAGCCGCTCGCCGCCATGCTCATTTGCATACGCGGGCACGCACTCGCGGTGTATAGGGGTGGTACAGCGTTGCGAATGGGCGCCAGGCGCAATCCTTAATTGCTATCCGTAATTAGGCGCAAGGCCTATTTGCCGGCTGTTGGCATGCCCACGCCGCCGTGGCATAATCAGGTTCGTTTGTATGTGGCGTGCGCATATATATACACCTCAACGGCTCGCACGCAGACGTCGTCAACGAAGGGTTGTGGGACTCTCGTCCTGGCCGCCTTTCTTCTTTTTTTCTTTTCTTTTTTTTGCATATATGCTACGCGCCGTCTAATGCGTTACGGGCCGGTTTCGGCGCTCACGGGTCGTGAAACATAGACGTGCATCGGTCGAGTTCAGAGGCCCCGAGCAGGTCCCCAGTGCCCCGTGCGTGGCTGTTTCGAGCAGTGAGTGACCTTTTTCGTGCGAGTCCGAGGAGCCAAGGCACCCGGCAGAGGCGTGGAGGTGGAGAGCATTGTAGAGAGAGTGTGTGTAAGGGTAATATCTGCGATTACCGCCTTGTAACATAATGAAATACAGTGCCTCTGTCGACCCTACGTCGGGCCAATATTGGTGCTACATCGGGCATACTGGCGCAGCGTTGGCATGCTGAAAAAAGTGGGTGAGGGCGATGTTTGCAGTGAGTGTGCCCTATGACACACACCAGCACTGTCCACGAGGCGCAATACAACACTTTTGGTGTGCAACTGAAATATTCTGACTCCGTCCGGTACGCAGCTCACCAAAATGGCCCGTTTTATGTGAGCGGTAAGCACACGGGCGCCTGTGTCAACGTTTGCTTTAACCCGATGCGTCGAGCCGAGCTATACCGATAGTCATGCGCGTTGCCAGGAGTGAATGGGCTCCTTATTTCTGGCACGCCGCTGCCCCCCTCAAGTCACAAACTGGTCACATGCGCCTCTGTAGATAAGTTGTGAATTAGCTGAGGATATATTGCAGCATGTGCTATACTGAAAAATGTTTCCTCCGCTCATTTGTAAGCTGCCGGCCGGTAGATCAAGACGCTGGTTTTGGCACGCGAAGTTTCAGCGCCGGTTGCCTACAGCATTGATTTCAGAGGCGAATGGCTTGGAGTGCTTTTGCTTGGTGTTTCCACAGTGAATAGCGTATAATTCCCGAAGGTGTGCTGACACCGAAACACTTTTGGGCGCACCCCCCGCCCTTCCCCTCTTTCTCCCGCCAATCCAGGCGGTAGTTAGGCCATGGCCTCTGTTTTCAACCGCGGTTTGACAACATGGCCTGCAGATTGCGAGTTGCAGCTTGCTTTTGTACCGTCTCACGCAGCCCGTAATCGAAACAACTCGTGCGGAGAACCGCAGTCTGTTAACGCTTATTGGCGGCGAGGGTACGCGGCTGGCATGTGCCGATTTACGACTACGAATGGACGTATTCTTTTATCACCGTCAATTAAAATTCTGCTGTCGATCTTATCTTTTCATTGAACCTTTATCCAAGGGTACGTGCACTCATTTTTCAGGCGACGCGGGACTGCCCTATAGCGCCGTGGAAACATCTGTTCTCAACGTCCGGCATGAATCACACTTCGACACATACCGAACCTGTCTTCCGCAGCTGTAAATAAATAAAATTAAAAAAACAAGTTAGCTGCTGCCCTAAATTTCCTCTCGTCGTTTTTATGTGTTTGTTGACCACCGCGCTGGGGGCACAGATGATGTGGGCGTTCTCATTCTGCACGCGAAGTTAGAGGTTCAATTCCTATCCATGATTTCTTTCTTTCTTTCTTTCTTTCTTTCTTTCTTTCTTTCTTTCTTTCTTTCTTTCTTTCTTTCTTTCTTTCTTTCTTTCTTTCTTTCTTTCTTTCTTTCTTTCTTTCTTTCTTTCTTTTAAATCCGGCCAGAATGCAAAGACGCCATCGCTTCTCGATACGCCCCCTTGAGGGCTGCAGCGCATGCTTCACGGACACTTCGTAGATGGAAACACTTTAAAAACCCACGGTCGGTTTCACAACACCTTTCATTCGTAATCCCAGGTGATTCAAAACAATTTGAATCGGGCGACAGTTGTAATCTACCGCATGTAGTTCCGGGACGCTAAACCGCACGCTGCATGGACCGATTTGGCAATCAGTTTCACACTACAAGCCACAGCTTCCGCAAAGCGTGCAGGTACTTTATAGTCGTCCGTATAGTGTGTTCGAGGGTGGTAACATGCGTTGTCTGGAACGTAACTCGTCAACTTAGTCGCGTCAAGAACAAAACGCTAGAGGGAAGTGAAAAATAAGCAAATTCTAGAATGGGAACCGAGTTGAAGAGACTTCCCTGAAGAGTTGAGGAGTTCAGCGGGGAAAATTCACGATGACATTTTCATCCGCATTCCCAACAATGTTGCTTTGAACCGACGTTATGGCGCTACTCCGTGAGGCACTTAGAGCCGCCAAAGATGCAGCCAGGTGTATAAGCATGCAGGTGCCTTCCCATCGATCTGTTGTCACTGTACCGCTCGCGGCCCATGCGATCGTGGTCCATGAACTGTTTCCAGTCATAAGTGTGTTTGGACGAGAGTACCATACTCCAAGAAGCAAGCAAAACGCGCAAGATGTACACCCGACGTAACGTACAACGCCAATATAGGCTTATATACGTTGGGCCTGCATTGGGGGTCTCGTTCCTGTGGTGAGGCAGGGACATAATAACATGCCAGTGCGAAAATGACGCGAACGCGAGCTCCATCAACTTGCGCAGACGCTCGCGAATGCGAATAGCCTTCGGTATCGCGAAATTGAGAGTGAAGACCTGAGTGCCGACACAGCCGAAGACTCTGTGCCACCATTATGCAGTCGTCTAGAACTGCTTGACGCGGGACACCGAAACACGGTTGCTTGAATGCCCCATGCACTGTTTCGTAGCAGCGAGCGGTGTGCAGAAACTCTGCAAACTTTTTTCCGGGCACATGGAATGACATTTCACTTTTTCTCTCTTTTCTTGTTAGGTAATGTTCGTATACACTTTCCACAACGAAACCACTATGGGAAGTCTGTGGAACAAAACCACAAGTAGACTTGTAAGCAATTTTCGTCCATAGACACTATCGAGACATTATCTAGACACATCTACAAATATTATGTGCATACTATAGACATCGAGACGTCTATTGGCAATATCTAGACATTTGCCCACCGAGACATCACACAGTCAAATTGGCGTGTTTGTGACGCGGCAAAGCGGTCCGCGTATACAGATCTACATAGGGACCGCCGGTTATCTATATACACATTCGCCTTTTACCGGGGAGGCGCGATATAGACACGCGTCTGCCGCCTTCCACATGCGTTCACACGAGCGCGATTCGAGACCCCCTTCGGTCCGACGTTCACGAGGAGAGGCGCGACCTGCACAAGAGCACCAACGTAGCTAGGCCTAAAGGCTCCGCCGAGGCGACCCTCTCGTGGTCGGATCGGAACGCTCTCCGAAAGAAGGAGTCCGGGAGGCCCCGCGCAGACAGCGTAAACATCCGGAGCGCTCGCCGCATGCCTCCATCGAGTCAGCCACCGCCGTCGATGCTGCGACCGGGGAGCCCCCCTTCTTTGCTTGCCAGCTGTTTCACCCGGGGCAGCTAGCTCACTGCATGCCCGCGTGCGTGCCAAGCGTGCAGTGACTCCTTCGATGTCGCACTATAATGCAGTAATTCCTTATAATCGTCTGTGGGGCTGACGACTCCTTCGCGATTACGACCGTTGGATAGCTTGTTGAAAATGCTGGACCGCGGAATTATATATATGGCCGCGAATTCTGCAGCTGCATTCGATCGCATCGCCGCATTTGTATGGTTGTCGCCGTAGGCGATTGCTTTAGTTATGTGAAGGCCAAAAACACTGTCTATTTGTTTCCTCGTTCGACGCGACACGCGTCCACAATAGACTTGTGTTTGTATGGGAACAAAATGCGGCACACTTATTTTTTTAACTGCAGGAACAGACTACATGTTTATGAGAGTATGTATATACGAGTGTACTTACGACACCTACAGCGCCCGTAGGGGAAATTTCTGTGTACACGAAAGCCCCAACGGCATTCGAAATGATCCACCGTGGTACCTGTACACTGTAAAAAAATTTACACCCTTAAAGGTTAAAGAGGGTGTAAATGTGTCTATAACTCCCACCAATAGGGTGTTAGTTGCATAAATCACACCATACGGATGTGAGTTATAGACACATTTACACCTTTTTCACATTTAAGGGTGTAAATTATTTTACAGTGCATAGTGGCTACATACGGCGCTGCGCTGTCAAAGCCCGAGGTCGCTACGGCGCCAAGCTGAGCTATTGATGCGCCGCTGCCTTTGCGAGCCCTCGCATGCATTAAATGACTGAAGCTGCAGCTGCTGCTACCGCCATTTTGCCCAAGTGCTCGCACGTGGAGAATGTCTCTGGTGGACGGGACATGATGGAACCTTGTATCTCGGCCTCGCGACCACAGCAGCCCGACGCTCCGACCGTTATGGGGCACAATCGCACGCATGCTTCAATCGGACTACTGGCATACTATGCATTGCTCTTTGACGCGATTGGCGCATGCCTCACGTCGTGCATCACGTGAGAGAGAACAAGAGTGCGAGAGTAAGCTGTGCGTAAAGGTAAACATAGCACTAGATTTGCACGTGACGTTGGTTGTAATAAAAGCACTTGTATACACATCGCATTTGTAGCTTTACATGGCATTCTTTCCTTCCGCCCTCCCTCTCTCTATATTATATTTATGCTCCCTCTTTACCGTCCCCCAGAGTGGGGTAGCCAACCAGACGCATTTCTGGTTACCATCCCTGCCATCTCTCTCTTTCTTTCCCCCTCCTCCTCCTTGCATGACATTAAATCGGCCGCTTCACAAAACCTCCGCTTTCATGTGGATTGTATATAACATGGGCGTTGTATCTTCACAATTTCTATAGTGAATATTAATTGCTATATCAGCAGTCGCATTTGGTGCTGAAAAAAATTTCTCGAAATTAATTGTTAAGCGATAAGTTTGACAGATATATAGGTTACTTAACTGGAAGTGGCCATATATAGCCACATCTGCACGAACACAGGCAACACTGTACGCAGGACAGTTCACGGTGCAAACACTTCTCCGCTCAATATGCAATGACATTAGATACTAGAAGTTAAAACGGTGTGTATTAGGACACTTCATCGAGAAACGATACCCCTATCATTTCCAACATCCCTTCTATTATAACACTTATTCTCCGCTCAATATGCAGTGACATCAGACACTAGAAGTTAAAAGGGTGTGTATTAGGACACTTCATCGAGAAACGATTCCCCTATCATTTCCAATATCCCTTCTATTATAACTGTATTTGTGCTGCATAATCATTCGATCGAAAAACGAGGTTTTCAAGATATATGCAGTCAGCATGGCGTTGCAAACTACACAACGTCCATGTTTGTGTGCTCATAAATGAGTATTTCTGACGTTTGGTACGTATAGTAATGTGTGCACAAGCATCGCACTGTGTTCAACCAATTCACCGTAAAAATGTGATACGGTCTACCGGTAGCGTAAGTTTTTGCAACGCTACACCAGGCGCGAGCAGGTGTCATTGACAACATTACATCGTCGGCCGGACGGACGGAATCGTGAAACAAAAATGTCAAAAGGCGCCGGTTATAACCGGACGTTTAAATCATATAGAAGGTAAGGGTGACATGACTGAGGTACAAACAGGCACAGGATACTGAAGCACGTCGAATTCGCAGTGCGCAGTTTGAACGTTCACTATAGTATTTCACTGTCGTCTGGTTCTTTGCTGTTTTTCGTTGAGAAACAGCCTGGCAGAATAAACGAACGTATAAAGTCCTTCTTTATACTGACTCGAATTTAACTTTGAGCTATAAATAAACGTGTGACATTCGCACTTGATTGCGACGCTACATCGCTATATACAATGAATGGCCTTTTTACCGCTGACAAACGCTTCGTGCACCGATAAAACAAGTGAGAGACCTGTAACGTACGCGTATCGTGGGCGTGGATTAATAACCAGCTGCAGGATTGTAAACAAAGGAAGCGACAAACGAACAAAGACTACAACGAAACGCAGCTGTAGCTGGTTAGGTGTAGCAAAATTACATGTGAAAAAATAAAAGTGGTCGAATGCACTCTGCACTTATCTTTTTTCAACCAGAAATTTGTCACGAAAAACATTTGAAGACTTGACTTGCGTGTACCACCTCGAAAACTGACGTCAGAACAGTTCGTCCTGATTTTTTAACCTAATACGTGAAAACCAATGCATATATATAGATTGACCACCACCACGTCTCATCTGCATATAAACCATACGAAACTGATGGCTGCGCCGTCGAAATATTCGCGACGTCACCCGCTCAAGCCCATGTTGTCCGAACACGCGCTCAATCTTTCCCAGTTCTACCACGTGCAATGCAACGGCACGGAAAGTGCGAAAGGATAGATTCAAAATTCGTGCAGGCTCATGAACGCTGTGAAGTACAGTAAAGTGAGGATTTCCGACGTTTCCACATCATGAAACTACCACAAATACTGCGGTAGTTTCATATTCAGCAGGATCTATCGACGAAACGTGTAGAAATGCTCACACAAATTATAAATTCTATATTGTCTTGACAACGCATTCACGAAATATGATTTGCTGCGGAAACTACCACGATTTGTGCAGTATTAGTGGAAAACTACCAGAAATGTTGCGGTAGTTTTCATGTTCCGCAAGGTTCATCACTGTATGATGTTGCGAAACGTGTAGAAATGTGCACAAAAATTAAAACTCCTATATTGCCTTGACATTGCGTTAGCGAAATTTGATTTGCTGGAAGGAACCTCAAGATCTTCATAGATAGCACGGAGAATTCAAACATTACTCCTCAATGTTTACCAGGTCCTTTGACACTTCACCTCACTGAAAGCATACATGCTGTAGCGTAGAACACAATCATTGTATTATTGTGAACCCAAAATGCTACGGACGTTCTGAATTTGACTGGTAGTCGACCACGGCGGTATTGTGATAGCCACAAACGCTCACAAAACATCGATATATATTTACGATAATAAATATCACTACCTTGCAACATGTCGACTACAATCGACTATAGCTAGCTGGAAAGTCACACTTCGTTTTTTTTTCCTGACATGACTCGTGCATCCCAGTCTGCTTATAACTTCTTGACATCTCTCAATTCCAAGTGCAGTAAAAAACCGCGGTGTACGGAACTGTGGTTCGAAATTTCCCAGCGTTACCATGTATTCAAGTAGCCTGTCGCATTATATGACCATCACTTACATTCTATCACATTAATGTGCGGTTACCTCCTCTTACCATCGAAAGAGTTTGTGTTGATTTCTCCCACCCTATATACGCCGGTGATTCTTGTAAGGTTTTTAACTGCGGTGGAACTAGTTTGGGCGTCTAACGTATCTTAAGTTCTATGTTCCCGACTACATTATAGGAAATCCACAAAAGTATAGATAATCAATACGCTTCGCCAAGGGGTTCCTGCACTGTAATTTTTAAGGCCACCACAAAGGAGGTGACCAAAGCGGCTACAACTCGCACAAGTTTCAGACCGTAACATCCCTCTACTGCCCGTGATTCGCGCTATAAGACAAGCTGATCCAATTTTCCAAGGGCTGGCAGACGCTTAAGTTCTTGGAAACTGCCTATGGTATGGCAAAATTAAGCTAGCGCGACGCGTTACGCATACATTGATAGAAACGGACAGCTATCAGTTCCCGGCTGAACATCTACATATCTGCAAGTCGCAAGTAATATGAACCCAAGACCACGGAGAGAAGCCGCGCGCGCCTCCTGAGACACAGTTGGGTCACAATACACGGTGCGTATATAGGAGCTGCTGGCATATAGAATCGTATGCAAATAGCACGCACGTATCATACGCTAATCCTTTACCCGTTCATCCCCGCCCCCCGTGACCAAAACTTGCCCAAAGCATGTCGTTGACCTCACGGTAATGACGAGACGCGTCTCTGTTTATGGGGCCACGGGGCCAACCCCAACAGTGCCCTCTTTTGACCGGCACGACCGGCATCGAATCCCAAATCGAGTGATTACTTTTTCACGCCTGCCCCCCCCCCCCCCAATCCTTGTATGCGCGCACTAAAGGCCATATATATCCGTACTTCTTTTGCAATGGGATCAGCGGTCAATGACTGAGTGGGCGAGTGATTCATGACGCTCTAAGACGTGCCAAAGTATATGCTGCCACCTGTATATATAATGACATGATACTTTTATGACAAATCTAGAAGTATACAGACCCAGCTGACCCGATTCAACGACTGCGCTAAGCATCACCATTACACCGTACTCCTTCAACTGAGCATAGCAACTCCAGCCATGCAGTCTAAGAATTTACGCACAATCCGTGCTCGAGAACAGTTTTCACTTGAACGTCACAGTGCACTGCTGTCACCATGTGCCCGTTCAGGCGGGCAAATAGGTGGTGTCCAAATCCAGCGCTGCAGCGAGCTCTTTATTGGAGTGACATGCACTGATCTTGAAGGCGATGCTTGTGCGGATTGGATGCGCCGGAAGCAACTGGAAATCCAAAAACACGTCATAGCCGCCATATAATGGACATCACCTGAACACGCTCAGCTTCAATTTGGTTTCCGAGGCTTCGAGCGCGTGATGTTACAAAGAGCCGTGATGCTGCAATGAACCGTGAGGTTTTCAGAGACATCCTGGAAGGCGTGGCAATAGCTGCTGCTCTGCGCAAACACATTGCCTCCACAAAATGCGGTCCTCCTTACGGACTCAAACGCCGCGTTGCAACAACTCTACTGTGGCCAACCGTCCATCAAGTTCCCACGCAGATCACTAGCCCCCGTGAAAGAACTTGGGAACAAAGGCTTCACAGTAACGTTTCAGTGGATACCCTCCCACATTGGCATTGCTGGAAACGAAAAAGCTGGCGCTCTTGCATACGCAGCGCTCCATCATCCTCCCAAAGTCACGGGCCCAAAGAGCAATCCAGTTAAGAAATCTGACATTCGAAATCACTTTGGGTCTCAGTGGGTTCCACCGCATCTGCCATTAGTAACCAAGAGAGTTCGTCGAGAGAGAGCCTCACTTCTGCATCGAATAAGGACAGGATCTGCTAGTACTCCAGCACGGTTATTCAAGACGGGGTGCATCAATTCTACGAACTGTACGACATGCGACGAGATAGGAACATTGAACCCTTTCTGTGGCCGTGCCCACAATTCTGAGACGAAAGGGACGCTCTCCTGAAAAGTCTGCAACAAAAGGATCTTCCACATACATGCCTGCAACAACTGGTGTTCCCCGAAGGATCACTTATAGCCCGCAAAGAAAGTTCATGTCTCCATATCGGATTCTTAAGAGAGACAGGTCTGATGGCCAAGTGGTGAAACACCACGGTGATCTTATAAGAGACGCTCGGGCGGAGCAATTGTCGGCCTTGATCTCCAGGCACAACCCGGCTCTTGCTACAACTCACCACCACTGCCACCATCAATGACATCCCCATAGCTAGCTCACAGCAACTTAGCGCAGTGAAAAATGCGCGTGTGCGATGAATATGTCGTGCAGGTCCCTCTTCTGATTTCATTTCGTAAGTGTAAGAACGTTTAAGTGCGCCGTGTTCTTTACTGAAGATATCCACATGTTCCTACGTTTTCGCTGCGACTAAGAAACAAACGGTACAGAGTTCGAATTGAGATGCCCAACTGCGCATTAACATAAGGCCAGAGGTGCAGTACGCTATATGCGCTTCTGCAATGTCAGAGACAACCACTCCTACACCGCGGCCGGAGGCTTGGCATAAGCCACAAAAGACGCGAAAGCGTGACAATGCAACTCTCAGATGGTGTTCTCAGACCGCGGCTCACCGTGACGTCATAGATTTTGACCGCGTCTACGTGATCTGCTGACGGAAAAGGTCTACACAGCGCACATGTAGTCTAAATGAACCAAAGGCTCGACCTTACAGGATGTTTGAAAAACTTTGACAGCGTCAAAACAGGCTATATATACAGGTAAAGATGTAGTGTTCCCTCTATCCCGCTTTTCTCTTTCTGTTCCCACTTTCCCTTCCCCCGGTGTTGGGTAGCAAACCGGACGCTCGTCTGGTTGACCTCCCTGCCTTTTCTCTCTTTGCTATCTCTCTCTCTCTCTCTTTAGAATTCGTGACGTCAACGTCGCGCATAGGTACCTGTATCACTTAACAGTATAGTGACGTGCTTTCCTTTTTCGGGGTGTCTGAAATCAAATCGGGATCATCGCGTATCCGCCGGAACGACATGGAAATCACGATGACAGGATGGCGGCCGATGCCCGCGTCGCTGCAACGCTGCCGTGTACGCCATCTGTCGGTGTACGCATGCAGCGACTACGTGTGTATGCATGCACACGTGGTGTCGGGCCTGCGCATTACACAAAACGAGCAGTCGAAAGCGAGAGATAATTAGGAGTTAGGCGGAAGCCGGTCGTCCGGCTCTCCTCCCGGACGGCTATAGAATTGCTCGTTGACCGCGCGAGAGAGCGACAGCGTGATCCATCATCGGCCGATTCCTATCTCTGGAAGTGAAAACGCATCCCCTGCACATATGCCTCCACTGCCTGCCTCTCCCGCACTCCTCCTAAAGGCAAAGGCAATAAATGTTTGTGTATGATTCGAATACGTTAAATGAATGAGGTTGACCCAGATTCTTTTTTTTTAAGGCCCAGCGTTTCTTAGCGTGCCTCTGTAAAACAATATTTAAGTAGAGGTGACCGCGTACCAATCCTCTGATGTGTGTGTACAAAAACAAATCGGCGCACAAGAACACTTGTTTCTTTTCGTTACATCATTTTGATTATGAATCGCCGAGCCATCTCTGCCGATACGTTATCTCATTAATATTCGCGGCCCGTACATCCTGCCTTCATCCACGTTGTGTGCGTTTCACGCGTTCAAGCGATCTCGCGTGTGTACCCCCCCCCCCCCCCCCCTCCGCAAGGACGTCCTTTCAGTAGGATGTTCCACATGAAACGCGATTCCAGAGCGGTGAGTGCAAATGTCGGGTATCGTATTCGATGTGGACATCATACATCATAGACGATACACACACGCCATTTTACGATGTCTACGCTCTCTAAAAACAAAAAAACAAAAAACAAAAAAACAGTTACGTTTCGGCCACTCAACTAAACGAGGCACGTACGCATAATGCTCGAACCAATACGCGCAGGGGGAAAAACAACAAGCACAGAGAAAAACTTCTGCAGTCCCTTTACAACGACCGGACAATCATCGACAAAACAAAGTACCTCACATCTGCTCCCCTGCATCTCAGGTAATACGAACCACAGCCGTAAGATTCGTTATTATGAATGCAAGAAAACCATGCGCAATGTCCTTTTTTAAAAAAGGTATCTCAGGCAATGGGAGGCCTGAAAAAGCGCCAGCGGAAATTGCTTTCTTCTCCCGCCTAACGAATTGTGAGAATGCCCTTTCATGAGCGCTTAATTGGTTTAGGCGTATTGTTGTTTTGTGCATCTTATCCTTAGCTCGAACGTGTGTTGTTGATTCGCTTGGTTTTATACTTGTATACCAACCCATGTTGCAATGCCTCTACGCCGTCGGGTATTGCGTAAATAAATTAAAGATGGAAAACGGCAGTAAGCCCCCTCTGTTCAGGAGTAAGCATTGTGTAGCTATAGTACTTTTATAGTATTTCAGCGCCATGTCCTCAAGGTAAGAGAAACGACATGCGTGATGCTAAACCAGACTATGTAGCATTAGACCGTATACATTTTTCATCCGCTACGCGGTATCCTACGGGCGTTCATGTGCAAGCACATAGGCTGTACGGTGATTGTCGTGAAAGAAAGAAAGAAAGAAAGTGAGAAAGAAGGAAAGAAAGAAGGAAGGAAAGAAAGTAAGAAAGAAGGAAAGAAAGAAGGAAAGGAAGAAAGTAAGAAAGAAGGAAAGAAAGAAAGAAGGAAGGAAAGAAGGAAAGAAAGAAAGAAAGAAAGAAAGAAAGAAAGAAAGAAAGAAAGAAAGAAAGAAAGAAAGAAAGAAAGAAAGAAAGAAAGAAAGAAAGAAAGACTGCCAGATATCTTTCAAGAATTTCTCGTTACGGTGTAACACAATTTGTGTCGAGATGGGCTCCATGCGCGCAGCGTCTGCAGAAGTGACGGAGATATGAAATGTTTCGCAAGCCAGCTGCACTGACCAAGGGTGAAAAGTGAGACAAAAAAAAGAAAGAGAGAGGAATGAAGAACTGACCGGGGGGCGCAGCGCGGCGTCTCGTTACCACTGCACTTGGGCAACGTGCGACGCGTGCAATCTCGCTGAATGGCTTATCCTCCATTGCAACAGACTGGCAACTCAAGACCGCGGAACTGTTTCCGCAAACGTACCCCCTTCAGTACGCCGCCATGTGGCGGACGCCTTTATGCGCCCGTACACACTGGCACGTTCGTTGTGACGCCTTCTATATACGTGACGCATGTGTACATGCATAATGTGTACACGTGTGACGGCATGTGGTGGACGTCTTTATACGCCCATACACACTGGCACGTTCGTTGTGACACAGTGTATATATACGTGACGCGTCATGTGTACGTGTGTGACGCCATATACGGCGTCACAAGTGAAGAGGCATATAGACATTTCCCTGTGCATTTCGCGAATAATCTTTCAAATGTGTCCCGCAGGTACATGTGAGGCAGCATGCCCTCGTGAGACTCCGTCTACATTCCAAAACATATTGCCCTTAATATTTGGTTTTAATGCGATAGCATTCTTAGCTACGGAAAGGCGATTTTTACATACGGCATACGGAAAGGCGATTTTTACAAGATATGCGAGGAGACGGTTACGGGCGGTTACCTTCAGCCTCTTACGTGGTACCTAAAGAACGATACAAATGATGTTAGGATGGATAGTTGGGCGGGTTGGTTAAGCATGATTTCTGAAGTGAAGGCGCTAAAATGACGAAGGACAAAGAAGAAACACACACACACACACAGGGCGCCTTTTTTTGTGTGTGTGTTTCTTCTTTGTCCTCCGTCATTTTAGCGCCTTCACTTCAGAAATGATACAAATGAAAACCACAGTGTGAGGGGGGGGGGGATTCAGATTTGCAGCATACTATAGTCGGTAATAAGAATCCACTTGAGAAGCGATTACGTTCCTGAGGTGTCTAATGGTCTCAGCAGGACATGAGTAAACGTGCAATCGTCCACACGACTCGCTTCCTGCGGCTTCTTTTGCAAGAATGTGAGGTCTGTATGCTAGCGAATACGGTACAGTTAAAAAAAGAAGAAAAAAAAAGACAGAGCGAGCCGTTGCACGCGTGGCACACTGTCAACGGGAAACTATTTAATCACTCGTTTTTGTTATTCTTCATCTCTTTTTGTCGTATACTTCTAAATTATGTCGCTCTGTTTGCGCAGCTTTCCCGTAAGCGTTCTCTCATTTTTTCCCATTTCTCTTTCTGCTCTCGTAAAGTTCAATGCTCGTTTACACATTCCTGTTCTTCAATGATCCGCTGTTTCATTCGCATTTCGTTCATGTTCCAATGCTCTATCCACTGGTTATGTGCCATTCCCTGTGAACAAGAACGATAACAACTAAGACAATTAAAGAAAAACGTTTTAACTTGCATTTGCCTGTATAGTGTAAACAAGCGTATAACTATGTATAGCCATCAACTGCACGAATACTCAGCTCAGTACTCGTTTATGATCTCTCTCTGTTTTGTTGTAGTTGTTGTTTTTCTATTTTCGACTTGCGCGTTCTAAACGTTCGATGGAAACGCAGACCAATCCAGGCAGTTTCGAGCATGCATTGGACCATACAACACTTGCGGCTGATGTCAAGTGCATGCTGTGTGTAGAAGATATCGCCCAGGTCGCGTTTTATTGATAGCTTGGTAAGTGAGACGAGACGCTCATTAGCTCAGTGTAGACCATGGCTCAATAGTTGAGTCTGCAGCATTTCGGTCAACCCTTTCCAAGAACGTTTCGCATGGACGCGTTCTTCATCGCGGATATCCCCAATTCCAGTTATACACCTTCGGTAAATAAATGTGTGTCGTCGTTCCAGCCTGTAGGCCTCTGTTGCAACTTAATTTGCTCTGTTACTCTCAGAAACGTGATGAATACCTTATTTCATGTATTGTACCGTAAACGCAATACACCCATGCCACGTAACGGCTGCCTAGGCCTCTGTGAACCTGTTTAATTACATCTTTGAGCCTAGCTCAGCCATTCAGACCGTTTCTGGCGAAATAACACAAATTTGTAACTTGAATAAACTTTAGATAACAACTTACTTGAGCAGAGCCAGCCGTGTAAAAGCAATATTGGTTGCAACGTGAGTGGGCCGACAGCTGTAGGTCAGTTGTCAGTGTGTTTAACAGCTAATATCATATCCGTTTCCATTTGTGCCTATACAGATACAATATAAAACAGAAATAGACATGCGTTCATTCATTCTTTACTTTTTTTTTCTGCTATAGAGAGCTATGATCATTAACCAAGTTGAAATAGTTAGTGGGCTCGATTAGGATACAAACAGTGGGATGGAGACGTCGCGTGTCACAAGATGCCTGGAATCAGCCCATCATATATTTATGGCCACCCCCTTGCAGTTGCTCTCTTGCCCTTTGCGGACCCCAGAGAGAGAGAGAGAGAGACTTCCATCACGAGGAATTATGCATTAAAGCACAGAACACGGCATCAGTTATGCAAAGTATCCAAAACAGAGCGATCACAAATAGAATTGAGTAACTTGGGCTCCCGAGCATTGCACACGTCATCAATGACAAGAAACAACTATAGCGTTCCGTTTACACAAGGAACACTTGAACGTAATAAATCACACGTTTCTCCGGAGCACAGTTGATCCCCAACCATGCATGGTCGAAATTTCGAGAGATTGCACACCGGAGCAAATAGCGCCCCAAACTCAAGAGCAAAGTGTAGCGCCGATGGACACTCATGTAAATATATTTTTTTTTCTTTTGCAGTACAGTACACAAACTCGTTATTAGTTTTCTGCCCAGCACTTTGAGTAAAGGCGCAAAATCCAGCGCGCAATGTAAACACGTAGCATTCGACTCAAATGTGAACATCGATGCCGTGTATACCGAAATGCATCGCAGCTGCATGTTACATCTGTGCGGCGACTTCGCCATGTTCTGCATACAGCGCTTCGATGAAACACGCATATACGCACGAGGGCCGCCAACCCAGCGGTCACTTGTTAATAGCTAAACCATAGTTCTTTGCCCGGACGTGAAAAGCGCTCCTATTTCCAAAGGTATCGTTCTTCTATATAGGCAGTCAATGCCGGGTGGCCATGAGGAGCGTCGATTCACGTACGACTCAAGCTCAAACTGAGCGACGTGGTACGCAAACGTACCCTCGTAGTGCCCATTCGCAGTATGTGAACGCACCACTATACGTCCTATACCCAATGTTATCGTTGCATGTATACATGCAACCCTCTACGCATATCATATTATCACAGTGTCGATTTGTACCAATCGTATCGCTACGTAAGCACCCGTGTACACGACCAAAAAGGCGTCGCTGCATATAGAACGCTGCATGCATTGCATTCGTTCATGTCTGACTGCGTCGATGCATATACGACGTGTCTGTTGTGAAAAAGAAAGCAAAAAAAAAAGAAAAGAAAAAGATAGTCACAGTATCCCATGCTACAACTCGGAGATTGTAAAGCGATAACATTCTTCGAGATCGGCCAACCCCCACGCCTTTATTGCACTAGCGCTCTGGGGGCCAGCCCCGTGTTGCAAATCGCATTCAAACCTCTGCGAGAATGCACATTATGCACCGACGTCACAACCGATATAATGTAAGGAAATATGGCTTTCATTCGACCTAATTCATTTGTAAATCAGCGTTTCCATCCAATCGGCCCCAGTGATAACGTATACAGACGGAGCGCCGATCGCTCTATTTCACGAAGCATTGAAATATAGAATCGTTACATCACACCGGCCCACGATTGGCACCACGCGTAAGACGTCCACTGCCTTCGAAATCAGACGGCATTATTTTGCGCCGGCACCATCAACGAACGCCAGTGCGTGTTCCGTATAACGTTATCGAAAAGTATCGTATCGTAGAGAACAACTCGCTATACAAAGTCAAGCGCTCAGAGCTAGAGTACTGTAGAGAGTGCGCCTCACCATATTTAAAGGAAATCAATAGTGCACCACGTGCAAATTTCTTTCCCTCTGGCAAGTAAGTGCATACGATCACCCAGACTAACCCAATTCTGTTTTCGAGAGTTGACACCTATCTGCGCACTCCAATACACTTGCTTAGGGAAAGCTTTATCAGCCTGCACTTGCATGCAGTTAGGGAGGGCACCGTCAAAGTGAGAGCCGCACGTTACAGTGTTCTCTTCAAAAGTGGTCCGTACTGTACACACGCATGCGATATACTGTACGAAAACGATGTATAATACAGGCCCGGAAAGAAAAGGAAACATGGTATCGTTCCACAACAAAGCCCCAACACGCCCTTCCCACTCGCGCACTTCACACACACACACACACACACGGAAGCGTCCTCGTTGCCCAGTATGTATAGTGACTCACCTGTCCTTAGCCTCGGCGGCCCTGTCCCGCTGCCTGCGGTTCTTGAACCAGTTGCTCACTTGCGTCGTGGTCAGGCCCGTCGCCTCGGCGAGCTCCCGCTTCTCCCTGGGCGACGGGTACGGGTTGTGCGCGTACCACTCCCGCAGGATGTTGCGCGACTTCTCCTTGAAGCAGTAGCTGGTCTCCTCGCCGTCCCATATGGTTCGGGGCAGGGGGAACTTCCTGCGAATCCGATACTTCCCAACTGCGCCCAGCGGCCGGCCCCGGAGCCGCTCAGCCTCGATGTAGTGCGCCTTGAGCCAGAGCGCCTGCAGCTTGGGGTGCGAGGCAGCGGAGAAGTGATGGGATTCCAGGATGCGGTACAGTTCCTTGAAGTTGCCCCGGTGGAAGGCCACGAGGGCCTTGGCCTTCAGCACGCTCTCGTTCTTCTGCAGGTGCTCGCAGGCGGGCAGCGACCACAGGAAGCGGCCCAGCCGCTCGATGTTGCCCGACTGCTGCAGCACCTCGCACACGCACGCCACCTGCTCCTGGGTGAAGCCGAACGAGGGGAGCATGCTCGCCGATGAGACCGCGCCGGCCGTCGGACCGAACTGCATGGACATGCACAGATCCCGAAGACGAAGTCCCTCGCTCTCTCAAAAAGAAAAGCTTCGTCCGCCGCGGTTTTGTTTAGAGACACACAGACTTGTAGAATGATGGCCCAACGCTGTCTCGCTTCAGCAGCCAACGCCCGAAGACGTCGACGACGTCTTGTCTCTCACCGTTCCGGTTCTTCCGAGTCAACCCCCCGGTGGGCCTCTAGCGGCGAAGCGCAGCCGGGAGGGAGAATCGCGGCACCGACTGGTCGATCGGGGACACCCGCGAAGACGTCGAGACGGCGACGTCGCCGTCGACGACGACCTCTTCTCACTGGTCGCGCGCAGTAGTAGCGGTGGTGGTAGTAGTCCGTGGTCGGCGGTGTCGCGGTGCGGCCACATTCACGACAGCTGCGGTCGTCGTCGCAGGCGCGGAGCTGGAGCAACCCGAAGAAGGGCCAACGGGCCGCCACGGTTGCCGGTTCCACCGATCCGACGTCGTTGATCCCGATGCTGTCGCTGCCGCGACGTTGCCGCACAACACATCACTCCCCCCCCTCTTATTTTTTTCTCTCGTCACCCCCTCCACTCGTGATCACTATCTTTCCGGGGCACCCTCCCCCCGTTCTCTCTTTCACCACACACACCCGAGGTCCTCTATCTCTCGGCTTCTGCGGCTTTTCGAACACCAGAACAGAGGTCCGAGCGCCTAGTCTTCTCGTTCGCACTGAAGGAACCAGCCGGCCCCGTGGTGGTGGCGTGGCGGTCCACGAGTCTTCTGCCACGACGAAGCGGGGTGCCTGCTGCGCTGCCACCAAACTGACGCGGCCCTTTCGCTGCGCGAACGGTTCCACCACTGCCAGCCCTGCGAGAGCGGGGCTGGTCTGGCGTGCGGCTGGCTGGGCAGTCAACCCTGGCACACACGCACACACAAAAAAAACACACAAAATGGCGTCGCCTCCCCCTCTTTCTGACGTCAGCGCTCTTCCTCCCCGCGTAGCTGCCGCCGCTTCTGCCCTCCGCGGAGGGGTTTCGTGGGTCGGCCGGTAGGGGAGCAAAAGGCGGTACCTTCGCGGGCCGGCGGGCGGTGACGATGCGGTTGGGGCGGGTTTTCCGCCGCTATCCCGTTCGTGCGTTACGTACGTACATCGAGCCTGCCCGACACTGAAGTGGTGGCCGTTCGATCGCTTTCCTTATGCGCCTCATTCTTTTTTTTCTTTTTCCCGCTCCTCTCGGCGAATCGACGATGCTTCCCCTCGCCACCTCGCTCGCCTCACCGCCGTTTCGTTTTTTTTTCCTTCCTTTTTTTCACAACTACTCTATCAGTGCTCCTGCTACCCTTGCCGTCTCCCCTCTTCAACGCTCTCCTCCCCACATCACTTCTTCCTTTGTCGTTCGTTGTAACTATCGCGCGCGTACGCCAAAAAGAAAAGAAAGGTCCTTCTCTACGTCGTCAGCCCTGTCGATCGTACCGGCTGTCCCGCCGCTTGCTTTCCATTTTTTTCGTATCCACGTCAATGTGCGGCCGTGGCGAGAATTGCGTGCGAGCAGGGGGAAAGGGAGGGAGGGGGGGAGGCGACGAGACGCGCAACGGGTGACATTATTGCGATGCGGTTTTCGCTACCCGATGGATTCGGTGCCGCGAGCTCCGATTGGCTGTCGCCATGGAAACGGAGCGACGCCCGGTGCTCGGGTGGGCTCCGCCCGCTCCACCTCCCCTGCGCTCTGCCTGCCTCCGCGTCAGCTGCAGACGATTTCTGTTTTTTTCGCCGTTCATTTCATTTTCTCTTTCCGCTCTTTCGGAAGCGGCATCGTTCTCGGGGTGAGGCGATTTCCTTCGCGTAGCTCTGTGTTTTTGTCGGTCTGTCACCTCTCACATTTGCTTTTTTTGTTCGCTTTCGGTATTTGCGTTTCCTCATAACCGTATACTCGAATTATGAGTTGCCTGTTTGGCATGCGTGCCGTTGACAGGCGTCGAGAGTGCGTCTCTCCGCGACCAAAAAAAAAAAAAAAAAATATGAGAGAGAGAGAGAGAGAAAATGTAATACACATATCTGCTGGCTCCCGAATCCGTAGCCCGTGCTGCTCTTTCGGTGGTTGCGGTGGCTGCGGGAAGGTTTGAAGCGAACGACGAGTGTTCTTTTGTTGCCAAGACCGCTTGGGGGGAAAGGGGGGATAGCTTAGCGGCGTGGGGGGGGGGGGATAAGATTTCGTTGGGTGCTGAATGAAGTTGCATTTCGCAGCCTGGTTTTGCCGCTACTAGGTATCATATGTACCGATGATTATAGAAGTGATACTCCCCTTTCTTCGGCGCCCATTCCGTTATGTTTAAACGGCGCATACGATATCACTTCCCTTCTGTCGTTCCTTTTTGTGACGTCGGTAGAACCTATCTTATCACGCATGTAGCAGGCTCACCCATTGGGTAGCATGTTATTCACTGGCTCTTCTTTTTATTATAATTGCCTTTTTTATTTTTGCAGAGGTAACTCGTTGAAAGGATACTCCGTCCACGCGTTTGTTGTGTCTGTAGCTCACATTCCCGTGCTTACTTGATGGTCTTGCGTCCTGCGCAGTTGGAGCCGCGAGATTAGAAAACCGTCTCTCTCTCTCGTCTAGCAGTAATCGCTCCTGGGTCCGCTACTTGAATAATCTGTCGTGACGTCAGTATCACAAAATATGCGGGGCGACGTTTGACATACTTACACATGGTTCGACTTACACATGTGTGGAGTAACGTTCTGTAGGTAATAGGTACAGATTTGCGGAACACTGTTTCGGATAACAGGGACTATTTCACCTGTAGCTCCACGTATGTATAGTTATGTGAAGCTGGAAAGTATGAGAAAGTTCAAATATGCGCAACGCTGTTTCGTATATTTTGTGTGTTTACGTGAAACATCGCGCCGTTCAAGTATGTGGGAAATATTTGCCAAAAGTTTCCGCTTATAACAGGAACTTGAGTGGAACGACATCAAAAGCGTGTAGTGGTGCCCTCAGAGGCAGCAATGTCCTCTACTTGATAGGCCACTTTCTTTACATCTTATATGTCTATTTTTTTCGTGCAGCTTAAAAAGCAACGGTTGTCAAAGAGAAGAAAACATCCCAATAGCCCGAAAAAACAAAGAAAAACCTTTAGCTGAAAGTTGGCAACGTTGGCTCAACTATGCACCGCCACAGCGGATGTGTATTCTCCTTGCGTGTGCTTTTAATGATAATCCCTCAGTTGACATTTCTTAAACATTCACTAAAGAGGGTCATTAGGCAGTGGCTAGCGAATATTCGAAATTTCCAATACAATTTAAATGTCGTCGCTATTCAATTCGTATTCAAGTCGATAATCCACTATTCGAAATTGACGAGTATCCGCTTCCCTTTTAATAAAAGGAAGAGCAACGCTTATTGAAACCTTGTTTCAGAAAGACCGATGTTAGTAGTCGCTGCTCGGAGATATTCTGCCACGGAAGAGGCCGCCACTGTTCTGGAACGAATGTGTACGAGGCAAATAACTCCTGCCGAACGATTTTCATTCATCTATATTATGAGGTTGCTTCGCTGTCAACGCAGCCTACGAGTTTGTTTGTGTCTGTTTATGCAAACCAAAATAGTGTTTGTATGTTATTATTTGTGTCGAGCCAGCAAGCAACTAGCCCATGCGAAGTCTCCTAATCAAATCATTATTGCTTGGCTTCACCATCCTTGCATCACTTAAAATGTGCAGTGCTGCGGCAATATTGCAATATATATAATCTCCTTCAGCGGCAGCACCTGGTGAGGTCTTGTCCCCCTGTTCCATTACTGTAGTAGAGTGGTGCATGAAATAACTTGTCTAGGGCTGATGGGCTACGAAGCTGACGGGCTTGTCTGTGATCGAAGCAGCGGTGTAGGGTAGCAAACCGGATACTCTTCTGGTTGACCTCCCTGCCTTTCCTGTCCTTGCTTTCTCTCTCTCTCTCACACACACACACGAACACGACATATACGTAGAGAGCAAATTCTGTGGCGCTTTATGGATGGAGCTCGTATATAAAATTATCCGGTTGTCTCTGAAACATAGTGCTCCTCTTAGGGTCCGTTTTAAACTTCGCGAAGCTTCCCCTAAATGGGAGCCGCCATGAAAAGAAAGAAGCTTCCATTCACAGTGTGCCTTTCAGAGTTATACGAGAACGGAAAACGAGAGTATGCGTGTTTACGGCGGGGAAGAAAAAAATAAGGAAATATCATGCTAAACGCCGGCCAAGGAAACTGAAAAAAAAAATAAAAGCTAACACCGCGCTATGGTCTCCTCTCTCAAACCCCAAAGAGCACTCGCTTGCGGTGCCTTTACGTACGTGCGGCGTTCGCAGCGGCGGCTGTGTGGTGTCATCTTGTTACCGCATCCGCAAACGCCGCCGCGACGCGGCGCTCGCTTTCCCCGAATTTATGTTCTTCCTTCCCGCGAACGCGTTTCGTTTTGCGTAATCCGAGTACGTCGTGGGGCCGAAAACCGGCACCGCCATCTTTCTGCAACTTCACTCTCGGTCCCCCGGTTCGGGCGCCATGTTTGTGCACGCGCACAGACGAGGGAACGTAAAAGAAAGAAAGAAGGAAAGGAAGAAATGGAGAACGTGGTTTCTAACGGCCGCTGAGTGGCATGTCTACACCGCTCGCGGTCTCCCGGCTTTTCTCGCCACGAACTTCGGGGGCTCATTGTCGCCGCAGTCACGTGACTAACGCGTCCCGCAGTCACGTGGTGTTGTTTTGGTGGGCCAGTGGGTCTCGCAGTTTACTGCATTAGTGTTAGCGAAGTGGTGAGAGAGTGAGGGGAAGTTTGTATATGCGAGTCCCGTTGGCTGCAATCCTGGGGGGTGTGTGTGCGTGTGCGTGTGCAAAAGTGTCGGGTGTTGGAAGTCGAAGACGAGACCCTCCTGGGTTTCTTCTCTCCGCCTCGGGTTTCCTTCCCTCTCTGCTGTCTCGAACTGCTTCAACCTCCTCTCTCTCTCTCTCTCTTTCTTTTCGGCGCCTTGACTCTTGGGCACCATGGTCCTGGGGTTTCTCTCACCACTGACCTCTCTCCCTTTCTGAGAGTTCGCTCGCTCGCATGCGTGTCGACGTCGCGTCCTCGCTTTCTTGATTGCTTTATCGCTCGTTAGCTCGGGGCCCTTTCGCCGCCTGCCTGAGGTCCGTCGCCTCTCGGCGCCCGCTTCACGGCATGGCACGGACGTGTGTCGCAGCGAAGGCGAGCGCGCTGGTGGTAGGCTGGCGGGAAGGACGGAAGACATCTGCGATGGTTCATTGGTGCCGCCGATGCGTTCCTAGCCGCGAGCTGTCCCCTGTGGCTTTGCGTCTCCTCGCTTCTAACACACACACCCTCTCTCACTAACTGGAACTTTAGGCTCTGTTTTGTTTCCTGCTTGGCAAAACGCCTTCCCTCGACACTTCGCGGAAGGCCTCTTGAGAACGGCTGCCGGTTTACAGTTTCTCCAGCGTGTTCTCGCCGTGTCTCGCTTGTCCCCTTATACCCCTCCCCTACCCGCGTCATCTGTTCTTGTGAGCTTTTAGACTGCCGCTCAGGTCTCCGCGCTAGAGTGGCGTTTCTGTGTAATTGTCATCGTCATAATTTTATTTCGAGGCTACTGTATAGGATGAAGGCCTTGTCCTGGCCTGCAATCGACCTCTAATCCTGAATGCAATTGACCGTGTTTTGATTGTGTTAATTCACACCATCCTGTGTCATCTATATGGTATTACGGAAGAACAATTTACTAACGCGGCCTAACTCAATATTCCTCTTTACGTCCATTTAACCCTACGATAAGTTGGGCCATTGTAAAGTGCCAATTTGTCCTTGTTCCTGCATTTCCACAGTTTCTTACGTGTGTGTGTTTGCATTGCGCGTGCATATTTGTATCACTGTATGTATCACATACACATTGTTTAAGGGAATCCAGATAAAACTATTTATTGTGGGCGAACTTGTGCCCTGGCGGTAAATAAAAAAGCACTGCCGCGTTCTAAATGGGAGATCAGGAAGGCCTTCTTCTCTCTCGAGCGTCGCTTCACCTCGTCTTCTTCTTGTAGACGCCGACAACGGCCACCTGCGATGCGAGTGCCTGCGGCGAAAACACGTGCCATTATTTCGTCTTTTCCTTCAATACGCCGTTGTCGTCCTGAGGGGGCGCACGAACCTGCACGCGTTGTTTAAATGTTTTTGCCTTGTATCAATATGTCGCCCAACGGCTCGAGCAGAGTATGATGCCAGTCCGTCAGTCATGCAAACGTTTCTAGGTTTTTTAATAAGCCGGCCCTTCTTTCTCACTGTTGTGAGTACATTTCTACTGTTCGCGCACATTAGTGAAAACGAAATTGATTTACGGCCGGAATGCCATCGTACCGTTCCTCGTGTTAGCGTGATTCCTTTAATCATTTACCTACGTAAGCATGCATTGCGGGGATGATCGTAGCCAAACGGTTGCGAACATTTCAAGTTACATCAAAAGAAATATCAGTCGCTTCTCGGAATTTCCTATCTCTCTCTCCTCCTCCCCCCTTCTTTTTTTTTTTTTAGTGTGTGTGCGGCTTACAGTTCTCACCCTGGCGTAAGGTAAATCGAGTACGTGCGTGGCGATTCCGGTGATTTTTTTTTTATTGATATATGAGGAGATGTTGGCGCACAGTTTAAGGCGCCGGCTACTCCTCATCTCTTGAGTGGTTCCGTCATACATCGTACAGAGTACAAGGTTACATATCAAATAGTCTTTTCACACAAGCACCAGGACTTATCACGCAACGTTTCCACAGGAAGACTATGACGTAAGGAACACATGGTACATACAATATACAATGTAAATGTCTCCACACTTATGTAGATTCATGCTTAGCAAACGACTCGGATGGCTCCACGGCGCAGGGTATAGCACGTTTGCTATTGCGTAATGCACCGTTCTCTGAAACGATATAGGACATTCTGCGTTATACCGGCTTCGAAACGTTCTCATTACGGTCCTTCTGGGAAGTATACAGCGGTTGTTAGTTGACACCGGATCGGAGTGTTGTGTTACCACGTTTTGTCTGTGAATGATGATTCGTGAACGTCGTACATTGGCAAGAGCTGTATTGCATGCAGTGAATTCTCCCGTCGATTTCCGCACTTGAATCACGTGAAGTTCACGCGCTTAGAGAGAAACGAAATGTGAACGTAAAATGGCCATCCTGCTCCTAGCAGCTTATACCTGAGAGCTTTACTAAACGAAAACATAAATAAGAAATAATAAATTAAATTAAAGAAAAGTGACTTCAATAATTCTATCGGCGCCCCTACTCCTGCCTTTTTTTTTCTCGCCCTGAGCATGTGCCCCCTCTCTGATCTAAAGAACGTTCAACGCCAAGATTTGATGAAGTGAATCACGAACGGCCTGAAATAAGCTAAGTGCTACTAAGTTAATGAGCGAACGAAAAACGACAGCTAACATCATCTCACGTTGGGCGAATGCTTCGTTTTCAGATACTAGGCTCCTATTACAGCGTAGTACCCGAGTGCTTGTATAGTTATTTCCAGGGAATAACCGCAACGGAACAGGAACAAAAAAATAAATAAACGAAAGGAAAAGTAGCTTATCAAAGAAAACCAGGCTGCCCCGGATCGCACAGGAACAGCGACGATGTCTCTCAGAACTTCGCTTCTTTGCTGTTACCCAACGGTTGCTTGGTTTTCCGGTGCACCTTGTTTCAAGCTGACCTTCAATATACGGCATACTGTGTTTTACGGGTATCTTGTAAAACATGGGTTGCGTGTATATTCAGGTACCACTTTGTGTTATCGATTGTGTATATGCGCAGGCGAATCTTTGCCGGACGTTGCACTGCAGCCAAAGGTCGGCTTGAACGTGGAGGACGAGGAGGAGGAATTTGGAGGAGGACACTTTATTTGTAAAAGATGAGCTGACGGGGTCGTCCGAGTATATAGGCGGCGTCCACATAGTCCAGGATGCCGTGGGCCTGAGCCGATAGCATGGCCCTGCTCACCAGACAATGCTGGTCTTCAGGGCTCGGGCTCGTCAGCTGGGCCTCCCACTGCTCGACGGTCGGTCCGGTTATCTATGGTGCCGCCGGGTTGTGCCCACACTGCCATACCGTGTGGTAGAGGGTATTGGGCGCAGAGCAGAAGGCCCCACTTGTGAGTCAAGCTCGCATGATACGTGACGTGAAGCAGGGTGTCGTGCGGGGATGTGCCGGTTTGCGGAAGATCGCTGCCTTTTCCCTATAGTCAGCTTGGGGTGCGCGGCTGGGTAGGTCCTCCTACCCAGCCTATAGTGGCTTAGGATGTCGCTGTGTGTTTTCGGGACGCCATCGTGTAGTTCTACCGGGGCTCGTGAACTCGTTTGGATAGTCCGGAGCGTGTGACCTCGGGCAGAAGCGTGAGCCGCTAGATTACCCGCCAGGGAACCTTTGTCCCTGGCGGGTAAAAAATACGAAGAACCAACACCAATCAATATTCAAGGATGTATTTAGCATGCTTTGGGAGGTGGTTATTCGTGGAATTATATATATAAAGGAGGAGAAGATTTTAATGAAGAGAAAGGAGGAGAGGTCGGCCTGGAGAGCGTATCTCTAGCCTGCTACTGTTCACTGGGGAAAGGGGAAGTGGGAATATAGGGAAAGGTAGGTGGCGGTGATTATGTTATGGTACAATGAGCTACTATATGCAAGTTGTCCAGTACGCGGATGCGCACTGTAGACGCAATACACGCAAGAGTAATCTTGTCCACACAAAAAGTTATCGCGCAAACTGTTCTACTGTGTGTAACGGGTGCCGCCCCCCCTCCCCCCTGCCTTATCTACGTAGGCGGGAGCCAAACGGTACTCCGAGCGCCACTTGCTCGAGGGCCAGTTCGGAACCCCGTGCAATGCCAGCGACCGCACCTGGTCGCCACCAGGGGCGCGACCTCTCAAATGACTAGCTGTCACGAGAGAAGAATGCGAGAAGGCTCTCCTTGCCACCGTGCGGTACCACCGACAGCACCGCATGGTGGTAACGCACCCACCGTACGGTTATCACAGCTGTGCTAGGCGCACTATCTTTGGGGTCGGCTCAAACTCTGGCACGGGCCTTGGCCGAGACCGAACTGGCTTGCTCGCGCAAGCGGCTGAAGGCAAAACCGTTTGTTTCTTCTCGTCTGAGACTCTCCGCAGAATCGGTGTCGCTTGCCTAAGTTCATGGAGGAAGGAGCGCAAGCTCACTATAGGCACGAGCTTCGCGAAGATAATTCTCTTCTGCCGCAGCGTCTCAATTTCAAGTGCGCGAACCGTCGTATTCGCGGACGTGGTGGCCCCACACGCCAAAAGAGAACCACCGGCTCGCCGCACTCTCAACAAAGGAAAGGGTGCGGCGACCGAAGCGACCCCTCGTGGTCGCCGCGCCAACTACTACACTGGCCGCGGTGGCTTCGGTGGTCTCGCGAAACCGCTCGCCAAAGCAAAGCAGCGGGGGCCGACTCGCGGAGCCGCGCAAAAAAGCGAGCCGTCGGCTGCGGCGCTAAAAGACGCTCGCTCACACTCGCAAGAGAGTGTGTAGTACTGCCGACGAGCGAGGCCTTGGGAGGAGGGCAGCAAGGCAGGCAAGCACGAGTGCTCGAAGACCACGTCGCCGAGGCGCCCAGCCAGCCCAGCTTCGACCCAGCTGGAGGAGTATCGGGTTTCCCTTCTGCCCCCGCTGTGTTCTTGACGACGCTTCTGCCGCTTCAAACCCCTCCGCGCACACACGCCACCGCCCCCAAACGCGCGCTTCGGTCCCCTTTCTTTCTTTCTTTCTTTCTTTCTTTCTTTCTTTCAAGGGTAGAGAGAGAGCAAGCTACGAAACGGTGCTCGCATCCGAGGCTCGCTTTGCCGGCACGGTCTTCGTGGTCGTCTGCTTCGCGGGTCGTCTGTCTCAACGTCGGCAGACGACGAGGAAAGAAAAACGTAATAATGAAGAGGGGAAGAAAAAAAGAAACACGAGAAAGCGGTGGCGGCGAACGCATGCTGCGCGCATGCCTTTGGAAGCCTCCGAACGGTGCCGCGAGCGCAGCAGCTCCAAAACGCCTCGCGTACAAAAAAACCGTTCTCCTTTCCAGAGCGATGCCACCCCACCACGCACTGCACGCGGCCTCTGTTTTTCCGCGTATTCCGATGCTGCTCTGCCCCCCCCCCCCGCCCCTTCTCCAATTCCTTGTTTCGTTTCATTATTTCGGTTTGTATTCCGTTCTTTCTTTCCTTTCCACTTTATTTCGACGTACGCGGGTGGTTGCAAAACCTAGCTTGCGGTTTCCTAGCGGTTCCTCGCATGGAAGCGCGAAGAAAGAAAAGCCAGACAATCCCGGTGGCGGATTGCCGGTGGAAGTACGGAGGAGGCTCACTGTTCGGCACGAAGAATATCAAAGTGGCCGTTCTGGCGTCTTTTTCTAGGCGGCAAACACGATACGCGCGGAAGTGCGGAAGTGATACGGTATTTTAGCTTATAACTTTATTCTACCGTTACAGTTACCGCGTCTTTCCAACTGCGCACGCATGCTATGCCATGCGCATGCGCATTCAGTCACTGACGGTTCCAGATAGCGGTACAACGGTAACGCTATGTTAATATACCAAGATATATGTTGTTCTAACGGGATAGAAAACGTTTGGGGGACGGAATAAGAGGGAGCGTTGGCGACATTGGATCGCTGACTTAACCGTTTCTGCAGACTGGAGGCAGTATCCTCTTTATGCGAACCTGATATGTATATGTATGGATGTGTTGTCTATATCTTATACAAGTTCATGTGTTTGTTTAACTGCCTCTTCCTTACGTTTACATTATTTTATCTAAACATAGACGATTACAGCTAGAACTTTCGGTACTTGGACAGCCACATACGCAACATGCGGCAGCGAGAAAACAGAAGGAAAAAAAAAACGATTACCAGCAGATTTCTGTGATTCAGGCGGATTTGAATTCCTTCGGTGCAACAACAGCTGGCTCTCATATAACGGACACTGCCACCTCCTGATGAAAGACTTCATAGCGACGCGCGCAATGTCGGTCGCATCGGCTGCAGTATATATATATAGTCACTTGTGGCCTCCCAGATGCACTTTGAGCCTGGGTGAGGACGGAAATTCCGCACGATGGGGTCAAGCGGTAAAGCTGACCTGTACCACAGCGGTTGGTGGGCGTAGCTCCCAACTGCACATTCGTTGTTGTTGCGTAAGTTTGAATTCCACTTCCGGTGCTGAAATTCTTTTTTTAAGCGAAGCTCTCTTTTCTAGACCTCCCGGCCGTTGCTTGTATACCATGGGAGCGGCTCCTGCTGGTGCTGCTACCACTGTCGTCGTGGCAAATGTGGAGTCAGTGTCTAGATGTTGGTGGCATATACGCGGTATTGGACAAGAACTGGGTATAGTTGTTGTCGCCCTAGCGGCAAGAATTAAATGGGCGAATAATGGTCGACCTTACCACTGTCTGTGGCATCATATATACTTCTCTTTGCATACACCTCTCTTCGCCATTCTTCCCTCCTCAGAAATCTAACATCGCCCTTGTCGTCGTGACGTCACTGCATAGACATCTCACAGTGTGCATTGGCGTGAACCATTGCTTGCATTTCGGCATAGCTGGTGAACGCTGTATAGTGCATAAAGATAAATATTGCGTGAGGCTACACATTGCATAGGAGGACAAATACAATTGTAAGCATCACGTATAGATATTTGACATTGACTTGACAGCTTCACATCATTTCCAGAACATGCTTTGAATATGAATACGGTAAAATTTCGTTCCAACAAAATTGAAGGGGAACTGGTATTAATTTGTTATGTTCATTTTTGCACGTGCGGCCCTGTTAGTCTCTATAGGAAATTCAGAGGAATTTCACTCAGTTCGGTATACCCATTAGCTTACTATATCCCAGTTCGTTAAAACGAAGCTGCAATATTTTTTCCTTGCCTTATGACAATATAGTAAAGCTGAGAATAAAGGGCCGGCCTGCCGACTTCACGATGAAGACACTAATGCCACCGTCTTCGGCGTAACTGAAAAGACGTACGGAGAGAGCAAATCCATTTTCGAGCTTTCTATAGCTGTAGACTTTGCAGTGAAGTGAAAGGGAAAACTTTGTGGAGTAAAATGATGTATATAGAGCTTTATCTTCTCCGTAAACGTATTAACCTCCGCGGAATAACGGGTTACCGGTGAGTGGGCGGCAGCAACAGCGGTAGTATTGACCGCTTGAGTTGGTTTTCTCAACAATAGCGCATTACACAGGTTTCCGTGTCGAACGGGTATTCTCGTCGAATAGAAATCAAGAAAAAGAGGCTGCAAATGAATGATCGCGTCACTGCTGGCGCTTTACACAACGAGCTAAGTAGTATACAATTAGTACCCAATAGAGAAATTTGGTTTATCCGCGAACTTCTCACCATTTTCGTATTTCCGGGTTACCGGAGGCTGTGTAAACATGAGCGGTTGGTTTTGCGGCGCCATCCGGTGACACGGAACTGAACCAGACGCACAAACAGTATTGTTGCAGTAACCAAGAGTATTCCGCTTCGCTGATGGCGTAAATCTTCTGCAGCGGCGTAATCGTGAACACGTTGCCTCTCTAACTGTTTTCTTTTTTTTTCCTTTCCATGAGAGCACTCGTGCAACGCGAAAACGTGCCTATTTGGCATCGTGGATAGACGAAGTGTCACGTGATGCTGCTGCGAGAGCCCCGTAACCCGTTATTAGGCCATTGTGTGTACAGCGGAATACGGGAAACGTTACAACTCTAGCATGCAAAGCTCTATGTCCTCTTTTGTTCAACTGGGCACCCCACTCGATCGTAGCGCCACCAACGCCACCGCTAACGCTTCCGCCTGCGGTATCCTGCTATTCAGCAAAGCACAATACGGCTACGCACAAGCTGAAACTTCGCAAATGCTGACGCAACGCGCAAAGCTGACGGAAAGTTGCCCGACACCAGAGGCGACAATCTGTATGCACTTATTTTCGTATTGGTCAGCCGACTGGCTTAAAGAACGCTTGTAGAGTTTTGCGTGGGAGAACGTCATCTGCACTTTATTATGCGAAGTGCATGAAGAAATTTGGTGTCCGAAACCTCGACTTCGCTTCAGTTGCTTTTGTCTGAGTGATAATGTTGACTTATCACTGCAGTGTAAACAGTGATGCATAACCGCTTCGCTGAGCTTGATTGTGAGGGAGCTTACGGATGAAGGAGGGAAAGAGTCAGTGAGTAAATGAGTGAGGGAGAGCGTTATTGAGACTTAGGGAAGGAAGAAGTTAGCGAAAAAATAGCATGCGGAGGCAAAAAAAAAAGAAAGAAAAAAATAGCGAACGTTTTCCGCTTGTCTGCATTCTGTAGAAGGTTCGCGCTTCCTGGCACTCTCTACATAGCATGTCTGTTAGCATGTTTTTCCGAGGGGCCATCGGATGCCTAATGGCCGGCCTCCCGCCAGGGCCTGGCACTTGGTCTGCGTGCCTCACACCGCCAGTCAGCCAGGAAGGAAGCACGCAGACACGTCTCACGCCTCCCTATCGCTCTCCCCCTCCATCCCCCCCACCCTCACCCGCCCCTGCAAAACACACACACACACACACACGCACACTCCCAGTAGTTCGCTCGGCCGCAAGCCCACAACCGCCCCCGAACCGACCTCCTCCCTCCTCGCCTCAACACCGGGGTGATGCGGAGCGTCGAAGATCCGCTAATGGTCCGCGGAAGCGAAGCCGCGCCGGAAACCACCGGGCGGAGCGCCGGAGCTGCTACGTCTTCCTTCGTGTCTTTGTTCCGCACCCAGTGGCTCGCTGGCCTCCTCGAGATGCGCTCCTATACGACCTGTGTACTTAAAGGAATAGTTATCGCAGCTACAAAAGGCCACAAAAGCGCTGCTGCGATATTTGAAGGCGACCGGATTGAGTGAGCGCCTGTGATTCGGACTGAGTGACCGACTGATATCTCCAGTGGACTTTCTCTTCTTTTCATCTTTCCGTCCCCCTTTCCCTTTTCCCAGTGTAGGGTAGCCAACCGGGCTCAGTCCTGGTTAACCTCCCTACCTTCCTTTTTATCATTTTCTCTCTCTCTAAAGGAATAGTGACATCGTCCGTTTTATATAGAAACGTCCTGGACCTCAAAACCGCAGGCCAAAAAACAAAAAAAAGGCTGGCAAGGTTAAGAGCACCCGAAATGGTTTCGGTTTCGTTTGCCCAGATGTGTGCGTCTCGTCACGTCTTGACGCAGACGTTCACGTGAGAGCAGGGCCGGTATTTTGTAGCGATGGCTGTTCCGATTCTATCCTTTTTCGGACTTTTCGCGCTTGGCCAGTGGTCAGACTGACGGTCTGCCCACATTATCAACGGGATCAGGCGGCCGTACGTGTGTGGTGGATGATGAGAATAGCATAGAATAAGGCATAAGGCATCGCTACAAAATAGCGGCCCAGGACATCGTAACGTTTTTGGCATTCGCTCCTATTCGGTCGGTCGTCTGTAGCAGCGTTTCTGTAGTAGCATGCCGGGCGCGCCTGAGCAAGCAGGTGGGAGTTCGAAAAAAAAAAAAAAACGTCACGTCGCCCTGCTTCCACCTGATCTCGTTCAGCGTCATGAAGTCGCCCGTACTTCGTGGTCGGTTTTGTACGCCACGCAGCCTCTGAGAATTGTGGTCGTGTCTGTGCACGCATTCGGAGGCAATGACTGTCAACACTTACTGTAGCAGACGAAGACAGCGCTGCGGCCACCCCTAAGAAATCGTTCTTGGGGAGGTCGCGGTATTCGCTATGAAAGCCTGTATACTCCTGTCGCTGTAAAATTAAGTGGCGGACAAATTACTGAAGCCTGCGTGGCCTCTTATACTATCGTGATTATTATTACATTGTGATGGCGGCTGGTAGGAGCAAAATATATTTTTTTAAAAAGGAAGGAGAGCATGCGCCATAGACGGTGTTCAAATCATGGCTACCGTGACATCAGCCGACTGCTCCTCACGCCTGCAGTTTGGGCCAAACCATTGCCTTCAAGATTGGTTTTCATTATTCCAAGGTAGGTGAATGAGGAGGGGTGTGGCGGGGGGAGGGGGCTTCACTATGGGTGATGTCCATGAGTCGACGTCTATGACGTGTTTCCGGCTGCCGCAGTTGCTTCCGCCGCACGCGTCGAGGAAAAGCATAGCCTTCAAAACCTGCATCTGTTTATTCATTTCGTATTTAGCGCTTGATTAGAAGATGAAAGAAAGGTCAAACATTTTTTACCCCTAAACCGGCGCCGGTACGTCCAAAATGACTTCATGAATTTGAAAGTGCGCTTTTATTTTTTTCGTGTTTGGGCCATTGGAGCTTCAGGGAAGTTCTCGAAACTTGACGATTGCCGGTCTTTAGCTCTATTAGAATATGACGTGGGCTATCTTTACCGACAAAGAAATTAGCTATAGGCTCAGGCTGATGCCGTCGAAATCCGCGATGTTGGGGTGTGTTGGTGCGGGAAATTCAAGGTGGCTCGTCCACCATTCGTGCTAGCGTCTTTAATTCTCTGCCTTATCGCACCTGCACTCACGCTAAGAGTGACTTTCTCGGTATCGCAGGGTAATTCGTTACTACACATCAGCTAATTTTCATCGCTCCAGTGTGACTTTAAAGCAATGTTTCATTTGCAACGGTGGCTCACGTACGACAATTCTGCCATAGGAAGAGAGAATGAGGGGAAGTATACGCAATATTGATCTCGCTCCGCATACGTTGCGATTAGTAAACGAAATGTTTTTTTTTTTTTGGTACAAGTATATACCACTTATAAGTTGGCGGAACTTTGTGGAACGAGATTGATTTAATTTATTTATTTACCTAATTCTGCCAGCCACCTTTTGGCAGCCAAAGCAGGGAGGGGTCGCAAGATATTGAAACGAAACAAAAGAAATACGAACGAAGCAACTCACAACATACGTGAAAGAAGAAGGAATACATAATCTGGTTCGTTACATAAAAAAAGGCATAATCAAACAAAGAATGGGGTACAAAACGTCGATTCAAAACGAGAGAAATAGGAACGACGAAGTAATTGACAATGCTCGTGAACAAAAAAATATGTATATACATTCCGTTGATATGTTCCATTTAGGGAAACCTAAGTGAAGCGATGTTAAGACTGATATGCAGTCATGGTGGCAAGGAGCTTGACTGAAGGAAGATCTGAGAAAGCTTTAACTCGGGTGCAACTGCGATACCACCTATTCAGACAGACGTAAGAAGCAGGAGGTAAGTACTTACCAGTACTCACCTACGGGGCAGAAACCTGGAGGCTTACGAAAAGGGTTCTACTTAAATTGCGGACGACGCAACGAGCTATGGAAAGAAGAATGATGGGTGTAACGTTAAGGCATAAGAAAAGAGCAGATTGGGTGAGGGAGCAAACGCGAGTTACTGACATCTTAGTTGAAATCAAGAAAATGAAATGGGCATGGGCAGGACATGTAATGAGGAGGGAAGATAACCGATTGTCATTAAGGGTTTAGGACTGGATTGCATGGGAAGGGAAGCGTAGCAGGGGGCGGCAGAAAGTTAGGTGGGCGGATGAGATTAAGAAGTTTGCGGGGACGACATGGCCACAATTAGTACATGAGCGGTGTTGTTGAAGTATGGGAGAGGCCTTTGCCCTGCAGTGGGCGTAACCAGGATGGGGATGATGATGATGATGATGATGAAGCAGGATTGTTTCTCTGAGATATCCTCTGGACCGATATTAACGAAATCAGTCGCTGATATTAATGAAGGTGATTAACTTTATGTTAATGAAATCGAAATCTAGTCAATATAGAAATTTTCTGTTCTTTCCGACGTTAGTTGCGACGGTGGTCCACTCCAGAAGCATGCATTGAAATTGTATTAAACGCAGTCAATTAATGGTTTAACGTGTCTATTCAGCAAAAGGTACTTGAACATCATATTGGATGTATTCACTAAGAACTGAAACTCTATATTTTCTATTAAGTTGGTGGGAACTAAATAAATTTTTTATATAAACTCAAGATTAATTTTTGTACGGGGACACTGGTATTCTACATTGGAGAGTTGTTAATTTATTCCCAACACCATTCTAATGCTTCTTGCGAAGCTTTGAGCGTTGCCTGTCCAGCGTGGTTAAACGATTAATATAGACTTTTTTTCTGGGTCCCTTCTTATGCGTTGCGTCGCCGTGCAAGTGGAACAGTCATTAATTAGTTCGTTTACCCCTATATGGTGCCATCAAGAGTCGTTTAGGCCCTGCAATAAATTCCATTAGAAAACACAAACGCATACAGTTCTTTGTGGCACACCTATATACAGAGAACTCTGAAATATTGATAATAGAAATAATAAAAGTACGTGTAGTTCCGGCCACCTGTTCCCTTGTCGATGCGGTCTATTCTGTTTTACAGAAGAAATTTAAAGAGAAAAAAAAGGGAGCCGTTAGCTTTTTTTTTTTTTCTCCGCAAGATTAATGCTGCGTTCGCGTGATGAATATTTCGCAAATAAAACAGCGTGGCACGCGAGTGTAAAAATTACGACCTGACACTTTGCAGGCGGTGAACTCAGTGGGAGGTTGCAGGTGGCGTAGTATTCCGGGCGACCTGGGTGGCCGGGACATTTCAGCTTGAGAGCAAATGCAGCCAACAAATCGTATATTAGGGCGACCTGGATTTTGGGGCACTATATGTGAAAGCGCCTCTCAAGGCAACAAAAGAAAAATGAAATTAACAGCGCACTGGCTGCCCACAGAAAGAAACAACAGTATATTTAATCCAAAGAATGCCGCGACATTTCAGCTTGAGAGCAAATGCAGCCAACAAATCGTATATTAGGGCGACCTGGATTTTGGGGCACTATATGTGAAAGCGCCTCTCAAGGCAACAAAAGAAAAAAGAAATTAACAGCGCACTGGCTGCCCACAGAAAGAAACAACAGTATATTTAATCCAAAGAATGCCGCGACATTTCAGCTTGAGAGCAAATGCGCAGCCAACAAATCGTATATTAGGGCGACCTGGATTTTGGGGCACTATATGTGAAAGCGCCTCTCAAGGCAACCAAAGAAAAAAAGAAATTAACAGTGTGCTGGCTGTCCATAGAAAAAAAATACAACAGTATATTTAATCCAAAGAATGAGCCTAGTTGTCTGACTCATTCGAGCTGAATGTCTTTACATACGGGGTGATATTTTATAGCTGCAGCAAATTTAAAAAAAAATTGTCTGTGGAAGATAGCACAGTTCTGACTAACCCTCGATCCAAGTTACTCGATGCGGTGGTCACTACGTCTACAAGAAATCAAAATGCTTATTTGAATAATTAACGTATCTGCACGAACTATATGTTTAGTCACGTACTTTACGGCAGATAGTTCAATTTACATTGTAGAGGGTAAGTTCACAAGGCGTATTCAGTTGGAATGAATTCTCAGAACTGCGCCAGTTTACAGATATCATTTTCAGAGTGTCCGACGAAATGCACTGGCGTTTCATTTACTTTTGTAGTTCGTTGTGTAAGACGGCGCTTTCTTTAAAAAAAAATAAGTGGAACAACAGTGCATTTTTACCGCAGGCTTGCCGGCGCATATACCGAAACCGGTGTCCTCCTTTCAAGTAAAGTTTCATTCATTCATTCATTCATTCATTCATTCATTCATTCAGAATTATTTCCAAGTGGATACGCCTTGCATACTCACTAGCTACAATTTGTAGATTGAAATATGTGCCGTGGAGTACTGAATTAGAAAAGTTAATTAGGTTAATTATGTTATTCAATTAAGCATTTTGATTTCTCGTAAAGAATGGCTGCCTCATCGAGTACGTTAGATCAAGGATTAGAAGTGTGGTATCTGCCACAAGCAATTCTTACAAATTCGGGGCAGCTAAACAAAAACACTGTATAGATAAGCGTTGCGTGATAGACACAAACAAAACGAAGAACGGGCCCAGAGATATACTGACTGATGGACCGACCGACCAACCGACCTGTCAGACCTCTTAGTTGCTTTCTTTCTTTTCCACACACATACAAGGAAGAGTTCTTTATCATCATCAGCAGCAGCAGCAGCCTATTTTAATGTCCACTGCAGGACGAAGGGCTCTCCGAGCTATCTCCAATTACCCCTGGCTTGCGCTCGCTGATTCCAAGTTGCGCCTGGAAATTTCCTAATTTCATCACGCCACCTAAGTTTCTGCCATCCTCAAAGATGCTCGGACCGTGGCCACACCCGTCACTGGCTCGAAAAGCGATTCATGCACTAGTGCAATACTTGAAGTGCACCGGCTTAAGAGACCGTTTATAGTGTTCTTGTTTATAGTGTTCTTGCTTATAGTGTTCCTCCCACACGCACTCAGTGCTTTATCGCTCCCCTTTTCCTCTTTTTATTCCCCTTTCCCCCACCCCCAGTGTAGGGTAGCAAATCGGATGCTCTTCTGATTGACCTCCCTGCCTTTGCTATCCTTGTTTGTCTCTCTCTCTCTCTCTCTAGACTGCACTTCCCTGCCCTTGGCACCCATTCAGTAACGCTAATGGTCCTCAGAATCGCTGGATCCAAAATGTAATTTTGAAACCGTGTCGTCAGTTTTAGCCATGTATCTCGAAAGGTGTTGTTTGCCGCAATATCATTCCTATATCAAACTTGGCGTACGAATAAAGAATACGCCGTACGTATCTTGCTAGTGGCAAATCGTGCATTCGAAACTGCAAGAACTCACGACCGTTTGTTACACAGACGAGCCGCGTAAAGCGGGAGACACACGGTCCGATTTGGTGTCCGATCCGGCGTCCGACGCGCCGGAACGGCAGCCGGAATCGAGGTGTTTTGCCGTGCCGGAGCGCCGGATCGGACGTCCGGCGTGCGACAGACCGGGCAGATTTTCATCGTCCGACGCGTCCGACAACCGCACCGTCGTCTGGCCGCAGCCAATGACAGCGCGGCTGGCATGTGACGTTCCCTCCACGGAGGCGGCGCTGGCTGGCCGGTTTCTCGCAGGGTTCTTTTTTTTTCCTTGCCTGCTGCAGTTTGTTTCCGAAACGAAATAGTTACCAGTTCAGTAAAATTATCTCGACGTGGGCCTGTTATTCAAAGCAACGCCTAGTACACTTAGGACTAGGCTACTAGCGGGATCACGAGATGCGACGCGAGGGCATTTCGCGGGCAGACAGCACACACCGACCGTCTGAGCGAGGCTACTCGCTTTGCTTGCACGTTTGCCCTTCGCAACGACTGCGTCGAGTAAACCAATTGTATTTAATTACGGGCGACCTAAGTGTACAGTGGTAATTGTTTTGGCAAACATAAGCGCTCTCCGACGAGCTCGGGTCGGATCGTAAGCGCCGTCGGCCGCGGCGTCTGCCTAGCTAGGCCTACCGGCCGTATCACTGGCTGTTAGCGGAGTCGTCAGTGGACGACGCACCGTCGTGAAGTGTTCTGTCACTCGCAGGGGCGTAACGTTATGGGCAGTGTTCGCGTAAAGCGACGCAGTGTTGTGCAGAGTTGTTTATATTGCGTTTCTCGACGTGGCTCTGAAGTCAAGCTGGAGGGCTGGATCTGGGCGGAGCTTACGCGCCGCTCAATCTTTCGGATGCACGCACCGTGTGTCCCGAATCGTCGTATGCCGCATGCCGGAGCATGCGGCGCCGCACGTCGGATCGGACGCCGAATCGTACCGTGTGTCTCCTGCTTAACATTAGACCGAGCGCAATGAGAGAGAGAGAAAAAAAGAAGAGTAATAAAGGAAAGAAACCTTCATCATCAGAGCGGCGTTATTGCTTATCCGCCCAACCGCGGGATGGCTTCATCATTTACCAGGAGAAAAGATACAGACAAGCCATGTCAGGCAGCAGAAAAGAAAGCCGCTCTCTCGCTTCCTCTATCAGGACTTCGGCTACACTTACAAGCGCGGAATGCACGATAGGTGAGCTCGCGGGATTCATTGGCCCGCGAGCCAATCACGAAGCGGAAACTGGCCACGCTTTCGGCTGTAGCCGTGCGCGCACGCCCCCCCTCTTCACGCCGTTGTTCGCAGAAGATCGCAAGCGTCCGACGCGCCGCCTCACGGCCGTATTCGATACTAGATAACGTCACGACCCGCGAGCCGCCGTCCGAGCCCTTCTTCGTGCCGTCTCTCCTTCCAATCCGAGAGGAGTCGACGAGGGCGCGAAACACCCTACACTGGCTACTCAGGCTCTCCCGTTGCGCGTCGTGGTTTCTCGAGTTCGTGGCGTCGTTATTGGGAGAGGGGGGGGGGGGGGGGAGGGTGCGGGAGCTGTGCGTGCGAGTCTTGGTTTTAGCGTTCGCATGCGGGTGCCTCTTTGAGAAGGCGAGAACAGCAGCACGCCGCCGCCGGCACTTTTATTGAGAGCTCGGTGGAACGGCGTATAAATGCGAGAAAAAAAAAATGGCTGTGGCTTAGCTAAGGATAAGCCCAGGATGCGAAGCATACTAGTCTTTATTTTAGTTGTTGAACCACTGTTTAGCCTGGTGAACTGCTGTTGCTTGGCTATATTTGGTTCGGCTAGACGCAGAAACAACTCATGCAGGCGAGCGCACGAGCTGAGACCCGGCTATGTAGCTACGCGGCCGCAAGCGAGCGCACGAGTTGAGCCTCCGCTTTTGCAGCTGTTATGACGTCATATGGTAGCTGCGCGGCCGTGCGCGGCGCAGCAAGGAAGAGCGTGGTTGTGCAGCTAGTATGCTTCACATAAAAGGCTCGCTCACGCGGACTGTCCGCTCGTCCGCGGTGCCTACCGCCGCCGTGCGGGTTAGATCCGCGCATCACTGCCATCCCCGTCACGTGACCTTGTTCTGTGCAACCTGGAGTCGAGAGGGAGGCGACTATAACAATACTCGTGGACAACTTTCCGGGGTAGCGATGGGAAAGCTACAGAGCAAGAACGTGCATCTAAGAGCGCTCTTGAGGAAAGTCCCACATTCTCCGACCCCGTTATAGCTTAAGCTGAGGATGGGAAAACGTAAGCATCCTATTTGCAGCGGCAAAATATTTCAAGATACGCGATACCGAGTGTTAAATGTGACTTAATTTTCTGCTGTTCTTTTCCGCGAAACCGTTATGCGCTGAAACTACAGCGGATTCAGTCCCCGTTCAAAAAAAAAATAGAAAAAGAAGAAGAAGAAGAAGGGAAAATATTTAAAGCGCTGTCAAACTCTGCAAGCGTTGTATTCCGAGCATGAGCAAGTTCGGGCATATCGTCGAATTCGCCATCTTGCTAGTTCTGATTGGCTTAGAGGCCTCCTATGGCCTCTCTGATTGGCTCAAAACGCCGACATCACTGAATTCCGTCCCCGGTCTACTTGGCAATGCTGTCCCCGGTCTACTTGGCGCTTTGGCACATGTGCTCAGAAGCTCTGACCCTGTAGCTTTACCTTCATTGCCACAGAAAGTTATCCGCGAGAATAGCTCGGGCCAGACGCTGTCGTTGAAATGAGGTCATGGGAGATTGTGCGGCGATCTCAGACGGGCGTCCTCACGGGTGCTTACCTTTTTCTCCGGTGTCTGCATTTATAAAGCAGCTTGCCATAAAGTTAGGCTCTTCGCATCATCAAATAAATGACAGTTTGTAGGGTCTTATGAATATGCGAAATTTCTAATACGAGCCGAATAGTCACTGCTATTTGGTGCATTCGGCTCTACAATTCACTATTCAAAATTCTCTATTCAAAGGGATAGCAACGATTATGGAGTTTAGAAAGGAGATACCGATGTAGTGGAGGCCAATTCCAAATGAGGCCGGCAACAGAAAGTCATTGTTTGCCGTTTACAAGCCCCTCGATTAACCAGACGTCCTATTGTGAACGTTATTAATCACACGCACCAGATAAGGCAAATAAGCCTAATCCTTTACAAAGCGAACTGCACCCGAACTTTACATCTTGTTCTATCTATAAAACGAGAAGATATTTGATTTGATATTCGAGTGAATTTTTTTTCTCGAGTACTCCTTTTCGATTAGACAGAGACATAGCGTTCGAGCACCGCGAGTAATTTGGGACAATGTTCGCAATAGAACTTCGTAAGTTATTCGACCTCCAGTTGAAGTCGATCAAGGAAAATGTCCTCCTGAGATAGGGCTGATAACGGGGCAGCAGAGTCACCGCGTTTGGCACTTATCGCTTCACCGCTCGCGTGAGGGGAGGCTAAGAGGAGCGTGAGGGTGCTTCATTTCTTCTAGGACGCCATTTTTGTGATCGCGCCTCCATTTTAAGCTGCACATACCCACGGTAACGACTCCCATTTTTACTCTGCAATGGCCTTGGGGATCAGTCCACGATAAAGGATAGAAATCCAAATACCGATAAGGAATATTGGGGTCAACATGCTAAAAAGACATTGTAATTAAGAACTTCCCAACGTATGGGGAGACAGAAAAGAGATTAAAGGCGGAGTGGTTAACTAGATGAAGGTTCCGGTTGGCTACTGTGCACTGTTCGTTGCAGCCGATGCCAGCTAATCGCTATATCGGACATGTCATTTACGAAAACTACTGCTCAATCAAAAACAGCGCTTACTAACGAAATAGCATTGTGAATTCAGCTCCTAGCTGCTCACCGAGCCGATGGTAGTCGAGGAGAAAGGAAGCCCGTGTTGCAATGAGCCGTCTTATTTTCCTTCCTTTTTCGCTTTTCGTCATTGGCTCGAACGTCGCAGCTCAACTGTTATCGCAGGAATCGGCCATTTTTCGCCATGATTGACAGGAACGAAGCAGGTAAAGTGAATCGTATACCAAGTAGGGTCTAACTTATTTTTTTTCCTGCATCATGAATGTGTGTTTGGTTGACATTATTATTATTATTATTATTATTATTATTATTATTATTATTATTATTTGTTTTGAACACATATACAGTTAACAGGAAAGGGAAAGCGAGGAGAAGGCTGGCAACTGCCACCGGAAGGGGCACAACGCCTGCCTACTCTTCTGAAGGGAGGTGACAGCAACACAGAAATGGAAGATAGGAAGGAGGGGAGGAAAAAGGAAAGAGGAAAGGACGAGCAACAAGACAAATCTAAAGACTAAAGTAGAACACTGCAACAGGACAAATCTGAAGACTAAGGTAGAACTAAAGTAGACAGGTCGTAACAATAGAGAAAACACACAGCGTGTTATTCAGCCCTCTACGGTTCATCTCCGGCCGCGACCGTGCTTATTGCACCGTGTGCTCTACGGATGCTAAAGGCAAAAGTCGTCTTCCATAAATGATCTATGACACATGAAAGAGAGGAATGTTTCTAGTGCAATGGAGAAGAGCTCCATTTGTTTCTCTCTCCAGTTGCTCTTGAGTCCTTGCGTATTTACACTTCATATCACTCAAGAAACAAAGTCACACAAAGTGGAATATGAAGTGAAACTAAAGGAGAACTCACAGCAATCGCACTATATAAAGGGAACATGTTGCAACAGAACTGCTTGTTGGCCTAGTTGGTGCTTGCTAAAAGACATGTTTTTTTGCCGCAATTGAACACTCACAAAAGGAAGACACATCAAGACAACACGGGCGGCCCGTGTTGCCTTTATGTGTCTTCCTTTTGTGAGTGTTCAATTGCGGCAAAAAACATGTCTTTTATAAGGGGAACAGTAGGTTGACTTAGGCGGAAGCTGAAGAACAAGTCACACCATGTGGGACAATAAGTGGAACTAGGTGGCTAAGTAAAACTAATTTCAGCCCAAAAGTCAGATGAACCAATGGGAGGCTGCAAAGAACAGTCCCACCAAGTGGAACAGTAAGTGCAACTAAATGGGAGCTCGAGAACAGTCCCACTAAGTAGAACAGTAAGTCGAACTGAGTGGATGTTCTGGGAACAAATGTACACTTGAGTGTAGCAGTAAGTGCAGCCGAGTAGAAACTCGCGACAGGAAAGAGCACTATACGTGGAACACAAACGTAGATGACTCAGCATTAGAGAGTTATAGCTGAGCGGGTCACAGTAGACTTCACAGCGCACGTTGTAACGCGCATGCGCACTAGCGTCTACGCTGGCCCACTGGGCCCTCTGGCTCGCTGAGCTATAACTCTCTAATGTTGGCTTCCGCGATGATGCATCCAACTACAAAGACCGAGTTCATGTTTGGCGGTAACAGAAGTGCTAAGCGGCACACTCGCTTGGATATAAGAGAGAGAGGAGTATAAAGAAAGAGCAATCGGAGCGATCGCGAGCGAATTTATCCCGCGCACATCTCGCATAAGAAGTACACCGTCGACGCGAAGGGGAGTGACCAATCACGACTGTTCGCACCGTCCATCTATCTGCGTGGCCCGCCGCCCCTCGGTGTACACCGGTGCCGACTCCGCAGAGGACTCGCTGTTCGAAATAAACCGCCGTCTTGTGAGCTCGTCTGATTTTCCTTATGATAATTTGGGCTTGTGTTGCCCCCGCTCGGGGGGATCGTTTGGCGATCGTGTTGTCTTGAGTACCAGGTATATTAATGCGTTCGCGTATACCGGATCTGTTATCGCCTTCAGGTGTACTTGTTTTCTTCGGCTGCGCGGTCTCCAGATGGGCTTAGTTCTCGCAACGTTTACGGCGTACCAAACGTCCCCTTGAGGCATGAGTTTTCTTATGCTTATAAATGTGTAGTCGCAATTCCCCTGTCAGACTCATTGTTGCCTCCAATAGACGCACTTTTTGCTGTGATGACATCGGATATCAGGTACGATTTTCACGACGGTGTTCAACACTCTGATGCCATAGACTACGCCAGCTTAGCCTGACCTACTATTTTTCGTAACTATAGTAAAGGAGAAAGAACGAAAAGAATGTAGGCCGAAATCCAGGTCGAAATGTGGGAAGTCACGCGATTCCATTTGTCGTGGTTGCAGCGTCTTGCCGCGAGTGAACGGTGCAGAAAAGTGAAATTGAGGATTTCAGCTGTGGTTTCACCTGTTCGCGGTCCGTCTACCAATTATCCATTGCGACCGAGAATGCGCCTCCTGTAGTAGCTATACGTGCACGGTGCGGGCCACGCGCCCTTTTATTTCGTCTACTACACACGCGTGGGTGAACCAAAATATGCGCAGGTTGAAGAAGACGACAAAGAAAACAACAATAAAACAGTACGACCAATTATTGAGGACTTTTTTTTTTTTACAGCATTACTTGAAACTTCTGTTTTCGCCAGATAGCGAGACTTGAAACGGGCTGCTCACTTACTAAGCGCGCAACCCACCCTGCAAAGCTTTCACTACATCCTGGAAAAGGTTACAATAGAAAGAAAGAAAGAAAGAAAGAAAGAAAGAAAGAAAGAAAGAAAGAAAGAAAGAAAGAAAGAAAGAAAGAAAGAAAGAAAGAAAGACATCTGTGTTTACGCATGCCTTAATGACTTAATTGTACTGGCAGAGCTGCATGCTTCTGGAAGCCTTGTGCTGTGTCGCTGTGATCAAATTCGGTTTCGCTTCTGCTTATGCCAGCGATTTCGTCTGGCCACGTTTTCTGACTACTACGTCACCGTGACGTCACCGCATTTTGCGTGTATAACAAAGGATCACGTGGCTAGCGGGGAGCCGCGCCACAACAGACCTCGGGGGCGTTCGACTTCGTTCCTATCGGCCGGCGCTCCGCGTTCTGTGCTTTTCTTTGTTCGGGTAGCCTAGCGATCACCCGTCGACCACCTGGCCATGCCGAGACTCGTGCATGCCCATCTTGCCGATACCACACACTGCAACTGCGCGTGGGTATACAGCGCTGTGCAGGCTGGCTATGGTGTTAGGCTGCTGAGCACGAGGTCGCGGGATCGAATCCCGGCCACGGCGGCCGCATTTCGATGGAGGTGAAATGCCAAAACACCCGTGTACTTAGATTTAGGTGCACGTTAAAGAACCCCGGGTGGTCGAAATTTCCGGAGTCCTCCACTACGGCGTGCCTCATAATCAGAAAGTGGTTTTGGCACGTAAGACCCTATAATTCAATTCAGTTTATAGGCTCCTAGGCGGAGTTGTAGAATTTCTCCAGAGATGGCGAAGGTTAACTTGCGCGCCGCAGTTGAACGACTTGAACCGAGTGGACGCGCGGTCGGCCATGCTGCGCTCAGTCGGCGCTGCACAGGAGAGAGAGGGCAGGTCACTCCTGCCTTTGCGTTCCAGCGTGCGGCGCTCCGTGTTCTGCACGGCTCTGAGTCGTCTATGCGTGTGCACTGGTCTCGCCAAATCGGACTTGCGCCAGCGTTACTGGGTCGGTAGGTCGGGGCTGGACAACAAGGTCTCCCATCGCTCGGGGGGATTGGGACTGGGGAGGGTGGGAGGTTCTTGAGCTTAGTGCACTCTGCAAGGATGTGTGCTAGAGTGCCTTTTGACCGTCTGCAAAAAGGGCATGAAGTGTCGTGCTCTGTTGGGAACATCTTGTGCAAGAGCACGGGATGCGCTAGCGACCCCGCTTGCGTGTGTCGCACGATCGTTTGCTGCATTTGTTTGCTGCGCCAGCTCGCGCTGGCGGCTAGGGGCCAGGAACTGCTGGACACATATGGGACCTGAAAAGAAGGTTCCACCCCATCTGGTGCCAGCGCGCACCAACCGTCACTAAGGGCTCAGTATAAAAGTTGATTCTCTCTCTCTCTCCCAGCGTTACTGCGCGCGAACGGACACGCTTCAATGCTTGCTGCCACGGTGCACCGCGTTCGCTGCAGCCCGACCACAGATATGTCACGGCGAATGGCTTTCCTAGGTACCTTCGGTCGTGTTCGCGGTAGGTTGTGGCAGCCGTTGATCCAGGGTTACGTGCCCACACACACACGCACGCGCATGTGTGGGAGGGAGAGAGAGAGAGAGAGAGAGACAATCTATCATTGCACACTTTCTTTTCTGCAGATTGTCATCAGCTGTATATGTTGCCTCTTAATCGAATCCGTGTGTGAACATCATAGTAAAGTTTCGTTCCTCTGTTGTCCTTCTTGATTCTCCGCTTGGAACGTGAAGTTTCTCTCGGACGATGGTCGGTAGTTGTTGATCGACTGCAGACAGAAAGCGATGGGGTTCAGTTGGACAAGATATATTTATGGGTAAGCTTTTGCTATATACATGGCAGACAAAACATATGCATTAGAACTGGAATAATTGAGAAACAAAGTCTGACTCTTCGAGCGTCTTAATTAGTGTTAGAGCCCAGACTCGTTCTGACGTACGATAGTCTCGTCACGATAATTATAACTCAAATAGACAAAATTGTCCTTTCCTGCAGATGCAGTTGCCAATGAGAGTTAAAGGGTTGTTAAGCCACAACCCAAAGGGCTGGGCTTACCCTTAAAATTAAACATATTGGAAAACAAAACTGTTTTCCTTCTTCCTAAAACTACGTTTCCCGTTCATTTCTACGGCCTCAGCAAAACACGCCAGGCCCGCACAGTTTATTTCTAGGCTTTCTCAAACCGTGGTAGCGTCTCTAGGCAGCAAATGTCTACGAAGCCGGGGCTTCAACACCGCGTACCACCGCTCCACTCAAGGTTGGTCCGCGTGAGAGAATTATGACCGTCCGTGGCATCCATTGCTTATTGTCTACAAGACGTTCTACGAATGCGTGTGTAGAAGAAGGCGTTCTCCGAATGAGCGCTAAGTCGTCATTTGACACCACGCCGGCTTTTCTCGGCGCTCAGCAACAAAGCCCGACCGGTTGCCTCCCGGACACGTGGAAGAATAGACTCCTGCTCCATGCACGCGTTCAGTTTAGCCAGGCCCATCTAAACCTCGGCGGTGTCTCCGGCCAGCCAGGCACTCCATAGTAGGCGCAACAACACTGCATACTGCAGTCCCATTCAAGGTTTGTCTGTGTGGACCTATTATGGCCGTCGGCGGAATGCCAACTCAGTGCGCACAATACCGCCTTCTCCTAATCCTCACCGCAGCCCCCTGGCGCGCGCCGTGACTCGTTACCCGAAACCACGCGGGCCTTCTGACCCCTCAAAAACGCAAACGGTTGCCCCTCTGACGTGTACAGGAGTGGACCCCTGTTAAACACGAAGCACGTGGGGGACTCGCGACACTTGGGAAGCACGCAAAACAATCTATGCGGCCTTGCAATCATTATGTTGTGTCTTGGACGAGATCACTCGTTCTGGAATAAGTAAAGGCCGTCCTCACTGCTGCCCTAATCTATATATATATTGTGGTAGAAGTGGCTGGCTGTATGGGGTGTAATTAGCGTGAGAGCATCGGCGAATTCGCCCTTCATTTTGAGGCGGTAACACGGCTGAAGTCAGGAACACGGCTGCATCGCACGTGTAATACGAACACGTGGGATCGTTCGCCGCCACTGGCAAGTTCTTTTTTTCATCCACATTCAATTCCATTAATTTATCATTTCATTAATTCGATTATTAAGTAGAAGTAATTTACCCTTTGTTGTCCTTGGTGTCTTTTTTTTATGATATGAACACTGGTGAAGGCACATGGAAAACGACACGCTGCGCTGTGTATCAGCTGATTACTAATTTCGGCAGACAAACATAAATGTAGAAGAAGTCGTCGAACGCATCAAATGCACGAAAAAAATCAAAAACAGGAAGGAGCTGGTCATCCTTAAACAATTGTGCATGCGCGCGGTTAATGCGTCTGGTCAGAGGTGAGCCAATAAATACGCCTTTTCCTTCACCACCGTCAGTGGCACTTCGCTCCTATAGAAGAGGCAGGTCCTGTGTCGAGTGCTGAAGAAGACTTCGCAACGCGATCAACGCGACTGAAGACATAGATTCCGGGCCTCTATAAGGGGTGCAACATAATGGTAACTCATTTCTTTCGCAGTTACCGCTAAATGGTCGCTGAATGTTTTCTCTAGCGCTTCCAAGTTCTCCCAATTCAGGCCGGTAACCGTACTTCTTAGAATACGACTTCGCGTGCTGACGTTGCAGGCATTCTTTTTACGCAAAATTCATGGACAGACACGACGCATGTATGCATTGCAAAACCAGTAGACTCCTTCAACGCTACATAGATTGCGATGTACAAGCCGCAAATTTTCTCGACTCGTGTCTTTGAAGAAGGAACTGGGGTTCAGGCATGACAGCAGAAAGAAGCCGGCATATCCTTCAACAAGTACGGCTCGAGCCACCCATACCCCAAGCATGCACGAAGGGAACGAGCGCGCGCTTTAGCCGAACGAAACGGAGCGAGCCGCGTCTCCTGGCCGTGACGTCACAAGCGAGAGGGCGCCACTCCAAATTCTCGCCGCTAATAGCTTCGCGCTTTGTGCTGTCGTCGTTTAAGGCCGATCCACACGACGGACCAAATCTGCGGGCCGATCGGTCACGTGATGCGACGTCACGGCCCGCCGCGGTCCGGTCCGGCGCAGAGCACATCCACACGGCGGACCGCCATAGGAGACGGCAGAGCAGACCAACCAGCTACACTCAACACATTCCGGCTCGAGTCCCACAAAGCCGGGAACTGCTCAACAAGGGATAGAAAATTAAAAACCTCCTCATCACTCCAAGAGGACATGGTGTTTAAAAAAATATATCTGCTGCACGCACGTGTATATAGGCGGACACGAAACGACTGGCTTTTGCTAAGCCGAAGACTAGATTGGATTTGGCTGAATACACTGCAGTACTCACCTACGGGGCAGAAACCTGGAGGCTTACGAAAAGGTTTCTACTTAAATTGAGGACGACGCAACGAGCTATGCAAAGAAGAATGATGGGTGTAACGTTAAGGGATAAGAAAAGAGCAGATTGGATGAGGGAACAAACGCGGGTTAATGACATCTTTGTTGAAATCAAGAAAAAGAAATGGGCATAAAAGAAATGGGCATGGGCAGGGCATGTAATGAGGAGGGAGGATAACCGATGGTCATTAAGGGTTTCGGTCTGGATTCCAAGGGAAGGGAAGCGTAGCAGGGGGCAGCAGAAAGTTAGGTGGGCAGATGAGATTAAGAAGTTCGTGGGGACGACATGGCCACAATTAGTACGTGACCGGGGTTGTTGGAGGAGTATGAGAGAGGCCTTTGCCCTGCAGTGGGCGTAACCTGGCTGATGATTATGATGACTCTATTGCCGCACAACATTCGTTGGCTACGCCAAAATCTCTGTGGTTTTCATTCGGTCCGCCGCCAAAACTGAAGCGGGAAAACCTCGGCGATTTGTTGGACCACGAGGGCTGCGGTCTTGCGCGGACCAATGGCGGTCTGCACGAACTGGGGACGTCGTATCACGTGATGCGCGGACCGCGATCCGAAAGAGCAATTTGGTCCGTCGTGTGGATCGGCCTTTAGCGGTGATGAACGCGTAGAGCGTCTGCGGAGAGCGTGTGCTAGTTCAGCACCGCCTAGGGGGAGCCACGGTCGATAAAAGAGTGAGTGAACGCCGGGGTAGGAGGAGGAGAGAGGAGATGGCGCTACTAAAACCCCTTAAACTTCGTAAAGTAGTGACACTCTCCTCCTCCGCCTTCACTTCTCCTCGTTTCTCCTCTCTTTCACGCTCCCTCCTCGACCGTGGCGTCGCCTACACTGCTCGAGCGTAGCAACGGCGCCAACATGCGCTCTTCGCCACTCCGTAGACGCTCCTGGAGCAAAAATGGCGCTGATGCACGGCGCGAGGGCCCACGTGATGCTATTAGGCCAATAGCGACGCGGCGTCGGCCTCGGCCAGAGCGCGCGAGGAGGAGGCAGCATTCTTCAAAGCGTGGCAGTACTTTACGAAGTTTAAGGGGCTTTAGGCGCTGCTGTTATTTCACTTTGGGGTTTTAGCGTCTCAGCAGCGTGCTGGACACGTATGCAGAAGGAGCACGCAAACACGTGCCAGCAAAATGGCTCCAAAGCGTGAACTCGGCGTCCATGACACTCAGGCCCGAAAGAAGCGTCGCTCGGAACAGGAGCGTCTTCCCTACGCAGCGAAACGTGGCGCCGATCGCGAATGTATGCATGCATACAATTGTAAGATTAATTGAATTACTTACAGCCCCATAATTCAATCAAAGTTTAACGCTTCTGCAACGTCATTCAAAGCAAACAGCATGCAAAGCTCCGCTTACATCGAGTCCCATCGTGCGTGGTATCCGCCACTCCCCCCCCCCCCCCTTTTTTATGTAGCCTTGGTTCTTGCGCTGCCGGCGTATTCTTGCGTTCCTCCTGCACTTCGACATGGCACCACTGCATTATTGGAGAACGACAAGGTACGAGATTTTGTTTGACTCTCTACGCGGCATTTCAAGTGATTTAGGTTTACGGAACGGTCCCGAACGTTGTGACGCAGTTAGGTCAAAAAAGAAAAATAGCTTGTCCGTTGTGGCCAGCTAGTTTGGCGTGTTGTGAGTGGTACTGTGGCACGTTTGGAACGCTTTCTGTGGGCTCAACATTACTGTAAATTATTTCGTTATCTTCGTGCACGCTCGCCGCAGCCGGCGTTGTGACACGGTTAGCAAAAAGCAGCTCCTCTGCGGTGACGCAGTTAGTTTCGCGTGTACGGCACATTACTGGGACTAAACTTAATTTTACTGGGACAAATTTGTGTTGTTGTCTCCTTTACACGCAGTTTTCCTATAATGTCTAAATACTAAAATGACATGTGCTTGTGATGAACTTTCTTCATCTGATGCCGACCGGTGGAGCTTCGTTCGGCCGATAACTGCCGCTGCTTCCCTGGTGCCTCAATATTAGATGAATTCACGGCGATTAGAGCCAAGGTCTCAGATCTACACGCAGTTTTTCTATAAGATCTAAGTACTAAAATTACATGTGCTTGTAATTAACTTTCTTCAGCTGATGCCTACCGATGGAGCTTCGTACGGTAACTACTGCTGGTTAATTGGTGTTTAGAAAAAGTTTACTTAAACAAGGGACGATACGGACCCTGAGTCACAATCACGGCAAAAATGGCACCAGGACGATAACTTACACAAGAAACGAAGGATTGTATGCATGGCACGTTCTCGAAGTAGTGTCCGAGTCCTCACTCATTAACAAATAACAACATAGACCCACGTAAAAGCACAGTTAAACATGAACTAATTGTCAAGTGTATAAAATGATGTTCAATATACACAGTGTAAACAATGGTTATGTACAATGGCGATATAACACAGATCCTTTCCATAATTTTAAAGAACTTGGTGCCAAAATCAACTAGCTGGAACGTCACTGGGTTTGGAGCCAAGGTCTTAGATATCATGGTTGCATGTTGTCTCAAGCAAACCCCATCGTCGGACTGCTTTTCTCAATGATATCTTGCAATGTAACTTTTAATATGCGCAGCGCGCTTCCAAAAGAAGAAAACACATGAAAGGAATCCGATGTGAGGAATAAGTCTTTTATGTAAATACACTTGGATACTTATTACATTCCTTTTGATGTGTATCATTCACTTCGCGTTTCCGTTGACAGAGCGGAGTGGCTCCACTGGCCGGGCGGATACGCTCGCCCTACAAGATAAGGCGCACTGTAGCCTGACCTACTTCACTGACTGGCCACGATTGACGGTGTGCCCAACGTACACGCGAAGTAGCGGGATTCGCACCCGCAATGTAGCACAGCGGGCATTGTCACGTGTACCGCGTTTCTACTGAGCGCGTAGAGCGTTCGCAGAGCAACCCTGACCAGCAGAGCTATCAACTTCTAACACTCTCTTCTTTCGTATCACTGTCATTTTTGTGTCCCACTTCCTACTTCTCCATACTGCTAACGATGTTCAGGTACCATCTGCGCGCTAAAAAAGTTGCAATGCAGCCACCAGACTCTTCTTCTTTAACCAATCTCTCTCTGTCCCTGGTGATTTGCTGTGGGCATACCGCGCCGTCGTGCATGCACTGGTCTGAGCGAAACGGCCCATTCAAGGTCAAGGTAAATCTATCGAATCCTATTTAACGCTATTGGCCTCGAGCTCCACCACTGGAAAAGCTGGCGCCACCGTCGGCGTGACGTGCTAGGAGGGATCACGTGGACATAGCGGCCGCGTCGGCTGCTTCGGGCGCGCCGAAGCGAGCTGAAAACGAGCTTAAATTCCCTCGTACGATGCGGTTTTCATTTAGTGGCGAAATTTTCCCGCTTCGAGTGTCTCCTTTACAACGCTTGCAAGCACTACAATAGGTAGTGGCTGCCTTTGAAGGCGCGCGACATGGTAGACTATACTGCTCGGTGCCGCAGGGCCGGACGCACGTAACGGAGGCCGGTGTCAGCCTTATTCGCACGTAGCCGCAGGACAAGAAGCTGCGTGAAGCTTGGCTCACGAAACATAAAACCGGCAAGCAGTCATCGGCTACAACTCGGGTATGCAGCAAGCACAGACGCGAGGAAGATTTCTGCTACGGCGCCCGGTCTGCGATGTTCTGAAAACGCGCACCGACACGCTCGCGCGAGTCCGCTGCCCGACTAATGTCGTGACGGTGTAGTCTATGAACTTGTGATACTATAGATACTGGCAAGTTCAGTGGAGTGGAAAGGCAGCGGTAAGAAGCACATTTAAAGAAAGCATGGCATATGGTCATGTTTGTGTTATGAATTAATGCACTGGATTACAAAAAAGGAGCAGCGGGAAATTGCACGCTGAGAACGCCGATAAACATACAGTGCGACGCAACTCGAGAAATAGTATTGAAAAGTCAAAGAATTTAGAAGAAAAAAAAAAGATTGAATCGTCGCGACGGCACATCACAGTCCCGTAGGCGTCAAGTCTCTACAATGAAATTATTTTTGAACAGCTCTGATAGCGCCCACGCAACAATGGTTGCTTGTATACTGTCAAATGCTCATATTCTGCGGCCTTAAGCTCATGGCACGGTGCGAAAACGCGCGCGCGGTGAAAGCGAAACAGTGCGCGGACAAGCATGCAGACGCGCAGTCAGTCGCGGCGAATCTGCGCGATCGCTGCATTGAGGCTTCATTCTATTACGCTCCATTTAGTTATACAAACACTATAAGAACATATTTCACATAGTTTGCTCTCAGCGTTTACCTACCTTTCACGCAAGAAGCCGGTTCGGGAGACTCCATCACGGCGACCGCGCGCAGTGACGTTCACTGTACGTATTCGGTAAAGAGATAGCGGCTGTAAACGATTGTATGCTTTCAGTTTGCCAAAGATTATTATTTAGACAGTAAGAAACTTCTCTCGTTTCGAAAGTACTTACAGAAATGTCCGGGAGAGCTCGCGCGTGGTGTTTTCAGTGAGCGCTGACAGCAAAACCTATGAGGAGCGCGCCACGTGATCCCTCATACTACGCCAGCGAGGCGCTCCCGATAGAGGGCGACTCCGTAACTCCTCGCCGCCAATAGCGTTAAGGGCCCCGCGTCGCAGACAATGCGGCGTCGGACGTCGTTTCGGCAAAAAGAATTTAGAACCGGACATACCCAGGCCGTCCATGTGGCACAAGGAAGTTCCTTAACTAATTGAATTTCTCAAGCTAAAATACCTAGCCAAATCGTAACGCACGACTCACACACAACCTACAGACATGGTAGCGTCGGAATGTAATTTGAATACACGAGAAAACATAATTCTGTTTCGCGGAAATTAAAAAAGAAAACCCACAAACCCCTTTTCCAGCGTTTCTACCATTCATAGAGCGGCTATGGCCTCGCATATTTGCGCGCGCAAATCTCGAAGGCCATATAACGGCATGCCCGGTTCCTTGCAACACCTCCAGATGGCGCTCGCTTCAGCCGCATCACGGCCCACGCGGGGGGTTAAGTTTCTAACAGAAGGCTCGCCTTCGGGCGTAGCGTACGCCGCCAGCGTTTTCTGGTAAACATTACGGTTGCATAAGCTGCTGTTGAAGGGAAGCGTGAGAAGCTGTCAGGGATCTTTGAATCATATCGCGTTCCACTCTTAAAGGCGAAACTAAGCGTCCTCCAAAAATAATTTTTTTTTGAGGGGAGATTCGACAAACGTCGAAGGTTTTCCTTTGATCATGATCTGTCAGCTCCACAAGAGGCAAAGACGAAAAAGAAGGTACGAATGTAGGCGCTGGCTATCATCATCATCATCATCATTAATTTATGTCCACTGCAAGACGAAGGTCTTCCCTAGCGATCTCCAATTACCCCGGCCTTGCGCTAGCTTCTCCGAACTTGCGCATGCGAATTTGCTCATTTCATCCTCCCACCTAATTTTTGCCGTCCTCTACCTCGCTTCCCTTCCCTTGGCGCCCATTCTGGAACTCTGATGGTCCACCGCTTATCTGCATATGGATCACATGGCCTGGTGCCTGGCTCCATTTCTTTCTCTTAATGATCAATTAGAATATCAGCGTTGTCATCCATGCTGCTCTCTTCCTATCTGTTCACGTAACACCTAACATTTCTCGTTCCATGGCTCTTCGCGCCGTCCTTAATTTGTCCTTAACCACCCGCCGTGGTTGCTCAGTGGCTATGGTGTTGGGCTGCTGAGCACGAGGTCGCGGGATCGAATCCCAGCCACGGCGGCCGCATTTCGATGGGGGCGAAATGCGAATACACCCGTGTGCTTAGATTTAGGTGCACGTTAAAGAACCCCAGGTGGTCAAAATTTCCGGAGTCCTCCACTACGGCGTGCCTCATAATCGGAAAGTGGTTTTGGCACGTAAAACCGCAAATATTATTATTATTAATTTGTGCTCGACCTTCTTAACCTACAATTTTCTGCCTTTAGTGGAGATAGAATGCAGTCATTGTACACTTTTCTCTCTTTTTTTGCAGTGGTGGCTGTTAGAACGTCACTGGGTTTCTCTTGACGTCCGCAGCTGGGGAAGAGAGAGCTGAGAGAGTGAAAGCAGAGTCTAAAATAGCATCGCGCAGCATAGCAACGCGGCCAGGGTGGGTGGAGAAGGGGCGGTGCCAACGCGCGAGCGAGGAACGTGACCCGGATGCGTGCCTTCTCCTGTGGCATGCGAGGCAGAAGGGTCGGGCGAGGGAGGAGGGGCCTCGTTCTACGGCGGCTGCCAGGGTGCCTCGATGTCCTCCTCGCCCGCCGCTCCGTACAGAGTGGAGACAACCGCGGCGTCTACTACGGCGTTGGCCACGCGAATCGCGGACGCCGTAGTAGACGCCTTTGGCGGACGCCGTAGGGAAGCGTTGCCGGTGCTCGTGTGTCTTGTGTGCGGTTTGACACCATACTCGTGAACTTTCTGTGGGAATGAAGGGCAAGTACGGAGACAAAGAGCGCAAAAGTGAGAGCGCTTGCGAAAAGAGTCCCGTGTTTTCATCCACGTCAGTTTAAGCTGGAGAAGAGAGAACATAAACACCTTACCAGCAACAGTTAAATAAGATAAAACACAACACTGAATGTAAACGTTTGCTTATCTTGCGGCTTTTCCCTTCAGTACCTGGCAGACGCGAAACCGTTGAACGTGGAAGCTGCTTCGATTCAGCGTATGTTCCGAGCAACGAAAAGCGCTGTCAAACGCCTGCGGACTACTTGGCGCGGTAATACATGTGCAGAAGCTCCGCCCCCGTAGCTCTCCCTTCACTGCCACATAAAGTTGTCCGCGAGTATACTTTACTGGCCTTCCGCGAACTCCGCTGGTCTCTGGTGTTTGCGATAGCAGAGTCACGCATACTTTTTTTTTTTAACGACAGTGGTGAGCTTCCATGTCAGTTATTGGCAACGCCTGTCGTACGCAAGCATTATCGCTGTTTACCAACTGAAGCTTTAATGGAAGCCTTTCTTTTTATGCCGTTTCTCGCACCTTCAAGGTGGGACGCCTGCTATGCGCTCCTCGTGGTGCACCTCATCACGTCAGTGCTCTCAGACATCCAACAAAACCGTTACAGGAATCCTTGACTGTACCTTCTTTGCTCCCAGCCCATATACGTCCGACCTCCAACCTCCATCGCTCTCTTTCCTACCTCTTTCTCTCCATGATAAAAAGCAAAATGGTCTCGGAAAGCTTATTGACGAAGCTTTCTATTTCCTTTCTTTGCGTTTAGCACGAGGGCGACCTGAATTTGCTCCCATTGATGGCGAGAGAACAGATGTCCATTCTCAGTCTATCCTACTCCAATACTTACTCCTGTGTAAACTTTTTACGCCCATGCAGAGTCCACGCAGCCGTCAGTGTAGGCCTGGCGAACTACCCCACCTGTATCGTCCAAAGCAAACACACGGAAGCTTGAGTCTGGCAAACACACTTTGGCTCTCTCCTTGTTTCTTTCTTATTTTTTTTTGCATTCGAACAGTGGGGAGAGTACGCATGCTTTACTACATATAGCCACTTGCTGAAGAAGCTCTTCCACGCGTTTCCTCCTCGAACGGGGACGGCGAACAGATGCGCGTGTGTTGTCGTAAACCGCCCGGAATGCCTCCACTTTCTACATGGGACGCCGTGGACACTGTTCGAAAAACAAACAGATGCCAAGAAAATCCGGAGGAATATGTCCTCCTCTTGAAGCTATAGCTCGTAGACGTGTAATCGCTTTTCAAGACGACTGCACTGGTTAGTTAGGAAATATATAATATGGTTGAAACGACACTTTTAGCTGACACAAGCATCTTCATTGTACGTGGACAAAGCATAATCACCTCCCCAGGTTTTTTCATGGTGAAAACTGCGTTTTTTGGCTCCCGCCTTCAACAGATTGACCGACGAAGATGCAACATCGCGTTGTGGGTCGCCGTGTTTACGTTGCATGCTTCTAAGATTTTCATGCCGTTTGGCGCTATTAGAAACGCACTTCAACGGTCGCTTTTCGCCGTCCGTGACGACTCAGAATACCTATATGAAATTAATGGCAATTGTCTCGAGAGCTCGCGAAAAGAATATGATTCAACCGTTTTCATGGACAGTACCATCCTATCCGGGATCAATATGTTATCCGTATTTACTTCCTAGTAAATTTTGAAAAGTATTCAGGGCAATGTGCAATGTAATGAAGTGCAAAGATTTCGCTAGGGTACACGCAGACAAGAGCACGCATTTACGTCAATGAAACCACACCTATCGCACAAGTCCATTCCCAGATTCACGAAGCCGGGCTGCCTACCTTCGCGCTTCCTTTATATGTAATGCAACGATTCATCTCGCTCGATTCAATTCTTTTGTGATCATCCACCGTTCAAGACTGGCCGATACCGCCGATAAGGCGAGCGGAGCGCCGATCTGACCGCTGACAAAGCCTAGAAGTGAATCACATTGATATAGATAAAATCATTAGGTGAACCAGGCTCTGGTTACCCTTGCTATCGCACCTTGTACATGTTTACATAGGAAAGCTGTACACCGAGACATCACGGAGATGGGCTGGTGATGGCAGAAAAAAAAGATCGAAAAGAAGAAAGAAACAGACAAACTCTTTGATGAAGAGACGCGAATATTTTTGTTGTGAAAAGAACGACGAAAGAATGCCTGCACTGAACCTCTTTTACCCACACGAGTGATTTGTTTACGGTTCGCGATTTGTTTAAAATTATCTTAATTTAAACTGCTACTTGTTTTCTTTTTAGCTGGACTTCTAAGTTTTCTTTTCTTCTTTTTTTTTTGTTCGTACTCTCACCCATAGTGCGCATGCCGTGGTGGAAGCCACGTCTTGAAAAAGGCAGGACTCCAGTTGACACAAAAAACTTCTTGCGCGAAGCTGTTAGCAAGAGCGTATACTCCAGCCGCTCGCAATCTTGGACATATCAGCCAAGGCGGCGAACTAATATCGAGCTGCAGTTACGATCGAAAATCTTTGCGTATACGGCCCCAGAAATTTTCTCCGCTCTTTCTTCGGGTGCAAAATGGTCCTTGGGACCCTTGCTAACCTCATGTTCGGCGATGAGTAGAGGAGTATACGTATGCATGCGTCTCAAACATACTGGGCTGCGATTCTATAGCAATGCCTTCCGTTGGGTTCTACGTCGCGTCTATCATCCACCATTTATGGCCGACTGATCCCACGAATGACGTGGAGGCAGCGTCGCTCTAATTACTAGCGAAGCGCGATAAGGAATATCACCGGAAAGGGTCATCGCTACAATATCGCAGAGCATTTCTACCGTATCCACAGACGCTTAAAAAGGCATACTATCTATCTATCTATCTATCTATCTATCTATCTATCTATCTATCTATCTATCTATCTATCTATCTATCTATCTATCTATCTATCTATCTATCTATCTATCTATCTATCTATCTATCTATCTATCTATCTATCTATCTATCTATCTATCTATCTATCTATCTATCTATCTATCTATCTATCTATCTATCTATCTATCTATCTATCTATCTAATCTATCTATCTATCTATCTATCTATCTATCTATCTATCTATCTATCTATCTATCTATCTATCTATCTATCTATCTATCTATCTATCTATCTATCTATCTATCTATCTATCTATCTATCTATCTATCTATCTATCTATCTATCTATCTATCTATCTATCTATCTATCTATCTATCTATCTATCTATCTATCTATCTATCTATCTATCTATCTATCTATCTATCTATCTATCTATCTATCTATCTATCTATCTATCTATCTATCTATCTATCTATCTATCTATCTATCTATCTATCTATCTATCTATCTATCTATCTATCTATCTATCTATCTATCTATCTATCTAAAGTCGGTTCCCCTGTCTGATCTTGTTCTTTCCCTACCGTCACGTTTCCTTAGTAGTTTCAAATCGTCAGTATTTAGCCGAGCATGAGTTCTCCGTTCCTCGCTGATGACTCCCGTCTACAGTGCTTCAGCCTGGTGTATAACCATGCAGTTGGACGCCAAGACGCATCCTTTGAGGGAAAGGGGAGATCGCATGTGCCTCCTCCTATTTTTTCTTTTTTTCCGCCGCTAGCTTGAATACCGACGTGGGGTTCGGCCACGGCCTGCGCGGGGGTCCTACTCTACCCCGTGCGGGTGTGGCGAGGGGAAAGTGAGAATGCGGGAGAGTGAGGTGGGTGAGAGCCGCGCAATGCGTAGACGAGGCTTGCACATATGTGCGACATGTGGAGGCAGCTTTCTTCAACACGCGCAGTTAAACAAACAGAGAAAGTGGCGCTAACCAAAGGCAAGAGAGAGAGAGACAAAAAAAGTAGAACAAGGTTGGGAAGAGCTGCGGCAACACAGAGCGCCATGGTCGCCGGAGTTCTGGCAAGAGTTCGCGCTTGCAAACTGGCCCGGTTCACCTCCCCCCCGAGAGTTGTTCCCTGGTCCTCTTCTTCTTTTTCTTCTTTTTGTACAACTGCGCAGCTGCGTTTTGAACGATTTCGCGGCGACGGCGACGTACGAAGCCGTGTTCTGCGCTTGTAGGAATGCGAACTGAGCTGCGAGCGGCATGATTTACAAAGACCGCGTCTTGTGCTTTCTTCGAAGCGCAAGCGGAAGGCTGAGTATGTGGGAGGAGTAAAGACTCTGAAGGAGAAGGCAAGGATTCTTGTCTCTCCTATAAGGCTGTAGCCTTGACATAGAAAGAAAAAAGTAATGGAACACTGTAAAACTCGGAGAGGCACGGGAGGTCCGCATACAGGGGGGGGGGGGGTAGGGGGGGGCAAGTTGTATGCTCAGGGCACTGTCTTGGTCGTCGTGAGGCCTCGCGCGCACCGCACTGCTGGTCTTGTCTCAGAAGGAAACGTTTTTGTCTCGGCTCAAAGAGAGGCAGCGGAGAGCTTCCGATTGTCGAGGAAAAAGCCAGCGGCGACATACATGCGTATACGTAGGGCAAAGGAGCATCGCGTTGAAGTCGGAGGGCGAGCGGAGACCGAAGACAAGGTGCGAGCTCTGTTCGGAAGAGAAATTCTCCAAGTTCCTAGCCGTCGACACTATACCCAAAGTCTTTCTGCGACATCAGAGCTCGGAAGAAGTCGTCGCGCTCTCTTTTCTTCTTTTCGCTCACGTTTTACGTGTAATGCGTGGACGTTTGTCGCTCTTTCTCTCTTCTCTTTTTCTTTACAACTCTCTCATGTAGTACGGAAGAACGCCATGATTGAATTCCCTCAGAATCTTTTTTTTTTTTTCGTTAGCATTTCTCCAAGAGTGTGACCTTGGACCTTCTTCCGTATATGGCATCGTCCTTGATGTAGCGAAGTAATTATAACATTCACGACATGATCCTTGGAGTAAGCTGATGGCCAGTTGTGCGTCGACCTCAAGCTGCACCCGTCAGATTTCCGTGACTCGCGTAGCGAGATTGTTCAGCCTACCTCCCTCCTTTCTCATTAATTTTTTTTCTCTGAACGAAGCTTTCTTAATGTGGCCGCCCATCGGCCCCGGTAATGGTATAGGTTTTAGTACTTGCGAAGTGATCGGTTTGGCGCTGCGTTAAAGGCTGTTTTTTTTTTTTCAGTGGCTCTTGGAACAGTAAATCTCTCGGAGTGGCAAATGTGAATCCAAATTACATAGCGCGAGTAAGCAACTATACAAATGCGAAGCGTAGCCGTGGTACAACTTCTTGCGATCACTACAGTATATCAACTCGTCTGCGGCCCAAGTTCTGCCTCTCGTAAGTTCGTACGAAACTCTGATAGAATGTATTGCTCAGACGGGGTGTCTGGATCTGTAGGCTTATACGTGAAACGAGCAGGATTCAAGCAAGACTGTCACAACCCACTGTCACGTCTATCTGCTATGCGAGTCGTACGTTCCTTTCAGTCTTGAGCTGAAACACGGAAAAGGCGTGGAGAATGGGAAAGTTGGAGAGGGAAGCGGCCCGGAGAAGTCTAGAGAATGATAGACCAGATGCGAAGGAAAGAAAAGGAAGATGGGGGAGGGGTGTAAAACTATAGAGAGAGAGGGAGGTACGTTAACACAGGACACAAATAGGCAGACACAAATGTAGCCTCGCGATCAACCACAACAGTGAAGCAAAGTATAATAAAGGAGACCCAGCGGCGTCCACGGAAGCGCAGAAGAGGACCGAGAGAGACGGTCGTCGTGGGGAAAAGGGGAAAGCAATCACTTGGGGTAGAAAGGAAGGACTCCCTCTCTTTGTACGTCGAACACGTGGCTCTGACCCGACGCTGCACCGCATAGGAAAGGCAGACAGACCCGCGACGAAACGGTAATGGGACGCCAAAACAAAGACGACAAGAGCAGCACTGCATCGGCGAAAACGAAAAACGGGAGCACATCAAAACCGTCGCTGCGGGAAGCTCAACAAAAGGCGGGAGAGCGTCGCCGTAAAAGGGGAGAGGGCTGGGGAAGGCGCTGGCAAGACAGCGACGAGAGAGAGACGAGCGCTAAATGACGAACGCGAAAGGAAAGTGAGAAAGTAGTAGGGAAGAAAATGTACGACAAAGGAAGTACAAGAAACAAGGGAGGACTCGAGGACCAAATGAAAAGAAAGGAGACAGCTATACCCGCTCATTTTTTATTTGTTTTTTTTTTTCGCTCTCAGCAGGAGAGGCAGGCGTCGTTTTGTCGTCGAAGCAGGGCGGCAGTGCCTGCCTCGCCGAGCAGCGAGTGGCTACGGATGCAGCGACGCTCGGCGGTGGTGGCTAGAGGTATTGGGTTACGCTCTTCTAGCACCACGCTTCTCTCCCCCGCTTTTCGTGTTTTTGTTTCCTTCTTCGCTCTTCGCTGATCTTTTCTCTGCACATCGTCTCCTGCATTGCCTCGTGTGCGTCCTTTTTTATTTTGTATTTTGTTTTTCGCTTCTTTAACGTGCGCGAGAGACGACAGCGTGTGCACTCCTCCCGGGGTGCCATAATGTCCTCGGAGTGGCCCGAGAGAGAGAGAGACAGAGAGAGAGAGAGAGAGAGAGCTGGTGTTTGCGTGCGTTGCTGCTGAGCGTTCCGCTCAGGCAACCACCACCGCCGCCGCTATGCCTGCCGCTCCAGCCACGAGGCTGCAGAAGCGAGGGCGGGAGCCGGGGAGCCCTTTTTCCCGAAAGTGGGTAAACAAAGGAGCGTTCCTTCCTCCTCCTCCCCCCACCCTTACTCCGCCCTCCCACGGAGGAGATAGAAGACGCGCGTGCGCGTGTTGTACGTGCGTGGCCAGCAGCGCAGCGTCCTTTTTCTTCTTTCTCCACAGCACTACCTCCCTACATCCTTATCCTCCAACAAACCGCGCGTTTCTTACACTGCCACTTTTTTTGCTATACGGCCTCGGCTAGTCGCGCTGGCGTCCGGCGTGGCAGTAAGCGGCTGTTCACATGCAAAGAAGCTTTAAAACTCACCAGTGTAGAGTAGCAAACCGGGTGCTCGTCTGGTTGACCTCCCTGCCTTTCCTTTCCTCGCTTTCTCTTCTCTCTTCTACGCATGTATACGTTACCAGCGTTAAAAGGCACGGAGGAGTCGGTTAAGATGCCTCGGCGTCAGCGCCCACACCTGCCGTTCAGGGCGGTCGCATCCTTTGACAAGGCCTGCACTGCATCTCCGCCATATTGTGTCGGAGCTGTCGAAGCGGTCGTACATATATGCGTGCGTTTAGTCGGTGCAGCGCTGTTGTGTTGCCTGGTGTTTTCGGGTTCGCGACCTATATGAAATGGGCGGGGTAATTTCATAGCTAAACACACCCCGCCATGCTCGTCTGGCGTGCACCTTTGTGCAGCAGCTCAATGGAAAAATAAAATGACAGCCATGTTTTAGATCTACCCGCGATGCAATACGCAGAAGAAAATCGGCAAAGCCCTTTTGGCCGTGATGCTTAAATTTCTGTCCTCGCGTGCAAGTGCATTAAGAAAATTTCTCGAAGCACTAAGCGTTCGGCGCCTAGATCGATTAACCGAGGCGATCAGAAAACTGTTCAAACCCAATGTGTCATTTCCAATAATCGCATGCACTGATCATCGAAGTGATAGGAAAATGGTCATAGGGAGTTTTGTCGTGTTGCGACTCAGCATTTATACTACTTTCATGGACTGTACCCGTAAGACGTAGCGAGGAGGATGGAATGTGGAAGTAAAAGAAACCACTGGGGGTGTGAAGTTGGACTATCTCTTTTCACTTATTTATTTGTTCATAAATGCTTTACATAAATAAATAAATAAATAAACAAATGAACAGGACTGTTTATGTTTATAAGAAGCATGTGACTTGAGCTTTGAAGCTAAACATTTCGACAGAATTGCCTGTCTGGTTGGGAAATTGATTAGAACTTGAGACTGACTCCAACCAAAATAATTATTTGGTTGGAGTCAGTCTCAAGTTCTGACTTGAGCTTTGTTTGGTCGGTTCCCTCAGGTTGATGTGCATGGCCTCCTGTTACTTCAGTCAGGTGAACGGTTTGGTTAGCTGCTTCGAATCACATCTCAATTGTTTCCAGGCTGTCTTCTCGGGGTTTTACTCAACGGACAGCTGTATATTTTGGCAATAAACTTTCCTTTCCTTTTCGTGATGTGTGTCACTATGCTGCTCTTTCTCACGTTACTGCCCTCGTCTATGTGTCGTTGCATAACAGAACGTAAGGGAAGCGCTTTCATCAGCAAACCATTTAGGCACAAGGAATATCCAGCCAGCAATATTTCACAAGCTGAGCCCTGGCCTTGTACCTTACGCTATAATGTCTGCAACGGCAGTGTTCATTTATAAGTATTTAAAGGTCGTACATTGTGTCCTGATTTTGCTTTTTAGTTATCAAAAAACAATAAATTCTGTCGTTTAAACGTTCCAAAACCACGATCTGATATGAGACTGTGTGGGGGACATCTAAACAATTTTGACCACCTGGGGTTCTTTAACTACACCTAACTCTAAGGTGTATCTTTTGCTGTCATTCCCACCGCTTATTTACATCAGTGCAACTTATGTGGAAAATAAACTTCTTGTCTTATCTTGCTCAAGTGCGCGAGTGGTTCCTTTCTTTTTTTTTTTTTTCATTTTGCCGCCATCGAAATTTTGCAGCAGCAGCCGTAATCGAAACCCCGACCTCGAACTTGCCTTGTGACACTCGTAGATTGCATCTATGCTAATGTAAGGCTGCTTCCGCCCACATGCTCTCTAACAAGCTTACTTTTCGCAAGCACGATTTGCATCTCGATAACTACAGTACCTTCAGTTATTGGCAACGCTGCCGTACTTATTCACCTCGTTTTCTCTTACGGCTTTTCTCGACATTATGCAGCTGTAGTTCTTCGGTCAAACTTTGTGTCAGCCTTTCTGAAGGAGAACCTTCGTAGCCTTAAAGAGACCCTGAAACGATTTTGACGATATTGTACAAACGTATTGAGTCATTAGAGTAGGTTCTTCTGATCATTAATTGACGCATCTATGTGCTCCGCGTAAAGCGTGTAATTTAATATAAGGTTTTAAAAATGTACATCGCTGCCGATCGTGCCACACTAGGCTGCGGAATTTTCAGGCCCCCCTACCCATATGACGTAAGTCAGCCAAGTGACGTCAGTAGGGTGAGCTATCCGATTGGCTGCCCGGGGTGCGTCATCGATAAATTATCCACCCTTATGGTGAACAAATGGTGTTCGTAATAGTTGGAATGTCACTTAATTTGTTTCTATAAAAAGAAAGTAACAGGAAAAGAATGCGCAAGAACGTTTTCTCACTACACTTAAGCACTTCCGGCACACAGCAAGCGTCATCTGCTTGTGTTACAACGTGCTCCATTTTGATGAGAGCTCCGCAGTCAGAGTATGTCTCAGTCTATTCGCGAGCACTATGATTCGACTTTGTTGCATTGTCGACTGCAGACGTAGCGACTGGCAATATGTCAAGCGGCGACATCGTGTCCCTCTGCAAGGCAGCAGACGAGCGGACTGGCTGCAGCGCATCGGACTACCGCTATCCGATCGGCGCCAGGATTTGCGCGTTTGCGGCCATCACTTTACACCGGAAGATTACTAACGCAATAGCTTTTCGCGAGTTCGGTATTAGGGCAAGCGCAAGGGGACAGGGCCTGGCCGTTTGACCGCGCAGTTTTACGGGATGAGCAGAAGCGCAAATGTGAATGGTCTGCACGGCGCAGCCACCTGGTGGCACAGAGCTCAACCACACACACTAGCAGTAACGTAATGTATTCTTCTTTGCTGCTGGTGTAAATATTTTGCAGGAGTGTAGTCGTTAACACGTTGTTTTTGTAAATGTTTAAAATGTTTTACACTTGGTTAGAGCAGTATTTGCTCTCTATTTGGCTGGTTAAGCTCCGCGCCAATGGGTGGCTGGACCGTGGAGACCGATCAGGTAGTTCACGTACGTCTACGCTAAAGTTCCTTCATCAGTTTGAGTTTATGCCTCCACCGTTCCGTCGAATCGCCTGTGGTTACCGGAATACAAGACACATTCGGCGCTGCGACAGAATGCTCGCAACACACGCTGATTCGATAGCTCTCGCTTGGGGTCGACTGGCAAGCAGCTGGCGGAGAGTTTGGGAGTATTGCGCTGAGTCGACTAATATGCAGGGGCGAGCTGTGTCATGGTGGAAGTAATCAAGATTAATCGAAAATAACTTGCGAAGCTCAGCACAACAGCCCCGGACTATGTAACTTTGTTTTGCCCACTAATTTTGTCCGCCTTTCAATCAGACGTTCCAGCTAGACCGCATTTCGCTGCAATGCGACTGAAGCAGCGCATACATTAACCCATCGCAGTGGCCACTTTGTTTCCTGCGAATGGCATTAAACGTCTTTTGTTATATGCATAACGCGCAGGGCAGTAACAAAACTCGAATGTTTGTGGCCTATATACCAAGCGGCCACGATCGAACTCGCAGGTTTCGCGTGACAGACAAATACGTGTATTACAAGCAGACACCAGTAGCTCGAGGTCAAATATTCCAGTTCATCGTCACAAAAAATTGGAGGACGCTTAAGCTTCGCCTTCAAGAGTGGAACGCGACAGCGTTCCCGTCGACCCGCCAAGGGGTGTAAGACCATGGGCTACGGCGCAGCGACTACGCGCCCCGCATAGGACGCGGTGGGCGTCGAGCAACGCAGCGTTCGGCGCGACAACGAAATGTGCGCCTGAGCAAGCGACGCAACCTGAGCCTTAGAAACAGCTTGTTTCTAAGGCAACACCGCGTTCACTAGAGGCGCATTTGTACCGCTTTGAAGCATCGAACTCGTGGCTCAGTGGTAACGTCTCCGTCTCACACTCCGGAGACCCTGGTTCGATTCCCACCCAGCCCATCTTGCGAGTTGTTTTTTATACATGAAGTGCCTGCTGGGATTTATCGCTCACGGCCAACGCCGCGGACGCCGACGCCGACACCGACGCCGACGACACCGGCTTTTCTGCGACACGAGCTCCTTAACGCTGTCGCGTTAAAAAAGGACCGACAAGTCATTACGAGTGTGGAAGAGCCACTCCCCGGGAGCAGCTAGAACGATAAATCACCGCCGTACACACGCACGTTTACACACTGGTAAGTGTATAGCAGACGACGCCAGGAGCAATGCACACACGAAGCGTGGTTACAGCGGCGATTACGCTCGATTTCGCACGGTATAGTGTCCTGGAACACTCCGTATATGCTGTTCTGGAAATCTGTGGACTCGCGTTACGAAAAATTCGAGCGGCACAGGTCGGTTGATGGCGTCAAGTTGCCCTCTCGTATAGCGAGTGCCCGTGCTGCACGTTAGCGGTGCCCCCCCCCCCCCCGCTGACGTCACACGCAAGAGGGCGCCACTCCAAGATCTCGGGAATAATAGTATGGTCTAATAGCCTGGAAGACTTCTATTTCACTACCGTCCTTGTGCTCACCCCGGCCGATCTATGAAATGGAACTGAGTTGACACCCTCACGAAAAATGAAATAAAAATAAAAGCTTGAGTGAAGGATGCTATAGCTGTGTCTTTCGCCACCTTTCCACGCCGCTTCGGTTGGGGTGGGGGAGGGCACTCATTGTCGGCGTCCGTCGTTGTCGCCATTTCGCTCGCTCTCGGCACCGTCTCTCGACCGGCGTCAGCGGAACGGGGTCCCCCTCCTGTTTGCACATCTCGCCCGCTTTCGCTCGCGCGGCGCCTGCTTGTCATCGCTGGCGCTGTAGTGCTGCTGCTGCGATCGCGCCGTCTGGCGGTGGAAGCTGCAGCATCCGTGGTGCGGGTGCAGGGGTGACGAACGCGAGCGCGTACGATATCGCCGACGCTGCTGCGTCAGCGGCGAGACTGGTAGCTATACAGGATGCCGCTTGCCGATCGATCGCTGGCTTCGCGCGCCCTTCACGTTATCGCGTTCCTCAAGTTTTGGTTCATAGTTTCGGCTCTGTTTACGTGCGATTACCTATTTGTCGGCTCTTGAGAGCGGTCAATGCTCATTGAGTATTGAGTCATTGCATGTTCGAATTGTCGTTTCAAGTCACTTTGGCAGCGCTACAAAACTTGTGTGATGCAACGATTGAGCTCTTGGGTGTACTAGTCTATCGCCTCTAATATTTTGAATCTCTGGTAGGGTTAGCATAGGCTAGAATGGGGACTGTTTCTGGACATTCTGCGTCCTGAGTAAGCGTGTAGTGTTTACATATCACGAGGTGTTTCTTTCTATGTTTTGCTATTTATGGCTTCAAGCATTTGTTTATTTTACGTAAATCTATATTTTGTTTGTCTGTATGTGAGTGGTGTGTATTTGTGCGGTTTTATGTCATTGGGAGCCACATTTGGCCTGCGAGACAGGGTTGCCAACATATCCGTGTTATTCCTGTCAGTGGTAAAGAAAAAGCCCAGACGTGGCTCCTTGAGCTAGCTTACATTTGTATATCGTTTCGGAGACAGCACCGATGGCTTCCGCAAAAATTACTGGCATTTGGCCGAATGCACACAGGTTTTTCGTTCGTGACTGCTCTTTTCCATTGGCCGCGGCCATTTTCACTAATTGCGTGTTGAGCATCTCGATCGGCTAGAATTTTCTCTTACAAACTATTCTAGTCTATTCATGTTTTGCGAATGCGGCTCATTATCTTCAGCCACATTCCCTGAATTTTCTATTCGTCCTCCCCGTCCCCTACCTGTTTGCGAATGCGTGTCCTTCTGCACTATATGGTCACCGTTCTCACGACTATATAGCCGTAGCAATATTCAGTCTGGCAGCTGTCGCTCCTCCCTTAGGTTTTCCGGTGCACGCAATATACCAAACACGCACATATATTTAAAGAAATAGATAAAATTGACAGTCACTGCAGCATATGCCAAAGAGGCTGAACGTGAAAACCTGCGCCCTCAAGAGACATTCGTTAAATTACTTGATTCTCATTGGAATGCGTTCTTATTTCTTATTACTTATTCTTATTACGAACCCACCATAGGTCGTGCGTTCGAGTTGCTTAACTGACGATACCTTAACTAACTGTACCTGAACTAACTTTGCACTAAATAACACCGAGGGTCGTGGGCTCGACTCCCCTCAGAGGTCGAAGGTGCGACTCCCACCAAAGGTCGTGTGTTCGAGTGACCTAATGAACTCTGTATTTAATAACTGTGCTTCAATTTACTTCGCCTTAACACCAGAGGTCGTGGTTTCGACTTCCGCGTAAACTCGAGGGCGCGACTCCCACCGAAGGTCGTGGGTTCGAGGGCCTGAATTAACTCTATATCAATTAACTTTACCTTTTTTTTGGCATGGTGAGAGGCATCGGAGCCAGCTGTGGGTGGAAGACGTCGACGAACGCGGGAGCAGTGGCACGAGAGCGTGTCTGCGCCAGGCGAGCTCACGTGACTATCTCTATACCACACGGCGCGTTTTCCAGACCATCGAGGATATGAGCCATTTAAGGCCTTCGCCTTAGTAAACATTTACCTGATCGTTAAAAGTAATGCGTCAAAGCGCGCAAAGCGTCCGCGCCATACCTAAACTGCCCCATTTTTTACGGCAGACGTTTCAGTTTTACGGCAGCAATCGCGCTGCCCAGTCGGTGTTATATTGTGTGTCCCACGTACGTCAAACGCTTTCTTGGCACGAAGTCTGTATATGAAGGTAGGGAACAAAAGCTTACCGATTTATTAAGCACTCAGTAGCTTGCAAGATTAGTGGAAACTATCCCTGTTAGGAAGCAACGTGTGGCACTTCATATAGCGTATACAGTTCGCGAGAATTACAGCAATTGAACGCTTACTTAAGTAAAAAATTTCCTACAGAAGTATACAAGATAGAATATCGTGTGCAAGACCTGTTTTGTAATTCAGATGTGCGAGATATATTCTGTTATATAAGTGAACTATGAACTCCCGAGCTAAAGCTTCGCTTATCGGTTGCCAAACTCTAAAAAAAACCATTGTTGCCGATATATCTATGTACTAACCAGTGTAAACAACATTGGCGCGACAATATCTATGACTCTACGATATTGTAGGGCACATGACGTTGGCTGCTCGACATTTAGCTGGACAATTATGCGTGGCTTCTTGTCGCATTGCAGCCAACATCGCCTATCCACCGGGTAAGCTGGCCCGATTTTGCCGATGTAATTTGAATTGCAACGGCGAGCCATTGTTGGAGTCTTCATAGATTGGCAACGACAATGTTATAGAACTGGCACCATCAGGCCATTCTAGGGACGCCATTTGCCAGCTTAATAAGAATATGGGCCCGACGTTGTGCGCTGCCATGGGCAGTTATGCTGACCTCATTTAGGGCTAGCCCTGAAATTCGCCGGTTATTCTGCGATGGTATGCGCAAATATCCCTTATAAAAGGTTATGTAGCTCATTATTAAGAGTACGTAGGTCGTTTGTGGACAACTGTGAGCTTGTGGCGTTACGCCTTCTCTCAACCAACCGTTGAAGGCTTTCCGTATATAGAAGAAAAGTATATCGAGGAAAAAAAATTGACGTGTGGAACAACTGTAATCGGTAAACTGCAAACAACTGTAATCGGTTTATTTAGAAAAAGGGCATGTCCACAAGAAGTCACGCCAATGTAGGAGGAAATAATAGAACACCAGATCTAATTTCTTCTTACAATTTTGATCAACGACGAAGGCAGAAAGACAAGAGCCATATATATATTTGAGCGGTCTCTCTGTACAGACACTGATGACATCACTCGGCGACCAAAATGTCATCGACCATCTGGCCTTTCGGCAGCAAGCTACATTTCGATGAACGCAGTACAAAGCAAAAAAAAAAACAGACGGGGAAGGCTTTCCCCCGCGATAATGAAAGACCTCGCTAAGATACGGGCACCTTCTCGTCGCGTCACTTCCCGTATATCCCGCGCCATCTCCAATCTGTACAGTGCGCTGTTCTCGTCGGTGCCCGTGTATTTCTCTCTCCCTCTCTCTCTCTCTCTGTGTGTATGTGTGTGTTGGGGGGGGGGGGGCAGGGTCCTTTCGGGATATAGGGTGTCGTGACTGGGGCCATTAGAGCCGCGTTACCGTCCCACGTTCGGCGACGGCGAACCCTTCTTGGCTCGGCGGCACGGAGCGTAGCTGTCCCATCGGCGCTGCGCTTTGGGCGAGATCATTACGGCGCCAGAACACCTTGGGGAGGAAGCGCCGGGCCGGGGCACCGCCTCTGATTACTCGACATTCCGTATCCAGCGCCGCTCTCCCCCTCCCCATTTCCGCCGGAGCGCGCTCCCCCTTCCCCAATGAGGGAGCACTTTCTCTTCCTCTTTCTTTCCCTACTCCCCTTGTGCAGCGCGGTTGAGGTGTCCTCTGCTGAGAGACAGTTACTGCGCTGCGCTTAAACCCCATTCTTCCTTCCCCAACCAAGAATCTCCTTCCTCCCCTATGAGGGAAGCCCCTTCCCCAGTGCCTCCCGCGCGACAGCGCCTCGGTGATGAGGGCAGGTTGCGTGTGCGTCCCTAATAGGGAAGAGCCGAAGAGGTTGCGGCCGGATTTTATCCCCGTTAGTCTCCCTCCTATACAGGCCCGCCTTCTCGGCGCTCGCGTGGCTTATCAATATTTCAGCGAACTCCGACGCGACGTTTTCCTCTGCCGTTGTTATGGCTTCCCCGTCACACCCTTTGTGCTCTGGTGTCCTGATTCTTTTCGTCTGCCTTGGGGTAATCTTAGAAGGTATTCTTGCCTTCTTTTACGATCATAGCTGACACTTTGGGTAACGAGGTCCTTTGTTTTTCCGTATCACGCACATGGCTCATATAGCATAAAGGTAAATAAAACGGCGCATTATAGAGGCTGCCTCCTGTCTCGATCCAGCGTCGTCTCTCTCTATTTTTCTCGTTTTGTTTATTTCCTTCTTCCTTCATTCACTAATTGTTTCATCGTGTCTAGCGTACAGTCCGCGGTGCATGTGGCGGAACTTTCTTGGTGCATGGCTTCGTTGCTAGCGTCGCGCTGCTGTAGCACAGAACCGTTACTCGACTGCTCATATATAAGCTATGTCGGGCCGATGAGCAGTCTACATAAGGTAACCGAAGCTAGCTATAAGCATGCATTGGACGTTATCGGGAGGGACGCAAACTGACAACGCCGAGGGCTGGTATATCTCACACATTTGAACGTCGGATGCAGCTATAAGACCTTCGCGACGAGCGATATCTTCGCAGGGATGCGTTCTATGATGGCCCCTCTATTCCGCCGCTAAGCTTTATGAGCAGTTATACCTCGTTTATAACACCTAAGTGCATCGTGAATCAGGCACTTTATTTTGGAGAGGATGGCTTGCGTCTTGTCTTATGTGAGGCAGGAGATATACGTTGGTGGACTAGGGATCCGAGAGCAATGACCTCCTGAGTTGTGCCGGATAACATCAATGTTCTGTACGTACCTCTATAGAGTGCAAACGCCACTTTCGTATATGTAAATGCGCTGGAGTGCTGACCTTCGCTGCTTCACGAAGGCTCGGCAGTCACAGGGGAGGTGATGGAGGCCGGGTGCAGACTTTGTAGAGACTTCTTCATTGAAACCCGAACAGAGTCGGTTCAGAATTAGTGAAGGAAGATGTTTATTTATTTATTTATTTATTTATAAATAAATAAATAAATAAATAAATAAATAAATAAATAAATAAATAAATAAATAAATAAATAAATAAATAAATAAATAAATAAATAAGGAAGATGTATATGCTAACTTGCACTATTGACTTGTATGAGTTTGTGTGCATTTGCCATTCGCGCGATCATACTAGGGGTGATTGCGAAACCCAGTCCTATATTCTGCAGCATGACTTGGAGTTGAGCCACTGTAGTCTCGATAGTAATGCTGAGTCAGTGCTGGTGACTTTCTTTTCGCTCCATTTTGTGGTGCTGTTTTCGAGGAGTCGAACTGCTTTCACGCGGGGTCCCTGATTACTGGCGTTTGGTTTGGTTTACTGCGAAGTTTTCATTTCGAGAAGGGAGAAAGGAATCTCCTTGTTCGTATATCCTTGCATTCGTTACAGTTCGGTTCATTGCGGAATTTTATAACGACATGCCTTCCAGGGCGATTGTCCTCTTCTTGCGCCAGTAATGTTTCGCTATTTTGCACCTCTTGACTCACTGCTGGCTAGAAAACGCCACAGCGTGTCGCTTCAATAACGTCTCGAGCGTGTAGCGCATGACAGAAGTGATATAAAGAGAAAACAGGAATGTTAGCAGGCTTAAGACTGGCGGGCTACCCTGCACTTTGAATTAAGAGGCAAAATGGGCTGAAAAAAAAATAGCAGCAGGTGAGAAGTTTAGAGTTTGCAGCACACACGAGCAATGTATAGCGTTCATCGTCCAATTGCATGGTCACAAACGGTCATATAGGCGTGTGCATCTCAAAAAACGTGCAGCGGCGATTTTGCGGCGTTGCACATTGCATGACGCACAAGGCCATGGTTCCAGGGTCGTCTGTTCTGTAGAAGGCCTGGCATCTAATTTTACCCTAGAAACTGTCCGAAAGGCAACACTTTCATCGTCGTACGTGTGGTGGACATTCACACGCACACGAGATATTTTAAGGTTTCTTGAATGCCACGTGCGTTACAGTTGACATTGTCCACTGGCCATTCCAGTTAAATAAACGAATAAGAAGTGGGACGAACTGCAGTTCACTACCCGGCGCCTGCGCTCCATGGTAGTTATATATGAAATTGATACTTTTACCAGGTTTCACTCGACGTGAAGACTCCATGCTGGGTCTATATAGCGTGCAAGTACACAGGTGCTTACTTTACGAACGAGAGCACATGTAGCTTTCTCGTTCTGGTCATATATAGTGCTACGTTGCAAAGCGGTGTAAATATAGCGCGCTTTAGAACATCTGCGCAGAGGAGTCCAATCCGAGGAAGGCGAAGGCTAAGGGCGACGTTATTGCAGTGGGACACGCGCAGCGCGAGTTCCGGACATATACGTATATACGGACCCCGCCTATGGGATATCGCGCGGGCACTGTCGTATTATGGCGTCGCCGTCGACGCTCAAGAGCTCATTTTCTCGAGGAGATCTCGATCCGAACCGCGAACGGTCGCCGGAGCAAGCCTAGACGATGGCCCCCGGCACGCCAATGAGTCATTCAGCTACGCCCACACGCGATGCAGCAGGCTGTGTGCGCGTATATATACGTCCGGGTTATTTCTTTTTTTTTTTTCCTCGTAAGGGCGCGCTGCCCGTGCTGCTCTCCGCCTCACCGTCCCTTGCCGACCTCGTGACCTCACCCCCCCTTTTGTACCTGCTCTATACGAATCGCCTCTGGTAGTAATCGTGGTTACATCCATTGCCCCCACCCCCACCCCCCTTTTGTATAAAGGTCGAGATCTCGTACGTGGTAAAGCCCGCGTTGCAAAGAGCAAACTATACACAGCGTGTAGTATATAGCCATTAAGAAAACGGGCATGCTCAAGGGGTCAGGCAGAGGCATTTCGATGGTCGAGATGCGCCGGTCGAGCGGAGCAGTTTTTAGGCCACCACGGCGCGGACTCACTTTGGGATATACAGCAGAGGGGGAGGGGGGGGGGGGGAGGTGTATATCTGGAACTTGACGCATCCGCCGTGGCCGACATCTGCACTGAGGACAAAGGGAGGGCTGCCGACTCCTCGGGGGGGGGGGGGGAGGTTAACTGCTTGTGCCGTATATAAATCCGTTTTCGAGAGTTGTCGTGCACAACCGAAATGGAGTCTATTCACTCCGCTTTTGTTCAGCGGTATGTTAACGTACTTCATTGTGCATGCGCGATAAATATACCAAAAGATAAGATATAGTTCAAAACGGGACAAGCGGTTACTCCAGCAAAAAGGAATCGCAAGTGCTCCGTTCTTTTAGAGTGTAGAGCATCGAGGTCATCGCGCCGCAAGCTTCCTTTCCGATGCCTGATGCATTAATCGGTACCGCTAAGAGAGCCACAATACGCTATAGGCAGAGCTGAAAGTGTGGCCGACGTTGGGCCACCTTTCCTCAATGTAGGACCCATGCCGGTCTATTACTGGGCATAAAATGTCCCTGATGCCTGAATGCGCTGCTATAGTGGCCATCCTTTTGCATTGTTGTTTGTTATCGCAAAAAGAAAGCTACGAGCGTCCCCTAGAACATGGATAGCTCGCCCAACGCGACAACAGCAAGGACGACGACTTGACAACAACGGCACGACGACTATGCTGGCACACACCTACATACGGGCATCGTTGCAACTCCCGACGGTATAGCGACCTGCAACTCAAGTGTCGTGGACAGCGTGCGCGTACGTGAAGGTTTCCGGTTACTTCTTCTGTCTATAGTGAGGCACGATGACGGTACACTTGAGAAAGGACGCTACAAGAACTACGTGAGTCCCTCTTTAGAGCTACCGCCGTAAAGACAGATAACGATAAAACGGAAAACGCACGTGGTGAAGTGAGGGAGCAGCCGGGAGAGAAAGCCCTATGTAATGACTCGTTTCCCGAGACAGGCAAACTCGTTGGGCCGCCCGTCTTTTGACAGTAGGCAGGCGGCCCATCGCGCCTTTCTTTTGCGCGACCGGAGGCAGTCGCCGGCGTTTATTACGGTTCCCGAAGACTCACGCTTGGCTCTCTCTCTCTCTCTCTCGGGACGGCAGCGGAGAAAACCGTTTAGCGCCACCAGACCTGCGAAGGGGAAGGGTCGTAAACGGAGTCCCGTCGTCCGGCCCGGGAGCTCTCGAAGGAAACTTTCCGGGAACGAAGTGCGGTTGCCTTTTCTTCTCTGCCGTGCCCCCTTCTCTCTCTATGCGTGCCGCTTAGACCCCCGCAGGGCCGTGCGCAGTTAAACGAAGGAAGTCACCGGTGTAGGCTTTCACTGTCCAGGGCATCTTCACCTCCCCTTCCTCGTAGTGCTGACCCACCCACACGAGGCTCCTAATGCAGAAGCCTAGCAAGAAAAACCACAAGGATAGAGAAAGCTGTCGACGTGGCTTGAAATGAAGATCTCGCATCCAAAGGCACCAAAAAGAAATAAAAGAAAAAAAAAACACGGGATTACAACTTCGCAAGCATGATGTGATTAAGAACTATGCGGAGAGTTATGGTTTGCAAGTTAGCCGTATTGGCGAGCTCTAGCTTCTTTTTTTTTTATGGTGGAAAAGACTCGGATGCAAGTGGAGGAACGACCGAACAAGAAAGAGCGCGTCACTCGCAACTAGAGGCTCATGTCATCGTGGCCATTACCAACCCACACATCTTCATCGACGCTGCAAGAGCTCACTGCTCATCCTGAAAGGTCAACGTGTTTCCCTTTTTGTACACCCACCCCTTATGTAATACCCCCCCCAGTGGGGCCTTTAAAGTAGTAAGGTAAAAGACAGGTACGCTTTGTAAGAAAGATGCCGGGGCAAGCGGATTTGCGAGCCGAAATCAGACCACCCGCCGTGGTTGATCACTGGCTTTGGTGTTTGGGCTGGTAAGCACGAGCTCGCGAGATCAAATACCGGCCACGGCGGCAGCATTTCGATGGGGGCGAAATGCAAAAACACCCGTCTACTTAGCGCGTTAAGAAACCCCAGGCAGTCAAAATTAATCTGGAGTCCCCAACTACGACGTGCCTCATTGTCAGCTCATCGTTTTGGCACGTAAAATTCCATAATTAATTTTTTAATGAGTCCAAAGTAGCAACGAGACTAAATGTTTATTTAAAACTGTATGTGCCTTCTAATTAGTTGCCAGTGACAGTATTTACTGTACAATAGTTTCTCAATATGGTTTCCCGTATATGTCATCATAATAAGTATATGACCAGCTACCACAGCAACAGGTAAAGCGATAAGCTTTAGATGGCTTGTATAGGCATTTTTGAAATCAACCATGGCGCATGAAACTGTCGCTGCAATGACAGGCTATGTGCATGTTTATCCCGCTAGTAACAGCGCGAAATGTAGACAAGAGACGAGACAAGAAGACACCACGAGCGCTTGTGGTGTCTTCTTGTCTCGTCTATTGTCGACATTTTGCGCTGTTACTAGCAGGATGGAAAACCAACAAGCCCAAGCTGCTATTCTAGCGAAGTGCATGTTTAGCTGTATTTGTAAAGGCGTTGGCGGCAACATAAACACGAAACGTTTACTGCTGCTTTCCTTTAACGTCACCAACACGAAGAAACACAAAGAAGAAAGAAAGAGGTTTCTGCGTAATCGTGGTTGAAGAAATCACCGCTGCCAGCACTGCAGCTTCCTTCCATGCCTCCGATGCTCTGGTACTGCGTTAACGTCAATAAGCTGCCGGACAGGCTCAAGTTCCCCATTTACGGAATACCTATATACTGGAGACGTCGACCTGAGAAGCTAGCAGTGCTCGTGGCGCTCTGGGTGCGCATAAATTTGTTAGTGCAAGGACAGGCAACTTAGATCATGGCCTTAAGGCGTCAGACGCCGAACACATAATAATCAATTTATTCCGTCTTTTGTTTTTCGTAGACGGTAAGACATCGCGAAACAGAAAAAAAAAGAAACTTTTCTGCCGTTTCGTGATTCAGCAAGTTGGCACGAGGCATATACCGCAAACAGTGCTGCTGGTATAGCTGCCACCCACGTCCACTGTGTTTCGGTGTGCCGTGAACTGCAGTAATCATACGGACAGGTCAACATTCTCCAATAGCATCCAGACGCGATTCAGATGTCATAGAGACGAACGTTCAAAGTTTCAAACTTCCGAAGACGCAAGCTCTCGACGCGGTGATATGTGGGGTGATTTAGGCCTTCGATGCTTGCATCGCTTCTTCGAAACCTGGGTGCTTTAGTTTTTGCCAGCTTGTGCGAGGTTTGAACGTCCTCAGAGCGGTGGTCTCGAATCTGGCCGCCTTGATATTATTCGATAGCATACGAGGGCTTATTAGTCACATACCTGCTTTCATTAGCTCACGTGTTAAGTGACGTCATCACGCAAAAAAGAAAAAAAGAAAGAAAGGGAAGTTAGATCTAGTACGCGTAAATATCCAAGTTTTAGTGGACAGATTGATGGCGAAGGCTGTTTGTTCGCTCCCCAACGACGATGTGTGATGCTTTCGTTGCCCTTCATTTGCCCTTTTCTTCATTATTTTCTGCATTTCAATTTCAACCACAGCTAATTACCTCCCCCCCCCCCCCCCGACGCTTTTCCTTGGCTTCATTGCCTGCTGGCTTCGTAGGGTCATGATCAACAAAAAATCCATCCTCCTTTCCCTCGTATACGGCGCGTCACTGACATTGCAAGCTTAGGAACATGTAAGAAACGTTGCGTCAGGTTTTCGAAGTAAACCGGACGTGTTTGTTCCGTTTCCCGCCCGAACAAAACTGCTTTAATCAATGATTGTGCATACACACAACATGGCAGACACCCCACCCACCCACGTCGCATCGCCTCCCGATCCCCGAACACGCGCCGCGTACAGTCGGCCATGTGCATCCGGAGTCGTCCCAGAAACAACACCGCGAACGGGAAACCGCAACGTTGCTCTGCGTTAACACGAACAAACGCAGCCTCTGTGTTCAATCTCTCCGCAATCCAAATAAGTGTTACTCTGTGTGCGTGTGTGTGCCACTTGTCCCGACGCAAGCAGTCTGTGTTTACAGTCACAACTTGGCACATGACTCGTCTGGGAGGGAAACGATAAAGCCCGCGGATAAGCGATGTTAGTAGCAGAGGAGTCTTACTTCGCCTGGACGACGAAGTTCTGCGCGAACTAAGTTTTGACGGTTTCGAAGGCAGGGCAGGGGCCTGCCGACCACGTGTGTAAACACCGTTTTTGACCGCCACTGCTGCGGGCGGAGCCTTTGCGGCCAGAACAGAAGCCGGCGCCAGCCTTACACGTTTTGCGAAGTACCGCCGTATGTACTATACTGAGTCCTTAGTGTTACGACCTGACTTCGTGCCGCCTACGAGTCGTAAAAGATGGAGTCCTTCACGCCTCGCGTTACGGCGATCTCTGGTAGTCGTTGGAGAGAGAAGGCGGGGTTCCGAACACAACTGCGCTCGTTTTGGACGCCGAGTCGATCGACGTCCATGGTGTGTGGTTGCCGAACTTTCGCAGTCGCCTGGCGCTTGGGTGCATCTCATATGTGTCCCGTCACTTCAGTTATTATTGCCTTAAAAGCCACCTCGTTGGGATATACGAGGAACGGGGTTCACGTGTACAGTACGGTCAACTCTTGTGTGGAACATCACATTTGTGTTCAAACGAACACACCTTGAATGTATCATTCACTGTTTATTTAGCCCTTTGAGGCACCGATTGATTTTGTTGTTTGAACTTACTTTCACCGCGTTTCCTGCGTCTTCGGAATCATTTAGAGCATACAGCTGCAGAAGAGATTAAGAATTTTCAATTACTTAGTGAGGTTTGTCAAGTTTACAGAATGCGGACTCCATGTGAAAACCCACTACAGGAACATCAAATATGACAAAATCGATTATTCAATGTCTAGCAGGCTTGAAAAGCACCTATCTAGCCATTTAAATGTAACGCCATGTGCAAATCATTGTGAAAACAACGGAGGAAGTGACCCGCTACATACAATGCCGAGACACCGAGCGAAACACCGAACCACCCACTTCCCCACTCGTTTTACTGAAACATTTTGCACGTTTTTATTGAAACTCGCAGGAATATTCCAAGCAGAAGTGTTTTAAGATGTATGCAACATGTTTTGAACATCATTGCTTTTATTAGTGCCTTTGTTGTTGACGCACTATCATGGTCTACGCAATTAAGGACGACGGGTTTGTGCGATACGTCTGTGACTATCAATGCAATTTCTGTAAGACCACACGCGTCAGCGAACTCACCGCAATTTCCTTCTTCCCTTCCCTCCTCTCTCTCTCCCTGTGATCTTTGTTTCCCCCTTTCCCATTCCCCCGATGAAGGGTAGCCAACCGGACGTTGTTCTGGTTAACCTCCCTGCCTTCTGCTTTTCTCTTTCCTCCTCCTCCTGTGAACACAACGCCTTAAAAGTTTAAAACAGAAAAAGCGCTTAATCATAGGGGCTGAATATAGACAGAGTAGATTCCAAAAAAGGATATTTCGGAAGTCTTAGCGTCAAAGCTGAGGTTTAATCAGTTTGAAAACAGAAATATTCCGGTATATTCAGCACTGAATCTCACCGTGCAATGTAGACCTGTGGCCACATATCCACTGCGTGTAATGAATATATTCAGGCACTGAGAAAAATTGTATGATCGTCTGATTTCTGCGATATTGTGGGGCAGCCCGTTTCATCATGAAGGTAATCAGCAAAAGTAAAAAAAAAACTCCGCCTATTGAATGAACTACGCAGGAAAACGTAGGACCAGTTGAGGACCTGCTCAGAAGGGCTTTTGTTCATTGTTGCCGAGCTCAGTTTTATACTTATGGCGATCATTTATTTATTGCTTAAGGTCTTGCAGTTGTTATCGTATTAAAAAAATAAAAAAAAACCTCAGTGTTGTGCACCTGCTTGTTCACTGGCTCAATCGCATGTGGCGGGGCGTATGCTCGCTATCTCATTGATCCGGTCTCTTGAATCACACGTTCGCTTCCTCGTTAACAGACTTATTCACTTGAGTTCCCTATGCTCCATTCGCTGGATCGTATGCTTAGCGCAGTGCTTCATGCTCAGTCGTGCACTAAGGCAATATGCTCTATTCGTACTCCACGTTCAAAATAATTATAGTATATCGCTCATTAACCTCTAAAAACTTGACCCGTAATGCAAATTCTGATTAATATACATGCAAGAAAAGGACTGACACAGAGAAAACCTAAAGCAAAAAGAAATTAACAAGGACAGCTGGAATAAAGTATTAGGTTTAAAGGATTGCTAGCACGAAATGTATGACTTGCATTCTTTATTTATTTTTTGCATTAAATGAAGGTTCTGGACTTGCAAACGTCAGAAAAAAGCACCGTCAGACCTGAGAGCCCTGCGAAATTCAATATATAGGCTTTTCTATACAGCCAATGTGGGTTCCCTTTCTCAGGATGTGTCCATGTTGTGACGTTACGACGCAGTAGTTGGTCGGTCGCGTTAGAGCAGGTTATTGCGACGCTTTGACACCCCCTCCAGCTCACTCGGTCGTTAGCTACGCTGCCACATTGAACCTCACACTAAGCAGCAGAACACGAAGCGACCGAGCGAGCAGGAACGAGTGCCATAACATCACGATGTCCAGCGAGCACGTGACCACTGTCTGCGTCGTGACGTTGCGACAGAAATACCTCGTGGGAAACCGAAACCGAAAGTAGCTGTAAAAATGTGTTTATAATAATTTATTTAGGGCACTGTGAGACATCACAGTATTTTAAATGCGAAACATTTCTTGGGGAACATTTGCCACTATCTATCTATCTATCTATCTATCTATCTATCTATCTATCTATCTATCTATCTATCTATCTATCTATCTATCTATCTATCTATCTATCTATCTATCTATCTATCTATCTATCTATCTATCTATCTATCTATCTATCTATCTATCTATCTATCTATCTATCTATCTATCTATCTATCTATCTATCTATCTATCTATCTATCTATCTATCTATCTATCTATCTATCTATCTATCTATCTATCTATCTATCTATCTATGTCTTTGTGTTTTCATAGTCGTTTGGTTAACTTGGTATGTACCAACATTGGCGTAGTATGACAAACGTGTACGACAAACGTAAATCATAGGTCATGAAATGAATGCCATGGCATGCGTGTCATGTAGGTCATGAAAGAGCCACCTGCTTCTTAGTATGAACCAAAATGGAAATAGCATTAGAATAGTGTATTATGAATATATAAAGAGCCCTGAATATCACGTCAGCATTACTTTAACGTTCCAAAATGGCACTATATATGGTTTATGAGGGACACCGTATTGGAGAACCCTGGGATAACCCCGCCTATAGGAGAACCCCGCCTATAGGTCAGTACATGACTGATTCTGCATTTCGCCCCCACCGGAACGTGACCCGGCGCTAATCTAACCCTGGATCTCGTTTTCAGGAGTTGAGAGTTCCATGGCCACTGACAGACTGCAGCGGATCGATCAAACAGCGTGTCTTTTATATGATCTCATCCTATAATACAGCTGTCGTTGCAAGTGGCCTGCCGCTTTTCCAAACTGCCTACTCGGCACCACTTGAGCCGCCGTGTCGCTTGGCGAAGAAAAAAAAAACATATGAAAAAGAAAAGAAAAAGATGACGCTATCTTCACGCCCTCTAGCCTCCACTTCCACAACCACCGACGGCAGAGTTTATCACCGATACGGCCAACATTCGCTGATGGCAAAGGGCGCTATAAACTACGGCTCCAGTGCATGTCAGTGCTGACGGCGAAGACGGCGATGCGCGAGCACATCCTCTTTCGGCGGGGTGCTGTGTATTTTACGGCTGCCGACGAACGGCTTGGCTTGTCTGCAGCCGCTACGCAAGACGCGCGCGAATCCGTTGCCCCTTGGCTTTTGTCTTATTCCGCCGGCACGTGCGCTTGCCTCAGCAGCGGTTTATGGCAAAAGGAAAGGGTTCGAACTAGCCTATACGGTGGAACCCCGTCATAATAAACCAATCGCGACTGGGAGAGACGTTGGCTATAGCGCGAGGTTTGCTATAAGGGGAGTCGCTCCAAACATTTCGGACTGCCTATGAAGCTGCTTTGATTCTACGGTAAAGAGTGGCACTAAATGACACGATATTATTAAGGCGAAAGCCTTAAAGGGAAGCTGAAGCGGTTTTCAATTTCCATGAATTGCTGGGATTGGGAAGAACAGACCTAATAATTTACGGTTCCGAAATTTTTTTCTTCGTTTTGTTAATATAAGGGGCGGAAATCGCTTTCTAAATCACCCCCGCAGACACGCCCCCATCGCTTCCCGGAGCGCCGGGTGAGGAGGTTACCAGAGGAGAGAACCGGCGAGAGTGACGTCACTGGCGGGGACCGAGCTGCCGGACCGGCGTGCTGGCATGCGCTGGCATGCCTCTTTCCGTCCTGCGCTTTACTGAACGACGCTACGAGAGATTTGCCGCCTCCACCGCTCACGTTTGTTTTGCGATTTTCGTAAACTGTTCTTTCCTTCTGTGCTGCGTGAGTGCCTACAGCCAAGGGCGCCCAACATGCCCTCGTTCTGTGCAGCAATCGGCTGCGCGAACACACGCGGGCGAGACGATGTGGTGTTTCACAGGTTCCCGAAGGACAAGAAGCTTGCAGCGCAGTGCGGTGAGGAGAGATAAGTTCGTGCCGACGAAATCAGCTGTGCTGTGCTCGGACCATTTCCGCGATAGCCGGATAGCCTTACGACAAATGCGGAAACGCGTTGTTGCTAGCGTTGCTATACTCCGTTTCATACATCAGGTGCAACGCTGTGGAGGCTTGAGATACTTCTTGCAGTGGCTGCGTTCGCACTTAGAAAAAGTTCGGTGTTTCTTGACCCGATTTTTGAGAAAACTTTTCATATAGAAGCTCAGTTCTGAATAAAAAAAAGAATTTACCCATAGAAACAATCCGTGTACTTATACGGCTGCTAACACGTTCTTTTAAATCAATTTTCTTTTCGGCATTCTTTAATTGCAGCCCGTCGCGGCAGCTTCACGTGCATGCTCGCGCGAGCAAATGCCGCTGGCACGCTGCGAACCATAGACGGAAACGCGCGCAGTAATAAATTTTGGTAACCGGACTTCGTGCGTAGCTTCCACAGCGTTGCACCTGAGGTATAAATTGGAGTATAGGCTTGCCTAGTGACATTCGACGTACGGTTGCAGTTATCATGTTTACCACACGGCGGTGCTAAAACTGCCTAATATCTTTATGTCAACACTAGGATGGAGCGCGCATACCGATTCTTGATCGAGCCACAATCGCAAAGTCGTCGAACCATATTCTGAATATTGCACATATAATCCCCCTGACCATCTCGATCTGGATGTGTATGATAAGCAACTTCCATGACTGTACCTCGCAGCACTGCATGTGCGCGCTTTGAAACGCGGCACTTATGTTCGCGATCGTGTATCAACGCTCAGAAAACCACGGGACTTCAGCCAAGCAGCGGCAAGGTGCTTGACATCGCGGAATTGTACCCGTGTTTACAATCTAATGAGAAGTTAGTGCTTCGGCATTCTTCCAGCAGCAAGTTCCCAGTGACACTTTAGCGCATTTTTTCTCCCGTCATTGGAACGTGCAGCTACATGAAAAAAAAAAAAAAGCATACGTAACAGCTAAGATTTCCAGCGCGCGAGAAGGTGTACACATCGCTCTCGCTTTTGGCACACTCAACATCGTCGTTGCCGCCATCGTTTTCCGTATCGGCTGTCGGTTCGAACATGTACGGCGAAAATACAAGCTGTCCGAGACAGCGAGAACGTTCCATAATGCTTACAACTCAGCTATGCAGCCAGAACAGAACAGCGTGCTACGCTCTCAAACGGCGGCGCCGACCGGCGACTGCCGCCACTGACGTCACAGCTGCTCCGACCAATCACGGGCAACAGCGGCGTTCGCGCGATACCCTGAGGCGCTGGTGCGCGTTTTCATGAAAAAACAGCCGCTTGCGCTGGTTTCCGCCCTTTTTGAACGAGATATTCGTGTTCAGGGGACTCAAAACTGTAGAATGCCGCAGAGAACTCATTTTTTTCGAAAAGTGTTTCAGCTTCCCTTTAAGTGGCTCTTTGCAATGGCTCATGCCCAAAAAATGTGGCATCTAGTTCAGTGAGACAAAAATATCATCATCAGGAATGGATCATACCCTCGTAAACAAGAAATGATGCAATGGCTGAATATGGATGGAGGAACGAAAGAAAGAAAGAACAACAAAGAAAAGAACAAAGAGACAACGAAAGAAGGAACGATGAAAGAACAACAAAGAAAAGAACAAAGTAAGAGACAACGAAAGAAGGAACGGAAGAAAGTAACAAAGACGGAAAGAAAAAGAGAATGAAAGAACCTTTAGGTAGTGCATAGGTGCTCGCATTTGTCGTTGAGGGGGTCAACCTACAGCGTCATACATTGACTTAACGCTGCAGCTCGTTATGTCTTGCGAGAACTGTGACCTCTACGATCCTATAACTTAATGCATTACCACGTGCGCACCAGGCTTCTGCCATCACGTGTTACAGGAGTGTTACACGCTGCCGAACTTTTATAGTATTCTTTCAAGAATCTCTATTGTCGTACATGCATCGTGATGGGAGAAGCTCGAATATTTCGGGATTAAGTGAATGCGAAACTTCGCATTGTGAACTTTGCGCTGGAACATCACTGCCAGTTACATCAGTGTGATGTCACAGATTTCGTGGGGTTTTACTTGTGGCGCAAGAACTTTCTTGAGACCTAGTTTCAAGAAACTTAGTTTCAATTAATTTTTTTTAAGTGTTCGCTGAAACGCCGTGTATATACTATACAGGGCGTCCCACGTAAGTTGAGCCAAACAATAAAGATATGCAAATGCCACGTAGCTGGACAAAAGCAAGATAATGTTGTTTTCCGTCGCTTGGAGATACTCATAATATTTTTTTAATTCCGCCTAGTTTGATAACTAGTCTTAATTGATCAACTTCTCAAATATTATAATTAGATGAAAAGTGTCAATGAGAAAATTGTAGAAAAACATGAAAAGCACCCGATACAGCTTTGTGTTGCTCGATACCTGCATCATAAAAGTGTTTGTCCGAGCGTGAAAGAATCCCGCGAATGCAGGCAAAGTGCCTATAGCGGCCATTCGCGCAGTAATTCTGCTTGTATTCGCGGGATTCTTTCACGCTTGGACAAGCACTTTTATGTAGCACGTATCGAGCAGCACAAAGCTGTATTGGGAGTTTTTCATTTGGTTCTACAATTTTCTCATTGACACTTTTCATCTAATATATTATGATATTTGAGAAGTTAATCAATTGATTAGGACTAGTTATCTAACTAGGCGGAATGAAAATAAGTAATCTCAGTATCGCCTGAGGAAGTGACGGCAAACAACTTTACCTTGGTTCTGTACAGCTACAGTATACGCGGTATTCGCACATTGTTAAATTGGCTTAACTTAGCTGGGTCACCACGTTTGTGCGTGTGTGTGTGTGTGTGTGTGCGTGTGTGTGTGCGTGTGTGTGCGTGCGTGTGTGCGTGCGTGAGCGTGTGTGTGCGCGTGCGTGCGTGTGTGCGTGCGTGTGTGTGTGTGTGTGTGTGTGTCATACAGTTGCACATACTCTCTTAACCTCTCTCGAAGCTTCCAGCCCGCGGTGTTCGTTCCAATTTCATATCTGCCCCGGCTAGAGGGCAGCGAAGGCATCGAACCCTCTACCTGGATTTCGCTCTAATGGGGGGAAAGTTTCACGCCATTGGGCGCCACCGAAGCGTCTCCAATCTCAAATCGTTTACGGTAATTGCAGTGACAAGAGAAGGGCGAATACAAAGCGAATAGCCCCACCCAGCTATATACGCGAGGCTGACGGCCTCGTCCTCTGCGACGTCCTTGGAAGTGGGTTTCTTTCGCGACTGCTATTCCCGACTACGGTAGCGCGGTACACCTAATGCCAGGCGCATTTCAGGTAGCGCCAAATGAATAGTCGGAGTCAATAGAGAGTGACCGTCTTGGCATCGCCATCATGTAGCCACTCGCGCCCCGTAGTCTAAAGGGAGAGAAGGAAGAGAGGGGGCGAAAAAAAGATTTATTAACCACGGAAAGTCATTTGCGTCCGGATATATGCTCCCCCCAAAAGTCATTTATTAACTCCGGCTTTCTTTCTTTCTTTCTTTCTTTGTTTCTTTCTTTCGTTCTAGTTGGTCTGTGTGTCCTTTCAGAATTGAAAAGCGGAAGGTGTGAGACTGCACACACGAGAAGAAGCCCGCAGTGCCACAGCGAAAAAAAAAAAGAAGAAGAAAACGTATTTGCGCGTCTCGGAAAACCGAGAACGGAGCAGCAGCATTCGGTTTTGTCGGCCGCCGCCAGTCGGCATATAATAAGTCGCGGGGAAAATTACCTCGACTTCCGACCCCTCCCCCCCCCCCCCCCACACACACACAATCTCAGTTCACACAGTAATGCGAGAGAGGGAACGTGTATTTTTCGCGCGACTATGCTTTCGCCCCGCTGTCGTTTGTTATACACGGTAGTCTCCATCGCTTCATTTTGAATCCACTGTGTAATTGCTTTCTCCCCTCCGTAACCACCAAATACGAACGGCCGTTGGGCACTCAGTGACCTCACAACCTTTACGTGCTGTGTTAGCCCGGGTTTTTCTTTTGGTAGTGACTACAGTGACGGGGCCCGGTACTTTAACATCCACACTACGGTGACGGGGCCCGTCGCTTTAACAACAACACTACACCGACGGGGCCGTCACTATAAAGATGTCGGTATTGGGGGCGAGGACCATAGAGTTTCCTACAAAATTCTTGTAGCAAAATGGCGAGGACGACTTACGGAGTCGCCATCTGTCGGAAGCGCCTCACATGCATCGGCGTTAAATAAAGGCTAAATAAACATACTACGCGGCAGCCCTCCTGAACAATGTAGCAAGTACTCTCGAAATGGCAGTATTTTACCTTTAAAATAATCATGTTGGACAAACAGAAAGCACAGAATTGTTTACAAACGCTATCTCTTTGCCTACTACGTACAGTAAGCTGGGACACTGCAAGCGGTCGCCGCAATCGATTCCACCGAACCGGTTTGCGTGAAGCGTAAGCAATCGCTGAGAAAACTATGTGAAATATGTTCTTATAGTGGGATGGCTGTCTGTGCAACTAAATATAGCATAACAGAATGAAGCTGCAATGCAGCGATCGCACGGGTTCGCGGTGACCAACTTCGCGTCTGCATGCATGTCGATTGCTTTCGCTCCGAGCACGTTTTCGCACCGTACCGTGAGCTTTATGCCGCAGCATATGAACATTTGACAGTACGCAAGCAACCATTGTTGCATGGACACTGTCGGAGCTGTTCAAAAATAATTTCGTTATAGCTAGGGTCTTCGACTCCTACAGCGACTTGAGATATGTTCCGTCGCGATGATTCAATCTTAATTTTCTTTTTCTTTTCTTCTAAAGTCTTGGAAGCTTCAATATCATTATTTCTCAAATTTCATCGAACTGCATGTTTATCGGTCTTCTAAGCGAGCAATTACCCGCTGCTTCTTTTTCTTAATTCAGTAGAATATTCATTGTCTGGTGCTACACAAGCAGAAACATGTGCCGTGCCTTTTTTAATGTGTTTTTACCGTTCCCCTTCCATTAGAGTGAACTTTCTTTCTTTATTATAATCATCATAGGTGTTACAGTGCATACGCAAAAGATTGCACATTCATGGACAAGTACCCATTGCGGTCGTTCGATCCGTATGTGTGCAATCAATGTATTCCATTACTGCACGGAAGTTGCTGACATCGTGAAATTCACGTGGTGTTGTGGACAGTACTGGAATAAAATACCACGGTCCGTGAAGTGCTTGGCATCCCCATAGGCGCCAGCACCGAGAAGCTCATGCAGCTGGGGGTCCACAACACCTTCGATGAGCTTGGGTCACAGAAGTTAGTCCAGGTTGTCAGGCTCGCTTCCTCGCCTGCGGGGAGGCGGATCCTGGAGGCGCTGGACTTTAACCCGTCAGGGAAAGAGGTGCGTGCTCGACGCGTGGTCGCGGGAGGCCGTCACGGTCTCGCCGTTCCCGCGCAACGTGCACGCGCAACGCAATGTAGGCACACGCCGGGCCCGAGCGGCCGCACTCCTCGGATCCGTCGCCGACGATCTACGATCGGTCGCGTTCGTCGACGTCGCCCGGTTCGTCCGACCGGTTTGCGGCGGCCGTGGTGGATCACAGGGGCAACCTAACGCCGCGTCCGTGCGGGGCAGGTGTCCGGATTGCGGAGATCCATTCTGCACTTTAGAACACATGCTCTGGCGGTGTCCCTCGTTACGGGACCACGGTCATCTCACCACGGAAGAAGAGTGGGAGGAGGCGGTCAGGCACGGCCTGCCCGTCCCAACGTCGGAACGGCTCGCGGCCCCCTACCTCTTAAGGGGGTTTCGGAGTCGCTCCTTAGGACCTTAATAAAGTTCACTGCCTGCCGTGAAGTGCTCGAAGTTGTTTGCATAGAATGTTTGAAAGAAGTGCTGCCATTGGTGCCGGTCCTGTCTGTGGTTAAGGAGACGGGCCCCGTCACTGCAGGGCTGAGGTTAAAGCGCCGGGCCCCGTCACTGTAGTGAATATGTTAAAGTGCCGGGCCCCGTCACTGTAGTGCATATGTTAAAGTACCGGGCCCCGTCACTGTAGTACAGATGTTAAAGTGCCGGGCCCCGTCACTGTAGTCACTACCTTTTCTTTTATTCCCTCTCTGTTTCTTCTTTTGCCATTTTCGGCCACCGTTGCTATCGCTCCACTCATTTGGACATTCTCTCTCTCTTTTTTTTTCTCTATTTCTCGTTTGCCTGTATCTTAGCATCGTGCATACAATTCCTAGCGAACTTTCCCCCTTGCCTCGCCGTATCGAACGGTGTGAAAACGAAGCTCGCCTAGCTAATGACCATTATACGACCTCTGTCGTATTTACCTGTGTCTACACTTTTTCAGCGTTGTAATCTTCTAGTCGTTTTCTTTTCTTTCTTTTTTTCTTTTTTTGAGCGGGGGGATGATTGTTTCCCGCCTGTACGTGCGTAGATTCATATGCGGCTTTGTGTCTTTGTCGTGCCTGGGTTTGCTTTGTGTGCAGTTATGATCGCACACTATTTATTTGTACGCGTTTATTCACGCTTATTGCGTATGTGTCTGTATTTATGCGTATGTACTGAATTTACGTTCTGTGCTATAGTATATTGTTCGCGCGTTTGTGTCTTTGCGTTGGCATATGGGCTTTCAATATGCCTACGTTGATGCATTTTATGTGTGTTTATAGGTCGTGAATTACGTTGGTGTACGTGTTGGTGCCTGGGCTGCAAATATGTGCGTCTGTACGGCTGCATGTTATGTGTGTGTTTATGCACGTATGTTGTGTGTGTTAATGCGCGCCTGGTGCATGTTTATGTTTATGCGTTTGCATTGCGTGCGTGCATGCGTGCGTATGTACCTGCTTGGGTGTGTGCCTCTGTGCTGTGTTTTCGTATTGGTCTATCACGAGGATAGCCGCTGGAACGTTGCTACTGAGAATGCCCTAATTAATGTTTTTTTTTTCGCTCGCCGTACTCGCTTTCCCATTCGGTGCAACCTGAATGTCTCCCGCTGTGGCTTGCCTACCCTTCCCCCTCACACACACACTCACACACTTCTATTTCGTTCGCAGCCGTGATGAATGATGCTCCCGCGCTTTGTGTAACGCCTCGGATAGGACGCTCCGCCTTCCATTACGTGTGTACGTGACGTTTCTGTTGCCGTCCCGTCCGGCGGCTGTTTTTTTTTGCACACGGTGGCGTGTCACTGTGTTCCGCGAGGTTCGAGGGTGGGGGGGTCGATGACCTTTCAGTCGCGCCGTGCTCAAATAGGAGTCAGGTGGCGGGCACCAAAGGAGCGTTCGCTTCGAGGAGGTCTCGTAACCGTTCCTGGTATTACATCTAATTAGTTGGAAGGAAGCGAGGGCTATATATACGTAGGGCTCTGGCACTGGCCGTTCGTCCAAGGAAAGGTCATCATTCGAGGGGTTGAGTTGCTGCAGGGTGTTGGCCTTAGCGTCGAATTAGCGTCTGCCACCGCGGAATCGGGTGTCCCGGTGTTGCTATGACGTGGACTTGCAGCAGGTTGAAACTGTGCTGGGGGCACGCACGCTTCAAAGGCAAGCACGGAGGTTTACTCGCTAACAGACATACGGAAGCGCTCCCGTATATTTGTCTTTTATAGCGTTCCTCGCTCTGTCCTTCTATCTCAAGCGCACCCGAGCACGATATGATTTACCGAATAGCACAATCAGCAGAACTCTTCGTGAGAGATCGATTGACCTACTTGTCGTCTCCAGGTTATCAAGGGACAGTTCAGGGAAGCATGATAAGCTGTAATGGCAAGTTATATGCGCTTTTGCAGCAGCAGCAAGGACCACTCCAACAGGGAGGAGAATTCTGGGCGAGCCAGACGAGATGTAAAAACGAGAGACTGCTGACCAGGAGGCGGCTCCTTCCCGCAGTTTCTCCTTTTTGTTATGCGCTTTGCAGTTCCAGAATCGGGGATCCCCCTAGAGTTACTCTACATGCGACCAACGAACGGTGGTTGGTTGCATATGCAGTAACACTGAAGAGCCACCGGCTTTTCAGTGGCTCTTCACCGGCTCTTCATTGGCACTGGCTCTGCACCGGCTCTTCACCCTGCTAGACCACACGACACAATAACGCCGAACTGACTCGCACTGTCGGTTCACACAAAGCATATGGCGAGGAACATCGTGGAGTTTGTCCGAAGCCAATTTCGCGCATTGGCGCACAAAACCTCAGTACGCGACGAAGTCGCTGTATCGAGACATTACGAGGGAAGCATTCACGCAAACAGTGAATGTTGACAGCGGGTTGTATGTCACACCTCCTATATTCGCCTCCGCGTCCGATGGCTCAGCCTGCGCTATCTTGCGAAAAATTGACTGTCACGTAGCAGCGTGTTGAAGCAAGCAAGCAAGCGTATAAGCTCTCAAAGGAGCCGCCGCCTGTTTCGAACGAGCCGGGTTGGATGCATGTCTTCGTGATGCTTTTCGAGGCGGGTGTTCCTCGCATTGCCAGTCTGCTTAGCCATAACGCCAGCTATAACAACACCGTAGCACCAATATATTACGCTCTGAACTGGAGGAAATGCGACTGCCTTGCCGGCCGGTCTCTTCTTGCGTGTCTTGAGCGACGCTCACCCAAACTCGCACAGAGAGAGCTGAACGTGCAACTCTTTTTGAATTGCTTTAGGAAAAAACTCGGAGCGCGCTTAAGTTTTGCCTTTAGGAGTGGAACGCGAAACGCGCCCGAAGATCCCTGGTTGCTCGTCACGCATCTCGGAAACCGCAGCCTTGTTGCGGATGCGCGGAGGCGAGCGCCATCTGGATGGTGTCGTTGCAAGGAACCCATCGGGCCACGCATCTTGTCAATGATAGAAAGACTGGAAAAGGGGTTTTATTTTTTTTATTTAACAATACTGTAGGCCTTTGCACAGGCCCAAACAGGAAGTGGATTGTACAGTACACACGAGCATGGGAAAAGCAGGAAAAAAGAAAAACAAGGAAGATATAAAGCAAAAAAAAAAGACTGCCATACAACAGCACTGGTATGCAACGCAAGACACTTTCTTTTTGTTTCACATGAATCAGGGAAAAAGGTACTCAAAACAATTGCAATATTTGTCGTATAATATTCTTGCAGTTATCGTGGATCTATAAAACACCACTACTCAGCACATTGCAATATTTACATTTGAAATGCAATCACACGTGCACTAGTGTCCAATCAGTCAACCAACGCATTACCTTTGAACTACGCGCTCAAATACTTTCATGAACAGCCAAAATATGACTCCAATTTTGCGACAAAGCCATCCACAGAATCTGAGTCTACAATTTCCTTTGGCAACGAATTCCAGATTTCTATTGCCCATGGGAAATATGAATATCTAAACGTGTCGCACTGTGTCGGATACTGCCTGATGTGTTTATTATGACAGGTTCTATTGGAGTGTTTGAGTTGCCGCGCAACAGAATCATGTTTTCTGGTACGAGATATTCAAATTACAGTGCCACCCTATCACGCCTGTAGGTTGTGTTTAGGTCGTACTTTACGATTTTTCTGACGCAACTCTACTTTCAGGAATTAAATGAGTTCAGTAATGCCTCTGCGCCACGCGGAGGGCCTGCGTGGTTGGTGTTCAGAATTATTTTTTTCGCGGAACGACGTCCGACACCGATTCTTTTTATTTTATTTTGCGACGCGGGGCCCTTAACGCTGTCGCGTTAAAAATTCTGGTAGATGCCTTCTCAGGGTGGCTGTCGACGTTAGTGCCATTGGTACTGAAGCAGTGCAGCGACACATGGTATCGCCACCGCCGAAACGAGTCATGTATGAGGCGTGTACTGCGGCCTGACTCTTCTTTTGCAATTCTATCTAGACACGTTGCGCCCTCTGGTGGCGCCGCCGCGAAGTTCCGCGTGTGGCGCATGTCTGAATATATATATTCAGACAAGAATGCCTGACTTTATATGACGCGGATTTAATTCCACCCATGCAGGCCTCCAAAGAAATCTTTAACTGATTTTGTATACATATCCCGTGGCACATAGTATGCCCAGTTAGGGCCGATTTACGCCCGAGCCGCCCATCGCCGCAACCGCACGGCACGCTTGCGGTCGCGCGAAAAATTGCACGTATCCAGCACTTGTGCACAAATTACCATTTACACTGTGTGCACAGTGTATACCTTACACATTGTATAAACCGAAATTTGTGCACAAGTGTTTGGTACGTACAAGTTTTGGCGCGACCGCACGAAAGATTGATGACGTAAAATGAATGTTTGTGTCGTCCTGTAGTGTACTCCCCACGTTGATTGACCCATCGTGTCAGTCCAGCGTTTTACACTGTTTTGATCTGTGTTCCTTTCGTCCAGCGGCAGCGAGGGCCAGTAGCCTCCAAGGGTAAATAGAAAACCACGAATTACAGCACGAAAGCTGTTTCAGCATTTTATTTCATTTCGTCAGTTACCCTGTGTGTGATTATAGCATACGCCTCGTGATGTATTTTATTAGCAAAACAAGCAAGAACAATGGACAATCTTCTCAGCATGGCGTCACATCATCCTGTGTGTGATGTCTGTGACCTGTAAACGCCTCTAAGGTTTGAAAAGTTGTTTTTGCTCGAAGTGACGGACAGCGAAAAAGAAAAGCGATGCCAACGTAGTCTTCTTTCTCCATTCTTGCCTGATCTGTGCCCGTTTGCGAACAAATATTCACCTCGTAGATACCGCGCGATTCTCGGGCGACGATGCTCAAATTATTACAGCGAAGCTGTATATGGCTAGCCGATTCGTCTGTCCATCCGTTTGTCGATCGCCAGTACGCCGCAAACTCCTCCTGCGCAACCACATGCGCGTGCGCGAAAAAAAAGAAGAAAGAAGGATATATGCGCGCGATTAGCCAACACCACCTAGGTAGCACAAGGCCTGTTTACTCTGATCCATGACGTCACGCAGGTACCTGGCCCGCAATTTTCATTGACGAGGCGGGCGTGATGAAAGCGATGACGTCAAAATCACTGTTGCCTACTCGGGAGCATCCCCATTAGATTCCATGGTGGTCGGTCCAGATAATATGACGTCATGGATCGGCGTGAAAAGGCGTGCTATCTAGGTGGTGTTATATTTGCTGTGTGAGTATAGAGACGTCGTGGCTCTCCGCAGCCGAGCGCTCGAGCAGCAGTTTCACTCCGGGTCCGAAATTGGTTAGCCACGCGTCATGCCAACTCCTGAGGAGCAGGCAGCTTTCGAACAGCAAGGCCGTGAGCAGAACCGGGAGTGAGCTTGTCTACGCCGTGCCGGTGCTGCAGCCCGGGCACAAGAACAAGCTTGTGCAGCCGAGCGCAAGCCGCAACTGCGTACAGAGGATTCGGCAGCCTATACTAAGCCGTCGTTTAATGAAGCTTCGTGATTAGCCCAGTCATAAACAGCGGGGCCGAACGTTTCAGCTGTGCTGGTTCACCACCTGTACGGAGTGCTTGGGTGGTAATTTTTCAGACAGGTTTCACGAGATGAAATGATAATTTTTACTGTCCAAACTTCATATGAGTCGGTGCTTTAATGGCCAATACGATTAATAATTGTTGTAATTTTGCCAATGAGGACATCTGATTGATATCTTTAGTGTGACATAATTGCAAAATGGGAATCTCCAACACCCAAGTACGACATCTTGCTATAATGTCTGCGTTAGCCGAGTTTCGAAAAACAAGTAAGCGAAAACTGCAGCGAAATGCATTAGTGTCCAAAATCCCAAAGTGCTGATCATCCAAACGTCTTGCGAAACCGTTTTTCTGTCCCACTTAGACGACGTGTCGTACACCCACTACTGATGTGCATCCTATGAACGTAATTACCAATTTCGAAGACTGTTTGACTAAGAAAGGAGTGAAAACCTTACACCGGTTAAGCCTATTTCTTTGCCATCTCTTGCCATTGCGCCCCTTGTATACCTTCCAAGTTAAGGCCTTTGTATTTAGTTGAATTCCGGAATTTTACGTGCGCATACCACGATTTGCTTATGGGCACAGGCGCTTTTGCATTTCGCCCCACCGAAATGCGGCCGCCGTGGCTGGAATTTTATTTCGCGACGTCGTGCTTAGCAGCGCAAAACCACAGCCGCTAAGCCATTAAGGTATAGTCACTAAGGTATTTATTACCTAATCATCTTCACTCACATCCCCCACTCTCTTTACTCATTCTCTTCACTGCCCTTTGGTCGCGGGATGGTACTGGTGTCGGCAGAGCAGTGAAGCATGCGTTGCCCTTCCCCCACATTTTCCACTGCTTCACGCGTACTGTATATATTTATCTTCCTGCCCCCTCTCGAAAGCCACTCGATGCTTTCTGTTTCCTTGTGTAAAAGAAGCGACACCCGGCCGTTCCGCATTTCTGGTCAACATCTTCCCCTTTCGGGTAACGCCATCTCATTCGGGACCAGTCCCTATTCGTCAGTACGTGCCGCTGATGTCAATATCATAATCATCGACATTTATAAGCACCTCTGCCTTTGATATCATCATCACCATCATCATCATAATCATCATCATCATCATCCCCAGCATCAGCACCACCGCCGCAATTTTGGAGCACACTCGAAGACAATGCCAACCAAGTAGTGAAACCGTAACGACGGAGCCTATACGGTCGGCTCTACGGATCGGAATACATCATGACGCGGCAAAAGGAACTAAGAAAGAAAGGCACGTCCCGGTGCAGCCTGTATGTCGTCGCAGCGGGTAACAGGCGTCGTGTTTACCTTCAACAAGGGGGCACCCCTCGATTCACTCAAGTGCACACGCAGCAGTGGCGAAAGCGATTCCGCCGCAGCTCCGCGGTGTGTACGGGTAGCCTCGAGAAGGACACATATAATACGCCACCCCGCTTTTCTCCGCGCATTTACCGCCTCTTCTTTCGGACGCCTTCCGTCGAGCCATGGGCCGTCGGTGCCCGAAGAAAAGGGAACGGGCCCTCCATCACGGACTCCCGCCCCGTTCGAGTTGGGCATAAACTTCGTATACCTTGCAGCGGTGTCTGCTGTCCGTGCCTTCTTGGCGACTGGCATCCCCGCAGGCTGTTCCGGTGATCTCTGGAGAGCTTGCATGCCTCCACCCCCCTCTGGTGGAGAAACATGCGTCGAGAATGAATGGCTAACAACCGTCGTCTGTCTTCTTCCTTTTTCTTTGCTTTCTTTTCCTCTCCCCCTTCTGGAACATCCCGACTCCTTGGACCATTCCTTTCTTTTTTTTAGCTGATTTATTTCCGCTGCCGACAACCAGGCGTGCGCGCTCGCACAAAGGAAACCCAGGCGCCGAACGATGCTCAATTTTGCGCCGCACGCTGCGGCTAGGCTGCTTACATGCTGTACGGTACGGGTGCTCCTTCCTGGACCGTGTGCTGCTGCGTGGCTTTAGGACACCGTCTTTCCTCAGGCGACGTCGTCTCCTTACGCACACTCTCCAGCCCTTGAGCCGATCCCGTCAGCCTCGACCAGGAGGAAACGCAAGACATAGGTCCCGCTGGCTGTTTAAGTACTTCTTTCTTGGCGGTTGCGTGCTCCTGCATGCAACGCATGCTTTGTCACGTGGCGCCTCTTCTATAAACAGTCTACTGGTATATGGGGGTTAGGTTAGGTTACGTTAGGTTGGATCCTTGTGCCCATCTTCCGTTCTTTCTTTCCTTCGTACCTTCTTCCTTTCTATCTGTGTTCCTTTTTAATTCTTTTTTTGACAGTAGCTACCTCGTTGGTATTCCTTTTGTTCGGTTCATACGCATCTGCCTATGCACATTCGCCGATCTCTTTCGTCATACGTCTACGAATGTGGAGAGAGAGAGAGAGAGAGAGATGCGAATAGAGAGAAGACTTACCTGCGTTCTCAAAGTCCGAATGACCTCTGGCGGGACAGCGTTCGAAAGAGGGCGAGGAGGGTGCGGAATTGCGCCGCCGGGCGGATTCGCGCTTGAAGTGTCATTACGGCTGATTCGGCGCGGCGTTTTGCCCGCCTGCTCGGTTCGGTTCGGCCCGTCCGTCACGGTCGAGGGACCCCCTCGAGGGGCACGGGGGAGGCGGGATACCCCAACACGCTTCTTTGTGAGCCGACCCCTATCCCGTAACAAGGACCTGATTTATAGGTGAAAAGCGGCAGCGACGGCGGCGACGCTTCGACAAGACACCCCCCTCCCCCCCTTCAGAATGTGCCCCAACATTCCACTTCCTCCCCCTTGCTCGGAGCCCTGCCTGCCTTGTCCGTCTCGGTCCTTCTTCAAACAGCATTGTCCAACAGCAGCCAGCCACCGCGTGCGTCCGCACACGTCCCGTCGAAACCGAGATGAAAAGGAGCTCCGCTCGGGTCCTCTTTGAGTCCCGGCTTGTTCTCGACTTGTCCCACCCTCTGTTCAGCAACGCGCCGCCATCAAGAAGGCAGCGACTCTCTCTCTCTTGCTAGCTACTGCTGCTGTTGTTGCCGCTGCTCTTTTTCTTCTTGCGCACAGCACCCGGACCGTACGTGCGGCTTGCTTTACAAATGGCCGATCCATTGACTCCCTGCCCAGGTCCCCTGCTCCCGAGTACAGTCTATAATGCCAACCCCCCCTCTCCTTTCCTTCCCCCCATTTCCCGTCGTTGCTATACCGTCTCTGCCCCGTCCCCGTGCTCACTCGTCTAAGCTGTGTTCTTTTCATTTCTGCGCACTTCAGTCGAAGAAAAGGTGTACGCGCGTACACGTGTAGTGTGGGTTTGCCTTCCGCCCCGTATATTTGTGCGCACGCCCGCTGGCTGCCGGCTCGGCCGAGGCGGTCGCGCCTCTTTCGCGTCGACAATGGCGGGGAGTTAAGGAGTGAAACGAGACCGAAGTGCCGAAAATGGCCGGGGCGTTGACGACGCCCGGCGGAACAGAATCGGCCCGAAAACGAGGTGTACGTCACATACGTGTGTAGTAGGGACAAACGCGGGAGGACGCGTGTAAACGGAGCGAGGAAAGGGCCCACAATAGGCAAAGTCATCCTGTACGGCTCGCTCCCCCCATCCCCCGTCCTTTTCGTCCTCACGTTGTAGCCCTTCTTCCGTGGCACTCCTGACACTACAGAACATGTGAAGAGCGTACGGGCATCGGCGCCGCTCCGAGCGCCACCGCCTCTCACGTAGCTGGCGGAGGTGGGGAAGCAAGGCTGCAGGCGCCGCGGTATCCCGCCTTCGTTCCACGGGGGGTCCAGGACTGGAAGGACATTGGAGATATTGTCGGCGCCTCGCGTTAGTCGACGCCGGGGACACCGCTGTTGGCCCCCATTGTGGACCTCGAGTGTTCGCTTTCACGGGCGTTGAAACGATGCGAATGGGTTTAGCTTTTGCTTCTCCCTTTTTTTTTTCGCCGCCGACGCCTTCTTGGACGGGGAGGTGTTTTTTGGAAGCGAGAAGTGGCCTTTCTCGCTGCACGATTGTCTCTTCGCGCGACGGATCGTCCCGGTGAAGAACCTCGGGTTTTGTACTCGTACAGACCCGCATGCACCACGCGCCTGGTCTGCCTCCGTACCATTATGTGCGGTGCCGACAACTAGTGTCTTGTTAGCGTGGGCGTGCGCTTATCTCTCTGCCTGACTCTCTTGCTTATGACCTGAACTTCGTTAATCCGCCCTGCGTTCTGCCCGAGTTCTGGCAACACCTCCTAGATAGCACAAGGCCTGTTCACTACGCTCGATGACGTCATGCTACCTGGCACGAAATTTCCGTTTCGGAGGCAAGCGTGACGAAAGCGGTAACGTCAAAATCACTGTTGCTTACTCGGGGCCATCCCCATTAGATTCTATGGCAGTCGGGCGAGGTATCATGACGTCATGGATAGGAGTGAACAGGCCTTGTGCTATCTATAATAGGTGGTGTTGGTTCTGGCCACGTGCGGATCTGTGCACACGCTCGCAAAACACGGATCGTGTCTCAAAAAAATTTGCCGTCCGCTGAATCCGCACGAGCGAATTGCGCGCGCACTCCGGCTGGACGATGCAAAGTCCGCGGGGCTGAGCAAAGGTGTTTCGAGGTTGGCAACTATCGCCAATAGCTGACCACGATGGCACGTTTTCTGTTGATGTGAGTTCCGGTTTCTGCGTCACGGTGAAAAACGCCGCTCTTATTAGGTTGTCACATTCTGCTCTGCTGCAGCACGTGTTGCACTGGTGCGGTAACCAATGGTCGGAACGCTGCACAGTCATGTTATCTGCGTCACCTTTTAGAAACTCATTGAACTGCATCATCATGTATGACGTGATGGTCGAAATAAAACTTACTTACTTACTAACTCGCATCGCGTCGCAACCGACGTTTATAAAGAAAGTATCTATAAACGTTGGTCGCAACACGGGACGTATCACCGGGCGATCGCTTTCAGTGCGCGCTGAATTGGCTCATCCAACGTGCTGCGTATTTTTACGTCACGCGAAAGTGGTAGTATCGCCGAATGTGGTTCATCCAAGAATGCCCATCTAGAGAGAGACAGCAAAGAGAGGAAAGACAGGGAGGTCAACCAGACGGGCGTCCGGTTTTCTACCCTACACTGGGGGAAGGGAAAGGCGGAACAAAAAGAGGGAAGTGGGACAGTTTAAGGCGCAGTTTAAGAAAATGAAAAGACGCACAGCGCGTCGTAAACAGGTGGCAAGTACATGTATTTTACCTGAAGGTAAACCAAGTCTACCAAGTGACTAAGCTTCGCAATGAGTTCAGTGATCTCACTTTGTGTGAAAATCATCGGCTTGAGACTATTGATGCTGTCAGCATCGTTCATACGTGTTCTCTGTTGATTCTTATCCGCTTATAGAAAATACGCTTGGACATTATGCACATGATCACTGAACTTTAATGTAAGCTCTACTCAGCTTCTTTGAGTTAACTGGGCGTGGGTTGGGTGTAGCTTATGTAGTAACAACCTAGCTGCACGGCCGCAGTTTAAGAAAATGAAAAGATGCATAGCGCGTCGTAAACAGGTGGCAAGTACATGTATTTTACCTGAAGGTAAACGAAGTCTACCAAGTGACTGAGCTTCGCAATGAGTTCAGTGATATCATGTTGTGTGAAATGGTTTATGTATGTTAACTGGTTTTACGTTTGGCATAACGGCACCCACTATATATACTGGTGCACATTGGCAAAGCGAGCACCACACTATAGTTCCGCAAGCGCTTGAGAGGAAGCTTTCTTGTCATTTCAATCGGACATCATGCCACGTGGCAACTCGGGTGAATAAACAAAAATATTCCGTAATCCGCCGAGGCAACTGAATACAAGCCCAACTTTGGTGCATATAGGTCCAGCGTCGAGTCCAGCTATACATGTAGCTGGACTCGACGACACGTGACATGTGACTCGACGAAATGGGTCATGTGACTCGACGTGCGACCTGCACTGGACGACATGTGACACGAAGCACTTCTGTGCTTCGTGGGATAGCGGGCACCGCTACCCATACAGTTTCTCACTACATTACCTAGAGGGAAATCTGGCGCTGCTGAGCTGTGGATATATGCATGGGAATATTGTGACTTCGGATTGGCATCGTTCTCGGAGAGACAGGACACCTTGAAGATGCGCTTGGCAAGTACCGTTCCGTCTGTCACAGTGATTCATTTTCTACTAAAACAGCAAGTGAAAAGCTGTTTTAGCTTTCTTATTACGCGAAAACCTGTTTTGTTTAACTATGAGAACTTGTTATTGCGTGTACGACTGTATGATACGTAAAAAGTATCAGCGGGCCGCTAAAATTGGAGGACAGACGACAATGTTCGCGCTCGCTTTGAAACAGTTGGTCGTCTGCTCTTGCTTTTCTTCGCTTGGTCATGCATTGTAGGTAAGTAAAGATGTAATATGCGCGAATTGGAAAAATTTTATGAAGATTTTACTTTAAGAACGCCTTATTTGTGTAGCCATGTCCACGTTTTAGACGAAGCCTCATACAACACCAGCCAACACAAGCCTCGCAGACACATATACCGTCATTCCCATGACGGCACGGTGCCCCCTTCCCATACACGGTGGCGCCAGATTTCCCTCTAGGTGTTATAGTGAGAAACTCTATAGCGCTACCTTCTCAAGCCTCTCGGAATTCAGTTCATCTGCCGGCGTTCCTAACCCACGAACGGGCAAGCTCAAGAAAAAAAGTTCCACTGATGCACGCACAAGAAAATAAATAGATACACAAAAGAAGGTGGGAATAAGGGCCGCAATAATCATCTCGACGCGAATAAACACGTGACGGTCTCGACGCTCTATCAACCGCCTCCACGTAATAGCGCAAAAGCGTTTCTTCAACGGCGTTTTCAGGGCGCGTCACATCGGTGGGGCACTCCGCCTGCCTCTTTCGTAATAACAAGCTGGCCTTGCTATTGACGGGCCCTTACAGTACAGACGAACGAAACGCAAGAGGGGATGAGGGGGGCAGGAGAGGGGTTTCTCCCTGATACCGGCGCCACCTTGCGTGTTACGCGCTCGCTGTATAAGCATTGTCTCGCGCAGATAGCCGAGAGCAAAGAGGCGAGCAGGCCCCCATCAACTCCTCAGGCCGGTGGTGGTCGCCGCAGTCTTTTGTCCGTTCGATGCGCCGCGTCAGCGTTCCCGTGCGCGTATCTGCCAGAGCCAGAAGCTGTTTCCACTCGCGAATCCCCGCCCCTCTTTAGCTTGGTTCTTTTTTTTTCTTTTCAATCTTCTCTTCAACACTGAGTTGCACAGCGTATAAATACATCTGTCTACGAAGAAGGCGTCTTGCGCCAGGCACTTCTCTGTGTCTGCGACTACTCCCGTTTCGCAGTCCTTTTGTTCACTTGAAGAGAGAAAACAATTTGCAGCGGCAGCGTTCTCGTCTCCCAGAGTGCTCGGTCACTCGTTGTTGAATGCGCGCAACACTACAGATTTGCAACGTCTCTGCAACGTTACTTTGCATCCGTATCCAACCGATGGTGTACATTAGGTATAATCAGACGATAAGCTGAAGGATTTGTCTACTCTACACCAGAAAACAATTACGTAAAATTCAATGCATCTTACTGGAAGATTATCAGTCACGTTTGTCTATTCTGCTTGTACCGACACGCTGTTAAACAAATTTTTGTTCTCGATGTTGTCAATGTTCTCGATGTTTGTTCTCGATGTTCACGAAACAATTGTTCTCGATGTCGTCTTTCTTGCACAGTTCCCACCCTTTAACAGCCCTTAAGGCCGGGGGTTACATGCTGTAAATGAAAAATAAAGTAAGGAAATAAACCAAACAATAAATAAACAAACGTGGAAATAACGAGGTCATGCAAAAGGACCGGTGGCAAGCTCCAGTCCTCTACCGCTTGTTCTGCGACGAAAAAAAGGAAATCAGTGACCATTTAGCTGTGAATACCAGACACTAGTTAGCATTGCGTCGCACCTCTTTGAGGTCCCGGATCGACGATTTGAATAGCGTTCACCATGTTGCGAAGGGTCAACCAGGAGCCCACTCAACACACGTCGTGCCTCTTCAAGGAGCTGAGTGCAACGGACGGTGGTGCGGAGCAGACCCCTCGCAGTTGTATCATATATATATATATATATATATATATATATATATATATATATATATATATATATATATATATATATATATATCACGTCACCGGCTTTCACGTACATTATTTTTTTTTTCGCTTTGACGCTCATGACGCTCAGACATCAAACATACATATGTAAATCCAACGCACATGTGGAAATCTATGTGAGGCAAAAGTTTTTGTGAAGCGGTTAATGAGGTGTTATACAAATAAATGGCACCCCCAGAAGTGGCTAAGAATGCGTCGATACGTGATATGCCGGATATGCTGTAGCCTAAATGTAATAAATTTACGAGAATCTGTTGAATACCATACGCTGTTTCAGTCAAAGGTTTCTATGATTTAGAGATCGCTTTTGTATAACTGACATTCTATGTACAAGTTTCATCTCGAGTTTATTATTATTATTATTATTATTATTATTATTATTATTATTATTATTATTATTATTATTATTATTATTATTATTATTATTATTATTATTATTATTATTATTATTATTATTATTATTATACAGAGGGGCGCTCCCTGGCACAATACTCTGTCGGCCAAGATTCTGGGTTGTATTCATGACATATCGCGACGCACTTCTTCGCGTCTGCTTCCTTGCCACCCGTCGCTGCGCAAAAGCAACTCTTCAACTTTTCGTGTGCGCCTTCTATATACATGGAGCCTTCAGGCAAGTCTTGTTTATTGCTTACAAGGAGGCTCCCCAACTTTTGCCAACGTCTTCCCCCGCGGCTCCTTTTGGGACAACAAACCATCGGAACGTGAAACACGGAGGAGCAAATAATGCTTCGTTTTATAACAGTATCTGAAAGCAGTATGAATCAATGTTAGAGTTTCCTACACGAACACTACGTTGCACTCAGTAAAAACACTTACGCCAGATGTGATGCAAACGTCTATTTTCGATGTAGCCATACCTATGGAAGCTTGCTGACGGCTTAATAGGGTGCTTAAAAAGCGTGCAAACGAGTACTTTATTGAGGGGCGGGGACACTGAAGAGCATCGAATCATTCGCAAACGAACGGTTTATTGATTGTGTTGTCTTTCTTTATCGTAGCTCCATTGTGTACGCTGTATATATTGAAAATCATTTTGTACATGTGGCATTTAGTTTATGTGTAAGTGTGCCTTTCCGTGGGTATACGTGTTTATATGTTGGTGCGTGAGGACTCGGACATTACTTACGTTGAAAACGTGCTGTGTTTCGTTTCTTACGTGTTATCGTCCCGCGGTGGAATTGTGCCGTGATTATGACTCAGCGTTCGTATCATCTCTTGTAGAAATAAACTTTTTCTAAACACAATTTGAGAGATCACGCATGACGAGAGCGTTTCTAAGGCGCTCATTGCGTTTACTTCGGTGCGTTCATGACAGGCGTCATTTCTGTCAATTCAACCGTGGGCTTAAAGTGAAGAAGCGAAGTATGGCTAGGCGGCGAAGTACGGCTAAGCGGACAGCGGCCATCTTAAGTCTCGTTCCATTCCTGACGAAGACGTCAAAGAGGACAGCTTCGCCAAGACAGCATCGAAGTCCAAAACGATGCAGGCTATACTTTCCTGTCCAAACAAGATGGCGGCGCGGCAGCCCGGGACGCTTGGCAATACGACGGAAAGATCGTCTGCTCATGAGAAAACGTAGATAAGCTTTCCTACGCGCTTAATATAAGTCGCGTCGTATTTTTCCTAGTTTTGCAGACACAATGAGTTAAAGTGCAAAGATAATTCGTGCTTTCGTCGAAATTCTTGTTGTCGGCGGGAAAGGGTGGACGTCACAGAGGCGTCTTGATACTACCGGATCCTTTACAGGCATGGACAGCGGTACAAGGTATATAGAGAAGCATTGTGGAAGAGAAAAATAGTATTGAGCTTTATGCAAAAATGGGGGGAAGGGGGCTAAACTGAAAACCATGTACATTATGGCATACTTGATTAACTAAAGCAGGCTTGGTGGCTCTTTGTCACCGCCCCGTTTGAAAGGGGATGGCAATAAATAATAATAATAATCATCATCATCATCGTAATCATCATCATCATCACTCTTCCATGCGTCTTTCACGCGGTTCGACACGCGTTCTATTACTTGGGCTCGAAGCTGTCTCAGCTGTCTGCGTAAGCTGCCTCCGATGCTGGCCAGAGAGAAGTCATAAGGGAAAGAAAGGCTCAGCCCGAATTCGAACACCAAGTTTGTAACTCGTTTCGTACTTAGCAGGCGACGCTGCGAAAGCTGCAGATGTATAAAGTGCGCGGTCAGAGAAGTCTCACCGTGCCCGTTCACAGCGCAGTTGTTCCTTCGACCTGCTACTCTTTCTAGTGAATTACAACATCATATATCAAAACATCGCCATTCCATGTACATTCCTGTGCCGCGTTCTTATAACGATTGTTTTAAGTACAGTTTTTTTTCCTCGTGTTATTAAAGAATGGAACATGCTGCCTGATTCCATTGTAAATATTAACTCCATCGATGCCTTTCTAGAATGCCTGAAATCTTACCTGGACCGTAGTACACCAATGTAATAGTTGTGCCTCAGCACCTGCATGCGTTTTCTTATCCACTGTTTGATTTTTCCTTTGTATTTTGTGTCGATATCGTAGTTGTGAAATGTACCTTGTTTAGAATGTGAATTTATTAGATTTTCCACTCCTGTAATAGCCTGAGAAAGGCTGACAGTATCAATAAATGAATGAATGAATGAACTTGTGAACGTAAGGATGTACGTCGAATCAGCTATACCAGATGTGCTCCTTTGTTCTATGTTTCGGTCCCGAGCACGAGCAACATGCAGAGTGACCGCTTGCGTCGGAAACGTGTTGCCCCGATCGTTCGGCGGTAATTAGCATCATGTATGGAGCTGCTTCCATGGAAGTCATTGTGGTATCCTTGAAAACGAGCAAGCAGGCGCAGCCGCTCGATCTTCACATGCCAGTGCCGACTGTCCCGCTATGCCGATGTTAAGAACAGACGCAGCGGGAGGAAAGTTCCGTGCACTTTGCTGGCGAGCTTACGTAATTGGCCCATTAGAATTTGGCAGACTCTAGAAAACAGCGTCTTCGTTCTCCGGATCCTGATGTCAAGCTTCGCCTCCCCCGTGACTCACCACGACGGCAGCTAATCCCCCTTTGTCGCCCGCCCATGGCTTGGAGTAGCCATCGACATATATATATATATATATATATATATATATATATATATATATATATATATATATATATATATATATATATATATATATATATATATATATATATGTCACAGTCGGTGATGGTGAAGAAGAGGACTATGATGGTGGCCTGAGAGACGACGAGGAAGAGGGTAGTTTTTTATCGCTGCTCTACGCTTGTTGGCTCAGCCATTAAAAGACATCTGTAAATAGACGCACGCTTCTTCCTTTCCGTAACAATATATATAATACGCACAAAACTAAGGTTTCTCAGCCCTTGCTGTCATCTGAATAAACTTCATTCGAATTAACTCTGGGCGTCACCCAGAATTTGGTTAGCGGTATAGTGAGAGAGCGGAAACGGATTCTCCCATGGTGCTCTTTGGCCGGAACTGGCTCTTGCTCCATTAGAACCCATTAATAAATCAATAAAGTGCATTCTCTCTATTTCATGCTCCAACTTGAGCTAAAATAATTTCTTTTTCCACTCGACCAAGCACAGCGGCTGAACAAAGCCAGCTTAATAGAACAAGCTTTAGCCAGTGCGAAATTTCACAAAGTTTTATAATTATTGAATGCCGTTCTAAACAACTGCTAAAGCCACGCGAACAATTTCTAAATCAAGATTTTGTGCATCCAAAAATTCTAGGTTCCGTAGCTTCGCCCCGGTTTTTCGGTGACGGCTCCCCCGTTAAATATAGCATACTTCGTGGTTCTAATTTTCAAAGAACTCTTTCGGAGAGCTAGTTAACCATTTCGGTGGTGTTCGACTTGTGTGTGGTGTCTAGGATCGCGTCATTTGCAACTAATTTTAAAGTGACCTTGAAGTAACGAGCTACCTTTATTTTTGGCCATTAGTATTCTACTCAGACAAGTTTTTTTTGAAAAATGAAGTACTCGGTAATATGCCTAAATACTTTTTTGCCTAGTTAATTTGCCGACTAGTTTTGCTGGCTAGTTTGGTTGTCACGGCGTGCAAACGGCCCCATCGCAAAAACTTTGCGGTGAAACCATCGACGATGATTGTCAATGTAAGCGAATAGCCCCAACGAACGAAGAACAAGCGAGCGAGCGAAACTTCCTTGCCGAGCGCTCAGAGCAAGCGCCCTTTGTCCCGGTGCCATATGCCAAGTCCGATCACTGACCATCGACTACTGACCATAGATCACCGACGATCCACCACCGACCATCGACGACCGACCGTCGACTATTTATGACATCGGGCGAAAGAGAGAGAGGGAGAGAGAGGAAAGGCATGCAGAGAGAGAGAGAGACAGAGAGAGGACTACAGGAAGGCAGGGATGTTAACCAGTCAATAGTCTGGTTAGCTACCCTACGCTGGGGGATGGGAGAAGGGGAAGAGAGAGAAGGGAGAGAGAAGGTGTAGATACGTGTACGGACAGCACTTGAGTTAAAACCGCTCGCTCAAACCAGAAGTTCTGAGAAAAACAAAAGTCCCTTCACTATTTCTGAACCGATGATCGGTTGGGACGGTGCTTTAGTATTGTCTGTTCATTCAGGGAAGGCAGGGAGGAAATAGGAACCTCAGGAAAAGCAAAGAGGTTAACCGGAGAGGAAGATGTGGTTTGCTACCCTACACTGGGGAGAGCGGGGAGGGGGAGGTAAAATGATAACAAAGTAGAGATAAAGAAAGAAAAGGGCGTAGACATACAATCACAGTCGGTCACTGCCGCCGCATACTGTCACCGCACAGCACAGTAGCACTTGCAGCACTATAAACGTCTGTTCAGGCTACGCCGGGCGACGAAAAAGGCAGGGAAAGCTACCCGCTTTAAGGTGACGAAAAGCAGACAGCATCCTTGTGATCGTCCTGCTATCTCCTTCTTGTCCTTCGGGTTTTGTGGCGTCGTTGGCAAGCGGTTGTCGCACTAGCTTCACCGACACCTTGTCCCATCAGTGCGCATGCGTGACAGTTCACGTGCGCATTCACAGTGGCAGGCGCTATCTGTAACACGATGCTAAAATGATATATTGGTCTATATAAAGTTCACACGTCTCCTTCAAATGCATGCGTGGATGTAACGAAACCCAAGCTTCTTTTCTTTTTCGTTTTTCTTTCGCAAAGAAGCTCGTCAGATATACATTGCTATACGACCAGTCTACGAATGCGAGAAAGCGAGATAGTCAGGAAGGGGGGCATAATTTGAACCGCTTCGTCGTTTAGAGGGAACGGAGCTTCTTCGCATTACGCTATACACAATTATCTAAGTGATAAGAGAGGGACGAGGTAATGGCTTCAGAGAGGCGAGAAGAGGGGGGGGGGAGGGGGCGTGCGAGGGGCGGCAGAGCATTCATTCGTCGGGACGGTTTTTTTTTTTTTTTTTCACACCGCTTGGAGCACGCGAGCGTACCCCAACGGTCAGATGGAGAAAGAGTCTATTCGCTGCTTCTTGTTCATCCTTAGCACGTATTCCAGTGGCTTGGCCAGCAGCGGGACGACGCAAGATGGCTCAAACAAGAAGCGAAATGAGAGGGAGACTCTGGTGGCAGTGGAGGAGGGGGGGGGGGGGCGGTCGAATAAATGGGAAACGGTGGAAGGTGAAAGACGCACCGGCGAGCATTGTGTTTCCGAGACAGTTGTCGGTGCGCGCACAGGAGCATCTGACCAGCGACGGCAACCACGCCATCTAGCTTGGATTCGCGGAGTCATTGTACGCTCCACGCATTGGATGAATCTCGCCCGGGAGGCGTCCGACGAGGCAGCCATCTGCAATGCTGCGGGCTACGGTATAACTTGAAAAGTGCGTGTGTGTCTATGCGTGTGAGTGCGTGCAATGATGGTTTCTTTCTCATTTTTTTTCTTCACTTGCACGCATGAGAATGAAGTGACGGGCAGCGATGCGCATCTGCGATGAACGAGAGTGAGCTTTCTTTCTTTCTTTTTTTTTTGTTACTTAGCCGGCTAGCGTGAGAGTCGGCGCACAATGCGCACAGGGCGGGGTGGGTGTGAGCAGCTAACTTGCGAGGATAACGCTTGCCTTTGTCAGGGATCCCAGCGACTGCATGTGCAGAGACGAGCAAGGCGAACGATGTCTGTCGCCGAGTCTTGGCTTGGCGGTTGGCACCAGCTTTAGCAGCGGTCACGAAAGCAGAGTTTTTTTGTGAGATGAGACTCACTGACGAAACGTTATATAAACGTTGGCCTCGGGGACACGAATGCAAGTGCTCACGGGGTCCATAAGGTAAAACCAAATTGACCTCGCCAGTGGCATGCATGGAACGTATTTCGATCCACGGACACGTCTCCTGCAGTAGCACGAAACGTTTCGATCGAGCCTTCGAAGTGTACAGTGCGCCGATTATGACCTGGGCGGTTCACAGCGGTTGACGCAGAGGTGTCTTTGACGAGTACACCTTACAAGCCATGGGATCCGACTGGTGATCTGGCAACTGGCCCGGGCACTCTATTATCCGGCACCTGTACGTAGGTCTACAGCATCGTTTTACGAAAATCCTTGCCTGCTTGGAAAGGTACTGCAGTTTACGAGATACTAGAAGACCCGTGAGACAGACAGGCGTAGCAGCGACATGTGTATCAACTAGTGCACAAGTTTATATAATTGCAATGACCGGTGGTCTATAAACCTGTCTGCTGGGGGCAAAGGCGTGGACAGCTAGATGTACTGGCGTGCATTCGATTTATTTTCCTCTTTTTTCTTCTCTGAGTACTATGACTAAACAGCAAAATGTTTCTGACGAGTCATGGTTAAAGAGAGCGCCACACGGGGGCGCTACTGGCGCATCCTGCAGCCGTCGACTCCACGCATTCCGATATCTATGAAAACTGCAATTTAAGAAGATGGTCAAACTTTCCAATTACGTATCTGATGCCTTCTATGTACAGTGACCGATTATTAATAATGGCGAATGTTGTTTGTATAATGAGCAAAACAGCGAGTGTTTAAGGATCTTTGTCGCTGGTTCTTGAACCCCTGTTCCGGAAAAAAGCTAAACAATAGAAAGAGGAAAAGTACAATGTCTGCTGTGTTAATAGAGTATGAAACTGAGGTGTGGCTTACTTCGTGTAATATCCGAGCAAATAGCTTAAGCCTCTTGTTTTAGAACGAGCGGCGCGGTAAACTTCGTCAGACTTAGTTTGGCTGAACGAAGTGTAAGTTCAAAAGAAATCGTACACCTCGGAACACACTCGCACCGTTGAAGCACATTACAACTGTCATTGTTTGAAAACGTTGGCTTCCAAAGAAATGACACAGCCTTACAATGTGGAAATGACCGAGACTCCCATGTTTACGAGGATACCTAAGAGGAAACTTTACGAAAGATGAAATGAAAGATAATAAAGAAACAATTCCTTTCCCGTGTACAGTCGTGTGGTCGTTCTTCTTGGGTTGCACGTCCCGGCGTGTCTCGTTTCTCTCGCCTGTTTCCCATCGCCACAACCTCGGTCTCAAACACACAGGGACGAGACCTGGCGTACAATGCATATTCATTCGATACCACTTCTGCTTCTTCTTAACCTATATGGAAGAACCGTCTGCTGCCGCTCGCACTTGTCAGGCACGGCCGATTCATCTTCGTCTGCTCGCACCACGCGGTTGCAGACGGCGTTGAAAAGAGGCAGTACATAGAGGGAGATGCGAAGAGAGGAAATGAAAGGAGGGAGGGATGGAGGAAATGCAGCGCCACCGCGCGGCGAAGTGGTTATAATAAGCCCAATTATAATAATGGCTGCGAGGAGCACGAGCAGTGAGCGCGCCTAGCTTGACGCGCGCCACTGCATGCATGTGCCTTCGCTCGCCGCGAACTCGCTTGTTGTGCATGCGTGCGCTCAGCCCGACAGCTGCGCTTTTTCATTCACTCGTCGCGTCTCGCGAGTCCTTGGATGCGGCTTGTTTGCTGCCGTGCCGTCCGTCTTTCGATTCCTCTTCTCCTTATCGTGCCATTCGTTGGTCGACGCTTCTCTCCATTACGTTACGGGTCGCTCGAAGCACTCTGCGTGTCTGCGCTTGAAGACGGGACCGTTGCCGGTGGCGAGCGAATAAAAAGTTTGTCGCCGGTGGGAATCAATCGCAAGCAGGGACTGTAGATACCTTGCGACTATATGCGAATCGAGCCTAACCTGCCACTTTGGGTTAAAGCGGCCGCCGAGCGTAAGGTCGTCGCGGGTTCGTTACCTCGTACCGGCGAGCGCATTCGTACACGGGCTTGGAATGCAGTATTAGTCCAAGAGCTTTTCACGATACGACATCACCTTATAGTACCAGTGGGACGACTTGCTTTGGGAACGTCAAACCCAGCCGGTCGAACAAACAGTCAATTCTTTTATTATTCGGAAGTTTGTTCTGCGGCTAATTCCATCAGTGCCCGCTTACTTCCCGAAAGTATAGCCACACCCCTTTATTACTTCAAAGGGCTCTGCTATAGCTTTCCTTGTCACCTGCTGCAATGACTATGCCAGATCTGCTCAACACAGTATCGCAGGGTTAATTCCTGGCCAGCAAGGACACCTTCCAATGGGCGCGGAATGCAGAAGCGCTTTTCTATAAGATTTCGACGAACTTTGATTATCGCTGTGGGTGGCCTAATACAGAAGTCAGACGCTTGCATTCGATGGTCATCGAACCAAAAGACCATTGGAATAGTTGCTGGTTCTTTTGTGCGACCTTCTGTAAGAGCACCAATGGAGTTCACCGATGTCAATGATCTACGATTTCAATGGTCATTGAAAACGATCGCGTGAGTGCGGTGTAAGTAAAGCTGCCTGTATGCTCAGCGCTCCTCGTAGACCACGGCGCAGCTACGGATCCTTAAGTTCCGCCAAGCAGGCTCATCATCATGACTCTCTCAGATGAGTTTATCGCAGCGAGAGATCGAGGTTTCCAGAGATGTTCTGGTGCAAGAGGATGTACTGACACTCAGAATCCGTTATCCAATAGACTATCGCAGAAATGAGCAAAATGGTGTCAGTTTCATTTGATGCGACCTTCTAGAGGAACAGGATCCCACTCGTATTCAGCACTGTAATGCGTGAAATGAAGTGATGCGGTAAATTTTTCGAATTCCTCATTTCGGACTACTGTGATGAACGATGTTCTTGATGTTCTTGTCTTTTTGGAGCAATATATGTATTTTCGATGTTCCAGAAATCACGCGGCAGCTGCGTTCGGCAAAGACTTGTTATCGTGTACAGTGGGCAAGGTATTTTTAAAGCTGCATTTGCAGTTTTTTTACCCCAACCTCCTCCAACATGCTCGAAATAAAATAAACTAATTGTTGCATGAAGATCTTCTTTTACAGTTTTTGTATTTTGTCTCTCCGAGTTTTGTTGGCCTCTTTGTAGAGTCGACCATCCTGCTCTTCTATTTGGGCGCCAATACAATCTTGAATCGTTGGAACGTTATGTGACCACTCCATGTACCGCGGGGCTTCGAGTTGGCGAGCAGTAGATTCGAACTCGCATTTCCAACTGCTGTCATCCTGTTGGCTAGCTCAGTCGAGACTGGGGAGCTCGCACAGAGCTGCTGCACGGCCAGAGGCAGCGCATGGTTTCTAATCCGATTCTCCGGACAAACACGTGTCCTCACTGCAATGCACTAGGCACCCTTCGCCACGTCATAGGAGAGTGCAATTTTTCCCAAGACCACCCTCCCACTTATACCCATCACTAAGCCCCCTACTATCCACACCCTTTACGAGCGATGGGAGATCACGCTATCCAGCCCCGTCCTGCAAGACCAGCTCCGACTGATCCACAGGGGCCAGGCGGCCCTGCAAGCATATGGAGCCCATGAGGAGGGAGCCACCCCATCAGACGCTTAGCGCGCTCCATTTCATTATGGGCCAGTAAAGTTGTCTCTCTCTCTCTCTTTCTCTCTCTCTCTCTCCGGATGAGAAAGCATTCTTCCTCGTTTCGTAACTCATGCAGTCTCACTGTTTTCACGCATTGCCATGAGGATTATGGGGCTCGGTGACAGGAAATCAGTTGCGAGCGAAGTTATATTAAAATAGGAATAAGGTGCACGGCTCGCCTATTGTCCACTTATAAATCTTCCGTAAATATCTTATTCATGTAGCACTGCGCGGGGAGTGATGATCAGAGGCGGACAGTGAGAGGGTCATACCGAGGAATTTCGGACATTGCCCCCTTCGGCCTTCTGTTGAACCCTCGCCGCAATGCAGCAGCATAACTTATGGGAAGCATATCTTTAATAACATGTTTCAAACTAGCTGCCAAATTTCGACAACTTTCTGTTAGCAACGTTATAGGAGGTCACTCCCTTCGAATACCATATGCATTTACGGCGCCTAGTCGCAACGTATTTGCTCGTTATAGCAGTCTTTCGGCTCGGAATAAAACACCGCTATAACGGTGTTTTAACGCACTATTAGCCCCGAGAACGAACGCGAGCGGCGCTGCGAGCGCCGCTCTCGTGACGTCAGGACACGGACTCGCGCCTGTCGTCTGCTACAGTTCGGGCGTTGTCCGGGCGCTTTCTGCGGTGTTTTCGTTTGTTCGCCCTCGTTCTTTCTGCTTGTATACTTATGGTGGTCGTCTCAAATATATTTTTACGACGTCTTCCTTTGCGAACATTTATTCAAAGAGCTAATTTCCTAGACAACAATGCAGCGCTCGAAGGCAACGCTACAGTGCCAGCCGAAGCGACGCAGACCAGCCCATTGCGGGTTTTTCATACGCGGATAGACAATCGCAAAAGCATAGCCTATAGGAATCCAGTTATGATACCATACCTGCCGCGGTGCAACATGTCACAAAGATGGCTATATATGACTTCTACAGCAGTTACATTAATTTTATTCCGCTAATATAGGTTTGCCCACGACAAGTAGTTCATGGTATAATATCGAATTTTTGCATTTCCTCACAGAAACGCTCGGCAGTAGCACGGGGACTTAACTAATACTGGAGCTTAGATTCTACACTCCTCACTTGCTTCTTTAACTGCTTGTCAACATTAGGCGGTTCTTCACGCGTTTAATTTTTTTAAGCGGCGGAAATTTGAAGTAAAGTTAATGAAGGCTTGCAGCTATTTACAGAGTACAAATAGGAATGCACCAATATATATTCCCTTTTCCGTGCTGCACGTTCAACTCACCTCTTTAGAGCGCTTTTGTTAATGATTAATAATGTATGTTGTGTTCCTCTTTTTTTTGTCTATGTTACCAAGTGAATATCATTTATTTATTTCAATGCCGCAGTGTGTTTTGCATTATTATTGTGGAAATATTTTACTGTTCTTTCATATATTGTATAACTGCAATGTTTTATGGCCACTATATAAATGTAATTTATATGGCGCTTGATGTGTTACCCCATGCAGCCATATTGTACCTAAGGGGGTGAGGCTACCTCAAGCCGCGTCTGTGCGGCTTTTTTCCCTCATCCACCTCCACTTACCACTCCTCTGTACATGTGTGTGTGCAAATGGAAATTAATAAATCAAATCAAATCAAACTCACTTGAGAAATTTACTGGTGCTTGCTGCTTGAGGAATATACATGATGAATCTGTTTGGCGAACTGACACAGGCTGCTCGGCCCAATTTTTTTAGTGAAGTATGCCTGCTGGACCGCATAGCTGCAGCCAGAAAGAAGTCGAAGCGTCAATGATTAGTGGTATTGGACATATTGAAGACATCGAAATTCCCCCGGTGGAGGGTCAGAAATCAAGTGAAAGTATATGCAAGGCTTGTGGTGTTTTCTTTATGAATGTTTGCGATTGGATTGGAGCAAACTTAATTTAGCCTGCAAGGTTCTCTTTTATGTAGCGACGAAGCGAATAGTTATCCGTTTGTATAATTAAATAACGCTGGATCGAGACATGGTGAGACAGAAGGTGCATGCTTGAAGTTTCCTTTTGTATACAGGCAATCTAAGCTGCGGTGTTGTAGCTCGAGAATACTTTAGCCATTCCAGTTGGCGCTGTAAAAATGCTTTATGGTTTTAATTTGAAGTTGTAGTGAACTGATGGGTTTCGCGAACATAGCGTGCCTCGCCATACGGACAGTCGATTGCTACCGTTACGTGATCAGGGGTGTGCCATATTGTCGATAAAAGCTACTGAGGGCCACTATGAAACATTTCATCACTTTCAATTGAGTGGCTCTCGATCTTAACAACGAAACTTTTCTCTCACGTGATTGCTGCTATAGTGTTTGTGAATTAACTATGTAAATACTCTACATGACGCGCCGTCGTGTTAGCAGCCATGAGCAATTCGTTTTTTTGGAGGCCTGTTTCTGAGGGGGATGAAAGAAGCAGCAAACTTTTTCATAAGAAATGCGCGCCTAGCTAATTTTTACGCATTAATGAATGGCCATAATTGAATAGAACAACACACCAGAGTAATAGGAATCATGATGAGAGCTTCGCTGGGCAGTGTTTTTCTAAAATCAGATAACATGTTGACGCCAATTACCAAATTTTTCTTCCACGTAAAATGCAATGCCTCTCTTAGCTAAATACTAAAGGAATGTTAAATGTTTAGCGAAGCATCATACACAACTTCGCGCGTTGAATTTGCAGATATTCTTTTTTTAGTCAAAATTTACCGATAGACACGGCGCATATATGCATTGCAAAACCTAGTAGACCCCTTTAACGCTACTTAGCTTGCGATATCCAAGCCGCAAAGTTTCTGGACTCACACGCTTTTGAAGAAGAAACTGTGGTTAAGGTTTGGCAGCTGAAAGAAGCCGACGTATTCTTCAATCCGTACGGCTCGAGCCGCCTATACCCCAAGCATACACGAAGGGAACGAGCGCGCGCGGCAGCCGAGCGAGCCGGAGCGAGCGGCGTCCTGGCCGTGACGTCACTAACGAGAGGGCGCCACTCCTAATTCTCGGGGCTAATAGCAGTCTTTTGTCTCGGACAAAAACACCGCTTGAACGCAGCGGGGAAGCTAGCGCTAAGTGCCGTAATGCGTATATTATGGTAAGGGAGCGCCCTCTGTCGACCTTGATAACTTCAACTGTTGAAATATGCCCAATCTTTCGAAAAAATCTTTGTGTGTGTGTGTGTCGCCCATAAAGTTTCGTTGGTGCATTGCAGTGGAGTACGAAATATGACCGAAAGGGGGCAGTGTTCAATATTACGTGTGCATTGCTCACATCGCAGTGTTGCACGTATACATAACTGGTGAGATGCAGTATATGGCCAGGCTGCTTGGATTCCAACTTTTTCCCTTGAATGACTGCATCGCATGTGCATAGCATACTGGTATCGGGCTAGGGAAATTTTCATTCAGGAGCATCTCATCCCATCGCGTTTCCTGTGTTAAATTGTTTTCTAGTTCGAGACGGCTATGTTAGCTATAGATTGTTCTTTGGGGCCGGCATTTGCGGCGGTACTAAGTTCGGTTACGAAAATGTGTGGTCAGAGTTGCCAGAACGTATTGGCTAAACCTATTAAATATGTTATCCGTGTCAAATTAATATCTTATAACGCAGTATATAGGCGTGCTCGCACGCAATGCCATTTTTAAAATATTTACTTTTTTTTTCGCTTTAAATAATCTGCGGGAATAGGGGCGTATTTTGTCGGATATAACTCGTAGTGATAGTATATGTTCTTGATGCAGAGTCTTAGAGAGAGAGGCAAAGTTTGAACGAGAATAACGGTTTATTTGCAGCAGATCCAAAGAAAGCAAGGGTAAATTAAACTATCTACAAAATTAAATTAAAATCTACAAAGTATAATTAAAATGGGAATGCAATCGTTACATTATTCCCAGGCTAGCACTCTATACCGCATACATAAATGTGGTATATGGTACATGTTTTGTAGACCTGTAAGGGTTTTTTCCCCCCTTTGTCTGTACTTGTCACTGTGTATCGACTTTATCTGCGATGTTTTTGTTTATATACGCTGCGGCCGTCATTCCATTTTGCATGTTGTCCCAATAACTGCACTATGCAAACAGGGGCTTATTATCCTTCTACCTGCAATTGTTTCTTAGGTTGATTATGCCCAAATTATCGAAGATGTTTTATATTACCTTTACTAATGTGTAACTCACGTCGTAATGGTTTTAGCTTTAGAATTGGTGACGCTTGTCAAACAATCATTGAGAAATTTCTTTCAGAAATTTGAAAGAAACTGCGCGACTGATTAATTAGGTATTTCATTCATTCGTTGATATGACGCTCAGACAGTGGTAACGATGAAAACGGTCTACTAAAGAAAAAAGATAAACAAACGATTTCACGTGCAGCTTAAAAAAAGAACAGAAATGCCAAGCGACACGACAATGCCCACCTGCTCTCAGGGGCAGTGTGATATGTCAGCTGGTTCTCGGATTCTTCGGCCCTCACCTACGCGCGGTTCTAGACGGCGTTGCACGAACTAAACACGCTCATCGATCAGACTTTCTCTCTCTCACCCCTGTTAGCTTTCTTTTTCTTCTCGGGTTCATATAATCTTTGCAGCCTGCACACAATCACCGTCCCCGCTTGTAATCCTGTAGACCCCATTATTTAAAACCCACGGCGGCGTCTCGTATTTATCCCCGTCCTTATGCTGGGACGCGTATGCGTATAAGCCCGAGGAAACTGCAAGAAAAAACGAAATAATAATAGTAAGAGCGACGCCTTCATACAGAGGGCGTCCTTGTGGTCGCGACGAACGAATCAGGGCGTCGCTTGCGGTCGTACCTCTCATTACACCCCCCCCCTCCCCTACCCCACAACCGCCCTTGTACGGCGGCTACGTATACTTTCGTCTCCTTTCGTAGCTGTCTTTAGATATTGTATTTCTTTTCGTTAATCTCCCCGCCGTCTTTATGGGCGCGGTTCGTGCAGTGTTAACGCCCTCACCCTCACTCATTCGCTACCCTCTCTCCGCCTTCCCTGCCTTCCGCCGGTGGCCATTGTCTCGGACCCTGCTATTACGCCGGTAGGTGGCGACAGGCACGACTTGATGACGGTGCGTGCTTGGTGCGACTGGACCGTGCCCCGTCCGTCTCGTTTTCTTCTTTCCCGCTTCGCAGCCCAGGCACCCAAACCGCGTTTTGGGGTTGGTGCTAGGGGGCATCGTAAAGGCGGGTCTCCTTTCGCACTCGCGCAGATCACGACCTGCAGAAACTGGAAAGAGAGAGAGAGAGAGAAGAAAAAATACAAGGAACAAAAGCTTAGAATAATGAATAGCTGAGAAGGTATCGTTAAGCTGGTGGAGTACTGCGAGGGTGAGGGGGAGAGAAAGAGAGAGGCTGGGATAAGAGGTGGAATTTGCTTTTCTTGTTGTTTTCATGCATCTGCAACTGTACGCTGGTACTTCGGGCCCCCTCTTTCCTCCTCCTCCCTGTCTTTGTGCAGCAACTATAACCTCCACCCCTCTCCTGCAATCACCTCCTCCACCCCCACGCCACAACTCCACGCTCGGCCCTTCTTAGTTGGCGTGCAAGCGAAAGCGATTATCTCGATTATGTGCGCGCGCGAGGACACGCGAGAGCTGCCTGGGGGCGAGAGTGTCGGGAGCGGAATCATCATCATAACGAGGCCGCGTGAATGTGCGCTCGGGGCAGATTCTAGGTGGCGTTGGCTCGTGGCTAGCTCTCTCTCTCTTTTTCTCTCCCTCTCTCTCTCTCTCTCACAGACACACACTCTCTCTCTCTTTCTCTCTCGGCAGAGAGGAGGCCCATTCCCGATGTGACAGCGTTGCTATCGTATGGGCATCCTCCTCTCAATAGTAATAACTGCAAAAAAAAAAAAGTTGAGGAAGGGAGCCGCTGAGGGCCTGCGAAACCGGGCGTAATAATTGCTTCCCCTCCCCCTTCCCCTTCCCAACTTCTTGGTTTAAGGGAGGCAGGTGCGGTCGCACCGATTTGGTGTTACGACGACACCCTCCATCCTACCCTCTTTCCTTGTTCGTGTGTTAGGTGGCGTGTTCTCGTCTGAGAGTCTTGGGTGTTGTTTCCTTCCGGCCCGTCACTAGAGACTTTGCGCTTGGTCGCGGAAGTAAAATGATTGCCTTCGTTTGCTTTTTCCTTACAGCTGTTGCGGGTTCTGCAAACAAACAAGTCACATTTCCGTAGTGTTATATAGAGCAGCCTGGGAGCAAAATATCGGGTCTCAACTACGAGTAGATGCGTCGCGAAAAAATATCTAAATAATAGATGTACTCATATCATAGCTGAAAAAGAAACAAAGGAAATCACGCCGCCAGAGCCGCTCGCTGGAAATCACGTACGATTTGCAACGTTGAAAGCCAGCGCGGCACCTAGGCATGTGTTTTGGGTGTCGCAAAAAAGAACAAAAAAGTTTTTTTTTTCAAAGACAACAACAGCAATAACAACGAATGGACTTTGTGTTTCGCCAGTTTAGGCAGCAAGCAACCTTTTGTACCGTGTAACATCCTTTGGTGTAGAGTATTTTTTATTTGTCTCTGCACTCTTCTCGCTCAGTTTACATTTCGGTACCAATGATCAGTTCCCGTTGCTTTGCACATCGCCGAAAATTAAGCACAGCCTGAAGCGAACGAAGTTGAATGCTTCACCGCTTGCTGCTTTCCTCGTGTAGTTACCGTGTTTTCTTGCTGCATCTCGATAACATATCTTTTGTGTTTTTTCTGATACAACTGCTCTCTATATTTTGTATTCTTTACTGTCGTTTTTAATATCCTTTCTCTTTCTTTTCCTTCCTTCGCGGAGATTTTTGCGCTTATTAGGCCTCAGCCCTATATAATATAATGCCCTTTAGGCGACTGTAGCTGTACGACTTAATAGATCAGTGAATAAACAAGCAAACAAAAAGTTCTTGAGAGGATGGCGGTGCCTGCTGCCTGTGGAAATGAATGAAGCCAGAGCCGAACCATTTTCCGAAGCGTTCACTTTCCTTTCGGTGTCCGCCAGCCCTTCGGAATGTTGTGAGACTTGTTCTCCGGAGTTTTAGTTGTTCGCTGGCCGCAGAAGCCTATTTTAGGGATTGTATACGAAATAGCGCACCACGCAATCCCGCGTGCAAACGGGTTTTGTAGTTTAAAGGGCCCCTGAAACGGTTCGGACAAATTTTGTAGGTGCGTAGGGTACATCTTAAGTAGAACATTCGCACCACAATTTAAATGAAGCGTTACGTATTAATGGAGCTGCAAGCGATTAGAAGTTACCCTCCTCCCTAGCTATGCTTTTCCTCCTCAACTCGCTCGCCGAGCGAGCGGCGCTAAGCTCCGCCTTCACTGGTTCAGCGTCACGATGCGACGTCACATCGCTCACTTCCGGTTGTTTGGGAGCACGCCCCCTCCCGCGCGAGACCTCTCCGCTAGCCGCTTGGCCGTCGACCGAGAGCTATCGAAGCAGCGTGCGTTGCGAGCATTCTGTCGTAGCGCCGAACGTGTCCGGTACTCCGCTAAAAACAGGCAAGCTGGTCATTTCGGCAAATGACTGGAGGCATAAACTCAGGCTGATGAAGGAACTTTGGCGTAGACGTACGTGAGCAGCGTGAACTGTCTGCACGGTCCAGACACTTGCTGGCGCAGCGCTTAACCAGTCAAACAAAGCGCTAATATTGCTCTAACCAAGTGTAAAGCATTTTAAACATTTATAAATCAACGTGTTGATGATTACACTCCCGCGAAAAATACACACCAGCAGCAAAGAATACACTTCGTTGCTGCTACTGTGTATGGTTGAGCTCTGTGCCACCAGGTGGCTGCACCGTGCAGACCGTTCACATTTGCCCTTCTGCTCATCTCGTGGCTCATCCCGGCACAGTCAAGCGGCCAGACCCTGTCCCCTTGCGCTTGCGTTTGCCCTAATACTGGACTCGCGGTTTGCAGGTCGCTAGGTCTGCAGTCCACAAGGCAACAAAGTCGAATCATAGTGCTCGCGAAAAGACTGAGACCGACTCTGACCGCGGAGCTCTCGTCAAAATGGAGTACGTTGTAACACAAGCAGACGACACTTGCTGTGTGCCGGAAGTGCTGAAGTGTACTAAAAAACTATTCTTGTGTATTCTCTTTAAGTTATTTTCTTTTTACAAAAACAAAGTAACTAACATTCCAACTATTACGAGCATCATTTGTTCACCATAAAGTTGGAAAAATTATCGACCACGCGCCCTGGTCAGCCAATCAGATAGCTCGCCCATGTGACGTAATATGGGTTATTTGCATCATATGGGTAGGGGCGGCTTAAAATTCCGCCGAGCAGTGCGCTGCGATCGGCAGCGATGGGTATTTTTAAAACCTTATAATAAATTACACGCTTTACGCAGAGCACTTAGATGCATCAATTAATGATCAGAAGAACCTACTCTAACGACTCAGTACGTTTGTAGAAAATCGCCAAAATCGTTTCAGGGTCCCTTTAAGTTCATTTTTTCGTTTCGAACTTCAGTTTACGTTGCTGTTACATGGCACCGCGTTCCGCAGACTACTTCATAAAAACGCGACAGCCGATAACAAAACACTCTCCTTTCTTCAAGTACAGATAAACGAGTACACAACCGCAACGTGCTACTGAAAAGGAGAGGGCGAGATAGAAATCTTTTGTAACGCGTGTTCAATGGTCGAAGATGCACGACCCATGCAAGTTATCGGCCTTGTTGGCTGTTCGTGTATATGCACGTACAGGAAGCACGCCACGTTACAGCCCTATTTGTGTGCATACTGGGTCATGTTTTTCACTGTGACTGTACACTTGAATACGACGAGATTATCCTTGTATGCGAATCGCAAATGCTGTAGACCTTATCGTTAAAATATAGAGCCGGTAGGAAAAATGCTAACATAAAGATCGGAGGTGGGGAGGAGGGGGGGGCGGGGAGGGGGAGGTGGGGCTGTGAGACACCGTTAACCGAAAAGACCACCACCACACCACAAAACTGCACAGCACATGGTTTGGTGTGTGGCCTGTTTTTCAAAGCACGCATTCATGCCGCGGCCGCAGTTCCACAAATTTGCCTCAGAGAACGACATATAGCGTACTTCACCCAACTCCGATAACAAGCTCGAAATTCCGTGTTACTGAAAGCACAGCACCCGGAACTCCCCACAAGCGTCGCCAAGCATAGGGACGAATTTCAATACACCGTGAAATCCCGCGAGTAATACTTACTTAATATACTGCGAAAGTTGAGTTTACGGCCTCGAGATTCTTGAGAGAGAAGAAAAAAGATGTTAGTGATAACACGTTGAGGCAAGACAAAGGAAAAACACATAAAATGTAAGAAACGATTTATAGATTTATTTGCTTGCTTGTTTTATTTTATTACCTTTATTAGAAATTGTGCCACAAGTCTGTCGCCAGCTTCTTCACAACGTGAAACTTTCGTAGCTGGCTGTGCTTCCGTCGCCCCCCCCCCAAAAAAAAGAAAGAAAGAAAGAAACATGCTTTTTATAATATGATATTGCACAAATTCGCATGCTGTTACGCGTTTCAGAATACGAAACCTCTTACTACACGCGCGATTATGCGGTAGTCGCTATTAGGGATACGCATTTTCTCGCTGCGTCTGACGCCACGAGAGAGAGAGAGAGAGAGAGATAATATAGAAGTCTACACTCTGAGCCACCCTATATACTACGGTGGCGCGCCATCCTAATCAGCATCTTAATCTCGGCGCGCCCTCCCTCTTTCCCACCGTTCCCGCAAACGGGTCCGCCGTTCTCCCGAAGTCCCCTTTCTCTCCCGCAGTTCACAGCATCGAGACAGATAGCCGGAAAGTCAATGGCCCGAAACGCTCGCTTCAACCACGAAAGAAACCGCACCACCGAGCGTCGCCCCCTCTGGCGGCGTTCTCCGTAAATCAGCGTACACTGTTTCCTTCGAGGTAAAATAACAAATAAAGAAAGAAACCAGCGCACGACGCCGCGGCAAGCAACGCGACCTGACAAATCTCCGGCCAGACGGGTGAGAATAAACTGCGTCACACGAAGGGACGTAACAACACAACGTCGTCGACCTCCCTAGTCGAGTGTCGTTGTGTAACGTAACCTGATCTCTCCAGCAGCGAAAGACGCCTCGACGTGGAAGGCAATAGCAGCCTCCACCACGCGGCTTCGCGGTCAGTGACGTGCCAAGTAAGAGCCATCCAGTGTGGTTTCCCGCGCCCAATATATATAACGTCGGCCTGTGCGGTCCGTCCGTGCCGCAGCTGTGAATTGGGGTGCCCTTATGCGCAGATTTATGCTCAGCCCGCAAACTGTTTATTAGGACGACTTGGAACGAGCGAAATCGACTGCGGTCTTTTCTCTCTCTCTCTTGTTTGGAAGACGCATGGCCCGTCGGGATGGCTTAGCGCTTCGAAACTTTAGAAGGCGGTAGTGCTAACTGTTGTCCCGGTGGCGTCGACTCGAAACATGGCTCGTACGCACGAAGGGGGAACCGACCACACAGGAAGAGGTATAACATCCTCACACACACACACATACAAAAGAAGGAACGAAAGAAAGAAGGAAGGAAAGCAAGAGATAACATTAGGAGGCTCAATATACGATCGAAGACGGTGGTTTCGTAGTTCGTACAAAAGAAATGTATCTCTATCTTTGACACAATCGCATTTTTCTTCTCCTTCACTAGGCACACTAAGCTATGTGGCAGATGGGCGAACCATAGATTTTCCTGTTAACGTGAAACGAGCGCATCCATATATCCTATATGTCGTTATACTTGCGACGCACATTTTGCAGCGTATGGCGCTTGGAACAACACTGCGATAATGGCGCAACAGGTGGTCGCGACGGCGACCTCGAACCAGCTAATATGTATACTGTATAGCGGCCAACATAGTTACACTGGTGATTCGAACACATGGCGTGACACGTACGAGCCTCATTTGCACCGAAGTTACGTGCGTTTCAGTTGGCGTTGGAAGGTTTTGCAAGACAGCGTCCCCTACCCTTGATTTTCATCGTCGTCGTCGTCGTCGTCATCATCATCATGATCACCATCGTCATCATCATCATCATCATCTTCTTCTTCTTCTTCTTCTTCTTCTTCTTCTTCTTCTTCTTCTTCTTCTTCTCCTCCTCCTCCTTCTTCTTCTTATTCTCGTTCCACTTGCTTGTACAAGTCTTATTTCAACAGTGCGATGGTTCGCGTCTTGAACTTAGTATATAGCCCGCCAGGCTTGCTCTAACTATATGCGGACTGTCGGCCACTTAAGGAAGCTTGTACGGAACACGTGCTTTCCGCGAAAAGCGGAGTTCTCGCGAATCCTGGGTACACATAGTTTCGAATTCAAAGCTTCAGTGCGTATATACTGTAAACTAATGTGTGACCCTAAGGGCGCGTCATTAAGGGTGTAAATATGTCTACAGTTCGCACCCTTAGACTTTCGGGAGTGTAAAGGTGTAGAGAGATCGGGTACTTTCTTTTAGGCAATGAGCTATTGTCGGTATTATTTCTGTATTCGTAGTCGAGGCTGTGATTCCTTTGTCTACGGCTGCTGTGTAAGCTTCCCAGTCTACCGATTTCAGTTTCACTTTTCTGGGCGACGTCCGAAAATGAAGGGCAGAGATTAGGATCGGGTAGTGATCACTACCTCGAGTCTCGAAATCTGTACACCATCCGAACATAGGGGCCACTTGACTTGATACGAATGTGACGTCAATGCAGCTAACAGTCGTCGGATTTTTCAGGTATGTTATGCTGCCATCGTTCAAGGGCTCTATATTGTATTTTCCAAAAAGCTTCGCCAGCTTGGCACCCCGAGCGCATGTATGTGAACTGCCCCAGATCTCGTTATGTGCGTTGAAATCGCCACAAATAATATGTGGAGACTGAGTGTTTGTCAACAAGTTTTCCAATCTGGTCACGTCGAAAGGTGATCCTGGTTCCAAGTAGACGCCGATCAGGGTAAACACTTTGGATGCAATCACTGTGGTTGCGCAAATATATTCGTTCTTGTCAGGTGGAGTTACGTCAATCGCAGAGGAGGTATGTCGTTACGAGCAGTCGGCTAATTCCATTTTGTCGCCTTCAATGATGAAAATAATACCCCTTTATCCTAAAGTGCTCGTCGACGCGAGACTCGGAAATGACTAAAAAAGGGAATCGGTACACTCGCGTAAGATGCTTAAAGTCTGCTAACTTCGAGCGCAATCCGCGAGCGTTCCACTAAGCATTGTAATCACTAAGCATTGTAATTCCACTAAGCATTGTAACTTCGAGCGCAATCCGCGAGCGCTCTGCCACTAAGCATTGTAATGTACCAACAAACGACGAGGAATTTGAAAGGTTATGTGCAATTCGAAGGCGTGCCGAAAGGAAGGCTCTACGTACTAAGAATATCGAAGACCTCAGAACTTGTCGACGGGCACAAAGACATATACGACGTTACCTCACCAAACTGGACCGAAAAAGGTGGAGGGACTTTTGTGGGACACTGGACATACGACAACCGCTGAGCAAAATCTGGAGAGTCGTCAGAGGCATTCGCAAAGAGCCACAACAGCTTTATCCTTTTATCGCCCTCTCATTACATGAACGCGCATCCCTGAAAGACGTGGCAGAGCAGTACTGCAGGCTCCTTTCCAACGGGGCACAACCTTTGCGGCAAATTGCAAGTCGTCAGCCTAGTCCACCTCGAGCTACCCTTCCTGACTTAGAATTACCATTCACCATCGAAGAGCTCACGGCAGCAATCAGCGACGTAAACAAGCGATCATCACCTGGCCATGACGGCGTGAGTTATGATGCACTCGCAAATCTATGTCACACATCTCGCCTACGCCTTCTAGAGTACTACAACGCCTCATGGATAACTGGGGAGGTTCCTACGGAATGGAAGCTTGCGAAAGTCATTCCTATATTGAAACCATCGAAGCAGCCAACAAATTACGCCTCCTTCAGACCCATATCTCTGCTTAGCTGCGTAGGGAAGCTATTCGAAAAAATGATCTACAAACGACTAAATTGGTTCCTGGAAACTGCAAAAGTTTACCCGGAGGAAATGAATGGCTTCCGGCAAAATAGATCCGCAATTGATAATGTCATTGCCGTGGTCTCATCAATTGAAGAGGAATTGGTCTCTGGCAACATACCTACTGCATTATTTTTAGACATTAAGGCAGCATATGATTCGGTCTATCATACAGCAATACTTGACGCTTTGGAAACCCTCGGTCTTGGAGGACGGCTCTACGCATGGATTGCAGACTATCTTCAAGGACGCCAACTTTTCATGTGTACCCCGGATGGCCCCACGGCGCTTTATGCCGTCGAGAAGGGAGTGCTTCAAGGAGCTGTGTTAAGCCCGGTATTATTTAATTTAGTCCTCATCCATCTGAAAAGAAACCTGCCCCCTGGCGTCAAAATCACACTGTATGCGGACGACATCTGCATTTGGAGTGCGGCACGTTCCCGCAGTACCACCCAACAACGCCTCCAGAGAGCGCTAGCAAATATATCGGCCTACCTAAATCCAAGGGGTCTGAAATTGTCCCCCGACAAAAGCGTTGCCATGGCTTTCACGCGGAGGTGTATGGAAAAATACCCACTAGTGTTGGGTGGTCGCGCCCTTCCATACGTCAAGACGCAAAGGTTTCTTGGAGTGACGATCGACAGAAACCTCACATGGTCGCCCCAAGTGAAGAAACTGAGTGAGAAGATTTCCTCGGCGTCGCACGTATTCCGATTTCTAGCCGGATCACAGTGGGGCAGCACCTGTCGATCAATGGTGCTCCTCCATAAGGCCTACGTCGATGGAACACTCCGATATTACCTCCCGATCCTGCACAAAATATCTCCTACAAGCAAGAGAAAACTCGAGGCAGCACGAAACAACTGCCTTCGCGTATGTCTTGGCCTTCCGAAGGGGTCGTCCCGCTCAGGGACTGTAGCAGAAGCTGGATGCCTGCCTCTGGAAGTGCTATGTTCGCAGGAGACACTTCGGATACACCTCCGCCACGTCATTCATACGAAGACTCACTTTTTAAAGGATATTTGCAGAACCCGTGCTACATCTAGCTTTGGGCAAGCCATCGGAAGCATATCTATTTAGATTCCTGCTCAGGCGTCACAAATTATGCCGCGAAACATTTCACCATGGACACTGTCCCCACTGGAAATCGTGCCATACATACCTGGAATCAATGCGAAAAAGAAAATGCCTCAAGCAGCGACTTATCAGATAGCTTTAGAATATATGCACAAAGAATACGCAGCCGCAACGCACATTTTCACAGATGGCTCTACAACTCCACATCGTTCATCATGCGGACTTTTTGTTCCCTCTACAGGACAGCGATTCTCGTTTCGTCTTGAGCGAGCGACATCATCTACCTCAGCGGAGCTACATGGCATTAAGGAGGCCCTTGTGTATATACTTCGACAGCAGCCGCCAAAGACATGGGTGATATTCACAGACTCAAAAGCAGCCCTACAAAGTATATGGAACAGGCACAAGCGTTGCAATAATCAACCAGCAGCATTTGACATTGCTTATCTTCACCACAGGGCTAAGATTGCTGGGCATTGCATAAAGTTCCAGTGGATACCTGGCCATGCCGGCATTTCGGGAAATGAAAGAGCGGACGAAGCTGCCAGAAATGGACTCCAATACCGCAAGTTCAGAAGAACATATTTTACAAAAGCCGACGCTTCAACCATGGCAAAAAACTATGCCTATCAAGAAAAAAAACGCATCTTGAATCTGCCGCTTCACCAAGATACCTTCCTACGTTACGTTGACCCAGAAATGAGACCGAAAATTCCACGACCACTTCCTCGACACTTAGAGACATTATACCATCGTCTTCGACTGAACGTGGCATATACGAACAATTATCTGTACCGCATAGGACTTACCACTAACCCATACTGTGATAACTGTCGCAACTTAGAGACAATTGAGCACATATTACTAGAATGCCCCGCGTACCGCGACGAGAGACAATTTTTTGAGCACCAAATGGACATGATTCGCCACGAACCGTTAACATTACCGAGCATCTTAGGTCCAATGCCCGGCCCTTCAAAACAGCGACGGGTTTTGGATTTACTGTTCAAATACCTGACAGAAATTGGTCAAATAGGAAAACTTTAAAAATTGCATCCTTCCTATACAAAAGCCTAAATTAACCCGCCATGTCACGTGTAAAAATTAGTATCAGGTCCACTCGAACATTTCATATTTATTTTTATCCTTTTTTTTCTCCCACTCTCTTCTGGAATCTTTTATTCCCATTCCCCATCCCTATACAGAGTAGCATGCCAGCGGTTATATACGCGCCGGCAAAATTCTCTGTTCTTCTAATAAAGAGCCCTCTCTCTCTCTGTAGAGAGATTTTACACCTTTGTGCACACTTAAAGGTGTAAATTAGTTTACAGCGTATACTCCATTTATTACACAGCAGGAAATGTCACGAAGGCTATGGAGATGTCTTCTCTCACTGCTCGCGCGTCCTCGATCAAAATTTAGTGCGTCGCGTATGAAAAAAAAAAAGAAGAGGCATACGTATGCGTCATGTAAATTCGATGTGACGTTGAGTCTGACGCACTTATTACGTGGCAGGCGTCGCAGGTGTGAACTTATATTTACCAGCCAACGAGCGGAGTGACACGTTTTTCTGCGACGAGGGGTCTCACTGCGCACCGCTTTTACTCTCGCGACTATAAAAGACAATTCGTCGCACTCGGACAGCACAGCGATGCGCAAATAATGCGTGTTTTAAAGAAACGTTCCACTACAAGTTTTACAGACCTATTGCATAATGTCCACAACCCTTTGCTCACGTTCAATGTCCACCACCATCGAAAAGGCTAGACGTGCGGGCGAGCGTTGTGGATGGGCGTATACATTGCAAAGTAATTTACACACTTAAAAAACGAACAAGGATGTCGATCTGTCTACACTCTAATAATGTTTGCACCCTTTGGAAAGTATATTTGCCAAACAACAATAATCATCATCTGTCTTGCCCGCATTTCCTTTCTTGAAAACGCTGCGCTCCTTACTTTCCTGCCGAAAATGCTCTGTCATACTGATAACGCGCATGCCGTTCGTGACTTGGAAGTACCGGGCTCGCAGCGTTAGAGAAAGGCAATGTGGGCAAGACAGATGATGACTATCGTTGTGTGGCGAATATATACACCCCAAAGGGCGCAAATGTTTTTAGAGTGTATACCTCACACCCGTACATTTCCTTCGAGTGTGAGGATGCTATTTATAGACTGATTTGCGCCCTTATTAACTCTTAAGGGTGTAAATTATTTTACACTGTGTATATTGGTAGTCTGCTGTCCTCATCGAGACCCTCATGAGAGGGTCTCACTGCGGACCGCTTTTACTCTCGCGAATATAAAAGACAATTCTTCGCTTGCGGGCAGGCCAGAAATGCGCAAATAATGCGTGATTTCAAGAAACGTTCCGCTACAAGTTCTACAAACCTTTTGCGTAATGCCCACAGCCCTTTGCTCACGCTGAGTTCCCACCAACGTCGTGAAGGGCAGACGTTGGACCCTCAACGGGTCCAACGACCAATGAGACCCTCAACGGGTCCAATGAGACCCTCAACGGGTCCAATGAGACCGTCAGCGGGTCTCATTGGGTTTGCGGCGGCGTTCTGTACGCATGCACTGCATGTCCCCGCAAGCGCAGGCTTGGTTCCGCACAACAGGATAGGTACAATATATTTTGGGACGTTGCTGGCGCTTGCGTAACGAAGGCGTCGTTGACTACTACAATGCAAAAGCAGTGACAGAAAAAAAAAATGCCTTGTATTCAGGAACTACAAATGTTGTTCATTCTTACGTCGTTCCTTATTCATTAACAAATTGAAAAAAAAGAAGCAAATTCGACAAAAGAAGTTGGGGAAAAAAAGAAGTGCGGCATGCTGCGATATCTGATGTACTATAGTGTTGCAGCCCACCGCAATCATAGAAAAAAAAAACATTCGGTCACATGATTGGGTAACTTGTCACAGCCACCGCTGCCCGTTATATCATCATTGGCTCGAGAAGCATGACTGCTGTAGTATAGTAGGAATCGGTAGTTTATCTTGAATAACAAGGTAAACAGAGGAAAATAAAGGAAGGAAAAATTGGTACTGACAACAGTAGCTGTCTGTCTATAACGCTGAGTATATAATCTCAGGCATTTGTATCCGTTAGGTTAATAACATTGATGTATATGCTATTAGAGGTTGCATGCCGCAACATTTAGATGAGAGACACAGAAGAGAAACACACACCAGAGAGCGATTCCAAGCGCTCTGTGGTGTGTGTTTCTCTTCTGTGTGGGACTGCCGCGCGACTGGCCGCTCGAGGCACTTTGAGTGTATTCGCGGGCTTCTGTGACGCTGGGAAAAACACTTTTATGTAGCACGTATTGAGCAACAAAAAGCCGTATCGGGAATTTTTCATGTTGCTATACAATTTTCTCATATATGACTTCGGTGTTCGAGGCATTCAAATGGTGAAATGATTTACTAGATGCTTTGAAGTCCTTCTCATCACTTTCAATATTTCAAGTTTTCTTCAAAGCTAGCTTTCGCAATTATCTTCTTGTTTCATTCATTGTGACGGACTTGTCCCACTTTTGATCCTTACTTTTGTATTGAATAAAATACTTACTCACTCAATCCCTTGCCGTTGTATTGTATTATGCTGACTGACCTTGCTATGGAGGTGATTCAGCTTTTTGTACTTGTTCAATCGTGAAATTCTTTCTTTGAAGACGCTTATTACCGCGTGTTCATTCTGTCTCTCTGAGTGTACCGGTGCAATCTCCAATTGTGGTTCCCTCTGCTGTATATTTCCAACCACGCTGAACTCATCGCTATAAGTACATATTAACTATTTCATTGATTGATTGATTGAGTGACTGATTGATTGATTGATTGATTGATTGATTGATTGATTGATTGATTGATTGATTGATTGATTGATTGATTGATTGATTGATTGATTGATTGATTGATTGATTGTCGCGTATGAGAGCAACCTATGAGCTACGGGGAACGCCGTATAGTAGACCGCTATTGGAAAACTACAGTCTGTTTCACTGAACGTACGTCAACTCGCGAGTGTAATAACCGTCCTCATCGGAACGCATCCGCGGCGTGGGGATCGAACTCTCGGCACCCTTCTCCGCAGCACTACCCCGCAGCGCCTCTGATATACTGTGCTGGGTGGCATGGTAATACGATTTAACGCGGACATAAACGCCGACGACAGCTCAATTTGCACGTTATACTGCACCACACAAACTGCGCTTTGGGAATGGAGCAACGCACCGGGGGACGGACTTGCTCTGTCACTCTGCGTACGCGACGTGGTCGCGACTCTCCCAACTTTCCCTTGTGTCCCCTGGCACTTCGGGGAGGAAAGGGACATCGGAACCCGTCATCGGTCCCCAATTCCCTACGGATGAACCAATCGCGGTGCCTGAGCTCCCTAGTGCGACACCCGCAGTTATTCCTTCAACGAGAAACCGTGAACTCATTTAACTCACAACGTTGGCAGAATATTGAGGTCGTGTTAGGGGTGCGGCCCCATACGCCCGTTTCTTTCGCGTGCTTCCATAGCGCGCAGCACTGGCTGAGTTATAAAGGTCGAAAGAGGCGTGCTGTTTGAAAGAAATGGTTGTCGGGCTGACTGTTGCCAAGCAGCAAACGGCGTTCTTGACTCTGTTGAACGCAACTGAACGAACTGTATGCTATTTGCGTCACGATTTAGAGGTGCACATGCTTCAGCGCTTTGGTCAGTTTTCTTTAATTTACAATGGCGGTTAAGAATGGCAAGAAACTGATTCCCACAAAACGTTTTCTTGATTCATTTAGTCACTCCAGTTACTTAGTCACTCATTTAATTAGGTATAAAAAAATCCGCCTTCATTCCATCCTGGGGAAGTGGATGCACAGCGAAGCTGGTGCTGACGTTACACATGCACCACCACAAGCGACACACGTCACGCACACGCGCGGAAGTGCAGCATGCATCCTCATTCTTCTAAGCCGTCGGCCAAGCGCAAGTGCATTATTCAATGAAATGAACGTTTAAAAATAAATCGATTCCGAAAAGGCGTAGAGTACGAGTTACACACAAGCTGCAGACGCGATAGCTTCACATTGTTATTCGAATATACGAGAAAACGTAAATCTGTTACGTGGAAATTGAAATACAAAGCCCTTTTCCAGCTGCCGTCTGAGGTGGCTGAGTGGGCGCGGCGCATAGGTAGCGTTACCGACAGCGAACATCTGTATTCTTGCAGGCCCTCCGCCTAGCGCCAGTGCGCTATTGAACTAATAGAATTCCTCAAAGTAAAATAGGTCGGAAAAATCGTAGAGTACGACTTACACACAACCTGCAGACGTGATAGCATCGGATTGATAAACGAGAAAACATAATTCTGTTACGAGGAAACCCGAACACAAGCCTCCAGCTGCAGTTTGTTTTTCGGTGAGCACGCCACGAAAAATCCCGACCAACTAGAAGCTAACAGCTTCGCTGTAAGAGAACTGTTATCTTCAATCAGAATGCATCATGTAACCCCGCAAACAACAAAGGACAAAGAAGGAAACACACAGGACAGGCGCGGAACTTCAACTGCTCCGCGCCTGTTCTGTGTGTTTCCTTCTTGGTCCTTTATTGTTTGCGTGGTTACATGATGCATTCCAATATCCACAGTTGAAGTTCCGCGCCTGTCCTGTGTGTTTCCTTCTTTGTCCTTTGTCGTTTGCGCGGTTACATGATGCATTCCAATATCGACCACCAACTAGCCCGCCTCTCCCTGATAAATCTTCAGTTAAGAAGTACGCTGTACCTGCGAGTGCGAAATGTGAGCGACAAACCCGTCCTGTATAGTATTCGTACGCTCTTTGCTTTTTAGGCGTACTTTCGATGCGGCATCATCTCCTTAGTTTCACGTCGCTCAATGCACTTTGTAATCAAGCACGAAGTCAGTTCAATGTCGTTGCAGTTTGAAGGAGGTACTAACGTGGTTGACTGATTCCTCGCTTTGATTGTTTGACTGACTGATTGCTTGATTTTAACGCATAAAAAGTAGCACACGGGCCGTAAGGGACGCCGTAGTTGATAATTTCGAAGCAATTCTCGCCACCTGGGGTTTCCTAATGTGTTCGCGACGTACGACCGCAACAGCACTGGTAGCGACATCTTGTGACGCAGAGTTTAACCACAATACACACAAAGCTAATGCAGTGACTTACTATATTCTACTTACCTGCTGGTGTAAAGCGTTGGTAGCTTACACGATCGCTAAGGCTCACTCCTTTTGTGGTTTCCCTTCAACTAGAACACTCATGCAACGCAAAAAAAAAAGTTTCAAACGCGTCGTGGTTAGACAAGGCGCACGTTACAAGATGTCTCCACAACCTTTGATACTGCCGTCCGTCAATCCGGTAACACGGCAATCCATAAAACGTTTGGCAAGAAGTTCACGGGGCGCCACTACTTGTGAAAAGTGAGTGCTACACCCAAGCCGCCCAAACTGACTACCCATTTGCGGACCTATGATCAGCACCATAGATCCCTCTTGGACTTCATCGAACACAACGAATAATTTGTACACGTGTACATATAACTTTCACGCATCACACGTTTTGTGCCGCAGGGAAGACTTTCAAAACTAAAGACAAAACAAACAAACAGAAGTTTAAGGTCACGCTAAATCTCTATTCATTTCGTGTACCAGACGGCGCAGCTCACGTCTTCTTTCTGCGGTACATGCAGCCTTCGCGGGCCTGTACGCGCCACTCCCATCCACGTAGGCACACGCATCCATGCCTGCCTGCTTCCCTGCCTGGGAAGCGCCTTCCTGCTTAGAAGGACCCGGTAGTACCGTTGTTGCTGTGGAAAGGATGAGGGCGCGTGCACTGCTCAGACAAGAGCGGCACACAGAGCGTACAACGCAGCCCCCTCCCCACTCTCTCTCCCTCTTGCTCTCTCTCTCTCTCGTTTTCCTCTGGAGCCAGGTAACCCAATCTCTCCGTCGGCGGCGTGCTCGTTTCTTCAATTTCCGGAATAATAGGCTTGGATGACAGGCGCCGGCTTGAGTTTCCTATTTGCCCGTTGATCAGCCAGCCCCGGCCGCCCGACTGGCTTTTTCGCCGCGCGAGCCTCCTCCCTACTCCTGGCATCCGCGTGTGTGAGAGAGACTGAAAGAGTGCGCTCGCGTGTGTGTGATGCTATTCTTCACGTAGGGGGACCGTGTCCTTAACCGTATGCGGTTAAGGTAAGCCATTATAGTAAACTGGTCGCGGTTAGGAAAAAATTACGGTATAGCTGGATCTTGCAAGAAACAAAGCAAACAGACGGCGGCACAAACAAAGAAGGCAAAAGATAGACGTCTCGAAAACGACAGACGCGTTGTCATGCGTTCGCTCTGATCTTTCATAGACGGTCAATCATGCACTCAAATAATTAATTTTTTTATTGCAGGGGTTTCACTATATATATAGGAAGAGTTACTTCGAATACTTTATGTGCAGGTAATTCAGACTGTTTGTACACTAGAAGAAAGAAAACTTAGCAATTGATCAAAACTAGTGGACAGACGACGCAGGCTCTTGTGTCGTCTGCTCACTCGCCTCGTGTCTTTGGTGCTGTTTTCAAGTATGCAACTTTGGCAACTATACTCAGTCCAACTATTAAAAAAAAAAAAACTTGCAGAGATGCACCGGCCAATTGTGTCCGCTAATATGATTGACGTCACGGTCCGGGCTAGCAACCTTTATTATGCGCGACGCTCTGGAACTCAGACGTACAGCTCAGTAGTACAGTTAATACACGTGGTCAAGTTTTATGTGCAAAAGACTCGCACTGAATTGTCATGCCGTAACTGGGCATGCCCCAACGGACAGCTCGGCCCGTCAGCTCCGCATTAGTCACTAAACGAGGTTGGTTTCAACACTAATAAAAAGTACTTGTACTGTCAACCCACTGCAAGATCGTGGCAACAATGACTAATTTGAGGTATATGAGGAAGTTGGTCGGGGTGAAGCTCTGTCGTGCAGACGCGACAGTAGGAAACATCAGGTAGCAACAGGAGATGTACACCGATGTACACCATAGCCTCCCGTGCAGTTACCTTATTCAAGGCCATCTGCAACGAACTTTCAACTTGGCTAATTTGTTTATAAACGAGCAGTAGGTTCTACTCAAGCAATCTTGGCAAAGCTGCAGGGATGGTATTTGTCTAATTTTCTTACTCCCAGCATTTATATCTATAATAGTAAGCAGGCGACGCGCGTACTTGGTGGTAAAAAGGACATGACTTAAGTCGCAGAGGGGCACGTCACCTCCGAGATATTGTAGCCTGCCGCCGGCAGCCACAGGCGGCTACCGATCTCGGAGGTCGTGCCAAGGAGCCCCGCTTTCTGAGTCATGCGTCACTTCCGGCGATCGGTGATGGCAGCATTTTTGCAAGTTTCGGTATCAAAACGTCTGCTTTTGCGAGACGTTCGTGACCCATCCGCTAGCATTTCACAAGTGAAAGTTGGCACAGAGACTGCTCTAAATCTTCACTATAATAAACTATAGGGTTTTTCCGCGGTTCAAAATCTTGTTGCAGCTTGCTTCGAGTTACCCAATCAACTATAGGCTCACCTTGGCGGCAGTGCCATAACGTATAAAGAACAAACAGCTCACCTTTCAGACACTTCATTATGCAGTACACTAGCCCATATCGTTAGATTTCGAAAAAGCACAGTGAATTAAGAAATAAAATAATTTTGGTTATAGGCCTCGAGGTCGATGTAGTAACATAGGCAGTCAATTTACTCTTCTGACGCGCACTAGCTAAGTTGACAAGTGGTTGTAAACTCCGCGCTTTTTGTAGATTGCTTCTTAGGGGCCTAGCAACTGGCGTTTATATAATCAGTAAGGTTCTTTGCTAAGGCGAAAGCCTTAAGTGGCTCCTTGCAATGGCTCATACGCGAAAAAAGCAGCTTATAGTCGAGTGGTTTACAGAAACTTGACGAGTGGTATATATATATATATATATATATATATATATATATATATATATATATATATATATATATATATATATATATATATATATATATATATATATGTATATATCTTCAGCAGTGGCCCCTACCGGAAAAAAATAACAGAATTTGGAATGGCTCGCACCCCCGTGAGCAAGCACAAAAAGCAATGGCTGCATATGAATGAACGTATGAAAGGAAATAATACCGAAGCAAAGAAAGAAAGGAAACAACAACATCAGATGGCTCACGGCCGTGTAAGCCTCCAAGCAAAGATGCAATGGCTGAAAATGAAAGAGGAAACGAAAAAAAAAAAGAACGAACGAAAGACCAAAGAAAGAAAGAAAGAAAGAAAGAAAGAAAGAAAGAAAGAAAGAAAGAAAAAACCACAGAAAGGAAGAAAAAAGTAGGAAAGAAACAAAGAACGAAAGAACCTATATATAGGTAGTGCATTAGGTGCTCGCATCTGTCATTGAGGATGTCGACCTACAGCGCCACACGTCAACTTCACACTGCGGCTCGTCACGTCTTGCAAGAAGTCTCACCCCTCCGATCGGATAACTTGATGCATGACCACGTGTGCAGCTAGCCTTCGCGTGCTACAGGAATGGAAGATGCTGCCGTTTATTTTTGTATTTCTCTTTCTTTCGATTATTTTCTCTCTTCCTCTTGCATTCAAATTCACTATTTTGTATTTGTGTGCGCATTTGTTTGTTGTTCAGTTACTGCTTCTTTCAACCGTGTTACCTTCTTTGAAGCTCTACTGAGTTCATGAGGTCCCAATTCGGTCTATGATTCTGAGACCTCCTCCTTTTCGCAACCATGTGCATTAGTAGCATCTGGAGAGTGGTAAATGGTATTCTGATTCTAGTTTTGCGACAAGGTATGCCCGGAAACCCGCCCCCCCCCCCTCGTCTATGGATATTTTAAAAAATCAGGCTGCGGTGCCATTGTTTACTATAGTGAGAGGTTTGCTAAAACGGGAGTTTTTGAAGCGAGGTTCTATACACACTGCAGCTATAGGCCATTCCACAACCGCGAGCACTAAGTTTAGCGCTATCTCTCGTTCACTTGTTTCATGCGCCGAGGCTTCAGCTGAAGAAGCGGGTGCGCCATATTACGCAAACTCGTATTTCAGTCACGTGACTGCCCCTTCCTACGCACCACCCCCCGCCAGCAATTCTTCGCCCACCCCCTACGCCCACCATCTATGCGTTACTCAACTTCGTTATAACGTCGCCGGGCTCACGTATCCTTGTAGAGGTTGTGACTGCGCATTTACTCAAAAGCTAGAAAGAAATATCTGGGATTTTTTTTTCTACACCAAGTATATATAAAGGCGTAGGTTGGAAATAATTTCGATTCAGAAGCGATGGAGCTATCCTCGTTGCCGCTGTTGCTGGGAAGAAGAAGAAACTTTAGTAAAGAATAGTCCGGCAGTTCTTGATGTGGTGGCCTCAGGTGACGGCTCGAAGTTCTTGGACTCGAGCGGCATCTTCGGCTTGCCGGACGGCCCAGAGCTGGTCTGCCAGCTCTGAACTTCTGATAGCCGCCTCCCAGCGGCGGCGACGCCTACGGAGAAGGTCCCCGGCGGCTCCCGCATCCGGGGCGGCGTCGGGAAGAACGGAGCTCGAGCCTTCTACTCTGGCAACAGCCGCGATTATGGACGCGTCGCCAACGGAGCTGCTTTGATTACCGTTGTTGCCGGTACACTCCCAAAGCATGTGTCGCAGCGTTGCTCTGCGTCCGCATGTTTTACACGCGTCTGTTGGGTAAAAAAAAATTTTACTGGCCTAAAAGCAGGTAACAAGATATCGAGTAGTATTGAGTGGGTGGGTGTACAAATAGGCAGTTTGAAATTTTTTGTGCAGAAGAGGCTGCCCGTGCACTGCCGCTCCGCTTGGAATCGACGTATTGGAATGACAACAAGAAAAACAGAAGGAAAAGAGCCACAAAAGCGTGCACGCAGTACTAGAAGCTGAAGCGATATTTCTTTTTCTCTTTGGCTAGTGGAAAGCAAAAGGTGGACTGCCATTGACCGCGAAACCACTAGCCACGGCGAGATCCCGCCTCTTTTGTTTGGAAAGGGGCTCCGGCGATTTTACTTCATTATTGCTCTATTGCGATAGCAACTATATGGACACTAATAATAACAATAATAATAATATATGGGGTTTTACGTGCCAAAACCACTTTCTGATTATGAGGCACGCCGTAGCGGGGGACTCCGGAAATTTCGACCACCTGGGGTTCTTTAACGTGCACCTAAATCTGAGCACACGGGTGTTTTCGCATTTCGCCCCCATCGAAATGCGGCCGCCGTGGCCGGGATTCGATCCCGCGACCTCGTGCTCAGCAGCCCAACACCATAGCCACTGAGTATATGGACACTCCAGGCGCATTTCTGTCGTCGGCGTTGGCGTCGCCGTGAGGTTACGTATAAAGTCCAAGCGCCGTGAGATCGTCGCCGCGCGCCGTATGCTGTATGTGAGAGTGAAATCGTGCGAGGGTTAGCCGGAGATCGTGGCTCAGTCTCGTGCACGCAAAGGAATAAAGCAGGGACGAAACAGGCGGCCGCATGCGCCCGCCAGTGCCGTTGTATCTTGAAAGCCATCTGCGACGGGGACAGAGGCCGCCGTGCGCTGTGTTTTCGCGGTTTAGTTCGCTTTGATGTGAGCGGCGGCGCGAAGGTCAGTTCACTCGCTACTGCTGCCGCGTTTCCTCACTGCAGCATTTTGACGAGTTTCGGCGCTCATCGAGTGAGATGTGTTCATGTTTGCTTGTGCGCGCATGACACCGTGCTTGTTAATTTAGTTAGTATGCCTGCGTTTGCAATGTCGATAAAACTACTAACCTTAATTCGTATAGGTGGCTACTTCTTTTGCTATTGCAGTAGATGCTGCGCGTTCCGGGCGAAATTTAATTGTGACTCTTTTTTACTAAGTTTGAAAAAGTGCTTATCCTGGCAGCGGCGCTCGTAGCGGTGCCGTGGTGGTTTGTTGAACTTCTTCTTGTCCAATGGGCATATATATACATATATATATATATATATATATATATATATATATATATATATATATATATTGGACTATTCATACTGCTGCTACAAATACTAATACATACATACATAGATATAATAATACAAATATATATATTTGACTATTACTACTTCTGCTACAAATACTAATACACGCCGCTTTGCGGCTATGCGTTGCGCAGCTAAGCACAAAGTCGCGGGTTGAATTACCTGCTGCAGGGGTGGCATTTAGACGCGTGGGTGAAATGTTAAAGCTCACGAGCCCAGCTAGGTGCTTGTTGCCAGCTCGTGCCTTGGGCACGAGCGCACCTCACGCGACAAACGCTAGCCAGTGCTTGTTCCTTATTCTTTGTACTCAACGAATCGTCGGCATCCACCAACGGCTGGGCTTTTTCGCAGAATGGCAGGCGCGGTCATCAGCTGAGGAGCCAAGGCACTGTGAGGTCGCGCGTAACCTACATACTGGTTGAACCACTCCGCTTTGCCAGCGCACCCGCCGTGGTTGCTCAGTGGCTATGGTGTTGGGCTGCTGAGCACGAGGTCGCGGGATCGAATCCCGGCCACGGTGGCCGCATTTCGATGGGGGCGAAATGCGAAAACACCCGTGTGCTTAGATTTAGGTGCACGTTAAAGAACCCCAGGTGGTAAAAATTTTCGGAGTCCTCCACTACAGCGTGCCTCATAATCAGAAAGTGGTTTTGGCACGTAAAACCCCAAATATTATCATTATTATTTGCCAGCGCAATGATTACACGCGAGAACAAGGGGGAGAATTCGTTCAGACTGTTCCGAGTTTAAAGGTTTACTTCTCCGCACAGTTGATCTAGATTGCCTTTTATCCTAACACAGTTACCCCAATGTATATATGCAATGTGCAGAGGCGCGAGAGAAAAGGAGAAAAGGCAAAGTACTTAAATTAGGGCCCCTTGAGCGGCGCTGACGCGAGCGTCCTCTCAAAGACCCGCGCGTAACGAGATACGCCGCACTTCGAACCCATGTTCCGACCCCGGTTTCTGCCTCCACTCCGATCAGTTTCGCTTTCCCCACAACCAACGCCGATGACGTGTTTCTTGCGTCTTCGCGACACACAGCTGTGATGCAGTCGCTCAGCCTGACTGCTACAGATGGCGTATATGCCCATGGAACAGCCACTCTTTACTTACTGATAGATAGATAGATAGATAGATAGATAGATAGATAGATAGATAGATAGATAGATAGATAGATAGATAGATAGATAGATAGATAGATAGATAGATAGATAGATAGATAGATAGATAGATAGATAGATAGATAGATAGATAGATAGATAGATAGATAGATAGATAGATAGATAGCAAGTTCGGATTGACTGGTTGAGCTTTCCTCTCTGTATCATGGAGGCACCAGGCGTCACTGTGACACAGGAAATAACTATAACCCATATTTCCTTACCGTCCCCGCAGACCTATTCTGCAGCCTTTTCGCAGCATCAGTTGCTTTTCTCCTGCTTTTGAAAATCGGTCCTTTCGGCCGCCTTTTAAATCGCGAAGCCCCCGGGATTCCCGAGCCTGACTTCTGTGTTTGGGACTGTAAGGCATTAGGCTGTAATGACTGCGATGGCGTTCCAAGATTTAAGATTCAGGGGCGGCCACACAGGGCACGACATCGCGCGCCCACTCTGTCGGCCTCCGTCGCCAGCGCGCGCCCTTCCCGACAAACCTGAGGCGCCTCCCGGCACGCCAGGGTTCTGGGATTTATCTGCCGTTTCTTCTCCCCATTTTCCCCACCCCTCCTCCTTTTCTCAATCGCTCTGTTTCTCTCCCGCTGAAAGTTTGCTGTTTCCTACTCCATCAGGCGCCAGCGCCGTGGTCGGCGCCCCATCTACCTCTTCTCCCTTCCCCATCGTTCCTTCTTCCCCATTTGCTCGCGCTCCTCTGTTTCCTGGTTTCCACTCTTTCCCTTTCGACCCATGTTTTCCCCGGCGCGCCCCTTGCCTTCCCTCGTCATCGATGGTTTCGCTCGCCGCCGTCAGCGACGTCGGCAAAGCGGGACAACCGCCACGTGCCGTTCTTTTAACAAAGCGGACATACGACACCGAGCGACGCTGCCGAGGATAACGCGGTAGGGAGAAAAGGGGAAGAAGGGATGAGGCGGGGGAGGGGGGAAGAAAGGCGACGGCTCCCGGCGCTCTCCCATCGTCGGTGCCCGCCGTACCGCGCACCGTAGCCGAAGTGAAGTGTGCACGGAGCCGCCACGCGCGCTGGAGAGCAAGCGAGAGAGAAGTGGTTCTTGCAGGGGGAAAGGAGGAAAGGCTGGCAGGGGAAGATCGGTTCGGGTAAAACCGTGAACGGGCGAGTTTTGCTCGGCGCTACGCCGGGCCGGCCAACCTCTTCTTCCCGGTGAAAACAAAAGAAGGAAGCGAGGCTCGCTGTCCCTCCTCCTTTCTCCCTTTGTCATCCCTATACCTTCCCGACGTCCCAACCGTCTATGGCTTGGCTCCCGTGAAACCCATACCTCCGCTCGTGTGTGGTTGTGGGCTCGCACACGTACGACGCCGCGTGTCCTCATCTCGCTTGGCTTTTTTTCGTGCTCCGTCGTGGTTTCGAAGCGTGTGCGTTGCGGGGAAGAGAGCAGGCCGCAATTAATAGACCAGCGCGTCGCGACGTCGGCACGTTGTCTAGATGCTATAGTACGCGCTTTGTGTTGTGAGAGGAATGGTGGCACGAAGAAAAAAAATATATGCATAAATGTGACACGCGCATGAGGTAGCATGGAACAGGAAAGAGAACACGTGCTGCTGGGTTGCGTAACCGAATATCCTCTAGTTTTAGGAAGTTGAAAAACGCCAATTTTTGTTGCTTCTATTTTTAGTTTTTTTTTGCTGTGTCTCTTTTTCGGCTGTCTTCTTCTTTAATCACTTCGCTCTGTGTCAAAGTAATGGGACACTGTAGTCAATGTCTGAGAAGCGTTGTCACCTACAAGGCGTGGCCAGTGCTCGTTATTGCCCTTGTGAGTGAGTAGACGCCGCCATGACGTAGAGGGACACGTGACGCGTAGGGCCTCACGCATGATCGCGTTCCCAACTCGCTGGTACCTACCAGCTATAAACCGAACTCGCGAGTGACATTTTTCTCCTCTTTTTCTTCTTTTCTTTTCAACAGAAGAGTGCAAGTTCAGGTTTTGTGAGTGTGAAGTAGTTAGCGTTTGCTGCTGCGGGGCAGTCATCTGTGTCCCTGCAAATTGAAGGACATGGATTGTCATACAAATATTTTAAGGTTTATGAAAGCGTGAATGTTCATCCGTGTTTCGCGTTTCGGAGACAGATGTACGTGCGAAAACAATATCACGCGCTGAGCAGTAGAGTGCTTGTGTGTCGTATACGCATGGCCAGTCAGAGTCCTGCACACGACGTACTGTCGCAAAACTATATATACGAGGGCGAATCAGGATGTTTTTGTCCCTATGTCCAAGAAGCCAAAATGAGGTACATACATGTAATTACAAATATACGTTCTATTCTACGTACCTTACACTGTTTGTCCACATATTTCCCACACTGGTTTAGGACGATGAGCAAAACGAAAACAAGGTGAAAGCGGGCTCCCGCTTTAACCTTGTTTTGCTCATCGTCTTGAATTTTCACCTCCTGCCTTCCCCCTGTTTTCCCGACGCTGATTTAGACATTTGCCCCATCGCAGCACTAAATTTGAGATGCCCCTGCGGCAGAATTCGCCCGGCTGACCGGGGAACCACCATCGGACTGCTGTCTTGGCTTCATCGTTCCACGTGAATCGCTGTCCTGCTAGGAACTTCTTTAGCGTACCGAAAACGGGGAAAGCACACGAGGCGAGTCCCGGATTGTACGGTGAGTGGTCCAGTCTGTCCCAATGAAAATGACCGGAGCTTGTCGGTGGTTCTGAATGCCGCACTTCGTTGCTCGTATGCCGCGGATGTATGAAGCACAACCGCCGTGAAAGGTACACCGCTGGGAATGTATATGTTGACTTCGCACTTACAGCTGTAATTTGGCAAAAAAGAATAGAGCCAAAGACTTTCCGCTTCGCCCTCATACGATGTAATTCTCCAAAATGGCACGGGACATCGCAAAGCAAAGCACCGCTTTTTGGTTTGACTATGCATGATCACTCATTCTGAGCCCTTCAGTACGTGCAGGATGCTAAATATTTCAGGTACGTCGTTGCACTGTTGCCCCGCGGATGCGCTAGGTTATAAATACTTTCCGCCAGAGTAATATCTGTATATAGAGTGAGTTCAACGGTAAGTCCACAAACGTGTGTCGGTCATAAGAAGTTATAAGTTAAATTAAAAGAGCAGGATGCTTTGAATGTCTTACAGCGTCACTTAAAGCAAACTCACAGGTTTTCGGGCATATTTATACTGACAGCATTCTGATATCGGCGTATAGTGTCAATTATTGTTTCCAATTATCCGTTGATATCTGCATGACTTCTACCTAGGTGACCTGTCAGTTATTGCGACATATTAATCTACTGCTGCTGTATACCTGCTGTCTGCCAGATGACAACATCTCCTAGCTCAACCGAAACGCAACAGGAGAACGGGTGCTTTTTGCCCCATGCTAATAAACCCCAGACATACACTGGACAGCTATCGCTGTGTAACGCATCATATAGATGTCGATGTATAAGCCGCTGCACACTGACCGTATAATTAGCACTGTGTACACACGCATACATGTACCTATGCGAACCAGATACGTCACTTCATTAAACCATCTCCACACAGCACAACGTGGCGGAGAGCAATGCTGAAAGCAGAGTCGGCCGCCGCCGTTCCTCCTATCACGTGACTCTGTACGTCACACCACTCCGCTGATCCTCCTTATCCACTTCATCGCCCTCACACGTCACTCCCTCTTCCCACGTCACAGAACCACTACATACCTCCCGACATCGCTCAGGAGCAATATAGTTTCGATGCTCATAATGCTACCGCATTAAAACATTTGCTGAGACGCATGTGCACTGGTATCTGGGTCGACCCCCCCCCCCCCCAGGCCCTTGATTACGCGGCCTGGGGGAGCACAATGGGTTTGAAACACGGGCCCGATGCACATGGCCCAGTTTTGATACGTGCTTCGCATCAGGAATGCAATTAGTTAAGTACACAAACTCACATCAAAAAAGAAATAATAAAAACATGTATTGCCTGCTCGAGAACCCGCGTGATCAATGCCGTATCGGTTTCTTACTGCGCATTTTGATGCTCTCGAGCGAATGCAGTTTGACGCGGCGAGATTCGTTCTGAGGAGGTAAGACCGTTTTTTTTTCTTTTCTTGATCGTGACTAAACGAAGTTGATTATCTTTCCCTCGCACACAGCGGTGCAAGAATCTTCGCCTTGTGTAATTTTTGCTTGTCGGAATGAAACGGTGTTTTGCTCGACAGCTTACACCTGCACTCTTTACCGTTATGGTTCATTGCACATATATGCCACCCGTTCAAGGTCAGACGCCATACCATATTCCGAAACAGAGCTTGTCCCATATTGGTATCTTCCGAGGACTATCGAAGATTGCAATAATCCAGCTGCACACTTGTTTGCACTGCAGAAATGTAGGCATAACAACTTGATGCTTGTCCCGAAAAAATTCCTTAATGACATTCTAGGTCTGCTTTGAATGGAGTATAACCACTTCCCTTGCGACGAGATACATGACGGCTGACGAAAATACACGCCAAAAACTGTATTTAATTATTTCTTAACTTAGTGCGACCAAGAGTAACAGTTGGCCACTTTGCATCACAACTTCCTGAAATTTGACAAATGTTCGTATGCACCTGCTTACCATCTCTGAGAAAACTGAGGCGCATAGCATATACGGAGAAAAGCGAAATCGTCTAATAATTTTTTTTGAATTAGCATTTACAACGTTGTGGTCGATCCTTTGAGCCCTTCCTTGTTGTTCAATTGGATTTAGGACTTATCTCTATGTTCAAGTTATCCTCCATACAACCAGAAAACAAGGAAGAGATTTACAAAGGTATAATTAGTAATAACGAAAAATAATCGAGCATTAGCGATAACAAACGAGTGAATAAACAGTCAAAGACGATTAAAATTGCCTGTCGGGAACGTTTTATCTCTGCATTGTTAGCTCGCTCGCTGGTTCGCGGATTTGCGGGGGCAAAAGTGCGGAAAAAAAACAAAACAAGAACGCTCAAACGACAACGCATAAACGCGGGCGGCAAAGCGCCTCTCCTCCAACGCCCAGCCCATCGCAATCGATTGAAAACCGAGGTGGGTCAGGCACCTAGGCAGCGGGCGAAGCCGCTGGGAGGCGAACGTAGCCATTAGCGGTTTTCGCGGTGGTCGGAGAAACAGGGCGACGGAGGTGGGGGGGAGGGGATGCGTGGTTGGGTGGCTGCGAAGCCGACGCCACCGCCACGCCACCACCGCCCTCGGCTCATCGCGCATCGTGCCCCGCCAGGGGACGCTGCAGTTACTTCGCCGAGGGGGCGCTTGCGGACACGGGTTAAGTGGGTGAGGTCGAGGGTATGCGAACGTGCCGCTTCTAATGCGCGCGCCCTCTACCAGTAGTTCACGCAAGCCGTCTGCGTCGACGCGCGGCTGCCGGAGCCGTGGTTGGGCGGTTGCGTGCGGAGATTTTGTGGCGCTTTTTTTTTTATGCGAAGCATACTAGCCGCACAACCACGCTCTTCCTTGCTGCGCCGCGCGCGGCCGCGTAGCTACCATATGACGTCATAACAGCTGCAAAAGCGGAGGCTCAACTCGTGCGCTCGCTTGCGGCCGCGTAGCTACATAGCCGGGTCTCAGCTCGTGCGCTCGCCTGCATGAGTTGTTTCTTCGTCTAGCCGAACCAAACATAGCCAAGCAACAGCAGTTCACCAGGCTAAACAGTGGTTCAACAACTAAAATAAAGGCTAGTATGCTTCGCATCCTGGGCTTAACCGTAGCTGAGCCACAGCCATTTTTTTTTTGCAGTTGTAATGAACGAAAGGGGCATGTCTTATATAACGAAGAGTGCTTTCTGTGGTTGTTCATGCATTCTTTAACGACTTCGGTGCCGGTTTAGCTTTCTTACGTGCTTCGCCCTCGTATTTAGAGTTATACAGAAACCCTTTTGCATTCTTTTAATCGGTGGCATGAATGAAAAGTATGTTTCGTAAGAAGCTGCGACTTTCGTAGTTGTTTTGGTAAGTGATTCGCGACATCGTCGATGCGCCTTCCATTGCCCTTCACTGTACGTAAATGTCGAACGTGACGATAACGAAGTATGTTTCTCGGACATAAAAGAAACACAGGAGCAACACGTGTGCTTCGAAGCGAGCTGATGGTCCCATGCAAATGTTCTTGAGACCGTCTAGATACTATACGTTTAGCTAATTACATAAATTTTTTTGCAAGAGAAAATAAAGTAATAAAAGGAAAGGTAGGAGCTCAACCTGACGGCCCCGTGTACTTAGATTTAGGTGCACGTTAAAGAACCACAGGTGGTCGAAATTTCCGGAGTCTTCCACTACGGCGTGCCTCATAATCAGAAAGTGGTTTTGGCGCGTAAAACCCCATAATTTAATTTTTCAACCTGACGACTTTCCTGTGTTTTACGCGCTATTAGGAGTACGCGAGAAGGACGATAGAGAGAGGAGTGTTTAAGGTGATTGCGTGCTGTATTATTACCACTCCTGTTGTCGCGGATACTATCGAACATAGGCTGCGAACTGCTGCGAAGCGGGATGATTTGCACGAAAGCACAATAAACGTCCTGCTTCTAATAGGGGGTCTTTCAGTATACGGACATAATTTCGGCCTTTTTCTACATATTGATCAGGACACTATGCCCCTGGGCATCTATGATTGCCTAAATGAATGCATGCAAGCCTTCCTTGCGCAGGAATAGAAGCGATAGCTTATGCAACTTATTGTCCATGAGCCAACGCATAAGCGTTGGCTTGTTTTGTAATTCTTAGTTATATTCCCACAGTAATCGCAGCCTCATTGAGTTTTTTTTAGTAAATGCAGCATTGAAGTGACAATCACACGGATCGCACTTTGGCCTCTGCTCTGGCCTCATCATACATACAGTGTGTGGCGTATTAACACTCCTGCGGCAACATCGAAAGTGCCGCTCTTGAAGGTTGATTGCAGTTCCTGTCAGTGATGTATTCCACCGGTTTGTTATTCCAATCGTCTTCGCAACTACTCCACTGGAGCCATTTTTTTATTCTAATAGTAACTACCGAGACATTCGAGGCGGCGTACGTGCCGTTTCCATCACCGACGCAGTTATAGTAAGAGGTTAGTAACTGTAACCACACGATGGGAGGGATCAATGAGTTATTCAGTTCACAGACGGGTGTCGCGGGGCTGAGGTCGAACAAATGGCGCCATAGGCAGCTTGTCAGCTTCTTCCTTGTGTGGGGCGCGATTCCGTGGCCCTGAGCCACATGTGTGGACTGGACCAGCAACCCGTTGCCGCCATGTAAATCCAGCTTAAGCGAATGTTTATTTCAATTTGTACTGAACGTCACAAAGCTTCGCACAATACTCCAGTACATTGTTGTCACCGCTAACGCTTCGTCTGAGTGAAACTGCAGCTTTTCTTGTTTTCATTTTTCAGTTTAACAACTTGAAAGCTGTCCAATTGAAGCGTTTTGTTCTGCCTTAAGTATCGACCATTGCTTGTTTTCCCGTGTCCATGCTGTCTGTTTATGTAATGGTCTCAAGCTTTAGCAAATGACAGTAGAGTACTCGTAAATGCATTATATTGGAGCCTGAAAAATATTGAACTCCATCTGAATAGCTTTTGTACACAGCGATTCAACGTGTTTAATCAACCTTCTTGGGCCCAGTTAGAGCTCGCTATCCTAGCTATTACAGCTCTAGACAATCGGGTTAAAGCAGCACAACTCCAGCATTTAGGAGTGGAAAATGCACTAATGGACTCCTTCTTAGAGTTTTTGTGAACACATCTGCCTCCTCAATGAATTGCCCTTTGGGTATAAAAAGTCAATTCGTTCTGTCCACATACGAAAGCCTTAAAACGTCTACTATCCCTGGTAAAATACAGGGCAGGTGGGAGATGGAAATTCAAGAAAATTCAGGCCTTGAGAAAGACAAGCACGCTTGTCGAAACGTTGGATCTCGCTTTTACCTTGTTCTCGTCTTGCTCATCGTACTATCCCTGGTGTATTGCACTCGACAAAATTTTACATGGGATGTATGTAAACATTCGATTGTGTTAGTCGACCTAAAGATGTAAGCTCCACAAAAACCTGCCAACAGACGATTTATAGTCGTCATACAAAAGCGTTTGTCTGTTGTACATCTGACTCGTATTACTTAATCACTCAGACGCAATCGAATTTTGAGGCTTCGGTAGCTGTTTTTCATCAGTTTCATTCACCTCACTCATCGTATACACCCTATCACTTAGATCGCGTAAATGAAAGGCTAGGAATTCAGATCCCATGGTAACTTTAAAGCTGCAAGGCTAAATCGATTTTACATACATAATACAGTGTGAACACAACAGCCTGACGAATCGTGGTACAGACATGTTCTCGTTCTGTCTCTATCGAAGCCGTCGACGCATGTAGCTCTTTATATGCGGCTCAATCGTTCTATCACTTTCATCGAATGGGACATCCTTATCGTCCACAAATAACTAATAGAACTCCAATGGCCCTAAGTAGATGGTTTCTTGTGAGGCGTCCTCAGCTGAACGCAGTGTGCCATAAACGCCAGCCGGATGAGGCTCCTCCCCTACAAACATCCGCAGGCGACACAGATACGCCCGCCGGTAAATCCTGTCGACTGCGCCAACTTATGTAACGTGTTCGCGCATAATAAACAGATGCAATACTTTTCGTGATGTCATCGCTGTATCTACTCCTTTATTCTCATCCGCCCTTTAGTCTCCATACAAGGGATTCAGTGATCTCGCTTGTTTTTCTTTGAAGGTGCGAGCACGATTGTATACACGCACATAGTCCTGTCGAGTGCGCCAAATTGTGTAACATGTTCGCGCATAATAAACAGATGCAATACTTTACGTGATGTCATCGCTGTATCTACTCCTTCATTCTCATCCGCCCTTTAGTCTCCATACAAGGGATTCAGTGATCTCGCTTGTTTTTCTTTGAAGGTGCGAGCACGATTGTATACACGCACATAGTCCTGTCGAGTGCGCCAAATTGTGTAACATGTTCGCGCATAATAAACAGATGCAATACTTTACGTGATGTCATCGCTGTATCTACTCCTTTATTCTCATCCGCCCTTTAGTCTCCATACAAGGGATTCAGTGATCTCGCTTGTTTTTCTTCTTCGAAGGTGCGCTCACGATTGAATACGCGCGCGTAATCCTGTCGACTGCGCCAAATTATGTAACCGGTTCACACATAAAGGACGGAATATGCATCCTAGCCTCATTTCTCTGATTTCTTTATTCTCCTTCGCCACTCCCCCACCAGGCTCCCCAGTGTATATTCTGTCTTACCCTTCTTCCTCAGTCTCTGAGCATGCTTTCATACATATTCAGGCACCCATACATACACACACACAATATCTCAAAACGCACACACCAAAACAGCTTAGAGGAACAAGGACCGGATGAAAAGAAGGAATGATAAAGAGTGAGAGAGAGGGAGAATAAAAGCGCCACACGTTACAATCAAATAGAGATGCGGCGAGATGTGCACTTAATCAGTGCCGACAGCGCGAGAGACATCACCATGGACGCAAATGCGGTTCATGCAACCCTCTCCACATCTGTTCCTGCGAGTTGCTTCTCGAGCGTCGCTGGGGCCGCAAAATGCTCGCTGCTTTTCTTTTTCTCACGCGGAGGCATATATCTCCGCGCTCGGAGAGTCGCTGTATTGCGCTGCATTATGTTCCTGACAACTAGCGAGCTGATTTCTTTTTTTCTTTCTTGTTCTGTGTACGTTCCTTGTTCGTTTCTAATCCCAATGCGATGTTTTCTTGTTTCTTTTCCGTTTATTTAGTCCTTTCCCAGCGAGTAGCGTACACGGACACCCCGTGCCAGCGCAGCGCCCATCCCGACGACGCCTCGTCGGCGGTGCATTATGCAAATCGCATTATATTCTCTCCGCGCGCGCGCGCGCATGCGAGAACGCGTGCGCGAGGAACATCTCGTGCCGCGGCGAATCGTGGGGCGAGTATCTTTTGCTATGCGCATATACTAGGCAACTGGGCGGACAACTCTTTCTCTAGGCGGCGTATAGAACCTTCTCGATTTGGGTGCCCCGACTGCTTAAGTATGCACGCGAAACCTCTGCCCCTATACACGCCCTTTCTTTCGTGTATACCTCTCTATTTCGTGCACCTTGTTCCACGAGTGCGCCTCAGAGTCCATGCATTCTTTATGTTCATTCCATTTGCGTTCTCGTTTCGCGGTATTGCACGTATACACGTTGGAGCACCAGCGCAAGCACGCGACGCGACTGCGTCGTCCGCCATGATGCGAAACAACCCCGAGGTGCTCGTAATAGAGGGCGCTGCTTGCGCCTTTCTTCGCGTATTACGTTATACTCTCCCCGGTCTTTCTGTACGCATCGTCCCACAATGCCTCTGACAAAACATACTCACCTGCATGCAGCCTGCGGCATGGAACAATAAAACGGCGCAGTGTTGGCAAAGCGGTGGATTCTCTCTGGCCAATCAGGAGAGAGGGATCGAGAGAGCTTGCGTACGCAGCGATCTGCTAACCTTCGAGTTGTTTGCGGCATCGTAGCTGCGGCAGAGGGTGTACCGCCGTATTTGTGAATATCTTACGCCTGTGCTCTTCACTCACTTTCTTGGTTCCCGCGTTGCCGTAAATCTACCTCGCTCGCACGACGTCCAACGCGCATGTGCCGTGCCGCCATTTTAGTTCTTTCAACATGCATTAATGGAATAGAACGTGTCGTGCGCGACATTTCATAGCAGTCAAGTCGAGCCTTGATATTCCTTAATGCGGCGCAGTGACTTGAGTTGAGGACAAAAGTACGGGAAGCGATTCTATTGTGTCTTTGTTGAGTCGAGTTCTGCCTTCATCTCGAAATGTGATCAATAGCTATAGCGACAAAGCTTCCGCATTAACTGAGGAAATTTATAGCGCCAGAGGTGAGTTTTGGTTGTTTTTCATCCGTTTTGTATAACCTCGCCAGGAGAAGACGTTGTTACGAGATGTATGCTCATAGATCAAGTTACTATTTTGAAGTCTTTTCTGAGCCTGCGCTTGGAACAGTTCTGTGCAGCACGTATAGAAACGTCATTGAAGCTATATTGGTAGGCTTATGGCGCAAACCCACATACAGACACCAGGGACAGAGGACGAGCGCTGTGACCTTCCTGTCTCTCTCTGTGGCTTTATGCCTATAGCCTATACAAGAATTTCAGAACACTGCAGCGTTCCAAAAATGTGCCACATCATCAGGTGAACCACAACGCTTCCTTATATAGATCGCGAATATTGGCAACACTCGCTTGGCTCCCGTGGGGTCTGCCATTGTGAGAATGGAAGATGTCCGTGTCCTCCCATTCTGTGAAGTCCGAAGCATCAAACATAAAACTGAAGATAGCGGCTTAGCTCGAATGAACTGATCTTCTCGGAACCGACTCACAAGGGATAGCAGCACCCATTGGAACAATGGTTGTCGCTATTCCTGCACATATTGGACGTACGCACGTGTTCGCATTGGTCACGAGACTACAGACGTCACTTCCTGCGGGCATCCTGGCCTCCCTCCCCATTGGTCCGCACCTCCGTAGTCACACCCGCGCTGAACCAACAAAGGAGAAGGTGCGATTCGAAAAAAAAAAAATGAATGGTTGTATTTATTTCGCGCAGAAACGTCGCTCTTAAATCATCTGCCCCAACTCTCATGCATATTTCACTGCTCAACCGACAGAGGGAAACGCTATGAGTGGAGTGATGGGGAAAGATACGGACTCAGTCGGTGGGTCCTCCCCCAAATTGAGCGACGGTCGTAGCTGGCCTGCACTTTGTGGGAAAGAAACGTTCGTCTCGTGCATATGCGTGCCAAGCCTGTCTAGAGGTTGAGTAATGGACTGAATAGAAGGGTAGGATGCTTATGCAAATGCATTGCTCACTCAATTTACTGGTCGCAAGCGCAGATTTCTTGGGGGCATTGCGCTGCATGCCTCAGCGTCCCGTAAAGTGCGGTGCAACTTGACTGAGTAGTTATACTAGTTATTTGTGACTTAACCTGTTATGTTTATTATCGCTTTCCGCGTTGAAAAGCGAAGCTCTTGCCGCAGACCCTCCACCTAGACTCCGTATTGCCTAGAAGCGCAAGACGTCGTAGGGGATGTATATGGTCGGTGTCATGAATGCTATATTCACTTTTGTTGGCTCGTAATAGCGACAACGAGGTTACAAAGCTACAAAACGGATTGCGACGTCACCTTGATTGATATATGAAAAAAAAGCGTAAAGGGCGGGAGATCTCACTGCTCCTTTGTGGGTGCGTAAATTTTTGTCCCGCATTTTACTGCTTTTTCGAGCATCCGCATATACTCGGCCTCCAAGCGGCTGACAACGATGCGCAAGAAACCTAATCTTGGACTGCGATACAATGTTATTGCTTTTTTATACCTACAATTTATAACCGTAGAGCGTTAAGCCTGTTTAGATTCGGTGATAGGTCGTTCTGGAAGCACAGCCCGCCTATCTCCCGCCGCCCTCTCCTGTCGTGGAGGTTGCAGGAGAGGGCTCTGGCACCGCTACAGATGTACTCTATGAAATTGTGCATTGAAATAACGAAGGCTAGTCAAAGTCCTAAATGCAAGAAATTGAGCCTCCAACGCGCCATTCCTTTAACACAGCGAATATCTCTTTATAGAAAAGTTAGGCTGTTCGCTTACATTGACGATCGTCGTCGTTGTGCACCCCATTTCTGAACCTCCTGAGTCGACTCCGAACAGGGACGACTAATGGTACAAACGTCTGAGTAGAGTTGACTTCGCCGCACGCCCAGAGAGAGTTCGTGCGACTTCTTTTGAAACAGTAAATGTTTATCGCACATTTGACCCCATTTTGCGAGAGTTCTGGTGTCCTCTCTCGCGACCTTTCTATCTCTCCCCCCTCACACACACGCACACACACACACACACACACACACACACACACACACACACACACACACACACACACACACGCACACGCACACGCACACGCACACGCACACGCGCACACGCGCACACGCGCACACGCGCACACGCGCACACGCACACGCACACGCACACACATATATATATCGCTCTGCCGAGCACCGCGTTCATTCATGTACGCATCACTCCATAACAATATATATATATATATATATATATATATATATATATATATATATATATATATATATATATATATATATATATATATATATATATATATCGATTTTCTTAATGACGGCCAATTGGACGAACGCCTGATGATCAGGAATTGACACTCGAGCGGTGGTGCGCGTTCCATGAACGACTGGAGACTCTCAATCAACGACCCGCAGGATGCGGGAGGCGGCGTACTTGAGCACTTCATGCAGGCGACGACGAAGATCTGCGCTCATTACGGTGGGCATGCACCGCTGTTCAAGAGCGCGGAAGTGGTGACGCCGCTATCATCTAAACAGGCTTCGTCTCGACTGCGGCGTCAGACGAGGATTTGTGGATGGGAGTCGTCAATGCGGCGTGACCTCCGGGCGCCGCATGTAATGTTCAGTTTTGCTGATATGTATACGTGCAGGGGTACGACCGACCGGCGAGTCTGCGGCGAATGACTGTTCGACCTTGTCAGAGTATATCGACGTTGGGGAATCAGATGAGTGGGTTGTCGACGCTAAGTGGTTGCTGTCTGGGCGGCGTTGAGGTACGTAACCTGTTTTCAGTAACAGGTTGCGTGGCCGATACGACGAGAGTGAAAACTGTTATATCGTGGCATGTTATGCCATGTTATGTGAGGAGTTACTTTCGCTTCGATTGGGCTCGAGAGTAAATGTACACCGTCAGGAGTCAAAATGAGAGTGGCGCAGGTGTAATATTGTGTAGAACACGAAGTGACATCTGCACAAACGCAGTTATCGGCACTTCGTTGTTTCCGAAATGTATACACATGTTCCAGCAGAACTTTTTGTTGGGCTAGTTGGTGCATGTTACTGAAGTACTATAGCGCCAAACAGACGACACAAGAAGAGACACGGACGAGCGCTTAAAGCGCTCGTCCGTGTCTCTTCTTGTGTCGTCTGTTTGGCGCTATATAGTACTTCAGTAGTATACACATGTGTTGTGTATGCGGTCCCACTGGCGATTTGTAAGTACATATATAGCCTCGAACAAACGTTCTCTCGTAGTATCCTTGTGAGAAAGTGCGTAAATGGACGTGTCCTTGCGAGACTGTCATAGGTGAGATTATGTGTCTCTGTCATGTCCGAGTACATTGCGTTAAAGTTAAGTTCGTGGAAAAAAGTCTGTGTTCATTTCGAGACACCAAACGGAATCTTGTCATTCCTGCTTGTATCCTCGTTGAGTGTCCACATGTGGCACGAAACGGAAGACTCTTGTACGAAAATACCGCCTCGCGTGCTAGACGGGTGGGACGGGTGGGACGGGTAATACCTAAGCCACTTGATAGCGCAGCCATTTATTATCCTTACTGTGGTTCTAAGCCTTTCTGCGATCGAACCAACATCATCGTCAAGCAGCAAGAAAAAAAAAATTCCTCGTGATCTCGCATAGACCTTGGACATACAAAAGATACATGCTGATTACGTTTGGGCACCGTCCATCTCTTTGTTAGACTGTGAGACGCAAATGCTTGGTGATCTATTCCATCTGACTCAATGACATGCGCACCTGGATGGTGTCTTCCTTTTTTGCGTTAAAAAAAAGTGAATTTAAGTTGTTAGGCAGCGCTCATGATGTGTCGTTCCTTTGTGTGTCCACGTCGTTTTCAGCGCTGAATAAAAGAATGCATCAATTCCAACTTGTCCAGCTTTTCACGTTGTTATGATATTTGTTAAGCAGTTTAACACCGAAATTTAACACATTGCTGTGTCAGTATGTGATGGCGTAAGCAGTTGATGTGTTCAACGTTTTTTTTTTTTTCTAATCTGTCGTTTCTTTTTCAACAAAGTATATAATGTTGCAGCAATTGTGGGGCTAATAATGTGAACATAAGATAAGGCGGGAGTACAAACAAAAAGGAAGAGAAATGAGCCACTGATACGACAACCTCAATGCAAACTTTCATTTCGGACTGTGCCTCCCTCTATGACGTCCCTCACAAATGTTTATTGAGCAAGTCCGCGTAATGTCTATCGACGTTTTGCTGTCCAGGCTACATTATTTATTGATCGCTAATCGATTGATTGTCTATCCTAACACCTGTTTTTGCCGACTAGTGTTCGTAGAATCTGTGTAAACAACCCGTCCGAAAGTCGACGGACCACGCGTAGGCAAAAGAAAACGAAGGCATTATCAAGTTTCGTCGATACACTTGTGTATATAGTTCATATAATAAAAATAATTGCAGTCTGTGAGAAGGTAAAATGGCGGGGTGAGCGAGTCAGTTATACAGTCAAAGCACGATATGACGAACGCCAATGTAACAAATTATGAGACGTAACAAAGTAAATAACAAATGTATCTCCCCCATATGAACGTTAAACGAATATACGCTTATAAAGAATATCGGATATAAAGAAGGTGCGTTAGCATCTGATACGACTGCCTCATAACGAGGTTTGTCTGGGATAAGCTTTATTACGAAAGATTTAAAACGAGAGCAGTCAGAACTCTCTTCATGAAATCCACACAAAAAAAGAAGTCTACAAGGGCTATGCAGACTGCAAATTAGTTTCTATGAGGGATGCCTCCGGTCCAAGCAAGACCAGTGCGCTGCCGCACTGCACCAAACTGTGTCGAGATGATCGAGGTTTGCACGCGCCATCACTCGTGATTCTTGGACGCTTTCTATTCGTACGTGTACTCGTCGCGTTCCCGTTGTCGCTTGGCAAAAGGCTCGGTGCTTCGAGCAAACGTTCGCAACGTTTCTGAAATGGTGCGCGTGCTTTTGGAGCAGGCAGGGTGGTATCGGGAGACGCATAGAACGTGCCGTGCGGGGTATGAGCGATGAAGTCTGGCGACCCGGCATGATCTCTCATTCGGGCATGCATGCGCGGGGTTGTGTGCAATGTTCTTGGATTGAGTGATCTTTGTGTGACTCGCCGCGGGAATCGCTGGCTGCTGCAGCAGCTCATTGCTTAGAGTGGATTTCGTGAGGCACGTTCTATTCCCGAGAGCGGCGCGTGCGAATCCGCATCGTTCTTTGTGATCGTGCTTGATTTATTTAGTAAAGTGTTTCGAACGAGCAATGCGGTGTGCGTTACTGCTCACAGCTGCAGCGGAGGAACTTATTTCTCTGATTCCTAGTAATTTCCCTCATGACACTGCGAAAAGCAGTATTCAATCGTATGTCTTTTATTTACTTTTTCTCATTTTGGAAGTTGTTATTTCGCTTGCAAAAGTGTTTGCTTGCCCCGTGCTTTTAAACCACGTAGCGATTTCGTAATTAAAGCTTTCAACGTCATTGGTGTATACACTTCGCCCTGCCAGCTGCTAGCCGCCTGGTTAGCTCAGATGCTAGAGTGGTTGCCCTGGAAAGGCGGTGGTCCAGGGTTGGAGTCCCGGATCAGGACGAATTTACCTTCAACTACAAGGCTCTTCTTTCGGGGAACCCGTATGGGTTCCCTTTGTAGCAGTTGCTGCGATTAGGTGGATCTCTCATTTTCCCTTAATTACTTCTCTCCACCTTGCGGGTCTCCGCAGAACTATTACGCCTTAGTATATGGGGAATTTCTCTGTTCGTAATGATCGATTGCGCGGTGCCAATAAGCTGTAGTTCTTAGGGAAGGTAAGTGTCAAGGAGAGAAAGTGGCTTTTTGCCGAGGAGTGTTATCCGGGGATAAAAGGAATTTGCTAAGCAGCCCGCTTAGGCGTGTCATAACCCCAACTTATTTCCAATCCTCAATGCTGGTGGAAATCAATGTGCGGGGGCGGAAGAATCGGTATGTGGTGAACGGTGCGTGCGGTAATAGCACACACGGAATACGAACACACTGCAGGTCTGAAAATGTGTTTTTGCAAAAAAAGAAAAAGGCGAAAGATATGTAGAGCCATTTTTATGTGGCGCCTATACGCTTGTGTGGCAGCTGTAGTTATGAACAGTGACATAAAGCCTTATAACTAATTAAACGACTGCATTCTCTCTCGATCGATGCATATTTATACTAGCTGTACACGCGCTGCGTCTCCACTGTTGTAACGTTGTTGGACGCTAACCATAAGCGAATTGTAAAGAGCTACTCTTTCAATTTACACTCGTTACATATTTGCCTAGGAACTCTTGGTAATTTCGCGGATAACGGTCGGTTAATCGGCGGGAAAAATGAAGGCCAAATTAGGATACAGTCCTTTTCAATTTCACGGAAAGGTCGCGACGCTGATGCATTCATATGACGTCACAAATTTGAATGTTTGAATTAGGAAGGAACAGCGCCAACTAAGACGATCACAAGAGGGGAGAACGACACAGGACAAGCGACAACGACACAGGATGGCGCTTGTCCTGTGTCGTTCTCCCCTCTTGTGATCGTCTTAGTTGGCGCTGTTCCTTCCTAATTCAAGTATGCACCATCTAGCCCAAATGAATGTTCTCCTGAATTTGAATGTATTTACGTGTTCAGGCTAATGTCTTTTTTTCGCTTTTTTTTTCAGAAAGAACTTCTGGAGGCTCCCTTACGTGAGTCTTCACTAGCATAGTAGTTCTTATGCCCCTATACCCCGTGTGCCATGTAATGACAGCCAAGCTGTTCAAAAACAACAAAAAGAAAAGCACGATGCAAGATACAATAATAAAAACAACGTTGTTTGGTTGTCAGAGGTGCGGCGACTGAAAAACGCAGGTCTTACGAGCGTATCCTGCACCATGTTCTTTAAGCCTTCCTTTCTTTCTTTTTTGTTTGAACAGCTTGACTAGCGATAGCTGAGACACCCTGTATAGGCGATTAACTAAACCTGAGGGAAGGCTGTCAGAACATTCCACGTAAAAGGTTAGCTGGCCTCAAGATTTCAGGTATCGTGACCATTCGTTTTTGTTTTGTTGTTGTTTTCGCCTTTCCTGGCGTAGCCGCCGTAACCGGTAAATGGTTTGCCGTTTACGGTAAACCATTTACCGGTTACCGAGTTTACCGGTTACCTCCGAGTTTGTACAGAACGTGGGCCTGTGTTCACAAAGATCTCTTACGCTGTATAGAATCGCTCATCAGATCGAATTATGGTCAATCCCGATGCTTGGCACGGTAACGAACGCGACCGGCCATTGACAAATACCACTTACGAACGCAGAGCTTTTCGAATTCGGCCCGATGTGTCTAATGAATGGTTCATTCAAGAGGTTTAGCGTACTAATGCAACACTCCGGCTTTATATACAAGAGCTAGGTGCCGCAGTGGGATGCTTCTAACTATCTTTGACCGCATGGAGCTGTTTAACGGGCACCCAAAGCACGCGTATGGTGTACCTGACGTGTTCGCAATCTGCCGCAATTGGAATGCAGCCATCTTGGCCAGGAAACAAGCCAACCTCAATAATGCTCTGAAGTAGAACGCTATAAACACTGGTCCTTCGCGGCTGACGCGAAAGAGATCTGACGTGAAAGATTCGCTTCGTTATATCCGTCTTCGTTACATCGAGGCACGACTTTAAACCGGCCAGACACAACACAGAACCATGCAGTATGGCTTGCAGAAAACATTCACAATGCTATACGCAGTCTGTGTATGGTCGAGCCTTCTGATAAGAAAGCTGCATCTTACACAAAAATGTTTTCGTTATACCCACAATTCGTTATAAGCATGTATTTGTTACCTACTGATATTGGAGAAGACAGTCTGTAGTTGCTTCGCTATATCCAATAATTCACTATATCCGTGTTTTTTATAACGAGCTTCGACTGTGTCACAATGAAAGCATGCGCATTTACACTGATGGATGAACAATTTCACTGTGATCAACATCGGTATCGGTATTGCCGTCACTCCAAATACGGCAAAGCTGCAGCATCTCACGTAAAATAACTTCAGTCAGAGCATAACTCCGTGCAATACTTCCAGCCGCTCACTTCATTCAAACACGGCTCAAACTCGCTGTGTGCGTTCTATTCTAACAGACAGCACACAAGTAATCTTTGTAGTGTATAAGGTACTTTCATTTTCCTGAGTTTTTATTGTGATAAAAATTATGTGCACACTCAAGGCGAATTTCCGCCGTCGGCATCGCCCTGACTTTCCACATGCAATTAGGTATATGTAGCCTTTATGTTCATCTATGTCTCATATGCAAGGTCGATGCTATACTGTCCGACTGCCACAGACAGACAGACAGACAGACAAGAAACTTTAATTGGTCCTAAGGGACTACGTTGTCGTAGTCGCGGACCGCACCTGCGCCGGGGGCCAACATGCCACAGTAAATAAAACAAGGTTTTACGTTGTTGACTGAATTATTCCTCACATTGTTTGAGAAGTGCAATATGCAAACACAAGTAGCTAAACATCCCGTTCACTGCGCATGCCTTTTATCTTAAACCTTGTTAGACTATTAAAAAATGCCAGCAAATATCAGTTCTCACAGTCCGAGAGTGGTGTAATTTCACTGGCACCGCTCTTTACGGGCATCGCGGTGGCGCTTGTGCGCTGCCATTACTGGTAGTCCATGGTGTGTTATAAATTTTTTACGGGTGCCAGGAATGTTGGCGCATCAGCGTTCGCGTCGCATCCGTCTGTCGTCGCACCGGGGCGTAATTAGAACGCCGTCCGAGACGTTCAAGCGCAGTTCTACACCCTTCGATCACTGTGAATGCTTTGTCCTTCGGGCGAAACTTCCATTTTATTTTTATAAGTTACTTTCGCTAGAACTACCGAGCGTACCACTATGCCTTGTTTCCCAATTGCATCCAAAGAACTAAATCCAATCAATGAACACGGATACTCTAGCATACTTTCACATTGTAAGGTTGTCAATCTTGAGACGAGTTCACTCAAACCAGGCTGTATTAAAGGGCTCCGCTCAGGCTTAGTCAGGACGTATCCTGGAAAGCCTCTTCTGCGGTCATCGCGTATTTTCCTGCTCTCGATGAACAACAGGCGTTCGTGAGAGGTATAAGTTGCTCTGCCGCGGCTCAAATAACCTCGACTCGGCCGTGCACACTTTTCCTCTCTCGTTACAGAAGAATGCTCAGCGCGATGTCGACACGCTCTTGTTTCAACCGCTATACAGGTTTTTTGCAAGTAGCACGCTTGCGGCAAACGATGCCATGTATATTGCCGCAGTTCATTTTCGCATGATGCCCTTCCTTCTCGTCTTTCGCCTCTTATTGCCTGTCCACGTCTCTGACTTGTAAATAGCCTCGGTTCAACATCGCTCGCTGCGCTCTCGTATCTCCCTCTCACTCTCTAACTCACTCACTCACTCACTCACTTTACCTCATCCCCACATGCATCGGTGTTACGTTCTCCGCAATCGCCTGCCGCTTGAGGCCGCGGCAACCGCACAGGCAAAGTGCAGAAACCACGAAAAACCAATGCCCTCATCTTTCGCTGGTCACCGATATAGCTTGAGCTCGAGCGAGCGCGTGCGCGCGCATTCTGCTGCAAATGAACTTGTTCGGCGCCTCACCCCCCCCCCCCCTTCTCGTACCGCTTCGCCATTACGTCTCTGAGGTTCTTTCTATTCCACAACGCGGTGTCTGGGAAGGAGGAGAACGCCAGCAATGAGGGGATGTGAAACAGGCTGAAGGGGAGGAGAAGGTTAACAGACGGTGAGCCGAAATGGATGAGAATTTCGTGCCCGTTCCTAATGAAGTTCTGCGCGACCGACCCGGCCGCTCGCTTTACCTCCGCTGCACTTCTGCTGCTCTTCTGCTGCACTTCTGCTGCACTTCTGCTACTACTTCTGCTTCACGTGTAGTGGCCGTCTGCAAAGCGGCCGCTCGCTTGTACGCTGCTCGTTTGTTTTATCTTCTCCAAAAGCGCACGCCGCAACTGGATATAGCAGGTTCGTTCCTCGGTGTGGCCCCTGGCGCAGCTCGCTTCTCGGATCTCGCCTTTGCCAAAGCGCGTACGAGCGTGCGTGCGTGCGCGCGCGCGTGCTTCTGTTTCTAGTTCTGATGGTGGCCTTTTCGCTCCGCAGACGACGCCTCTTGTTACTTCTGTTGCTCCGGCGCTGTTTCTGTAGCAGCACCGCTGTGGTGCATGCAGGCTTCGTTTCGAGAGCAGCGCATCTTACTGCAGGAGGGACTGGAAGAGGCGCAGGGGGGAGGGGGTCGAGATGAGGGGGGAGGGGTTGAAGGTTAGGCAGGCGAGAAAGCGAATGTATAACCGTTTTGCGAACTCTAAAAAAAAAGGGAAGAAAGAATGAAGAAGGTTAAGAGCGCGGCGCGTTCAACATTATACAATCTGCTGGTCTCTTGTTTTGCGCCCCTCTCGACCCTTCGCCGGTTTCTGCGCGCTTGCATCGTTACATTATCCCAGTGCGTTGCGTGGCCCCGGAACGCTGACCCTCCCGTGTTCTGCGAACTTGGGGCCTGCAGCAGAAGGAATGATTAACAAAGGAACGCAACGCGCCTGGCGCTTTAGCTGTGCCCTCTCCTTCGCTTCGGTTTCACGTCCTCTCTCTCTCTCTCTCTCGCTCTGCCCATTCCTATTCTCATGGTTCCTCGTAACTCAGATATACCTATGCGAGCGTCGTTTGTCTCTCTGTCTGCTAGGTGTTTTCTTAAGTTTCCGTTTCGAGTGGTGTGCCGCCCGCGATCGCTCTTTGAAACGGATCCTCCCACTTTTTGAAATGGACGCGTGATTAGGCACACGAACTCCTCTTGCCTGTTCGGTAAATGGAGTTTCGCGCGGCGCATGTTTTCGTCGCCTCCTCTTTCGTTCTGCTGCTGCTGCTGCTGCCGCCGCCGATGATGCGGAGCTGCCGTTGTTGCTGCTGGTTCTGTGGGCCCTTCGGTGGAATCGTGACGAGTCCGCGTATATTTATATATACATGTATCCGTCTGCGATGACTGTACGCGTGCGTAGCGCAGCCCCCGTGGAAATCGAAGCCGCGATCGGGTCGGAGAAAAGAAAGGCATATCTCGGCACGTCATATATCCTTCGTTGTTTCCTCGTGTCTCCCCCTTTCCTCGAGTCTTCCTTGAACTACAGACGAGAAGAAAGGAAAAGAACACCCTTTGGTCTCGGCCGTCGAAAGGCAGCAACGCTGCAGTCATATACAGGTGCGTGGTGCCGAGTGTGGTGTGGTGTGGTGTGCCGCGTGGTGCCGCGTGGTGCCGCGTGGTGCCGAGTGTGCGAACTTTGGGATCTTATAATTTACGCGAGATTAAGGACTTCGCAGCTGTGTAATTTGTTCGATGAGTCACCGAAGTCTGTGTAGGTCAAAGGCTGCCACTGGAAGGAGGCCTAAGCGTGCGGTTTGTTCCAAACTTTCCCAAAAAAGATTTCGACCCTGGAAGACTCCATCTGGAGTTCGGGACGTGGAAGCGTCTGCGCGCGACCGTTCACCGGCGGCACGCAAATCGAAGAAGCCACGCCCTCGATTATAACGCACCCCCTGATTTCGGTACCTCAAGGAATAATAAACGCGACGATATTCTTGACTGTTCACTCGCCAGCTCTTCGCAGAGCTCTCTCTCTCTCTCTCTCTCTCTCTCTCTCTCTATATATATATATATATATATATATATATATATATATATATATATATATATATATATATATATATATATTAGTAATAAGGGGTGATTTGTCCTGACATGAAAAAGGAAAATTTATTTTATTCGATCCACAGTATCAGCCGGACATCACTTATTGGGGTTTTCAGGCACCTCCGTGTCACTGTGCCAAAAACCTAGATAGGATTATGATGCACGGGGGTGCTCAGGGGAAATTTTGACCAACTGGGGTTTTGTAACGTGCTCCCAACGCACGGCACATGGGCGTTTTTTTTTTCTCCTTTCGCACTCACCGAAATACAGTCGTCGACGCCGGGATTTGATCCCGCGACCTTATTTGGGCGTAGCAGCGTAGCGTGAAAGCCACTGTATGCGCAACCACGACGGATAATCTACCGCCCAGGTGATCTGAGCTTCTTACGGTAGAAACGGCACTAAACAATACGACGGAATGGCCAAACAGAAAAGAGGGTCACTCGCAACTAATTTCTACTCCTTACCAATTACTTTTATCTTTTCCTTAACCCCAGGTGTCCCTAATCCATGAATGTTCCTTACGTTCCTCTTGTTAGACTCACACGTAATGTGTTTACGTGGCAATGAAAGCAAAGCTATGAGGAGGCAAAGCAAAACTTGGACAAGTATACCCAAGTTCTCTGCCTCCGCGCCTTAAACTATAAACTTAAAGTGTAACTGATACCCTTAAACCCAGAAATGGTCTAAGGGTTGGAGTTTTAGACCAATGTACACCTTTGTTCACTGTTAAGGATGTAGATTACTGTACAGTGTGCAGCGAACGCTCAACATGCATGCTGTGATTGCGTCCAGGGAGGAGGCCTACAATATAGAAGGTTGTGCTCATTGAGGTTCCGGGATACGGACAGAACAGCGCGCACAGTTACCAAACTGTTCACTGTAGAAGGATAAGTTGCGCAGGACGCTTAGACAATTTCTTGACGTTGAAGGTCTGCAGGCGTTTATTTCAAGCAATATTACTCCGAATTGCGAACCACACGATTTAAAAGAAAATAGCACTCCTGAAAAATAAGAAGCCCGGCATTTTCATTCGCGTTAGCTTAAGCTGGGAAAGAGAAAACAATCAACTTTATTATGACAGCGAAATTAAACGAAAAATACAGCACCGCGAGATTGCTTAAATCTGAGACATTTTTTCTGCTTCGCTACATCGAGGTTTCGGCTAACATGAACTAGTCGCACGTGAAAGCTATGTACTGATTGAGCATCTGTACCAAGAAAGCGAAAGCACTGTGAAACGCTGCCGGAATACTCAATGCGGCGCGGGATAATACATCTAGAAAAGCTCCTTCGCCTGTAGCTTTTCATTCATTGCCACGGAAAGATGTGCGCGTGAAAAAAATAGTTGTGAGTGACGGTGTTTTCTATTCGCTCGTTTGTTCACATGGTATTGCAGGTTTTCCGCCATAAGTATGAGTCAGCTATCCCATGAACATTTGCGTAGCTAGGAATACTTTTTTTTTCTTTCGAAAAGCGAGCGGGGGAGGGCTGTTCTCATGCGCGGTGGGCCTCTCCCCCCTTGGCTGCGCCCCCCACTTAGCAAGAAGGGATACCCCTAATCTTCGGTGACGTCTAGGCCATTATAGAGATACCGAAAATCTTAACCACCCAACAGACCATGGCCGCCTAACTACACTGTCTATCATGTACTACTACTATACAGCGTAACCAAAGCGGCCACAAACATATCCCAGCTCGTACAGACTGCAGTAACGTATGCATTGGATCGAATTACGACAATCATTATAACCACTGATGACACCTTCTCTGTGTTGCAGTCTTCGTTTCGTGCTCGGTTCTGACGTGCATGTCTTTGTTAGTAAACTTACCAAGAAAAAAAAAACGAAAAAACGCGCGTTACAGAACCGAGTAGATAAGTTACGCTTCGCACGAAATTTGCACCAAGCAGCGGTACATAATGAGAAAAATAAAAATGTTTTTTTTTTCCTTAGAAGGATGAAACAAGACAACTAGGAGCAGTCTAAGCCGAAGCTGACACGCGGGCCGCTCTCCTAAGTTGAAATGCAGCTGCTTTATTGTGGATTCGAGTGTCGTGCTAGAAAACAACGCGCTGGCTAAAACCAGATCTGATCTCTTCGAATCGCACGGAGTATGTCTTTCTTTTTATTTTTCGAAACAGCCACCCTCGAAAAACAAAAAAAAAAGCGAATGAAAATAGATGACGCAACGCAAAGTGGCATGCATACCCCGATCCACCGTCCTAATCTAAATAAAAAAAGAAACGTCGCCGAAACAGAGGCACTCCGTAATTAAACCGCCTACCTTAATTGCTTTTCTTTCATTTTTTCGTTCCTGACGCTTCCCGATAACGCAGACGGTCGGTATATATAAAAAGGAACTATTTATGATCTCAAGTTCAGCGACGGGAAATCGACGAAAGAAAAATAAAGCGTACTATACATGGGGGCCAGCGCTTACATGTGAACTGCCCGTATTGGATGAAAAGTCCCAGGTATATCGATTGAGTCGGAGGCCAGGCCACAACCGTTGGGAAGGCGTTCACGTGCGAGTATCTTCGGTTGATTCGGATTTCAGCGTCTCTCAAATAATAATTGCAGCGCCACTCGCCCCCCGTTCGCTTCTGCGGTAACTCATTTGCGCGGATGGCCTTTTGCGGTGGGCTCTGTAGAGATTCACAATTTTTCTTTTATTTTTGGCTTCGGGCATCAGAATGCGAGTGCATAGCTGTTTCGGAGAAATCGATTGCGCGGTGCCGCGTGTAAATCTCTTGCTTATCAGAGAGCTGTATAGGTTTCGAAAATTGCACCCATGGGTTCCGAGACCGGTTATTGCACCTATACTGTATATATATAGGCACGTCTGTTTGCCGAATATTCTGTTGTTTTCGGAGGCTTCTGCGCGAAAAAGAAACCTTGCGAATAGTGGTGGTGGGTAGGATGATGATAATAATCATAATTGAAGTTTTTATTATGATGGTGACGATAGTGATTGCCTCCAAAAATCGCACAAACGCACTGTGCGGGATAGGTCAAGAATCCGGTAGTTTTGGGGACAAAAAGAAAAGACAAATGACAATACTAAAGGAACGGGGCATGAATAAAATGCGAAATGTGTAATGCAGCAATAAAAAAGAAAATAAATTTATGGGAAAGCCTCAGAACAGCGTTGTAACTTTTGCTGTTGTTTTATGGTATGCTTATGCGTTTTAGGATTTACAAATTAATTAATCAATTAAAAGCGAATGAATGAATTTGTCACACATTTCAAACTCAGTTTATAAAGTTAGCCTATGTGACATATAAGTTTAAAGCTTTATAACAGAGACATAAATCGTGGAGTTGCGGAAGAAAGCGAATAAAATATAGAACCCATAACGAGATAATTTATTATTTTGTTTCGTAGAAGTGATATCATAGATGGATGGCTCAGCAAACGTTTTCATGCTAGGGAGTTCAATCGCAACTACTTCGAACTAGACTCGCGTATTTAGGCTCCATGTCTTCTGGCTGTATGTACACCGACGCCGGTAGCCTATGAAAAAGCACGTTAAATAATAACACAACTTACCTCTTATTTTGGCAACACTGTGCGGTCGATCTGCGACGACTGCAGCTCCATGCAGCCGTTCGTCGCATGGAACACGGTGCCTTGCTGTGTGCCGTGGACAGGATGGAAAACATTCCCAACTAAACGGCACGACTATGCCGTTGATGGTTAAAAAAAATTAAAATATGGGCTTTTACGTGCCAAAACCACTTTCTGATTATGAGGCACGCCGTAGTGGAGGACTCCGGAAATTCCGACCACCTGGGGATCTTTAACGTGCACCTAAATCTAAGTACACGGGTGTTTTCGCATTTTGCCCCCATCGAAATGCGGCCGCCGTGGCCGGGATTCGATCCCGCGACCTCGTGCTCAGCAGCCCAACACCATAGCCACTGAGCAACCATGGCGGGTACCGTTGATGGTCGTGCCATTGCCACCGCCGTTGGTTACTTAGTAGGCGACATGATCATGCACGTTGGTGGCATCTATTGACTTTACAGGAATTCCGGTCAACGCCGTCAATGCGTGTGCTGTGTTATGTGCTCTCTCTCTCTCTCTCTCTTCCCCATCTTTCATCCCCCATCCTGCTCTCATATGTAGGGTAGCAAACGGGTTAAGCTAAACTGGTTAACCTCCCTGCATTTCCTTCTCTACTTTTTCCATCCTTCCTTCCGGTGAACGCTGAAATGTTTCTTAGTGAAAGGTTTGAAGTGAATATATAGTTACCCCTTTTTTGGCTACCGTGCCAGTTTTTTTGACGGCCGGCAGCGTTTCTGCACTGATAGATTGAAAGAGGGGTGCACCGGTGAGATGAGGAGATGGGACCACTCACCCATCTCAATGCTTTTAATACTGGCAGCAAATTAACGACCTGTGAACGTACGAGAAGCCGGTGATTCGAACTTTCTTTTATGAAAAGAATGCGGCACGACTGTCTGCACGATAAGTGGAGATTAGATCACCCTGCGATTGCAACGACTCGCGAGCAAATTCACATATAGTTATCACTCCCCGGTATTGATTTTTCACAGTGGGGAATACAACGGCGTTGGATAAAGGCAAGTAACTTTGTCACATCTGTTGACAGTCCCTCATAATTCGTGACTGAAGCGAATATCTTTAATTATTTCACACAAACCTCGCAAAGGCACGTGATGTATGGGACGGGCGTTCCCTGCCTCTAAACATACGGAAATGTAACTGCAGCAGTTTAAGACATATATATATATATATATATTATTATTATTATTATTATTATTATTATTATTATTATTATTATTTCAGCTCGCTGTGAATGTCGTCCCTAACCAGGATGACGTTCTTACGCTCATTTCCCTGCAGTGGGAACTCTGCCACTGGGAACTTTCTTAAGCAGAGTACTTCATATAATATTTAATAATAATAATGGAATATAATATATATGATGTGCTATAACGTGACGCGCTATTTTCTGGTCGCGGATGCGAGCATTGAGTGAAGTCTCCCTAACATGCGTAGCGACGTGCAGTTTGAACACTGTCCGAAAGTATGAGCGAAACGCTAAACCTTGCGCCGTACCGATGGCTGTCAAGGCTTCATCATATAATGTCGAAACCACCACGTGTCGAGAGAATTTACTTCGACATAGACACTATAGCATACAGCAGTCTAAATATACATGGGCAAAAACAGTTGCCCTTGCATTTGTGTTGCCCCCGCATGCAGAAGTCAAATGCAATTGCAGTATCGTGAACGGCGCACAACAACCCATCTTGCTCATATCTCTTTAGTTGGTAGCATGAGCCACCTACGCCGCCACTCAAAATCACTTAGCTCGATCCGTCTTGATCTCTGCGTCTAGGCAACCAAGTACATCTTTACCATAGGATACTTAAGATGGTTACTTCTTCCATGTATGTGGAGATGCAGCTCTTAGCATCAAACTGCGGTATCTAAATAAAAAAAACTAGTTTCACGTTCGTAACGTATCAGTAGACACTAAAAACCAGCTGAAAAAGCGAGTATGGCCCACAGCTGTATTCGGGTCTCGGTAGGACATGCGGGAACTGGCGCAAATAATAAGGAACAAACCGCGATATAAGGTTCAGCCCGTTCTTCTCGCATGCGCTCACATCCATGGCGTTCGCTCGCCATGGTTTTGTCGTGAGCGGCCCCGTCATCAAATTGGCAGCCCAGCTCGGGTTGTGCGCAAACAGCTGTATACAGAGAAGTGGAGATTTAAGTGATCTTGCTCTAAGCTGGTGTACGGGAAGCAAGAGGGTTAACGTTATTCTGGGCATTTCACATTCGGCCATATTGTTGACTTCTGTAATGGCAGCGTTTAAGCCAACCAGAGAGGTCGTATCAGCCTTCTTGGCCAATCGGAGCTATCAAAAACGGGGTGTGTGTATCTGAATTGCACATGACATGGCGACGTCATCCGTGGCTATACAGCTTTATACAGTTTCGTACAGCAGTTTTCATTGTTGCTGTAAAGGAAATGTTTACGCCAGCTGATGAAAGCCGGAGATGTGAGAATAACAGTTATGCATGTAATGATTGACCAGGTGCATGCGCATACCGCTTAACTTTCAAAGGATGATATGCTGAGATGCACATTTCGAGGCGAATTCCTTTATACCGATAATCAAGCATGTATATTGGTTCGCTCTCGCAACTTTCTATTTCTAATATCTCTGGGGTTCTTCAAGACGGCGGTCAGCGTTTCCGTCTCCTTGCTTCCAAATTCCTTTTTCAAGGGGTAAAGAGACGGAAAGAGCGCTTTCAAACGTCTTCGCGTCGTCGTGACGACTAGGTCACAGCTTCGCACCGACAGTAACTGTCAGCACGCCTTATCGCTACCGGAGTCTTCCGCTGACATCCGTCCAGAAATGATTTTCAAAATAGAAGCGCCCCCACCCCCCCTCCCCGGTTAACGAGGCAGAAAAAAAAAAACACTTCATTTGAGAGCATTCGTCGGAGAGCATTTTAGAGCAGACGTGCACCAAAAAGAAAAACAAGAAACTGGGGTTTCAAAAACAGATTGGAGAGAAGGAAGCAGCATGACTCGAAGATGCTGCGAAGCTCCGCTGCGCGTTCAAGGCGTTCCCACATTCGTCCACGCAACATAACGTGTGTACACGCGCTCCTGTCCGAGTGCATATGCTCCCCGTCGCCGACGTCACGCTTCTCGAAGCGGCGCTGTCGCTAAGCCTCGCGACGTCGAGGCCTAACGACGTGTGTACCGCCTAATATTTTCCTTTCCAAACATGCTGCGGCATTGCTATAGCTGTCCGAATCTCTTTGACGAGGACGCCGGGGACAGACGGGACCGCCGCGCGGCTGTATAGTTTCTTTCTGTCACTTGACAGACGTGCATCGCTTCGCCGGTTTTGTCGGTCGCGTCTGCATACGCTGTGTGCATGCAGACGGCGATACCGGGGAGCCTAACGAATGCGGCAGTGTTTGCGCAGTGCCTTCTGCTTTTTTTTTTCTTTCATTCGTTTACTTCTTTCGTTTGTTTATTTAATTCGTTCTGTTTAACATTCTGTTCGAGCTCGTCAGCGCGAGACTGACAGACGGCTCGCTCTCCCGTGTGACGCCGTTTGGGCACTCCCTCCATCGCCATTTTCATTTATGCCTTCGTTTGCCGCCTTGTCAGCGTCCGCTTCGCTCATTAGCGCTTCGTCTGCCGTACACGTATAGGTACCAGTCCTCAGATGGCCCATCGGCAGTGACCTGTCACACCGAACTCGTCACGCTATTCACGCGCGAGTAAAAAATACATTCCAAAAAAAACGAACGCACTTGCGTGGAGCAGCCTACTTGCTGCACAGCGTCGTTCCTCTGCTGATACAGCTCCGCCCCCCCTCCTCCCCGTCAATGTTTTAGGGACACCTGGCGGAATCAGAAAGGAGGCGTGACATGTAGGAGGGGAGGAGAGAGTGTGTTGAAGAGAGGCTACACTCAGCAAGCGAGAGCGCTATATAGTGTCAGGGTGAAGGCGTGGTCTCGGCGAACGCCGCCCATAGTATGTAGCTCATACACTTACGTCGTGCGAATGCTGGTAGGTCACTTCGGTGTCAGTAGTATTACATCGCTTGTTCTGGCAATTTCATAAAGGACAACAGATTCGAGACAATGCTGAATCTTTTGCTGAGCAGGCTTCATACAGCTGATGTAGATATCGGTATTTGCCCAGAAATCGTCAGTATACGACAATAAGGTAGGATTATTCCACCAATTAGTTCTATACAAACATATACTGACTTTTCGGGACATCTCGTAAATGTAGCGGCATGCAATTGACCACAACAACTGGTGTCGAGAGAGAGCGAGAAAAGCTTCAATGGCAGAAACGCCAAGAGGCAGAAATATGATTAAGTCGGTCTCAGGGAGTTTCCTCTAGCCTGCTCTCCTTGATAGGGAAGGGGTTACGGGAGCAGCAGAGTTAGGATGTCAATAGAAAGCAGGGTGACATGATATGAAGGTGCTAAATATGGAGTGGCCGGTCTGATGGAGGTCCCTCTGGCCAGCTACTCCATGCAGGGGAAGGGGTTAGGGGAGCGGCAGAGTTAGGATGTGAACAGGAAGCAGTGTGGTATGATATGAAGTTCCTAAACCTGGAGTGGTAGGCCTGAAGGGTGTTCTTCTGGCCAGCTACTCCATGCTAGGAAAGGCGTTAAGGGAACGGCAGAGTTAGGATGTAAACTGGAAGCAGATTGTTGTATGATTTTTCTAAACATAGAGTGGTCGGCCTGAGGGAGGTTCCTCTTGCTGTTACTCTAATAGGGAAGTGGTTAGGGGAGCGACATAGTTAGTATGTGAGCAGGAAGCAGGGTGGTATGATATGAAGGTCCTAAACATGGAGTGGTAGGCCTGAGGGAAGTTCGTCTGGCCTGCTTCTCCTTGCTCGGTACTGGTTTAGTAGAGTGGCAGAGTTAGTATATGAAAAGAAAGCAGGGTGTTATGATACGAAGTTCCTAAACATGGTGTGGTCGGCCTGAGCAAACGTCCTCTGGCCAGCTACTCCATGCTAGGAAAGGCATTAGGGGAGCGGCCGAGCTAGGATGTAAACTTGAAGCAGGGTGGTATATGATTTTCCTAAACATGGAGTGGTCGGCCTGAGGGAAGTTCGTCTGGCCTGCTACTCCATGCTAGGGAAGTAGTTAGGGAAGCAGCAAAGTTAGGATGTGAACAGGAAGCAGGGTCATATGATACGAAGTTCCTAAACATGGAGTGGTCGGCCTGAGGGGAGATTCCTCTGGCTTGCTACTCCATGCTAGAGAAGGGGGTTAGGAAAGCTGCAGAGTTAAAATGTGAACAGGAAGCAGAGTGGTGTGATACGAAGTTCCTAAACATGGAGTGGTCCGCCGGAGGGAGGTTCCTCTGGCCTATTCCTCCATGCTCGAGAAAAGGTTAGGAGAGCGGCAGGTTCAGGATGTGAAGAGGAAGCAGCGTGGTATGATATGAAGGTCCTAAACATGGAGTTGTCTGCCTGATGGAGGTTCGTCTGATCAGCGGTTCCATGCTGGGAAAGGGGTTAATGTAGTGGCAGAGTTAGTATGTGAAAGGAAGCAGGTTGGTGTGATATGAAAGCCCTAAACATGGAGTGTTGTGCCTGAGGGAACTTTCTCTGGCCTGGTAATCCACGCTAGGGAAGGAGTTAGGGAAGCGGCAAAGTTAAGATGTGAACAGGAAGCAGGGTGATATGATATGAAGTTCGTAATCAGAATGGCAGAATATACTGTTGGTGTGCAAGGTGTAAGTGCACTCTTGAGAGAACGTGCGTCTTCGCGTTGCTTGAAAGTACCGATACTTGAACTCAGTATGGGGGTGGAAAATGCGCTGTTGTTCCAGTTTACAGATTTACTTAATACAGTTTTTCTATTTTTTTGCAGTGCGGCAACATACTAACCATAACAGCAGTGCATACACCGCACACTCCCGTTAAAGGAGCAGTGTCTGGCCATTTGCGGCTGACGTTTCTTCACTGATGTGATCATCATGGGCCTCGAATCCGCATAATATAATGCTGGAAAGCTTCAGTGAAACCAATATGATTTTCTATAATTATTTTTCTACTAAACCATTTTCGTTTTCGTTTCCATGCATGGTGACATCATGACATGGCAGATGTCTTCCAAGGTGAAGTACAGCACGATGTTCTGGCACTCACCCCGTGTTGCTCGGCAGTCCGATATCACGCTACATAATGGGTCGTGTATATATATATATATATATATATATATATATATATATATATATATATATATATATATATATATATATATATAGTTGCAAGATTTCGAGTTCCTGGCAATTTTGTTCATCTATATGAAAACTTCACGTTGAAGAACGTTATACAGCTTTTTTCGACGCTCGGGCTTATATATATATATATATATATATATATATATATATATATATATATATATATATATATATATATATATATATATATATATATATATATATATATATATATATATAGCGCGGATTATAGGGAAGGAGAATGAGAGTGTAACAGTTTGTTTTCCTGTCGTTTTCCTTTCGTATTTACGAAGATATCTCACCGTTTTCGTGGCTTCCCCACTCGCTTCCTTCGATTAAATTTCGCTCTGCGGTTTCTAAGCATTCCAGAGTCATCACACTCCCTTGGTGCTACAGTACTCTCAGTAACAAAGCACATGGTGTGGGAAAAAGAAGGGGTGGAAGGGGGAGGAGCGGAAGCCGGAATCGTCATAAACTATACAGCGAAGAAAAACGAGGAAACGAAGCCACGCGGGAGGGAAGCGAGAACGTGACGACGCGGGAGATAAACGGTTGTCGCAAAATAGCCTCTCACTTCGTCGACACCGCCTTCGAGAGCACGGCGGCGAGCCCCGGATGAGTGAACGAGACCCCGGGTTCGGTGTAGGTATAGGGTCTCTCTTCAAGAGCGCGCTCAAGAAAGCCGAGTGCCGCGGTTTTCGACAGCGGCTCACGGTCGACCTTCACACAACAGCAGGAAGGAAGAGGAAAGCACGGAAGCCCTCGAGTCCCCCTTCACTTAACACCTCAAGCGAAAAATAGCTGGTGGGAGAAACCTAGCCCTCGTTCCTTGAAAGGGACGACAAAGTAACAGGACTAAAGTCAGTGACGACCTATAAGAATGCGGTGGTAAATGCACCGCTGTCCAACTACCGAGGGAATTTGTATTTATACGCAAGGTAATTATGTTCGCTTGTTTTCCTAGCGTCCTGGTGTATGGATACAAGCTTCTTTCATATCGGCCTCCCTCCGCGGGAACTTTCTTTTTTTTTGCTTTGTGCATGCAGAGAGGAGAAACAGGGCACTTTTGTGGGTGGAGCATGCACTGGTTTCTTTCGTTATCACCGAATATAAGTGCTTGTTAGGACCTCGGCCTCGTGAGCCTATAGCCCCGCGTTCAATTGTGCACCGTTGTGCTTAGGACATTTCGTATCATTGAGTTACTCACGATAAGCCTACCTTTCATGCTCCATATATGCATGTTATTGACAGACCAAAGTCGATTCGAATCAATTCGCTCTAATAGGCATTTGCTTACCTTAGAAAACGAAAAATAAAAGCCTGATGCCTCACCCAACAGATCATTCCATGCGAGAGTATCGGCGTGAGAAGGACTCGGTCATCCATGAATTCTGCATTGCATGAATTAGGGCTAAAGACGACGACGATTATGATGACGACGTAGACAACCACGTTTGCATTCATTTAATCGTCCTTATTCACCCCCATCCCCTACCCTTGTATGCCCTGAGGCATTTATACTCGCATTAAAAAAAAAACACGTTTGCACAAGGTCTGGACGTCGACGTCAAAACGTCAAACAGCGAGGGGAGCACTACGATGGTGCCACGACGAAGATGTCGGAAAGGCTGAAGTTGTATCGACGACTGCGCAACCGTTCGTATGACATAAACCCACGATCTCATAGTAGGCGGAAAGGAATAACAATAAGCAAATGATGATGATGATGTTTTTGATCATGAAGATGATGGTTGTGGTGGGGATGGTGGTGGTCGTAGTCTTTATTTATGACACTTACCCATTACGAGGGACTGGCCAACTATATCAAGCGTCCAGGAGGAAGCAGAAAACTGCCTATTACACTTTAAGGAGATGGGTGGGGGTGAGTGGAAATAAGCAAAATGTAGGATGCTAGAAACAAAGTATAACGAGTATTTGACAACCAATTTGACGAACTCCACATAAATTACAAGAATAGCGTTTTTTAAAAGGATTAGTTTCAGGACTGGACGAAGTATTGCTTGGCCCAACTTGTACCGCCAAGAAAATTTTATTGGATGCACATGAACAATGATACCTGCATCGGATGCCAAAAAAGATCGCCTGAAAGTACTATTAAGTCGCGCAGCTGTAAAATGGATGCTGCGACAAGAACTAAAGCTGCACCGTAGCATTTTTGCCGCTACAGTGTCGCCAGCGCAGAGTTTCTTCTGTTTTGCTAATTTTCTAATTAATTAACTACCGATCATTACCACTGCACGCTTACTGTCCTACATTGACGTTGTACACAGTTCTTCGCAGTAGGGAAAGCAGGTACCTGTATACGACTCTGGAACACGGCCTGTAAATACGGGAACACGGCTGGATAGAGGAGTGCTATAAGCGTACCCTTTTGACCGGGGCGGTGGGTTGCGCCACCAAGCTCTTGTTATTACATTGCCTAATGTACCACCTATGTTAACAGAGGAAAGAGAAAAGCAAAACCCACGATGAATTCCCATTACTAAACTTTCTGAACCCCTATTGGGAACTTTGCTTTTGTACGTCTCCGTTATTTGTCGTTTCCCCACTTCTCTTCAACCAATCTTCCAATCGCCTCTTGGTAGTTCCTACTGCGGACATGTTTCCCTTCCCCCTGCTCTCGCTGAACGAAATGGCTTCAAGGAGGCCAGAGGCGCCTAAATCGACCGCTGGGCAGATATCTTCACATTCTAATAAAACATCCTCAATGGTTTCCATAGCTTTAGCGCGCAGCAAGCGCATGCTTCTTCTTGCAAGTGCGTTTCCATACTTTTCTTCCACTAGTCTTCCAATCGCCTCTTACTATCTCTATTGCGGGCATGTTTACTTTTCCACTGTTCTCGCTGAACCTAAGGGTATCAAGGAGGCCCGTGGTGCCTAAATCGACCATTGGGCAGACGTCTTCACATTCTAATAAAACATGCTCCATCATTTCCCTAGGTTTACCACAGCAAGCACAAGCTTCTTCTTCATTCTTATATCTCGCTTTATAGGTGTGTGTTCTAAAGTATCCCGATCTCGCTTCGAAACGTAATGAGCTTCCTTTTGAGTTATCATAAATTGTTTCATGCCAGGAGGAGCAGGAGGAAACAACTTTATTAAATAGTAGGGGAATGGGGAGTCAGATTATGGGGGGGGGGGGGAGCTAGGCTAGCTGTCACCTTCCATTCCGCCAGCGTGGACTGTGATTCTTGGTCGACACTTCTCATGGCACCGCATAGATGGATGGATGGATGGATGGATGGATGGATGGGTGGATGGATGTTATGAGCGTCCTCTTTGGAACGGGGCGGTGGGTTGCGCCACCAAGCTCTTGCTATTATAGTGCCTAATGTCCTTCCTAGGTTAAACAATAAAAAAGAAAAAAAAAGCTCTATGAACCACCACACCCAAATTTTTCTGATCCCCTATTGCGAACTGTGCTTTTGTACGTCTCCGTCTTTTGTCGTTTCCCTGCTCTTCTTTCACTAATCGTCCAATCGCCTCTTACTAATGCCTATTGCGGACATGTTTATTTTTCCACTGCTCCTACTGAACCCAGGGGCTTCAAGGAGGCCAGTGGTGCCTGAATCGACCGCTGGGTAGGCGTCCGGTCATGGCAGAAGAGCGCCATCTATTTTTAGCACGAAGAAACGCACGCGCAGGCTCGTGGCCTCCGAGCGCCGCACAGTGTCGACGCGTGGCGTCTTATCTCGGAGGTAATAGAAGGTTCAGAGGGGCTCCCACCAGGTGGCAGTAACAACAAAAGTTCGTTAACGATTCGTAAGAGTTACTGCGTCTGGCTTCCTTCAAGGTTCGTTAACCAAGAGCTTCGAAGAGAGATGCTGCGTGCCTCAGGGGCAGTTTTAGACTTTTAGAACTTTTTTCAGACTGTTACCGGATGATAAGTACTTACACACACTCGGGTAACATTCGCTTACGATAACGGCAAAAAGAAACATGTAAGTTGTCTGCGCCTGGACGGAAATCGAAGGGATTGAAATCTGCTTTCCGTATATCAGAAGTTTAATTTGAGCGATGGACACACCACGTATCGTTTTCACTCGAAAAGCGTCCGAATGTTTTGATGTTACTTTGGTCGAAGAAAGACACCTCACTGCGCTCTGAGTTTAGGATTGTAGCTTCTCTTGCGCATGGTTGTGTTCATACACGAAAAAAAAAAAAAGCGGATGATTCTGCGCACTTCTCGCTTCCAAAATACCATTGCAGACTTTCAAGCACATCTCTTGCCGTCACGTCCGGAACTATAACGCGCCATGGAGCAGCAATATCTGTGCCTTCGTCAATGGAATCATAGTTTTCGCCACGAAATTCATCGATGATATCTTCAACTGCCTCATCAAAGCCGCTAACGAAGGCATCGTCTCAGGTCTCTTATTACTGGTGGTACGTGGGAACGAAGAAGTAAGGACAGCTTGACTGCAGGATACTACCTACTTCATAGGGCTCTCTTCCTGCTCGGGGATAATTATAATAAAGTCCTCATGGCGGAGGCACCATTGCAACTTAGACATGTTTACCCAGATTACCCTCCATTTTTCGTGTGTTTGTGATACGTGTTCTTCTTGTACACTTCTGATTATTAATAATACCATAATAATCTTATTGGTATTGTATTATTATCTTTTGTGATTATTGTTTATCAGTTCCCAATTTTTGTTTTCAACTTATTACTCACTTATTACATCTGTATGCGTTACTGCACTGCCCCCCCCCCCCTATGTAATACCCTCCTGCGAGAGGGCCTTTAGGAGTATTCTGAATAAATAAAATAAAATAAAATAATTTGCATAAGCTTTCCTACAACTGCCTGATTGATCGGATATTTTTCCGTTATTATAGCATCAACATTTGATATGTATGGAGGGTGTTCTATATGCCGATGGTGTAGGTGGTTGTTCCGCTTAAGGTTCCGCTTAACCGGAGTTTACAAAAGCATGGGTTCCGTTTAGTCGAAGTTTGCAAACGTTGAGCCTATGAGCGCCTCCCCCAAATTTTAATTTATGAGTTTATATCATCGTCATCATCATCATCATCAGCCTATTTTATGTTCACTGCAGGACGAAGGCCTGTCACTGCGATATCCAATTAGCCCTGTCTTGCGCCAACCGATTCCAACAAGCGCCGACGAGTTTCCTAATTTGATCGCTCCACCTAGTCTTCTGCCGTCCTCGACTGCGTTTCCCTTCTCTTGGTATCTCTATATATTTATTTTAAAATACCTTACAGGCTCTTAGATGCATTGAGTAAGGGGGAGGGGGTAGGTGTACAGGAAATGTGAATGCACTAGTAAAATAATACTAGGAGTACCAAGTCAAAACATAAATAGCAAGAAAAAGAAATGCATGTAACGCACATTATACATGAGTGGTTACACAAAACTCTCAAAATAAACGCGAGAAAACGCACTTTGAAACGTAATAATAATAATAATTGTAATAAGAAAACAAGCTACACGGATGGGTCATGCGGATGGGTACCATTGTGCAGCTTAGCCTGCATTCCAGATTAAGCGAGTTTTCCTGATGCGACGTCGACGGTATTTCGCGCGCGTGAATTACTCAAAATCGGGATGACAGCGGCTTCACTGACATAATTAGGTTCCCATTTCGGTTACGCTCAGGATTTGCTCTTAAAAGTATAACCCTCGACGCTGGGAAGAACAGCTGTGCATAACTGTCTTGACGAAGACGGGATATTCAAACACATCTCGCGGACTGTGCGGCAAGAGCACGGTAAAAAATGCTTCCATATATAGTCTTCTCACAGGGATCCCTGCTTGCGGAATTAAACCGTGAATGCCTGCCTGACAGGCCCCTCATGCCTGTTACAAGGTCTGTGGGGAAGAAAAAGAAAGCCTCATTAGCAATCCAAAACACTTACTCGAGCCACGCCCTACACCGTATCGTGTTAGCGTTACATCGCGAACGCATGTTAGCGCTAAAGCACGCATTTTATACGCTACATGTACTCGAACACTCTAATTAAACATAGTGCTCTTCTCATGCTTGGTACCGTAGAGACAACGTAACGCCATTATGCATTAAGTTAGCAATGACTAAGAACTAAAGCAGCGAAGTAACATTTACTTTTGTTATACATTTATGAAGAGTCATCAAGGACGACTGGCAAGTGGAAAGAAAAAGAATTTGATTTTCATGTCAAACAATTCTATATAATGGACTCGCGTTATGATTATTGAATATCAGCGTGTCTAATGCGACTACAAAGCGCATGAACCTCTCGAACCAGCTATACAGTCTCGCCACTTAAGAGCAAATATATTTACGGTCGGCCATAAAAGTTTCCAGGACGTGGGTTCCCATGACAAGTGTGAATGTCTTCTCTCTTAAAGAGCGACTTTTCTATATTTTCACGGATCGCTCAGCGTAGCTCGCAAAAGCGAACTACAGAGATACTTTGAATTTGTACCACAACCTGTGCGAAACGGGGGCAATGTCCAAACCGTCCACCTCACTATCACCTTTGGATGTGTGCTCTTCGTCGTAGGTCCCTGTTAGACATCAATGAGCATATCAAGTTATACACACATGTCTAACATGCAGGTTTCCCACTTCTTAAGCCGCAGAGCAACCTTACCAAAAAAAAATTAAAAGCAACAACGCGAGAGTGTATGTGGCCGAGCTTCGCGGGAATTCAGCTTTTCTTTGCAAATCCTGGATCCGCGGAAAACTTTTGTAGCCGATTGTAAATGAAGATAGTTACTTGTTCGGGTCAGACGCTCTGATTTCGTGCTTGTGATGGCTGCACCGTCGAAACAACCCTTATTTGCGCAGCTTTATTGCGCCCGATGATTCTCAACTAACAAATAACGCCTCCGCTGAACAGTCACCTCTGTAGTGATGTCGCAAGAGTTGTTCCGAGCTGCCTAAACGCCGCGATTAGGTCAGCAAAAGGCCAGTGCTCGATCAAGGAGGTTTCGTAACCCTTCACAAATCATCTGATAGCGGAACTCCATGGCACGTTTCTGGTGCTATTTACACACGGTCCCGTACGGTGCCGTCGTGATTTCTTGCTTGCAATGGCCTCGGAACGTACCCCGCTTTTAGTTCCTTTAAAATGTAATGTAACCGTTCTGTATCAAATACGATTAGCCTGACCCGAGAAGCCGCTGCCAAACATCAGTTATGCCACGGAACTTACTAGGATGTTTCATTGCGCGGTGATCGTTGTCATGGCTCTCCTACCATTTTTCAATACAAAACTCAAGTGCAGATAAAACACGTTGATGTAAGCTTTCTGGTATGTTTTACCCTTTTCCTAAAGAAAACGCCAAACCTACGTTGTAGACTGTAAAATAATTTACTCCTTTAAAGTGAAAAAGGGTGTAAATGTGCTAACTCACACCCTTCAGGTGTAATATAGATAACTGACACCCTGCGGGTGTGAGTTACAGACACATTTACACCCTTTTCACCTTTAAGAGTGTAAATTATTTTACAGGTAGTTACGACTTTGCCGATGATGGTCGCTTTTCGGGTTTTTCCTTTTCCGGTCACGGAACTTCCGGTATCACCGTTTCGTTCCCGGAAGTGCCGGACACGATCGAGGTGCGCGAGCCGCCTATAGCGCCCTCTCTTGATGGGCGTCCGCTCGTCGTTGCGCAATGGAACGGGCATGACCGTTGAAAAAAAAAAAAACAGTATGGTCTTGATAGAAAGCGCAATTTGAAGCGCAATACTTGAAGAAGGTCCATTCTGGAACACGTTAAGAATGTTTAAACTCTGCAGCGACAAAGCACCACGTACCTGAACTGTTTGATGGAATCAACTGCCAATGGAGCAACTACCCGAGGGACCTCATCTACGGCTATTTTCCTTCATTATTGGACACCGATCGAGTCAGGAAAGCGTAAAAGTAGAGCAAAATATATTGCCGTCAGTGATTATTCTCAAGTACAACAGCGTTCGCGAGATGTTCGAGGAGAAAATTCTTGCTTGCGAATTAACAGATTCATTGATGATTTTGGCGGGTCAGTGGCCGCCATAGCAGAGGAACCTCTTAAGCCTGCCCTTGAAGTTGGCCCACTTCTTGATGATGGCGTAGAGGACGTTGCCCGGACAACTGCTGCAGTTGGCGTCTCGGTGACCGTGCAGTGAGTACCCTTCCTGGATCATTCCCTACGTCCATGAGAGATAGCACCAAGGAAATGAGGCGAGGTTTTTTTTTCATTAAAAAAATCCTAGGTTAAAAAAAATACCGATAAACATATTCCTGCATATACTCTAGAGGCTGACTGGCGAATCGCCAGTCAGCCTCCTCATATAATGAATTCTTGTTCTCTTGCGACGATCTAATAGAATATCACCTTTGCTTTCTACATAATAATCTTCAACCCTACTTTTGCACTTTCTCGGCTAGGGTACTAAATCATTTGTTCCAACACATCCACATCGTTGCTGAATAGGATCGTGTCATCTGCAAACCGAAGGTTGCTGAAATATTCGCCGTTGATCCTCGCCCCTTATTCTTCCCAGTCTAGTAGTTAGAATACTTCTTATAAGCATACAGTAAAGGGCATTAAAAATATTATGTCTCCTCCCTTGACCCCTTTCTTGACAGGTTTTTCTCTGCATTTCTTGAGTAGAATTGGGGTAGCTGTGTAAATTTTGTAGATATTTGCTGAGATATTCACGTACGCTTCCTGTTCTCCTCTACTACGAAACATCTCCACGACTGCAGATATCTCTGCTGAATGAGATACCTTTTCTTGATCGATGAAAGCCATTTGGATTGGTTGCTTGTACTGCAGACAGGTTAGTGGTTCGATGAGGGTACAGCTGAAAATACAGTGTTCACGGAAAGGATGAACACCAGCCGTGGTAGCTTAGGGACTATGGTGCTACGCAGCTCAGCTCGAGGTTGCGGGTTCGTTCCGGGCCATCTTTTCATAGGGGCGACATGTAGATGCGCCCGCATACTTTGAGTATGGTGCACGGTAAAGAAACCCCGGGTGCCAAAATTGATTTGGCCTCTCCCACTATGGCATGATTCGTAATCTGATAATTATTTTAGCAAGTACAACCCGGGTATCTTTTGTTTTGTTTGCCCCTTCACTGCAGAGGGACAAAAGGGAGCACTACGTGGCATTAACGTCAACGACAAACGGACTCAGCAAACTAATTTCGGAGCTTTCAAGTTGCTGCAGCAGTAAAAAAGATGCACGAGTACAAAATGATGCATTTGCGCGCTTCACTTATCGTCTGAATTAACTAATCACGTATTCGCACGCATGCAAATAGGTGGAACGGCTGTCCACCACTCGCAACGCACCTCTTTGACGCCGCAGGAGATCAGCTTCTTGGCCGCAAGCAGCATCTTTTGGCTTGGCTTGGCTCGGTTGAAGTCTCCCACGAAGGATATGGCGATGCCCACGCGGTTGTAGCCAAGCGTATGGGCGCCTTCGCGTCCGAAACCACGGCCCTCGTAAATGAGGCCGTCACCGCCCACTAGAAAGTTGTAGCTGATGTCTGGCCAGCCTGCGTGCAACATTTAACGGCTTCTGGCGTAAAGCAACCTGATTATGCGTTAGCGAACACTAGGAAATTTGTAATAGAAGGATATATAAGTGCTGTGTATTGGATTTCGTTTTCGAAGAAAACGGCAGCTATATATGACTTCTCTAAAATATCGTAGTTGCACTCGACATATATATTATTCAAGATGAATTTATTTTTTAATAGTTCCTACTAAAAGGGAATGATTCAAGAGTGCGTTTGAAACAAACAGGCATTTTATCCCTTGGATAGAAACACGCACCGAGTCAGTCTAGCTATAAACGTATTCAGAAGCTTCGCATAATATTGAGAACGATTCGAAAATTATTTTACAACAATTCCATTATGAGCACTCGCTTTAGAATTCCTTGTTCATGCACTGTCTTAAGCGATTTTATTGTATTAGGCGGGTTCCTGATTCGAATCGCCGACAGTTAGCTGTCGTCCTATTGGGCTCATGTTCGATTCAGTGTCATTTCCCACTTTCCTTTCGGATCGTGTCACCATCTTGTATTTATATTTGATTCGCTCACTGTCATTATTTGATCAGTATCTAATTCGGATTGAAAACCGCTATACTCGCAGACCTCTACATATGGCAAGTTGTATTTGTCGATATCGTTTTGTTGTGGTTCTTGCAAGAAAGCTTGTGCATTTCATCGATTATCTGCGGTCTTCTTGTAGATTAAAACTAAACCCCATTCTAATACAACTGCAAAACGTGAGATAAAGTTTGGAGTTCGAAGTTCGAAATTCACTTGTGGTGCAAGAAGAAACAAGCATACATTTTCAGCAGTGCAGTAGAAGGTCCCAAAGTAGAACTGTCCGGGGGACCTCCTGTTTCATAGTGCATGCAAGATGATGATTTAAACAGCAGCAGGATGCATCCAACAACTCATACACACAGCATAAACTTACATACAAACTCACAACATAAAATAATAAAATGCAGAACATGTGCTCACAAAAAAAGAAAGGTGATTTCATTTCTTATTCACATATTTCAACAAACGAAAGCAAGCACTCATTTACGCACAAGAAGAAAAGCTTGTCAATTGGGCTAAGTGTAATGCGTCACTTGTTACAACGCTTTACGTGCCACTTTTGGCAGGCACAACTTGGTGTTAATTCTTCTGTTAGCACAGAATGCTTTCAAAGTTGTGACAAAGGAATCTATAGGGGAATCTGAAGAGATCCAAGAACGAACTGTTATTCTGGACATTATTGAATTCGGCCAATTTTTCAAATGCTTCACTGGCGGCGTTTTCAGCCAATCAAAGGGCTGTAGCAGCCCTCCTGGCCAATCAGAGCTCACTAGAGGGCGAATTGGACAATATGGAGGAATTTCGCAATGCATAGAGTATCGTCTCCGATGCATACAGATAAGGTATCTTAGGCAAGTCGTTGTAAAGCGCTCTTGCAGCACTGTACATGTGTCGTCTATTGTCGAAGCAGAGATTTATTGCTAACATAAGTCGTTTTGAATGACAATAGTTATAATCCTAAATATCGCTGTGAATAGCCTCAGGTATGTATATAAACGAGAAGAAAGGGGTTAACTGAGGGGCCCGATTTGTACTAATCATATTATGAGAAGCCAACAAACAAGGACACCAAGGAAAACATAGGGGAAAAACATGTACATAATAATTGAATTAAGGAAATGATAAATGAATGGCAATGCAAGTTGATCAAGAACTTGCCGTAGGTGGGGAACAATCCCACGTCTTCCCAGTACGCGTGCAATACTCGCAGCCTATATATATATATATATATATATATATATATATATATATATATATATATATATATATATATATATATATATTACAGTAGCTTGAGTGCCGTAACTGTATGATGTAATAATCTTCATCATCATCAGCCTGGCTACGCCCACTGCAGAGCAAAGGCCTCTCCCATACTTCTCCAACAACCCCGGTCATGTACTAATTGTGGCTATGTCGTTTCTGCAAACTTCCTAATCTCATCCGCCCATCTAACTTTCTGCCGCGCCCTGCTACGCTTCGATCCCTTCCCTTGGAATCCAGTCCGTAATCCTTAATGACCATCGGTTATCTTCCTTCCTCCTTACATGTCCTGCCCATGCCCATTTCTTTTTCTTGATTTCTGATTTCTTGTAATAATCTTATTTTTCATATTTCCTGACTTCCGCCAATCCGAGTTCACCGCAGATCGCTGATTTAATGGCGGTGTCCGCGGATACATGACGATGCTTCACACTTTGAACGAAACTGGCAGACTTTTTAAACCATACTTTGATTGCGCTGACACAAGCGTGCAATTGTTTCGTGGAACGCCTTTCATCGCCGACACAAGCGTGGAACGCCTATCAAAAAGAAGTCTTACGGTTGGTGTCCATGTGGTGTTTCTGGTAACTTCGCACGAGTCGGGTGCAACTGGTCCTGTGCTTGCACTGGGGTCCCGCGGTGTGGTGGATGAAGACGTGCTCGGCTCGAGGGTTCTTCATGGCCACCTCCACTCGCGGAGGCCTCGCGCCCCAACCATTGCGGGAGACGATGGTGACGCCCGGACATTGTAGGGCACCTGGGGGTTTAAGACTGTAGTTAAGACGAGGCTTTAGGTCATGGGCAACTCCCATTCCTCTCTTCGAACGCACGTGAGACGTAGAAAGGCTCTCGAGCAAACGCGAATCAAATCTGTTAATTTTCAGAGAGAAATCGTAATTCTGCTGTCTGTGTGGAAGCAGAATTCATGACGTCAGTGCATTTCGCGAGAATTTCCGGTAACCTTAAAGAAACACTAGAAAGAAGCAGTAAGTCAGTTTAGGTGATAAAACATACTGTTTCAATACTCTATGTTCGTCATTTTTCCGCTATAAGTTTCATTATTGGAAGGGAAGGTGAAGGTCAATCAAGGTTAAGTTTTTTTAAAGATTTGCGCTGAAACCTGAGCACACGGATGCCAGAATGACGTCAAGAATTTCACAACGTCTTTTTTTTTTGTGGTTGAATCGTTGTGGCTCAATAAACGTTGTTGAAACTTGGTATGTTTACTGTTCCACCTCTCTAGAATGCATTGTCGTTCAACTATATATTGACTATTCAAAATGAAGAAGGATCTTTCATTCAAGTAGCGGTGCGTCCAGCAAGAGCCTCTCCGCCAGTCCCAACAACTTCTAAGGCGTCCAGGGGATACATCGTCGTAGTTACCCTTAGCATCAAGGAATATGACAGTAGTGATTATTATAGGTGTTTCCGGGCCTGGACAGGTGTTTCAAAGAAAGCAGCGTTATCTATCGATGAGCGTCCGCATCGAAATCCAGGCTCTACCTATGGATACACGTTGGTAAATTCCAAGTTCTACACTAACCGTATCAGGATCATTCTCTCTGTTGCCTTGCCGGTGCATCTGGCCAGTGCTATTGGACGGTAAGATGATGGTTTCAAGGTATATTTGCCATCCTTGAGGAATGGGACAGGGTGACTGCATTTCCACCTAATAGGGACCAAGCCGTCACGCCACAATGCGGTGCATAGGCCAAGTAGTGCATCTAGGGCTTCTTGACCAAGGTTTGCAAGCGCAGGGTATATGACACTGCCAGGTCTTGGTGACGAAGAACGCCTGCACCCACCTAGCAGCAGGTGCAGCCTCCACTTATTCCATGGCAAAAGGGGCCTCCATACGCGGATATAGAGAGCCAGGGCTAACAATAGCGACAGGTGTGCAAGGCTAGAGCTTCTGGACGGCGATCCTTGGGCAGTATGCCCTTCTGCTACGTCGACTAATTGGCGTCCTTGACAGAGGACTAGAGATTTAATTAAATGAATGGCGCTGATGAGGAGCTGTTCGAAGTGCACTGACTGTTCTCAAGGAAACCGACCGATCGATTCTTACGCGGCTTAAGAGGCCCACAAAAAAGACTTTTTAGCGTTGATTTTTACCAGCGCACCAATGCGACGCTGAGTTTTCTTTTCAATGCATCTGGACTCTCTAAGGTCGCAAACAGATTTAGTCCGTTTGAATCATCGCTCCACTCGCCGGCGGATGTCGAGAAGGCGCTGTATTTCCGCCTCAAAGAAAGCGGTGTACTTCGCCAGTGGTCGAAATGAACGCCTAGCATCCAGCACGGCCTCTGCGATATGAATTTTCAGTGCCAGCGAAAAAACCTTCGCGGCATGCGCTTTCCATTAGTCGTTTAAACACGGAACAATCTATTGTTTGTTGAAGATTTCATGAAGTCGCTTTTGCAAGACCCTGTATCTTAAGATAGGTGGGAAATGTGGACGCTGCCTGTGAGACATCGCGATACGAAAGCTAGGCCTAAACGGCTGCTGTGCGTACGGCTGCGAAGAAATGAGAGACCACCCACCTTGGTGGCGTAGTGGCTCTGGTGTTGCCATGCTAAGCCCATGGTCGCGAAATGAAATCCGGGGTCGCGGTGGCCGCATTTTAATGGGGGCAAAATGCAAAAGCGCCCGTGTCCCGTGCATTGGGGGCACGTTAAAGATGCCCAGGTGGTCAAAATTAATCCGGAGTTCCCCCACATACGGCGTGCTTCATAATAAAGTCGCGGTTTTGGAGCGTGAAACCCCGAAATTCATTTCAAGAAATGACAGACCATGGCATCGATTATGCAGCAAAGTTTGTGGTTACAGGCAATCTAGTCTTATTCCTTTGCAATTTACTTTGGGGCTTCCCCAATTCAAATGATGCGTGGTATAGTGCCCAACAACAATCCATAGGCTAGAGGTACCAGCTAAAATGTCTCTCTGTCTGTCTCTTAACACGACTTGATGAAGAAAGGTGAGCGCTCAGTATAGTAAACGTAAGCTTGTTTTTTCCCGGTCAAACAGACATAATGTCATGAGGCCGCACTGGATGAAGAACATATGTGAGTTTGCACCTTAGGTAGTGATAGCTTTGCTAATGTCATTTTACAAGTCAATGACACAAAAGATATAGAGTCGGTTGGCTTTTTTGTAGGTTCGGTGCAAAGAGAACGACAATGGTAGCTCGACTGTTCAAAACGTATTGGCGAAAGTTGTAAATACGCTACTTATGTCCGCGGGCTTTTCCACTGCCAAATAAACGCTTCCTTGATTTGTCTGAGGAACTACCGAGGTGGTAGAGCCATAGTGTTTGCTATTTAAGGTTCGCAAGAACCGGATCCTGGCCGTTCAACACTTTCAGTGCATGCATGTGCCAGTTATCATCACGCGAACGACTTTCATTAGAGACTTGATGATTTCGATGACTTGCTTATCTTGATGGGGGCGAAATGCGGAAACACCCGTGTACTTAGATTTAGGTTCACGTTAGCGAACCCCAGGTGGTCGAAATTTCCGGAGTCCTCCATTACGGCGTGCCTCATCATCAGAAAGTGGTCTTGACACGTAAAACCCCATAATTTAACTTAATTTTCAATTTGCTGCTCTTTACCTTGTACTCGATCTGCGGCGTCATTGGTGCGTCTGTAATCCACTGTGGGTTGTTGCGCTGGAGGGCGTAAGCCGGAAGTACCGTCACACATTTCCAGTAGATGTGTTCACTCCGTCACTAGCCACCATGTATTTAATGCGGGTAACCGGTTCGGATGCACCAGCTGGAGGAAAAATTGTATTTCATTCAACGGGATCAGTACTCTTAAGAGACGAAGACCTTTAGGTGGGCACGACGCCGGCTCACTTTGGCGGCGGCCTCTTTGTGCGTTGAGTTGTCTCTCACCATTTGTTTGAGGACTTTCAGCTCTTTGTTTTGTGTCGTGCAGTTTTTCGACTAGGTTTCATGGGTATTCAGAGGAAGTGGTGCAGGTAAAGTCAGTTGCGCGGTGAGCGTCTGCATTGTGCTGCCCAGGGCATTTTAGGCACATGGTAGAATTGTGGCATATATCACTGAGCATCCTGACCATCGGACAGTTACGGCATTGATAGGTCTCGGAATGAAAGGCCGCACTGCACTGATGAAGAAAAAGTTCAACTTTCCCGTGTGACCATGCGATGTTTCCCTTGAAGGCAATCTTTACACAGCGCTGTTCTCCTAGGTGACAGAGCTGAATAATAATTCCTTTCTCTGCAGCTGGTTCTGTCACAGTAGAGAGGTTCTTGTCGATGAGTTAGTTACTCATTCACATCGTAAGTCGCAACTGAAGAAATATCGCTGCTCTGCGGCAGAATTCCGCGGACATTTATTGTGCCCAGCACTCACTATATACTCACTATATGCACATATATACTCACTATATGCACATAACGCGGCTCTGTTCTTGACGTGGCCTACGATAATATTCTCTCCAGTGTTACTTCTCACATCTGTACTGTCACTTGGAAGAAGCGCCTTCAATGATCCACATAATGGCTTGCCTGCTTAGGCGATTCAGGTTGTCGATTGGCGTCTCTGACATGACGCGGATGGTGTGGACCGTAGCAGCATTCTTTTCTATCTCCGTCGGTCTTTGCTTAAGACCATAGTGCAGTGACGATTCTCCTCTTTTCTTTTCGCCATGCAACTGTCAAGTAGTCACCGTCGTCGGACACATTTTCTTCTGAAGTAAAAATACAGCAGGGTGTCCTCGATGTCTGCGTCACTCGTGAGGTGGTTGCGCTTCCTCGGAGCACTCGATTGTGTGACGTCTGTCTCGTCTGAACGCCCAGCTGACTTCCCTTCCATCGCCGAAAACGCCCCAAAACACTCGTGAAAATGAGAGAAGTAGAAATCGGCGTTCCACACAAGATTCACTAGGCCGTCTATATGGACACAAAAAAAAGAGGGAGAGAGAGATTACCTGTTTTAACGAGCCCGTTCGCAAGCAACACAAATGCGACCGCAGCGAGCGCGGTGAGTTCGCGCGTCATGGTGAGCTCTCCGGGGGCCTTCCTCGATCTGACGAGTTCGCAGCTGTTGAGCTTTGATGTCGTTCACGGGTACAGCTGCTACGCTTCCAATATGCAGAAGTTGTCACGCAAAGCTTCCACACTGCCCCCTTGAATGCAGATACTTTTGAAACAAATGCTCGCTCGGAGATATCATGAGCTAATCGGAAATACAGAACAAATAAACAAATAGGATTCACAAGTGCCGGTGATAGGCATCGCGTAGTGTACGCAGTGCTTTGCTGGTGGTGCGTCACGCACAGACCTGTTTGAGACAAATAGACTTTGTCGTACAGATTAGGCACGTTATGGGGCATGTTTATTGACGAGCATGACGCCAAAAGTTACCTAAGTCTGATTCGCGGAGGGCAGCATCCTGAAAATATGCGCCGAGAAATTACCTCAGCGTGATTCGAGGAGGACCGTGCCTTTAACCTTGGCAGGACAAAAAAAAACTGCTAATATGTAAAGGGGGACAGCCTGGGGCACAAAGAAATTCGACAACTGGACGATCTAGAATATGTTGGGCACAAGACAACACAAGACAAGACAACACCCTGAGATCCCGGAAGCGTACCCATATCGCGTGGGAAAAAGAAAATACCCTCTGCGACAGCCAGCCATCCGTGGCCCTTCTTGAAAAAAAAGTTGCCTTTGTGCACAAAGAGCCATATTGATAATACACTGCGGAATCTGTCACTTAGAACATCTTGGAGCAAGCCGGTGAACATGGCTGTTTTGGGGCTTGTTTAAAGGTGCGCATGGGTTTGCCATTGCCCTAATAATCGATGTTTTTTTTTTCCAATAAAACTTACAGCTGTCCTACAGCTCTTTGTTATCTAAACAACTTTTTCTCTTGTTGTAGAGTTGAGTTGAGTGGTTGTAGGCTACTGGTGAGATTAGCCTTGCAGTTGCTGCCGGCAATTGCTCCGTCGTAGCGACACTTAAAATAAATAAATCACATAAATAAGACACAGACCTCACAATTACAAATAGTCACTCCTAAGTTCACCATGTGGAGGCAAAATCCGTGTCCTGCAGGTACCTTAAAAGAAGCCGAGTGACCTCCTTCCTACACAACTGGCTCCCGCGCGGGAAAACAATGTCCTGAAGACAACTGTGAGGGACTCCTATCTTCTTGAGGGACCCGAATAACACAGAGTTCGTTACATTATTGCAGAATTTTGTATCCAATGTCCCCTCTTGTGCCTGATGCCTGTAATACAGAGCAGCCAGCACTTGATAAGTAAAATAAAAGTAAAAGTTGTTCGTCAATGTTTGTCCAGTTTGTTCATGTTCCTCTGAGTAACGTGTACAGGGCGCAGTTTTATACCTCGTGTCAATCGAATATGCTGACGAAACTCTGGCTGTGGACACTGGAGATCCTTGCTTGGATAACGACGCTGACTAGAGCAAGGATAGAAGATCGATGCTGGGTATTCATGACAGCTCTAGAGCATGGCGGCGCGTATGTCTCCGTAGCTCACTGCACAAATCTGTTTTCAGTTAATGATTCGATACATTACGAGGTCGTGGGCTCGATCCCGGTCATCCCGCTGGTGTACTGGGTTTCGGTGCATACACAGTAAGGAACCCTAAAGTGGCAAAAAAAAAAATTTGAGCCATAATATCCTATGCGGCGTCCCCCACAACTAGGATTCTGAGTATACCGGAGTTAATACTTTTGGGTAAATACGGAGGTCGTCTTTCGTAATTTATTATTATATTTTGCATTCAATTTAACGTGAGATTACACGCCCCAAAATCAGTCTTTTCTTCTTTTATTCATTCCTTCCAAAATATAGGCAACTGTTCTCTATATAATGCAAGAAGACACTGTCGCTATTAGAAAAGCTTTATTGAGCGAATGGTACAAGAATCATTGTCGCTACGTACAAGTTGGTGTAATGTATACAAGCATACCTTCCGATGTTTGCATCCGCAACTATGGCATGCTCCTTCTTGATCACGGTGCGGAACATAAAGAACACACTTTCAACGTTCGCCCTATATATACTAGGAAGGCTGTGAAAAACGTGAAAAAGGCCAGTCGAGGTCATGCATGCGGCAGAGCAGCATTAGCCCAACAACTTTCTTTTTTTTTTGTCACATCGTACGCCTGATACTGCGAAAAGTCTGTAAAGAGCGTTAAAATCAGATGGCATATCCCGCGGAATGCCGGCCCTCTCATAACCACTCATAAAGAACCAGTAAAAGGTGGTTGGAAGATTGGTGTCCTAACATTGTAGCAATGACACATACAGTGAAGAAACGTAAAAGCCTAATTTGCCACAGACTGAAAGCGTAGCGCGCACTATGCTGCTTCTGTTTCAATCCATTATCTCATTTGAGAACGAATTTTATGCTTAGACAGCGAAGAAATTTGACATATTAATGTAATGATTGAGCTTGGTGGCGCAAGCCACCACCCCACTACAGAAGAGCCGCTCCTAGCATTCATCCAGGAGAGGTCTGCGCGTGTCCATGCTGTGTACTCGCGGAGTGGAAAGCGTTTGTAGCGCCGCCGAGTGAGAGAGTGTGGCGCACCTAGTAGGGCTGCGCGTTTGTATACTCTTTCTTCTTCCCCATCTAGAGTGCAAAATAATTTGCATCCTTACAAGTAAATAGTGGTGTAAATCAGTCTATAACTCACACTCTTACACGTCTTTGGCACGCGCTTATGGCTCTGTTTTTTTCTCCTTCTTCCCCATCTACAACGTAAAATATTATTGTCTTGCTTTAGCCCAACTCAGTTCGAGTATGAAGGAAAAAAGACAGGTGACAGGATGAGCACTATCACGCCCTCACCCTCTAGAGGCCCAAGAACTATACCTATTGTAACATTAGGGCTATTCAGTCTCCCCGACTTGTACAATTAAACCTCTCTCTTTCCTCGTGTCAATGTTCCCGGAAGACTTCTCATTAAGCCCTCTGGAACAACACAAAGTTACAATAGCCTACAAATTTATAGAACCTTCCAGCTGGCACCGGTGTTGCTATTAAGTTGGAATTTTTGACAAGTAAATTTTATTGTTCATGTGCAACAAAAAAAAAAGCCTATACATGAGCTCAACGCATGGCGCACGTTATCTATATCTGAACACATGAAGAATATGTGCTTATAGTATACTACGTGACATAATACTTCCTTTTTCGTGGCTTACTTGACTGCCAAAAATGCATGACCAGAAGTTTTCTGGGGTCATGAATGCACTGCTGCCACAGCGTGGATGAAAAGGGTCTTCACATATGCATAGCATCGGGTCGCTCAGCATTTCTTCGGTTCGTTGCGTGGTCGTTGGCGCTGGACTTTTAATTGAGTTTGCATTGGGGGAAAGCTTCGCGTTCAAGCATCTTTGTTTAAAAAAAGGGACTTTGATTTTTCTTTCTTTTTTTGTCTGCTGTGTCTATTCAATTATGCAGCGACGAGAGAACACCCACCTCACTCGCCTCATGTCCCACATGTATGTGGATCATCGCACTAAATCATTATGTCATCATTAAATCATTAAATCATGTCCGAGCCCTTTACGTTGTTCTCATTATTTATATTTTCCTTCTCTATCGCCCATACTGCAGCGTACCCAGCTAGCCTTCGTCATTCCTGTACTCCGTTTCGTATTGAATCTTACATTGCAGGAAACACTCCGTAATCCACGCAAGTAGCGCGGCCGTAATGTCCCACTCCGTGTGTTTGTTACTGCGGTTAGTTTTGATACGGAACGGTTTATACGGAACTACATTATGTATTGCACCTATAGCTAGTGAACGTACGGTTACGTGAATATACGCATCATTGGATCTTTTTTTTTTGCGCTTCCAGTTTACGACGTACTACGCTTTGATCGCGGGAGCAAGCGGTCACTCAGCTACAGGTTCGGCGGTAAATAGATCGGAGATTTGCGACGCTTTCTATGTAACAATTACGCCCCACTTTGCGACACAAAAGCTTCAGGCTTAATGTTGCGTATAATTACATGACGCGTGTCTGTCTTTCGCGTGTAAGGCAATGCTCCTTGCTTGCGAACATGGAGTTTCTCACTATAACACCTAGAGGGTAATCTGGCGCCACCGTCTATGGGAGTTTCTTAAGGGGGCACCGTGCCGTCATGGGAATGACGGTATATGTGTCTGCGAGGCTCGTGTTGGCTGGTGTTGTAAGAGGCTTCGTCTAAAACGTGGATATGGCTACGCAAATAACGCGTTCTCAAAGTAAAATCTTCATAAAATGTTTCCATTCACGCAGATTACATCTTTACTCGCCCACGATGCATGACCAAGCGAAGAAAAGCCAGAACATACGACCAACTGTTTCAAAGCGAGCGCGAGCCTTGTCGTCTGTCCTCCAACTTTAGCGTCCCGCTGATAATTTTTTACGTAACATGTAGTCGTACACACAATAACAAGTTCTCCTAGTTAAACAAAACATGTTTTCGCGTAATAATAAAGCCAAAACAACTTTTTACGTGCTCTTTTAGTAGAATATGAATCATTGTGACAGACGGAACAGTACTTGCCAAGCGCGTCTTCGAGGTGTCCTGTCTCTACGAGAACGATGCCAATCCGAAGTCACAACATACCGGCATTCCCATGCATACCACAGCGCAGCAGCGCCAGATTTCCGTCTAGGTAATGTAGTGAGAAACTCTATGCTTGCGAATGCGAGCACTGAAGGAAGTCTCTATCCTTTGTAAGGTGCATCGATTCGCGCGCCCCCTAGTGTGCGCGCATCACAACGCACCCTACTTTGTAGCATTGATTGCTACGTTTGAAGCACAATGTACAGGCGCCGACAAAAGTGGTATACTCCACGCAGATTGCTACTGCAGCGGCGTCGCTCGGCATTTTGGCGAGCTGAAGCACGAAACATTGACACGAGTCAAGCGACATGCTTGCACATAATTAAGGGCACCCATTGGCTGTCTCGATCCCAGATGCTGCCTGGCCTGTAGATGGCGTTGCGATGCAGTTTGCCGTTGCTCCGGCTCCCGCTGCGTGCAGTATACCACTTTTGTCGGCGCCCGTACGTGAACGATAGCATTTCCAGTCATCTATCAGCTAGGATACTTGCGCAGAGTCCACCTATCTCCATATCTCCTTGGACATCAGCGGTTCCAGGGCACGCTTGCCCCCTGGTGCGGAGATCGACCCACACTGGGACATATCACGTGACAGTGTGGGAGTCACCTTCAAACAGCCGACTCGCCATTCACGCTAACCTCGAAACTGCTCGTTGCCGTGGGAGACGCGACTCGCGGACTGCGATCTGGACCAGGCAAACAGCGCTTCTTGATCTGACCCGTGTGAGCAGCCCGCGCCAGTAGAGCCCTGGACGAAGGGCCTCATCCCTTAGGCAGCCTCTTCCTTTCCGTTATTTCCTATCTTCTTCAATAAAGTTTTCCACCACACGTACCTTTCATTTCACTTTCCCTCTTGCCTCATTGTAACTCTCATGTACATTCTCTTTCGCAGTTGCACGCTCGTGCGGTTTTAACGCGACAGCGTTAAGGAGCTCGTGTCGCAGAAAAGCCGGTGTCGTCGGCGTCGGTGTCGGAGTCAGCGGCGTTGGCCGTGAGCGATAAATCCCAGAAGGCACTTCATAAATAAAAAACATCTTGCAAGATGGGCTGTTGGGAATCGAACCAGGGTCTCCGGAGTGTGAGACGGAGACGCTACCACTCAGCCACGAGTTTTTTTTTTTTCTTTATTGCCTGACTTTGACAAAGAAAGAACAGCAATAGCAATACATAAAACAAAACATAAAAGATACAATGGACACGTCGTATTGACATAAACAGCCTGGTGGGAGGCTGGCTTCGTCACATTAAAATTCATTTAGAGCCATCAATGGCTCCACCCTTGACAGCCACTCGGGGGTATCCCCACCGGCCTTCAAAATCTCAACAAACCGATGCACAGTTTCACGGAAATAAATTCGCGTTGGTCGTGCGTCGGGATCGCAGTAGTATCCTGCCATTCGAGAGCGCCAAATACTGTGGAGGCCAATTAAGATTATTAAATCAAACGGAAAACCATCCTCGTTGGCAATGGGTAGATACCGTATTCCATGAGGGTCGAGGGGAAACTGTTTCTTTAACGTTCTTTGTAGTACGTCCCAAAAAAATACCCCTCCCCAACAATGAAGAAAAACGTGATCTATCGTTTCTGGTTGTTTGCAGATAAGGCAGTGAGATCCCCATGGAAGAAATAAGCCCTTTTCCTGTAAAAACATTTTTACTGGCAATGTTCCAGTGTGTAACTTAAAAAAGAAGGTTTTAATTCCGAGTTCGTTCCTTCGAAGCAGGACAAAATCGCCTCTAGTGAATGCGGTGTTGCCTTCGAAACCTGCCGTAGAAAGTTATACTGCGGTGTATATCGGTACTTATGACCATATAACTTACAGAAGTCGCAGTTTTACGAGTAGCGAAGTACGTTGCCGCTAAATTTCTTCTGCGCTCTGCGCACACGCAGAGCCATCTTGCGACAAACACAGAAGGCCCCCTCCTCGCAATGTACGGCGCTGCCCCGACACGTGGCGCGCTACTCACCCCATGACCGCGTCCGCATTCATGGCGCGTCGGGGCCCGGCTATCTCTGCCGATCGCGACGTTTGGCTGGCGTAGCGCGTTTGAGTGGGTGGTGCGAACAGGATGCGATAACGCTATGGCGTTCCACTCTTGAAGGTGAAGCTTAGGCCCGTATTCAGAAACAGAACTTAAGTAGGGCGTCAATAAGTGCGGGAAAAGTACAAGTGTTAGGAAAGTTTTAGGCGAGTTCTTCAAAAACGACACTTAAGTACAGTAAAAGCTCGTTAATTCGAACCGCAAGGGGAAGCCGCTTCAGTTCGAATTAACGAAAGTTCGAACTAACGAAAGTGAAGGAGGGCAACAGTACACTGCGATTTGGATGCAGTAGGGCATGTCAGAAATTTGGTGCCTCAGAAAGTGATGGCGTGTGCCGTGGGCACACGCCATCTTCAAGTCGAAGCTCTGGGTCCGACTGTGCCACACCACCGATGTCCACCGAAACGAACGTTAGCCGAGGCTTAACACCATCACAATGAATCGCGACGGCCGATACCTCCTAAGCTGAAAACAGAGGTGCACAACCGATGAAGACTGCCGAGACAAAGACGCTGAACATGTGAAGGTGGCGAAGGCCCTGATTCGTTGGTTCTTGATTGCAAGCGCAACTGCGACGTACTTGATTCGCTGTGTTTTGGAGCTTGCCGTGCCATCTCCGCACAACATTAGCAGCTGTACAAGATTTGCAAAGCCTCCGAGATTCGCAATGGGCAAGAAGTCTCGAAGGTTACGTAGAACGGAGAGGCGGCTGCCGCCGCTGCCTTCTGGCTGACCCCGCTTCGGTTAGATTTTTTTCCGATTTTGCCTTCTCTCGCCGTTCTCTCCGTTTCGGAGGCAATACAGCCTTGTGTGTAGGCAGTAGGCACGTTTCTCTGGCCGTGTGCCAGGCCAGCGTAGTTCGAATTATCCGTGAAGGTACCTTCTCGCGTTCGAATTAACGGACTTTTTTATGCATAGACTTCTGTGGAGCTTGGCCGGACCAGATCGTACAGTTCGAATTATCCATAAATTCGAATTATTGAAGTTCGAATTAACGAGCTTTCACTGTATCACTTTCGAAAGTAACACTTTTCGAGTAAAGTATGTCGTCTGGTGTCGAGGATACGTAAATATTTGACGTGTACGATAGGTTCAATCGCAAAAAAATAATTTTTGCAGCAGAGTAATGTGGATATAACTGTTGCAGTGCTTGCTCGCGCATTCTTCTGAGTAAAATACAAAGAACGGTTTGATTTTAGCGCTTTACTCAAACTCGTCTGGCCACAAGTTCACGTTGGCTCTCGCAGCCACTGCGGTTCTGCGTGTCGCCGTCCCGACTTTTTTGTTTTGTTTTGTTTTGCTGCTGAAAACTTGCGGTGTTCTTGCGCAGAGAGTGTGTGGCCGTTGCATGTTTTCAACCCACGCGGACGATGGAAAAAAGGAAAACAATCTTTTCCGAGGAAGAACGCACCGTGCTCCTTGAATTCGTTTCGCGCCATCGCAGCCTTTCGACAGTGAAAAACCTCCGCGTCATCTCCTCCGGGACTACTGATGGGTACATGAGTGCGGTCAATGCACCCGCTCACACCAGGGAACCGTGCGATGGCGTAGAACTCCTCCATTACTGATGCCAAATAATTACCATTTCGCAACTTCACGATCTGCGGGAACAAAATCATTCTTGACATTCGTGCAATGATTCGAGACACAGTTGCTTGCGAAACGTTAACGAGGTTCCCGGTGACAACCTCAAATGTTCCGGCGCCGTAGAATCGCAGCACGATTAGAAGCTGGAGCAGCGGCGGTACGGGGTGACCGCGTTCATTGTCTGTGGGGACCAGTGGCAGCATTTCCAAAAGCCGTAGCACTGCTTGCTTGGAAAAGTGGTACCGCCACGAGAATCCCGCGTCGTTGCATGCTTCCATGGGATTCCGTCGGTCCTTAAGCCGTGGCCGTAATGGCGACACGTATCGGTATGCCTCATCCTTCGTAATATTGCGCACACGTCCGGCGAAATCAGCAAAGTCGTCGAGGCTGCCGTAGTAGGCGGCCTTCTTGCTCGCTGGCGAGACTAGCGAAAGTCACACTTAAGGTTGCCAATGACCGTACTTTACTTTCCGGCACTCAAGTGTCGATTTAAGTTTACTTTAAGTACAAGATTTGTCCATGAAAGGCGCTAAGCATCGATCGCGACTACTTAAGTTATAAGTTAAGGGTAAGTTCCGTTTGTGAATACGGGCACTAAACCCTTAAACGACCGCCAATTTTTACAACTGAAGCTAGTCTACTAACGTTGCTCCGTACAGCAGCCACTCGATATCGCAACAGTTTCTTTCCGGATCCAATTAGTAGCAAACACTAGAACAACAGCGTTTTAGGCGTACATTTACTCTGCATTAAAACGTTAGACTAAAAGATAAAAAGCAAAGATAAAGAACTCGAGAACTGAATCTGCATATTGAGCTCGCCCGCCACACTGTTTCGATATAGTGAAAAAACTTCCAATTTAGCCAGAACAATCGTGGAGGCCTTGTAAAGTAGCGTACGGTAGCAGCACAACCAATCGTTGGCTCCATTGACAGTGGAAGTAGCCGTACGTACTATCTTATGCTAAAACTTTTGTTCGCGACGAAGTGAAACGCCCAGACATCAGAAGGGATTTTGAGGCATTGTAGCCACGTGCCTTCTCCGTAGCTCCGTGAAGAGGCGAATGGTACATGCACACATGCGACTATACGTGTTCGCCTCGCAACAGAACGAACGTTGTACGTGGAGCGCCTGCGGCGGATGACTAGGTGGTGGCACTGCACTGTGATTATTACGGCTGCAACACGCTGTTTGCAAGCACAACGTATGTGTTCATTTACGCGTAGAGGCGCATAGGAGCCGCCTGGAGCTCCCATAGCCTACTGCTCGAACGGTAATGCACTCCTAAGCGGTTAACTGTTCTTGAGTGGAGGACGTGTACGCAACCCGTTGCTTTTTAATGCCTGAGCATTCTTTTGTGAGTACACCAGCTCCATCACGCGAGAAGTCGCGTTAAAAGTAATTAGCTTGCATCTGCATAAAAATCCGAAATTTGCGAATACATTTCATCCTTATAATAGAGTAAATGTAGATGATTGGCATCGTTATAAGCGAATGAGAACTATTTGAACCGGAAAAAAAAAATCCCAGTGTCCTTCCACTTTGCCAAGATGGACGATCAACGAAGCTGTGTAGGTGGGCTCCTTATTCCCGAACTGCACCTCCGCCGCGGGTCACACCGGTATTGCACTACCTTTGGGATCGGCCAGCGTTTCCCGGTAAACATTACGGTTACATAAGCTCCAGTTATCGGGAAGCATGAGAAGCAGTCAGGGATCTTTGAATGCTATCGCGTTCCACTCTTAAACGCGAAGCTTAAGCGTCCTCCCAATTTTTCTTTCCCACTCTTCGCAATAACCACCTTCTTTTCCTGGATAAGTTTGCTGCCTTTGTTCTTGCCTCTTGGTCCCCTCCCCCTCCTCTGTAACACAAACCTCTTTCAGTCTTTCAGTCATCATTGATTCGTGAGTCGCAAAGTACGAAAGGATAGGGCATATACAGCTTTGGTCGATCGGAAAAGCCAGAAGAAAACACTGGGTGTTTACGTGCTAGACTGTACACTATATTTGGGGACAACCTCTAAGAAATAAGAATGGGCTCCGCCCATTCATAAAAAAAAAGCATACTGTTTCTTCCATCTGTACAAATAGGCGTGTATCTGTGTGACATCACTGAAAAAAGCTATTGTAATTGGCTGGTGCATCTGCACAAATCGGCTGAGTTGGATAGTGGTTAATTAGCAATTTCAGTGTTATCATCAAATATACAGTATTCTCTCTCTCTCTCTCTCTGCGTCAATATTCGTCGGTACACGATTGCAAATAACGCGATTTAGTACAGCCGAAGGCATGACGGCCAAACAAAAACAGCCTGGTCGGACGTCATCCTACCATTTGGACAGGCCTTGGACGCAGCGATTACGTTTCTTCCTCTTCCTCCTGAATACGACCAATGTTCCTCCCTCCCACTCGTTCCTCGTCTGTCTCTCTTGCTAAACCTGCGCTAGACAAATTTTTCCAGTCCGAAACTACCCTGCTATGCACCCTAACCGCAGACAGCACCTTTGACAGCCAGCGCCATCTCTCAACTACTAACCAAAGCGCTTTTCTCGCATGGCTACTGTCTCCCGAGATCTGTAGGTGCAATGCGCCCTCGGGCGCAGTGCCAAATCTCATAGGCGTGAGTTAGTTGAACAAACTATGCAGAGATGGCGTTCAGGCGGCAACTTGCAGGTTAATCCAGGTTTGATTTACAGTGTTATCTTTCTGTGTGAGTGAGTGAGTGAAAAAACTTTATTTTGTCCACTATAGACGTAAGCAAACGCCACGCCACCTGGCTAGGCCCACTTGGGGACCATCAGGTGGAACCTGACGGCCCTGTCGCGAGCCCTCCAGACTGCCAGGGTTTGAGAGGTCTGATCCTGGGCCCTAATCAGCTTCTTCATTTCCTCTGTGTCTTTTTTTTTCAAGAAATGCCAGTATATTACCGCAGTGCTAAAGATTCAATGACGATCTGATTTGGTAGTGTGCTTCATTGCTCGTTGGACGCAAATGAACCACTGACATTCCGCACGAATATGACAGGAAAACCAGACTAATTCTTTCAATATTTATTTAGTTATTTATTGTGATTACTCTGGATGACGAGAAGAGTTAGTAATAAGAAACGGTACTTCGCAATTAGTAACGTTCTTAAAAGATGTTGGTGAGCTGAAGGTATAGGCCATTATTCTTATAGACGAGGTACTTTCGCAGGTACATGCACGAAGATAGACACTCTGATTTGTCGCCTCCAATGTCTTATCTGTACCTTGTTTCATGCCAAAGCAATCTTTTTACTGTGAGGTACATAAAGAAGTCTGAGTCGGCTCACGAGGCCGCGCGTGACCTCACCGACCGCGCTTTCTCTGCAAGAAGCACCGACTCCCCTCCTCCCTACGACCACAGAGACGCTCCCGCTACTCACAACGAGATTATTAAATTCTTCTGCATGTCTAGAAGGGTCTTTCCACCCCCTCACCCCAAGTTGAATAGGGCGCAAGCCGTGTCGCTTAGGCTTCTGCAGACCAGCACGTATCCGTGTCTGTCCGTTCTCCACGAGGCTTACCCCGACGTGTATCGCGACGACGTCTGCCCCTCCTGCGGGCAGACCTCCACTATAGCGCACATGCTCTGGCAGTGCGGGTCGACATACCCCAAGTTCATCAAGGAGGCGTGGGACTCGCTTTTGCGTAGCCCCGCTCTAGAAAAGCAAATCCTGGCTGTCCGGCGTGCTCGCGACCGGGCCGGTGGGCTAGACCTGCCGGTCCCGACGTGGGACTAGCCGGGTGCGCGACGAGTTCGCGTCCTCGCCGGACTTGCAATAAAGTTTCTTCACTCACTCACTCAAGTCTGAGCGTGCCGCATCTGAACTCTTAAACGGGTACGTAAAGGGATCCTTGAGATGCTTCGGGGGACGGTAAAGAAAATGACAGTTGACAAGGCGTAGTTGAGACATTGGAGGCGATTTTCGAGTAGGTGTAGAAATATCGCTTCATTTTTATCTTTATAGAATTTCTTTAATCGCTTCACGAAAGCTTCGGTTCACATAGATTCCAACGTGCGAATTGGATCTGCACTTTCTGTTTCTTTTTTTCTGCTGTGCCCCATTCAGTTACGGCCGGGCGCGTGGTCGCTGCCGAGAGATGGCGCAACCTGTATACATGTCCGGTAATCCTGGGGACGCGTGTCGGGTAAAGCCCCTTAAACTTCCTAAAGTACTGACACTCTCTTCCTACGTCTTCACTCCTCCTCGTTTGTCCTCTCTTTCACGCTCCCTCCTCGACCGTGGCGCCGCCTACACTGCTCGAGCGTAGCAACGGCGCCAACATGCGCTCCTCGTCACTCCGTAGACGCTTCTCGAGCAAAAATGGCGCGGATGGACGGCGCGAGGGCCCACGTGATGCTATTAGGCCAATAGCGACGCGGCGTCGGCCTCGGCCAGAGCGCGCGAGGAGGAGGCGGCATTCTTCAAAGCGTGGCAGTACTTTACGAAGTTTAAGGGGCTTTAGTGTCGGGTTAGCAAGATGGCGACGACGGCGAGAACGCGCCTCGATCCTCCGTAATTTGCTGCTAACAAATGACGGTGCGAAAGCTGTATATGTTGACGCAATCTACAATATTAACCAACTTGCACTATACGCGGCGTTTCAGCGAACACTTTCATCATTTTTTAAAAGTCGCTTGTGGCAGGTAGCCCATTTCTAGTTCGTGAGGTGGTCCACTCGAGGCGGGAGAGACTGCGTGCACGAAGAAATTGAAATGCGTAATCGACTAATTAACAACAATTCACAAAATAAGTTTTTAGTTAATAACGTTATGGCCCATATTGCAATTTACAAAATTCTAGCAGTGGATCTGCGTTGATCCACGGCTATGGGACTCCCCTATGGTGTCACGGTGCTTCACTGCACACACATTCATCACTTCCTTCATCTTTTCTTCTTTCCATTCCCCCTTTCCCTTACCTCCAGTGCAGGGGAGTAAACCGGACGCTCGTCCTCCCTGCCTTTCTTCTCTTTGCTATTCTCTCTCTCTCTAGCCGTTGATTTCTCAAGGTGAATCACTTGGAAATTAATTTTCAGGGTGGCACCAGTTTCGAGACATTAATTCCCGAACTTTGCGGAGAAATGCATTGGCGTTCCAGTTACTTTCTTAACAGAACATCATTTTATACATTGAAGCAAAAAAGTAACTGAAACGCCAACACATTTCTCCGAAAATGCATCGAAAGCTTCAACTTCAAACAGTTTGCGCCTGGGTGCAAAAAATGACATTCCTGAGGTAAACCACATAAAGTACGCCTATTAATGTTTGTCAACCCATTTCGAAAACATTTGCTCCCTAAATAACTTTTTTATTACTGCATTACGATTGACCAACAATGTTAACCGTTTCAGTGCAGCTATCACCATCGCGACGTTTTAAGTCATTAAGTATGCGACTTATAGCAGCGACCGAGATATAATGGCATCCATAAACAAAGGCTTTACACTTTTAATGGCATTAATCGCACCCAGTGGCACGGGTACTCGAAGAGAAGTGCATTGCTTTTCGAGATACCGTAGTTTCTTAAAACAATGCCTTCTTATTAATAATAATGATGATGGCGATGATAGTTTGTGGCCAATGAACTCGATGTAACAGGTGGACTCAATATTAGTGTCCAAGACAAAGAAAACAAAAAATATTGCTATCGGAAAATGGATGGATGTTATGAGCGTCCCCTTTGGAACGGGGCAATGAATTGCACCACTTGGAAAACCTTGACAAGGCAGCGCCATCTCCCGGAAACTAATAAAAATGCTCCTCCTTTTGTTATTGCCTCCGAGATTTAAAACAGCAGTGCACCCTCCGATATGCCGCTCAGTCTCGGAGCCTTGATCATGGTTGAAGAAGCTGCAAAAAGGTGGCGGTAAGGGGCAAACTAGAATATGAAGACGTCTACCCAGTGGTCGATCTATGCACCACTGGCCTCCTTGAAACCCTGGGGTTCAGCGAGAGCAGTGGGAAAGTAAACATGTCCGCAATAGAGATTGGTAAGATGCGATTGGAGGATTGGTGGAAGAAAAGTATTGAAACGACCAAAAACGGAGACGTACAAAAGCACAGTTCGCAATAGGGGATCAGAAAATTTGGTTGAAGGAATTCATAATGTTTTCTTTTTTTATTGTTTAACCTAGGTAGGACATTAAGCAGTATAATAACAAGAGCTTCATGACTATCAGCAAGACTACAGCAAGACTATCATAACATCCATCCATACATAAATGATCAGCTTAGTCATTTCTTTCATTATGTTGTTGGGCTGCTGAGCACGAGGTCGCGGGATCGAATCCCGGCCACGGCAGCCGCATTTCGATGGGGGCGAAATGCGAAAACACCCGTGTACTTAGATTTAGGTGCACGTTAAAGAACCCCAGGTGGTCGAAATTTCCGGAGTCCTCCACTGCGGCGTGCCTCATACTCAGAAAGTGGTTTTGGCACGTAAAACCCCATAATTTAATTTTTTTTTCATTTGTTTCATGAAATCCCAGTAGCTTGCTGCCTGCCGTCACAGTGATGCCTCGGCTTACTACGGAATGGTTTATTGCATGTTGCGGGGGAAATAATGCACCGCTTACATCCCACGGAACTAAATCCAGAACCAGTTTCTAGATTCTTACTATGAGTACGATGTGAAGCCTCATCATCATCAGCCCACTTATGTCCACTGCAGGACGAATGCATCTCCCTGCGATCTCCATTTGCCCTTGTCCTACGCCAACCGACTCCGACTGTACTCAGATACAACTCAAGTCTGCAATGAAGCCCAGCCCACGCCCTCATAACCGCCAGCCACTGTGCCTCCGCGAGGTTGCAAGTTCGTACTTCAAACTTTACTTATTACCTAAATAAGGCGGCAACCAAAAAATACAATTATAAGAACGTAATTTTATACGTTTTCACTAATCTATTACAGTGCAAAGGTGAAAGCATAATTCCTTATTGAACTGAAACAAAACGCTTGTTTCGCTGCAACTATTTATTGCCAAGTTTCACTTCAGTTGACAGTGACGTTTCACGAGTAAAACGGGGTCAGCAGTGAAATAAACTGTAGCGCGGACTTTTGAAGAGTGAAATGCTCAGGCTCGATACACTTCGTCCATGCCTGTTGCACACCTCGTCGCTTCCGCCGATGAAAAGACTTTAAGAACAGCAGACATTCCGGAGTAATCAAGTACGACGCCATTTTGAAATGGTCGCATGATGACTATTTTGGCTGCGTCTGTCATTCGCTGCTGGAGTAAGAACCTCGCGCAGTCCGTGTGCCCTGGTTGCCAACTCCCGTTTCTTAAAGTTGTATCCTACTATATCGCTTGTGAATTTGTTAATTTCATCACCCCAAGCCTTCTGCCGTCCTCGACTGCACTTCCCGTCTCTTGGCACCCAATGGTAACCCTGATGGTCCGCCGGTTATATAACGTATACTCATTACATGACCTGCCCAGCTGCATTTCTTCTCTTAATGTCAATTAGAATATCGGCTATCCCCGTTTGCTTTCTGATCCACACCGCTCTCTTCCTGTCTCTTAACGTTACGCCAATCATTCTTCGTTCCATGGCTCTTTGCGCGTTTCTTAACTTGTTTTCGAGCTTCTTTGTGAGTCTTCATGTTTCTGCCCCGTCATTCCGAAGCCTAGTAGAACCCACGTCTTCGCATTACACGCGTGATAAGATGTGGAATCGTTCCCCACCTTCGGCAAGTTGTTTTTTCATGCACTTTCACTGCCCTTATCATTTCTTTAATTCAATTAGTATGTACAACTAATTTCACCTATGTTGTCCTTGGTGTCTTTGTTGACTTCTTATGATATTGTCATCAATTATGTGGTTCGAATGCGAGTTTGAGTTTGTTCTTTATTGAAACGTATGCTGTTCTGTATGTTGTAAGCGTGATTCCAAAGAATGTATGCACACTTCGCTTCACTTTTCCGAGTGCTTGTAGCCACTGCTTTACGGGTGTTTGAGCCATTGCATTTGTGGGTACGAGCCACAAATGATGATAGTTTGCTGTGGACGCTACGTCACGAAGAAATCCCGGGATCCTAGCCATGGACAGTTTCGCTGTAAAAAAATGGTGCACGCTCCGCAACACTCAGTCACTGATCTTCTAAGCATCTCAAATGTCATGCATTTGATCACCCGGCCTTGAATACAAACACTGGATGATGATGATGATGATGATGTGATGATGATGATGATGACGACGATGACGACGACGACGCTATACTTTTGTATTCGCAACGCGCTTCTGAAGACTAACATTATGACGGGGACTGCCGTAGTGCTGCCATTCCTAGATTTATTTTATGTCGTTGGATGAGCATGCTGCTAGCACACGAAATTTTTTAGTCGACCGCCATAGCGGGCCCACTTCTTGATGATGTCGTAGAGTCGGTTGCCTGGACAAGCAGTGCAGTTTGCGTCGCGGTGACCGTGCAGCGAATATTTCGGGTTGATCTTGCCCTGCGAATCGTAGGAAAGATGCGCGCAAGCGACAGTGAGACAGAGGCTCTTCAACAAATGCTGCTGTAGAGGTTGTTTGGCCCGGTGGCTCGCCTAGCCACTACACTAGACTAGAGAGCTTTAGATTGGGGGCCCCAAGGCCTTGCGTCCCTCTAATCTAAAATTCTCTATTAATGTTCTATTAATATGCTAACGTACTACAATGCACACGCACAATATACACGCTCAAGCACCACGCGAATCTAATGATGCACAGTATATCCTTGAGGCCAGTGTCTCGTAGGAAAGTAAAAAATGCTTGCTCAGCTTGGAAGCTGTCGGCTAGAGCTGCGACGCCTTACGGACCTCGCACCTCCAATTCTACGGCGGCCACAGAAGTCAACAGCTTTGGTTGACGTTAGAAGTGATTAGTACAACATTATTAGTTACAATCTCATCCCGCCGTATTCTTGACAGGGTACTGTGTTTTTCTCTGGTTTCCACTCCTTGATCGTTTACCAACTAGCCCAGCTCTCGACCCTTGTGTCTAGTACAACGTCTCGTCCGAAACTCGGCGGGGAGTAATAGGTGGTTCCCAAATTTACGCCTCAGCGACGGTTTTCTTTGAGTAACCTGAAAGCATCTCGAAGGCTGTGCTTTCGCAAGCATTATACGCCGGAAGTGATCGTGGAGCGAGAACTACGTCACAGCCGCCATGTTTTAGACATCGCCCATTAGGCCTCGTGGCAGTTGCGAGAGCAGTGGCTGTCCTTCACGTACAACAAAAGCCTTTACTGACACTGGCGTTCGCTTTTTGAGAACAACCTCGCGTGTGCCACAAACAAGCTGAAGCAACATCTTAGGTGACATGGCCACTACGTGTAGCATCACGTTGTTGTCCTCAGAATTGGTTGTAACAAAGCAAGGCTCGGTACGACACCTGGGCTTCTACCGATCTACCGTTTCAAAATATACTCTGTCGTTTCAGATGCATCGTGTCCATGAAAGAGTTAATGGCTCGTTTCGAGACGCCTTTACGTGTGTGTTTCAACGCATAACCCAAGTTTCTACAATCGACAGTGGAGAATCACTTTCAAGCACTATTTTTCAAAGTTATTTTGCGGAAAAGGGAACAATTCAAAATACGTAACGTAAATAGAGTCTTACAACTGTGCTTTCAAGCAAGACTGTATTTCAGTAGTAACTTCCCAACCACCAATAGCGAACTCTCATATTCTCCCAACCCCCCAGCACATTCATTCATTCAACATTTAGAAAATTTAAAAGTAGGGGTGTGCGAATATTTTGAATTTGTTTGAATATGAATCAAATGGTTCCTGCTACTTGAGAATGCACTATTCGAAGGTGTCGATTATAAGTCTTTTGTTTCTTTCTAAAATATAAGGAATAAAAGCACTTATTGGGGTCTTGAGCAAGACAGAAGGATGCATGTGAGCATTGTTCTGAAAGGTTCTGCGGTAGGGACACCAAAATATGAGTTACCGCACGGGGCAAATAACGTTTGTTAAATAATTTCGAGAGACTCGATAAGCATGGCTCACCAGTAGGCAAGCCTACCTGTATGTGCGAATTTGCTCCCATTTGTGATTCAGACAGTACTGTCATGTTTGCATACCTTTAAAATGACCTGCTTACTACCATTATTATTGTGACCCAGATAAGTGAAAGTAGTCGTTTATCATTTACGCGCCTCTCAAATGTACGGTCGTGTAATTGTGTAGTGTATTATGGATGTGTCAATATTTATAGGCCGTCTTTCATTTTCCTCTGATGTAGCTTTAGAGTGAGAAAATATTGAATATTATATTTATTATTTGGTGCTTGTTCTTTCTCGGATGTTCATATTCGATTCGATTTGAAAATTTCACTATTCGAACACCCATATACGTATCTAAAAGTTGTCGCCTCACTCGTGAGTAGAGTGGCCACAAGTCAAAATTGCTACAGGGATGGTTCTTCGGAATCCTGACAAACGGTTACAGATGTCATGACCCTGTGGAGAGGCAACTCCTTGAAAGTCATACATTAGACAGGCAGACAGACACACAGACAAACAAACATACAAACAACAAAGACAGACAGACAGACAGACAGAAACGGACAGACAGACAGACAGACAGACAGACAGATAGAAACAGACAGACAGACAAACAAACATACAAACAACAAAGACAGACAGACAGACAGACAGACAGACAGACAGACAGACAGACAGACAGACAGACAGACAGACAGACAGACAGACAGACAGACAGACAGACAGACAGACAGACAGACAGACAGACAGAAACCGACAGACAGACAGACAGACAAACAAACCTACAAACAACAAAGACAGACAGACAGGGACAGACAGACAAACAGACAGACAGACAGACAAACAAACATACAAACAACAAAGACAGACAGACAGACAGACAGACACGCCAACGCCGCTTGCCTCTTTGACGCCGCAGGCGATGAGGTTCTTGGCCGCGTTGAGCATGCCGTTGTTGGGCGTCGACTTCGTGAAGTCACCGACGAACGAGATGGCGATGCCGTTGCTGTTGTAGCCTCGGGTGTGAGCTCCCACTCGACCCCAGCCACGGCCCTCATAGACGCGTCCATCGCCGCCCACGAGGAAACTGTAGCCGATGTCTGCCCAGCCTGCGAATGATGTAACGTTCAGTGCCGCTCGCATCGCCACTGAATGTGACTGAAAAGAATTCCCTTGCCTGACTCTCTGACAGCGAGCGTATCACACGCGATAGAAGGAGCTATTTGATAGAGACGTTTAGCTTGTACGCTATTCTGGTAAACGGGAGTGGTTTGGGCGGATTACCGGATGGTCGGGGCGTAAACGTGAGCGGTCGGAGCGGTGAAGCCGCCTGGTGTTGTAGAGCTCAACCAGACAAACGCATAGCTAAAACTGCAGTAACTCACTATATCCTGCTTCGCCACTCGTGCAAATTTTTGGCAGCGGCGTAATTGTGAACACGATTACGCCACTGTCGAAAATTTACGCCAGCAGCTAAGCAGAATATCGTAATTAGCTCTGTGTTTTTGTGGTTGAGCTTTGCGCCACCAGCTGGCGCCACCAATCTGGCCGCTCACCTTGACGCCCCCGCTAAACCCGAAAACCGCCTGCGCTTGCCCGAATACCGGACACGCTAAACGTCTCAAATATCTCCTATTGAGTACCTAAGCAATGTGTGCTGTCCATCGAGAAGCGTCGTCAGATGCATTTCTTAAAGGGTTTTTCAAGAAGCTTACAATTCAGAGGCCGTGCGTCTGTTAAAAATATTTAGCTGTATTTAGAGCTGTTCACGATAAGTCGTGTGCGTCGAGTTACGAAAAAGACCAATCAAGTGGAGGTCAGCGACGGCATAATTTGTTGCACATTTTTTTGCGTGACTATGGCAAAAAGAAATATTCTTGTAGAAAAAGAACCCCTTTAATGACACCGTTAACATAAGGAGTGGCCTACACAAAGGAGTAAACGGTGCGCGAGCTGTAATTAAACTTGAGGTATAAAAGAAAAATAAATACCGAGGCCTAGCTTTGTCTAATTGATAGTATATATAGGTGCAATAGAATATAATGTTTGGTAGGGCTTTTGATTGTTGCCTTCACGACTTATTCAAATATGCGTCAACGGCGCGGGTTTGCTGGTCAAGTCTCCGCTTTGCCTTTTTGACCAGTGACCAGCAATGGCGGGCAACAGTATCGAGCGAAAAGCTTGTCTCTGTACACTCCCTACCTTTAATTCCTAAATTTCAAATGGTGCACGCCCATGTAAAGTGTAGACTACCAAAAAGCTTTACAGCGCCTTCAACGTACGTCTTTTTCTTCTTTGGGGGAAGGGGGGAGGGGGCATGTTATATCTGATAATTATGGCGTCCAACGGGCTACTTTTTTCGTAAGACATATCTGTAATTGCTCGCCCTTTGTCCGCATTTTTCGTCCGCACGTACGCCAAAATGCGATAGAACGCTGCGACACACTAAAGCGTGCCACTTTACAGAAGCCCTGCGCTGAACGCTCCCGTGCACGGCACAAGAACGGCTTCGTTAACTACATTGCGGCCGGTTGTTCAGTTTCACTCTCTTCCGTGCTCGCTCGCCTCTTATGGTTCAGAGGGAATTCTCGGCAAAAGCCCCATCAAAACACGAAAAAAAGAGATCAAAATGGAAAAGCAAGAAACAGCTGCGTTACAGAACTGGGTAGAACTAACATCCCTCCTAATGACGGTCGCGTTGAAATCGGGGTGGCAAGCGAGGAGGTACGGTGCGCTGGGTAAAACGCGAAGGAGGGCGTTAGGTTTAGCCCAGTTTGTTTGCTCTCTGAGTGGCTACGACAACGAAACAGGCAAGGAGATACTTCTGATTGTCATAGGGAACTTTAACGTCGATCTTTACAACACCCTCCCCTCCCCTCCCAAAAATGGCAGTGGCTTAGCTTGGCTATGCCAGGGTATACGTAGCGAAAGCTAAGGCATAGCATGGTTAGCCTTGGTTAATCTTGATTGCAAGTCCAGGTTAGTCTGGTTGTCTAGCTATGTTGCGGCGTTTATCCAGTCGTTCGGCGCGCTGTTCGTCGGTTTCCTGGGCGATTCGTTTCCTCTTCATCTCGTTCCTATGTAGATTCCACGCCTCCTCCTGCTTATCAGAATTGTCGCCGTCCATACTGCCGCCTCAACTGCGGTTGCGGCGCACGCGAGCTCTCCTTTACAATCCACCGACATGTTATCAGGCATGCGACGCGGCTGGCGAAGCGAGCGGAGGCGAGCGCAACGATGAGGAACGTGGTGTGACGTCATACCAAACGGCGGAGGCAGAAAGGCGCGGCGCTGCGCAGCGGCGGAACACCTGTGGCTCGGTGCTACTAGTGGCGCACGCGCAGTAGTGACTAGGAAGCGAGAGAGAAAGAGAAATATCCGCGGCGAGGAGCGCGTTGTGACGTCATGTGCCTTTTCAGAGCACCACCACGGCGAAATTGCAAGTTCGCGGCCAGTAACGATTTCGCTTTAAAAAGAAAAGGAAAAGAAGACAACGCGGGTTCGCTATTTCATGAAGGGCACCTACGGACTCGATTCGATGTCTCTCTTCGACATGACCCCACTGCAAACCAGTTTCCTATATAGACCAGAACACGCTAGTCTCGCACCCAGACTAACCGAACGCATACTCTCGCACCCGGGTTGCCCGGTCGACCGGCGCTATTTTGTACTGGGCTGCCAAAGTGGGTTCGCCGGCGACCAGTAGACATGGCAAGCGCCAGCTCTAGGGCTCCAAAGTGCGGAAATGTGCCCTTTCACACGGATCCAAAGTAGAAGAAGTCATCTGGGCATCATTGCGTCGTGTTTGAATGCCAAAACAACCAGCGGAAAAGGAGCAGGTTGCTTAGCGCTGTTTGCGAAGAGCACAATACACGTAGGGAATCGTGCCGGTGCGGTGTTTTCAGCCTGCGCCGATTTTCATCCGCAACGAAGAATGCCAAGCTGCGCCACCGGTGGATAGCTGCAATGAATAGGAATAACTACCAACCCAGTGAAAATGCACGAGTGAGTATTCGATCTGTGTATATTTTGGTGCCACGTTCAACTTTGCGCCCTACAAACGTAATACGCAGGTTTGCTCCGAGCACTTTCTGGGCAACAAGCCTACAGAGCAGAATCCCGCGCCGGTGCTTCGCCTTGGCTATAACAAAAAGGCAAGCCTTTTCGTGTTTTCATTCAGGCAGAGCTCCCGACGGTTAAGCGGAACAGTTGAGTTTGCGGTTAGCGATACTTGCAGCTGGTGCACGGAATGACCATTAAGCGTGAACGACAAGTTGTAGGCCTTGCTGGTGAGCGTTATTGCTAATGAAAGTAAACCGAAGTCTGCTCGTCACGTAGCATGCGTCCACAAAAACGTAAACGACGACTACTCGTCGCCGAAGGTGTTCTTGCAGCGCACCTACCTTTACGAGCTGGTGTTGCAGGTGTCATTCGTAACGAATTCATTTGAGCCTTCTAAGCTCTAAACTGCGTGCGGGCTGTTATGCGGGGCAAAGCGCAAAATATTTCCGTTCATATGGCGAGGAAAATAAGGTGCTTGATTATTCTTGTATTTTGTAACAAAATTTTCATCGTTCTCACTAGTTTTTTTTTTACTGTTTTCTTTTCTAAGGGAGCGCCAACAATCCGATGGCCTCGCACAAGCGAAACAGGTCTGGTACCAGGTAGTTGCAGTTGGTGGGGCTAATTTCTTGGAATGCAGGTGCGGTTGTTGTCTTGTACCAAAGGGGTCCTGATGATGCAGCTTTAAGTAGGGATGGTAATTTTACGTGCCCTGTCATGGTTTGTGCAACTGTACAACACCTGCATCTGTCATGCTCGCCCTGTTATACGGACTTTGACTGCACATGTAGTTGAACATTATAACTACTGTAGTACCTCATTTTCCAATGAGTGCAGGTTTAGCATCATATGCTGCTTGTTCGAGTGCTGTAGGCTTGTGTTCTGAATGTTGTACTCTTAAGTGGTTGCACGATACAATTGGCCTGGTGTATTTTCTATTTCATTTTGAGAGGACTTTATGTCTTCGCAAAAGTGATGGCATGGGAAAGAACTACAGCCCTTCTTACTATAACATCTATTTTGTTTTCAGTGTGCAGGTGGTGAAGGGCAGGCGTCTGCTAACCAGGCAGTCAAACGACCTCGCCAGTTGGTTGTCAAGCGCGGCCAACCCAGTAGAGACCATTACAAACAAGACCAAACTGAAAGTGCAGATGGCAGTGTTCTGCGTGCTTTAATAATATATGGCACCAACACAGTGCTGTAAATTCCTTCACAGGTTACGTGCCAAAAAGCTCACAGGTGTTCTAGCATATAGCGCGCGGTTTGTACAAACGTAATAGCGTACCTACCCGATGTATTCGCTTCTGCAGTCTGCACAGCACTCAGTGTGTCCATTGTGGACTTGCACGAGGTCTTGAAGTTTGATTGAATCCAGACAGCGAAAATGACAGGTTAGAAAAAAACGTGAAACACGCCTTCCGCGCAGCTAAAAAGCCCAAGTTTCGCTTTCGCGCAGGGTCGCATCTCCCGGCGTGGCAGCCCAGGCCTGCTACTTCGCGGCGCTTGGGATAGATGGCGCGACCGGCGCTCATCAATATGGCGGCGCCCTTTGAATTCACGGTGTTCTGGTGTATACCGCGCCCGGCATTGGAGGTGCGATGGACCACGTCTTTGCTCGCAGGTTGGTATGTGCCCCTAAGTGCCCACAAGTGTACGTTTCGTAATATAGTTGATCCACGCACCGGCCCACCTTGAGCATCCAAGCTGCGGGCATCCTCACTCGCTCCTTCGATGGAAGGCGAGGAGGAAACCATGCGAGCGTATCTAGTGGTTGTGCGACTTTGTATATTGTCTGGCGCTGGTGTCTTATTTCTTTTTCGTCCCTTGTATTTCGCGCCTTTCTCTCTTTTTTTTTTCGTCAGTTTGGTATTTCCGTCGTCGTTGTGTCTGCCCATTCAAACGTGCACCCACTAGAGTCCCCCTCTGCTCCCCCCCTCCTTCCCGCTGGATAGCGTGTGTACACTACCGGCCCAAATATTCCATTTCATGAGTGGCGGAAATGACATTACTTGTACATTTGTTTCTGCGTGTATCTGTAGAGGTTCATTCATTTGAACCTCCAATAGATGCCACGTGCGACCTTCGATGTGACCGTGCGTTACCTTGAGTACAAGACTGAACCACGCCCCTGAATATAAATAATAAAGCTTTGTGTAGTGTCGTTGAGCGGAAATATGGGCGGGAAGAAACGGAGTTGACAGGACAGACGCTCACAGGGTGGACAGGACAGACACTACATCATGCACGAACTGGCCCAAGAGTCTACGCTTCTGAATAAAGCTTCGCTTCGTTTAGGCGACCAACATAGCGTTGTGTCTGCACAATCTCCTTGTTCGTGCTTCATTCAGGCAACATCAACCCTGCAACATTACTCTATACAATACCAATCAGTGGCAACGCGCGAAAGAGGCAGGGCACCCACCGTTCTTGTCCATGTGGTAGTTCTGGTGGCCGCGGATGAGCCTGCTGCATGCGGCCTTGTCCTTGCACTGGGATCCCGTGGTGTGGTGTATGAACACGTACTGGGCGCGGGGGTTCTTCATGGCTGCCCGATTTCGCGGAGCCCTGGCGCCCCAGCCACTGCGGCTCACGATCTCCACGCCCGGACATCGCTGGGCACCTGCGCACTCAAAGGGCGTGCGAAATGGCAGCTTGTCTTCCTACGCTAACGTAGGGAAAACAGGCGGAAGGCGGGAGATGCAAATTCAAGACGATGAGCAAAGCCAGAACAAGGTTAAAGCAGGAGCCAACGCTTCGACAAGTGGACCTGCCTTCTTCAAGGCCTTGAAGAAGACAAGTCCACTTGTCGAAGCGTTAGCTCCTGCTTTCACCTTGTTCTTGCTATGCTAACGTAGAAAATTTATGCATATTTTTCATTTACGTTATTTATATCCCACTGTCAGCGCACACGCCGAAAGGGACCAACCATTGTTGCTTAGTATATCTCTGGCTTTGCGCTGCCAAGCACATGAGGTCGGGACATCAAAACTCGGCCTCGAGGCGGCCGCATTTCGCTGTGAGCGAGATACGAAAAAAAGATAAATGAAAAAATAAAGGAAGGAAAGAAAGGATTGTGTAGCTTGTAATGAATGCACGTTAAAGAATCCCAGGTGGTCGAAATTAATACGGAGTCCCCTCACTATACGGAGTGCCTCGTAATCAGATTGTGGTTTCGACACGTAAAAGCCCAGAATCTAATATCATATGTTAAAACTGGTGTTACCATTGTTAGCCCCTAGGAGGAATTATAAAAGCAAAATTATTTCAGCAAAAATAAAGAAAAGGTGTTCCTTGCATAGATTAAGCTTTGACTTAAGCATTATCATGCCCACAAACACGTACGAAATGTTCAAAACAACACAGTAAAATAAACATGCCTGGTATATACATCCACGCACAACAGCGTCACTACAGCAAGACATTTCAAGGCATTTCTAGACAAATGAGTTCACTAGCGTAATTTGCCAGCATCGCTTTAAAAGTGAAGCTTCGAACGTCGTTACATTATCACGCATTATGACGTCACCGCTGTTCGAGGTACTAACTTATACCATACATAGGAACAGACATGCCGACGTTAATGCGAAGTTGGAGATATATCGACTGGCGCGTACGCAACTCCAGGTGCAGGGAGGATATGACTGCACGCGCACTAATCACCCGCATACAACCCGAACAACCATAGGCGCTCGCGTATGCAGTGCTCATCGATTGGAATGCTATACTTGGACGGCGTGGCGGCTGGCGCTTTTTCGAGCCAATGGTGCGCGCTGGGCGATTGATGAGGGAGCCGAACGAAAGCCACAATGCGTCAAAAAGGCTCTCGCTATCACGTGATACAAGAATGCTCCAGCTCAATGTGCGCTGCGTCCACGTGGTGGCGCGCATGAGCCCCGCGCTCCCATAGCAACACATCCTCATATTGGACAACGTGTATATAGTATTTCATTGTACCATATCATAATCACCCGCTACCTACCTTTCCCTGTATTTCCCGCTTCCCCATTCCCCAGTGAGGAGTAGCAGGCTAGGGACACGCTCTCCAGGCCGACCTCTCCTCCTTCCTCTTCATTAAAATCTACTCCTCCTCCCGTTTCAATCGCTTCACTCGCTTAGCACTGTGCGCGCACTATAGCTGTATTCACGAAGCTTCGTTAATAAGAGCTGTATGGACAATGAGTAGCACGAAACAAGCGGGTGGTATTTCCTGCCACAGGGCCGAGAATGTACCGTACAACTCAATGCTGGAGTCACGCTCCGAGTGGGATGCGGCTTTCAGAGATTGTTTCTCTGACAAGTAACGGCAGTTGTCGCATACGGAACGTGCTGCAAGACTTCGCGCACTGAAGATGGGTGGGTGGACTGCGGAATAATTGTGACCAAACTATGTTCTATCAAGCTCACCCCATGCGCGATACACTACAGCGTTTCTGCATTTCACCCCCACCGAAATGCGGTCGTGACGCGGCCGGGAATCGAAGCTGCCACCTCCTGCTTATAGCAATGCCTAGACATTTAAGGGCTGCTTCGTAACCTGCTATTTCGATTTTTCTTTCTTGTCTTTTCCTGCCTTACTAAGCACCTTTTTTCAGGGCAAAAACAACTGAGTTGCTATTGTAAAACCGCAATTTGCTAATGTAGCTTATGCCAGCTAAAACCTACGTTAGCTGACCGCGGAGGTTTTAAGAACGTTCAGAAAACCGGCATCAAAAAAAAAAAAGAAAAAGAAAGGTATCGTGTTTCTCGCTTAAGTGCAGGGCACAATGGCATGTACGCATTACTCACCGATTGTCGCAGCCTGTAGAAGAGCTCCAAACGCCGCAAGCGTGACCAAGCTGTTGGCAGTCACCGCGTAACCGCGCTTGAAGAACCACAGCATTTTGATCGGCGATCAGTCTAGCGAGCCTCCACCAGTCCCGCGTGGCTCGGCGATTGTATGTGCCTGCTATGACCTCGGCGTGCAACATGGCAATCCTCCCGGTTATGAGCCCACACCAGGTGACGTGACAGTTTTTCCCCCAAACTCTTTTTTTTTTTTTGTGGCGGATCTTGCATGCCGCGTCGAAATGCCATCTCGACTCGGCTGAACTATCGCGCGTCCTCCCCATCGTCCGGCTGCACCCAAGCCGTGCACGTACGTGCACCACGTATCCGTGTCTCCCGCCTCTCAAGCAGCCTGTACGATGCAGCTGTTCGTCGAGCAGGGAATCTCCACTAAAGATAAATTCATGTGACGCCCATAAACGCTGGCCAAGCTGGGGTGAATGTACACACACTCCGCAATCTGACACTCAACAGACGAATGCGTCGCAGTGGTTGGCCGCACTGTATCTGCTTTCTGAGCGAGCAAACTGTTCGAGTGTTGCCATTCCAGACGATGCGGATGACGGGCGGGAATTTCCGGGCAGACGCACGTGTTGTAAGGTGTGACGTGTAGGAGAGGAGGGTTACGTCAGAGAGGGCGAGCGTCGCCGAAGCAAGGGAGGGAGGCTTCTCTGGGGGTCGTTCCGGTTGATTGACTGCGGCCGCTGGCGGAAAGTCGTGCCCGCGGCGGTGGAAACGATCGTGGAGTCCACGTCATGCAATCATACGCCACGCGAAACGCGTACGCACAAACGGGTTGCCGTCACCGCTAAGCCGGAGGTTGCAACCTTTTGGGCCTTTAAAAAAAAAAAAAAAAACATTTGCACGCTTTCATCGTAAGCGTGGTCTATAGTAGCGTCTCAAAGCGAGGGCTTCCGCGAGAGTAGGAAACACTATGATAAACTGAAACGTGACGCTCGCGCCAAAGAGCTGAAAGATGTGGTCATCTATTGGCCTGAGAACAGTGTGCTTGCTGTGGTGGCCTAATTTTCTTTACTGATTAGGGTATTCGGCTCTTGTGCAAGAAGAGGTCCGATTCCGCTGTCGGTCGTGCATTTTCTTTTTATTACAGAGATCCGAAAAGAGGCGAGACACGTATCTGCCTATCGAGCCTCACTTGGCACACTGCGCCTAGAATGGGGTAAAGAATGCTTCGCGATAACGAAACTTGCCCCCCCTCCCCAAAAAAAAGAAAGAAGCTTTTCTCTATGCACACACATCGCTAAATCCTGAGATCGACCGCCCTTAACATCCTGGTCAACGAAGTGTAGCACAACTGTTCTCAGCCCTGTTTTGCGCAATCAAGCGATAAATCTCGTTTAAAGTTGTATATATAGAGCGGCCTCACAGGAATTTGCGAAGCGCGCAGGCCTGTTAGCAGAACAGTGCGCGATGTATTTAACTGATTTATTACTTCCCAGATTATGCGTTGTGCATTATGATGGATTATGCATTACGTTATGGATTATGATTATGCGTTATTACTTCTAGTGGATTATGCGTTACATAAGAGCATCCGAAAAACTCGCGCAGTGCAGCAGACTTGGCGTTTTAACGCTTAAAAGAAAGAGGCTTTTATGTCTTTCAGGAATGCGAACTCTAGGGATTTGTCCTTAGATCTAGGTTTTGGCACCAACTCACGGATTTGGCGTTCTTGTGGCAATATCGAAAAAAAAAAGAAAAAGAAGCATGCATGGTGATATCTAGGCATTTTTGAAGAACTTTGCGCGCAGCAATTGCTAACTGAAAGTAGGCATATGTGTAAGTAGCTGCTTGGTAGGGAAGTGAAAATTTTCAGTTGACTGGTTCCCATTTTTGATTCTGCATCTCCTCAAACTCCGCTCCCGTGTTCTTAGATTTAGGTGCACATTAAAGAACCTCGGGTGGTCCAAATTTTTCCGGAGTCCCCCACTACGGCGTGCCTCGTAATCAGATCGTGGTTTTGGCCCGTGAGGACCTATAACTTCTTTTAAAACTCTGCTGTTCAGAATAATCTCGATAGATAAATAAATATAGTCTGTGCACCAGGTCCTTTTTTGCACATATATGGGCTGCCAATGGGGAATATAACTCGAAAGAAATACTGATGAACAAGGAAAATAAAAGAAAAAATATTGTGGTTGTATGTGTACTTTGTTTCGCGGCATGAAAGAAATGAAACTAGTTTCAAGTCACAGCCGGGCTCCAGAAGCAAACAAAGAGCGATGTTAGCTGATTTGAATACACGTAGCCTCTAAGAAAACTTTGAAACTTTTCTTGTTGAATGCAGCCAAAAGTGTTTTTTTTTTTTTCGGAGCTAATATTAATGCGGAAAAACATGGTCGGTTGAGAGGCGCTCAGTAACGGATTATTCACTGCCCAAAATGAAAATTTAATGAAGATTTACGATGGTCCGACCTTGGTTGCTACCCAAGAATTCATTTATAACACGATTTTGGAAGTGGTTAGTTGGGGTATTATTTATTTATTTATTTATTTATTTATTTATTTATTTATTTATTTATTATACCCCCAGGTCTTCATGAACAAGTATAGAGGGGTGGGCTAGGATTTGGTGGTGCAAGTACAATAGATACAGTAGTACACAATGCATATTAGTAGTAAATGACTTATTTAGCAACATTGTCAGAACATTGGTAAAGAACACGTAGCAGCTACACCGATGACAAAGGCAAATACAAATACAGTAATACAAAAATGAATAAAAACGTCACATACGTCCAGCAAGCATTGGCTTAGAACCAAGTAAGAAGGCGCGTAGTAGAGCAAGTTATTAAAATCTCGCTTGCGAGAGGATGTGTACATCATGTAATGCTGTAAATCCCTGCTTCGTCGAATCGGTTTGCGTTAATGAGGTTTACTAATTCATCAAGCACGTGGTTGCAGTAGCGACTTGTCTTTGGCAGATATGAGTGACAGTAAGTTACCGTGTTGTGATGTGGTACGCTGACCTTGTCGCAATGATCTATTCGATGCGAGACATAAGAAAGCAGGCATAATCCAGAGTGACCTAAGATAGTGATTACGATGTTATATTTTATGAATAATTTGCAATCGGGGATATTTTCCATCGCGCGGCCAGACTGGGAGAGGTGCAGAGCGACTGTCGTGCCAGTAGCACTGGCAAAGCGATCGCAGTTACTTTCGGATGAAACCTGCTGACCCGATTCCGAATTCTTTCCAAACGATTGATGAGGCCCATGCGACAGGCATCCCAAATCGAAGATTCGCATTCTAAGTTAGATCGGGTGCAAGTTATCTACAGCTGCATTTCCACGTACGACGGGAAATGGGGGAAAAGTTGGTCTATAAGTGGCCTGGCATCTGATCAGCCCTGGACGTTATCTTATCCGTATGATGCACCATACGTTACGGGTGGTGGTCCTCGTATCCGTAGGCGGGAACGCTACGGTTGCCTGAGGCACCCCCTATCTCAAGGACCAGTTTGGAAACCCACTAAGCGTCAGCGATCCGAGGCGTAGCGTTGGAGGTCCTTAAGATTCGCCTTTAGCCTTTAAGAGTTCAACGCGAAAGGCCCTTAGTGTTTTTCATGCTTCGCGGCAACTGCAGCTTATGTAATCGTAACGTTTACCGGGAAACGCTGGCTGCGAACGTTCACGAAGGTGAGCGTTCTGGTATAGAATCGTGACCGCTCGCGTGGGTCGATCTCCTGTTATTGTTTCGCACGTTTAATATTTCAGTCTGAGAAGAGCTAACATCGCTACTGGCTCCACCACACTCACTCAGGGCGTGCACTCGTTCATATCAACTTGTTTGAAGCCTTTTGTGTGTCATATGTCTCATCACGCAATAAAAAAAATTTATAAAACAAGGCGATGGTGGGGGAGCAGCGTCCTTATGCTAGGACTCGCTAGTGCCATTAAGGGAGACATATTCAAGGGATTCACGAGGCGGTGGTATGGTAACGGCGTGCTATCTACATACTATATGTACGCCTCTGCGTCGACACACGTTCAGTGGTGGACGGCTGCGTAACTGGCGCTTCGCAGATGTACTTCTTGAGCTTCCCGCCGAAGTGCCTCCACCGAGAAATGTAGGCGTACAGTGCATCCCCGGGACGCGTCCTGCAGTTGGCGTCTCGATGTCCGTGCAGCGTGTAGTCAGGACGGATCTTGCCCTGTAAAGAATTTGGCGATTTCTGCGTTTTAACTATAGTTTCAGCTGGTCTAAGTTCAAATGTACATGTCTAACGTCGAGCCCTAATAGCGAGATTATTGGACATTCCGTATACTCTTCTAAACGCGCCATAATACGTGTACAGCAATGCACTTCAACTATTTTGATGCCAATGCATTCAAGATTTAGGTGATAACGATATCCGCATGTCATGAAGAGCATGTAGCCTTTCCAACGGGTCCTTATGCTCTTATATTTAGCAGCTTTAGCAGCTTATATTTAGCCTAACCCTCAATAGAGAGCAGTCTCAAACCATGTTTTCCTTTATGTAACTTTTTTGCCTCTCGTATGTTGTGTTCTGTGTAACTACTGCTTTATGTGTTAGGCATTCCTTCTTTCTTTCATCATCACGTTACGTTGTGGTAGCTCACTCTCTTCCAACTTTGAAGAGCAGCAGGGTTGTTCGTCCCCCCCAACTCGGTTGCGTGAGACATGCCCCACCACCGACCGCTACTTGGGGGTCGTGTTAACGGAGTCTTTAAATTGGGATGTCCGTATCGCTCATATCTCTATGCGAGCATTTAAACAGCTAGGTCTTTTAAGGCGCAAACTAGTTAATACGTCCCCCTCCCAGGTGAAACTAAGAGCGTACAAAGCACTAATTAGACCCATCTTAGAATGTGCAGCAATAGTTTGGAACCCGCACCAAGAGCACTTGACCGACATGTTAGAAAACATCCGGAACAGCGTACTTAGATTTGTTTATGCAAAGTATGCCAGGCAAGAGAGCCTTACTGCGCTCAGTATGCAAGCCCGGGACGCCACTCTGGCTAGCCGGTTGTAAGCTAACCTGCCCAAAGTTTCTTTTTTATTCTTTCCCACAATTTAGTAAATATAAATAAAGAGGAATACTTAAAAACTCCGAACCGTCACTCGTGTAGAAAGATTCGCGACAAATGTATACGCCCCTCCTTCCCACGCTGTAACACGTTTAAGTATTCATACTTTACCTGTCGAAATGTGCAATGACCTGCCGAATGATGTTGTCACTGCCGAATCAGTTGACGCATTTTTGCCACTTCTGGAATCTTATTTCGCGTTAACTGCACTGAGCCGCTTGTGTTTAGTGCGCAAAGAAAAGCGAAAACAATGCATCCCGCATGCATTTGCTCGCTCTTCTGTTCAAACGAATTTTCCTTTTCATGTTTTGTCTTGTCTCTCTTCATATTACCGCTTTCGCACAGTCCATAATCTTTTACTACTGCATTCTTATTTTATCTTCAAGATGTTTAAAATTCTCATGTGCCCGCTGAAATATTCGGATGTATATCCCGCTTATTGCTTTATTGTAGTTCTCGTCTGTGCTTACAATGTATCACGCTTTTCTCTCTGTTCTTCGTTAATATGGAGTTCTTGTACTTCGTATGCCCTTTCCTGTATAGACCTGAGTAGGATTACAGTATTGAATAACTAAATGAATAAAATGGGCGAAAGAACCAAAAAACAAAAATGGTGCAGAAACCATTGCCAATTATTGTCAATGTAAGCGATCAGCCCTAACGAACAAACGAGCGAGCGAGAGAGTGAGCGAGAGAGAAAGAGAGAGCGAACGCCTTCCTTGCCGAGTCCGACCACAGACCGACCATCGACCAAGCACGCCAACGGCCGAAAAAGTCAGAGATTTTTCGCTTAGAGTGAGTGAGTGAGTGAGTGAGTAAAGACTTTATTTGAAAACAAGGTATTGACGAATGACCTTGTTGTTAGGCGGCCACGAGCCCCTGGGCCCGGGCGGCTTCTTCAGCTCTCTCGATGACCTTGGCCTGCAGGTCAGGGTCGGAGCTGAGCAACACGGCCTCCCACTGCTCAGTACTACTTATTTCGTGATTTGTGTGATTTTCGGGACCAATACATGTAAGCATTGTAAGCAAAAAGCGGATCTATTCCATATTTTTCGCTCAAAAAAAAAAAAAACTGGAGGACGCTTAAGCTTCGCCTTCAAGAGTGGAACGCGACAGCGTTCCCGTCGACCCGCCAAGGGATGTAAGACAATGGGCTTCGGCGCAGCGACTACGCGCCCCGCATTGGACGCGGTGAGCATCGAGCAACGCAGCGTTCGGCCCGGCAACGAAATGTGTGCCTGAGCAAGCGACGCACGCCTGAGCCTTGGAAGAGCTCGTTTCTAAGGCAACACCGCATTCACTAGAGGCGCGTTTGTACCGCTTTGAAGGATGGAACTCGTGGCTCAGTGGTAGCGCCTCCGTCTCACACTCCGGAGACCCTGGTTCGATTCCCACCCAGCCCATCTTGCAAGTTGTTTTTTATTCATGAAGGGCCTGCTGGGATTTATCGCTCACGGCCAACGCTGCCAACGCCTACACCGACACCGACGACACCGGCTTTTCTGCGACACGAGCTCCTTAACGCTGTCGCGTTAATAAACAAACAGAAAGATTCTCAACGCATTTGCTTTAACCAAACCACGTGCATACGGTACCAAGGCAACGCCGCAGTTTAGCAGTCGCACGAGCGCCCCGACCGCCCAAGGAGTCGGCAGGTGGCGCGAGAAGTCGCCGATGAACGCCGCTGCCAGCGCGTCCTCGTTGTGACCCTTGGTGTGGGCTCCGCTGCGGTCCCAGCCCCGGGCCACGTACACCCGCCCGTCGCCGCCGATGAGGAAGCTGTAGCCGAGGTCGTCCCAACCTGCGATGCGTGCGTGCGTCGTTGAGGTCCCTATACACTGTAAAAACATCTACGCCCTTAAGGGTGTTACAGTGCGACAAGAAAACACCCTTAAGGGCGTCAATATATTTAGTGTGTATGTCACCATAATTAGGCATTTCAGACGAACAACTAAGCGATCGAGCGCGGTGCATCAATTACACAGTGGTGTTTGCGGCTGCAATGTATTGGGAACACCTATGCAAGCAACAAAGAAAAAAGAAATACTCGTCCGATAATTGGAGCTAAAGCTCGCCGCACGCCTTCATTCTCCAGCAGCCAGTCTTTTCGAAAATAGAGAGGAAGTCATAATTCTCGGGGACCAAGTCGCCTGCTACGTCATGCCTGCAGCAAGGCGAACAGCTCGGAGGTGCCCGTGTGACGCTTAGTACGCAAAATTGTCACAGGGGGCGCTATTTCGTACGCCGCCAAATTACGCCATTCTGCCAGGCTCGCCATCTTGCCTTCTCTGATTGGCTCACGTGACGGCTAAAGTCTCTCTGGTGGGCTGAAACCGACAACATGGCGGTATTTGATTATGTCATCATCATCAGCCTGATTACGCCCACTGCAGGGCAAAGGCCTCTCCCATACTTCTTCAACAACCCCGGTCATGTACTAATTGTGGCCATGTCGACCCTGCAAACTTCTTAATCTCATCCGCCCACCTAACTTTCTGCCGCCCCCTGCTACGTTTCCCTTCGCTTGGAATCCAGTCCATAACCCTTAATGACCATCGGTTATCTTCCCTCCTCATTACATGTCCTGCCCATGCCCATTTCTTTTTCTTGATTTCAACTAAGATGTCATTAACTCGCGTTTGTTCCCTCACCCAATCTGCTCTTTTCTTATCGCTTAACGTTACACCCATCATTCTTCTTTCGATAGTTCGTTGCGTCGTCCTCAATTTAAGTAGAACCCTTTTCGTGAGCCTCCAGGTTTCTGCCCCGCAGGTGCGGATATATATATATATATATATATATATATATATATATATATATATATATATATATATATATATATTGTCTGGAATAACCCTACGCAAATTTGCCGAGAACCAAAAAGGCAAGAAAGGGAAACAAAACGAATCGGATCTCGTGACGCACACCTGACGTAGCACTCAGCTCCAGTATGGGAGTGGGAAGTGGAGTAATGTAGCTTGTGAATGTCGCTTAATGTTAACTAAAAAATAAATGACGAAAAGAAAATACGATATTACCACTCGGTAAGTTGCATTCATTGAGACATCTGAACCGGACAAAATTGATTCAATACACACGGTTCTGATATATACCGTTAATGTGTGATGATGTGACTTCTGCCGAACCTCCGCAAATATTGATGCAGAGAAAGTTGAATTCTAGTGACTGTAGGAAGCGGAATATTGATTTAAGGGTCAAAATTTTCTTTAAAGATTGCCAAGAATCAATAAGCTTTAGAGAAATAGAAGCCCGTATTGTAACTCACGTCACCTGTAAACTCCCGTACAGTTGGTTTCCGTTACTTCGACACTGACAAGAGGGACGAAGTTAATTGAATTATCCGGTGGGTCCAATTAAACAAGATTCAGAAAAAACGCCAGGACCGACCGCTGATTCATTTGACGTTATTTGCCCCTTTTCCAACATGCTCCCGAATCAAACGCGTGCCCACATTCTGTATGTCCAAAGCAGAAAGCTAATATATAAATGACGTTAAATCTCCTAAAGAAAAGAGAAAGCGAAAGAGTTTTCATAAGAACGCGCTAAAGAAGAAGACGAAGGCAACACATATGACAGGCAGGCGCTCTTTGGCGGGTTTTTTATGGAAAATGTCAAGATGAAACAACTCACCCAAACCAAGGTATCCTTGTTAGAAATCTAACGCGCACCGGATGTTTTAGCAAGAAACATTGGTGCACAGTGGCAGTTGGTTTCGCACATATCTTCGCCACATATAAGCAGCTAAGATAAGCAGCTTCGCCACATATCTTGTTTTAGGTCAGCTCCGCCCCAAGGCTTTTGTGTTATGCGGTAAAGCACATGACCGTTGCGAAGTTGGTTTTGGTTTCGTGTCCGGTTGCACCGCACAGGCAATTTTTGGCCCAATTTTTTTTTTTAAATGAAAGGAAATGTGGGCGTTAGAATCGTGTAAATACCGTAATCAGGCATTGTGAGCTGCGGTTATTGCGTGAAATTCTTCCTAAGGTGGGCCGGAAGTAGCCGTTTTCGACGAGGTATGATGCGTGTTCTGACGCATTCGCTGTCCCCTAAGGTCCAGTGGTACAGGCGCTGCGGCTAAAGGGCTCGCTATCGGGGTCACTATAAGGGCGCCAGCCGCATGCATGCTGACTGGTCCAGTTCGAATTATCCAGTGGAGGCCAATTTTAGGATCAAAATAACCAAAGTTTGGGCCCATAGAGATGCAAGGGAGGTCGGGAGCTTCAGTCGGGATCAAATTAACCTAAAAATTAACCGAAACCGAAAAGCAACCAGAGTTTAATTAACATAAGTGTACTATCTCTCCAATCTGTTCACTGCATGCTTAGGGGAAGTATTGAAGCTATAGAATGGGAAAACTTAGGAATGAGGATCAACGGCGAACATCTCAGCAACCTTCAGTTTGCAGATGACGTGGTCCTGTTCGGCAACACTGGAAACAAATCGCAAAAAATGATTGAGGAGCTTAACCGAGGAAGTGTAAGAGTGGTGTTGAGTGGGGTAAATGTGCGCAAGACAAAGATAATGTTCAATAGCTTGCCCAAGGAACCAAAATTAAGGATCCCCAATCAGCCTCTAGAATCTGTACAGGAGTATGTTTATCTAGTTCAATTACTCACAGGGGACCCTGATCATGAGAACGAAATTTACAGAAGAATAAAAATAGGTTAGAGCGCATTCGGCAGACATTGTCAGATCCTGACTGGAAGCTTACCATTATCATTAAAAAGAAAGGTGTACAATAATTGCATTCTACCGGTGCTAACATATGGGGCAGAAACTTGGAGGTTAACAAAGAAGCTTAAGAACAAGTGAAGGACCGCGCAATGATTGATGGAGCGAAAAATGTTAGGCGTAACGTTAATAGACAGGAACAAAGCGGTGTGGTTGATAAAGCAAACGGTGATAGCCGATATTCTAGTTGACATTAAGAAAAAGAAATGGATCAGATGCAGTCCATGTAATGCGTATGCGCACATAGCTGGTGGACTGTTAGAGTCGCAGAATGGGTGCCAAGGGAAGGGAAGCGCAGTCGAGGACGGCAGAAAACTAGATGAAGGGATGAAATTAGATGTGCAGGCGCAAGCTTCGAATCAGGTAGCGCGAGACCGATATAACTGGAAATAACAGGGAGTGGGATTCGTCCTGCAGTGCACATAAATATAAGATGATGATGACTATCAGTTTTGTCAGCTGCGGATACTCTAACAAAGATAGCTTAGAAAACTGCGATGTCCGTTTAGTGGTGCAAAGGTACGGGTTTCTATAACTGGTACTCAATGGTGCTTCAATTTAATCTTGTCGATTTTCGGCACTTCCTGTACGTCTATGAGCCGCAAATCAAAACTCTGCGACCTGCAGTAAGTATAGTTCAGAAAGTTATCTTAAAATGCAGCAAATTTTGTTCAGTTCCTTTCAGTGTAGTTGCCTATTCAAAACATTTGGGTATTTCACCTGTACAGTGGTTTGGCGAGCGCTGAACATTCGAGCGTCAAACCGTCATTTCAACGAACGCCAAGCGTTGCAGTCAGCGACAATTTCGCGGAGCTAATCGGGCTCCCTCGCGATGTTTAACTAGCAAAACGAACCTGTTTCCTTAGAAAAAAAAAACAGACGCGTTTCGGTCACTATTTTCGCCTAGCCTCGCTCACGTTTCGCGTTCAAAAATATGCTGAAGAAATGGCACATGCAGGTTACTTCGCTACAGCCCTTCCGTCCTGAATTTAAACAAAGAAGGCCACGGCAATAAAGACAGGAGAGAGTTCTTCGCAACAGTGGAGAACTCGGAAGTTTCACATCCACCTCTTCTAGCTGGAGGAGACCGATTTAAACTGAACTGAGGAGCGTTTCAAAGGTGGAGACGGATGTAAGTTTCAGTGTAACTAGTGCCCCTTGCTCCATCATAAACCACCTCTCTCTCTCTGAACCTCGAGCATTCTGGATCAATGGTATATGCATCGACAATTTGTTTTTCTTACGAGTAGTCATTTTTTGTTTGTTTCCGCGTGATTAACCAACGTCCGTGAATGAATGAATTGGCTGCACATAAGAAACAATGGGAGAACACGCCACGCAGTAGGAACGTATCGCCGAACGAGCTTGCCCACGGAATGGATTAGGTTCATTCAGTAAGGCACCACTCTATCTCAATATGTATCAATCAAGGTCGTTTACAAGCTGAAACTTTCTCATAACCCAGGTACCTCAGCCGTACGTACGTACCTCTCGTGTCGATGTGAAAGTTTTGCCAGTGGCGCATCCGCTCCGAGCAGCTCCAGTAGTTGAAGCATTCCGGACCCTCGGTGTGGTGCACGAAGAACCGCGGCACCGGCTGGACCTTGAGCCGATTCTGGGCCTTGGGCTGCCGGGCGCCCCATTGGAACCGGGACACGAACCGGATGCCCGAGCAGGCCAACATCACGCGGACTCGATGCATCGGCACCCACGGACACCACCACGAGCCGGCGAGCCCTGCGAATATAAGACCTTTTTCATCCGCGATGTGGCAGCAGTGCGTTCATGACCCCAGAGAACTTCCGGTCAGCCATTTCCGAGAGTCGAGTCAGCCAAGAAAAAAGAAGCATTTTGCCGCATAGTATACTGCAGGCGCAGATTCTCGATGTTTTCAGATATAAAGAACGTGCATCATGCGTTGATCTCATGTGTGGGCTTTTTTCTTTTTGCACTTAACAATACAATTCATTGTCAAACGCTCCAATTCCCCAATAAAACTGGTGCCAGCTGGAGGGTCCTGTAAGTTTATGTGCTATTGTAACTTGTGTCGCTCCAGAGGGCTTAACCGGAAGTCTTCTGGGAGCTCTGTTTGTAAGCATGAGGAATAGTGTTACGAGAAACATGCCAATCACTCGTATGGAGATAGCAGCAGTAGCGGATGAGGATATCGTCGGTGGCAGCCAAAAACAAGCTCCACCCACAACGCACCTGGCCTTCAGCTCTGAAACAGAGCTGGAGTCCGCTCACAGCTTAATGACTTCCGGGAAAATTCCGCTGCGGGCTATAGTTGGTTCGAAATACTGTTGCACAGAGCGACGACGGGACAGGACTTAAGTGAGAAAAGAACACACGTCATCTGAGCGCAAAAAATTAATGACATTGCTCTGCTAACAACAGGGAAATACCAGCTATTTGCTTCAAGCTAAAATGTTATATTTGGCTGAGCAATGATATCAGGATCCCTCAAAAAAATTTGCCTAGACGTTCAGCTTTCATCCTGAAACCAGTGACTCAGAGACCAATCTGTACAGAGAAAACGGTTGTTTCAAACACGGGAAACCGCTTGACGTCAGGTAGAGAGGGTAACCCAATTGGCTGGTGTATCTATGCAAATAGTGTTTTAGTAGACCTTTTAGTTCTTAGATCGTGACCGGTTATAGCACAGCCTCGTAGCCTGCCACTGTTAGCTATCTGCGTCGCGATGACGAAGACGATGCGTGATGTTATTCTAGGGAAGAAGGTTGATGAGAATTACATGGCGCAGACAGGTAGGACGCGTATACAAATGCATTTAAAGCTTCATAACACCTGTGTCACGGTGGCGCGTCGATTCTGGGGCAGTGGCCAATAATGGACGCGTACCCAGTGGCTCGTACACCCAGTGTCGAAGCCGTATCTTGGGGCACAATCGCTCAGTGATCCCAAGTTGCCTATTAGGCCAGACAGCAGCAAGTTATCTATTCTGGAGCATACCCAGTGGCTTAGGTTGCCTACTCGGCAAGTCAATATTCAAGCACATATTCGGCGAGGATTCGGCGATGAACGCCTAACCCTGGAGGTGGCGAAGAAAGTTTCGCTCCAAAAAGATAATCGCGCGATCTCGCAGAACTCAACTCTTTCATTTCTTTTATTGCAATTTTCTTTTATTGCGACTACTCCTTCTTACGTAGCAGTCATCATCATCATCATTATCATCAACCTATCGTTCACTGCAGGAAGAAGGCCTCTCAATCAACCCTGTCTTGCACTAGCTGATTCCAACCTTGCGCCTGCACATTTCCAAATTTCATCACCCCACCTAATTTTCTGCCGTCTTCGTCTGCGTTTTCCTTCTCTAGGCATCCATTCTGTAACTCTAGAGGTCCACAAGTTATCTGTCCTACGCATTACAATGCCTGCCCATCTCCTTTTTTTTTTCTCTCTTTATGTCAACTAGAATATCGGCTCTCCCCGTTTGCTCTCTGCAGTAACCATAATGATAAAGATGTTGTAAGATGGGAATAAACAACGTCAAAGGGCTGAAAATTCTGTAGCGCGCATTTATAAACAACACGAGCATGTAGAGATAGATGACGAGGGCAAGTTAAGGCACCACAAACAGAGTCCATGTACATATACGCATATGCATTGTTCTAAACACACATATGAGGCCGCAGTGCCGTCCGAGATGAGCAGGTCGACAGATGACGAAGGTACACGTGTGAAATAAAGCACGCACATAGATACGACAGTCAAAAGCGAGCTTCATCACAGAATAATAATTAAAAAAAAGCTATGACACACATAATATGCAAGTGCACATAAATCCAAACAATGGAAGGGGACTGTGGGGTTGCATTACGATTACTAGTAATTCAGTTCTATAGCACACATATTTAACGAGTACTAGCACTCGACCAACTCCTCCCTTTTCGCTCACCTGGAGCCACACTGCTGAGCACAACCACAGCGATGACTACTGCTGCGACAGGTCCACGAACCATGATCGAGACGGGCATGCGTTCCTCTTCCAGCAGTCTCTTCCGAGACGTCTCACGCGCCAGCGAGACTTCCCGAGACTACGCCATCCCACGCACACCTTCGCGCCGATCTCGTCTGAAAATTGTGCACGCGCATGCAGGCCTGTAGTACATATACAGTATATGCAGTACGACACAAGTAGCAGCGGTTTGCACCGTGATGGATCGCGCACTCCAGGTTATTTTGCTCTCAACAATGCATCCACCCGCGAACGTGTGCGTACGTATATATGTGTGAGCTGCGTTCTCCCAAAGCAGGTGGAATCCCGCCGCCATTCTCACGCACCAAGTTTCACCTTTTCTGTCTACCATTCTCGCCTACATTGTCTTTTCTGTATTGATACAAAAAATATGGAAACGGCATTCTCGTCTCTTCGTTCCATCCTTCGTCTTTTTGCGCAGGCGTCACTGTCGTTTTCTTTGCGTCGTTTTTACGCCACGATGTTTTGCCTTACGCGATCCGACATTCTTGCTTTCTTTTTTCCTTTTTTTTTGCAATTTCGTCTAGACCAGGCGGACAAGTTCCGGTTGTCAGACCACTCGTCGTCGTTCCTATTGTGTCACTTCTTCACGAGCGACCGATTTTTCCGCTCAAGGTCGTTTCACTTTTTCGTTTTGCTCCTTCTCTCCCACGTCCGTGACACCACGCGCTCGCGCGGAATGTCTCACAACTTAAGGCCCGTGCACGGCAAACGGTGCGCGTTAGTACGGCACGAGGAGGTTCGGCGCGGGAACGGGCGTCGCAAAGGCGTTGGTGTTCGTATAAAGCGGGATCACGCCCCAGGTCAGTTTGTCGATTTACCCAGTGGATGGGCATCACGTATGTGAATGGATGCCGCCGAACCACGCCGCACACAAAGAACGGCCAAAGACGAGCTGCTATAGGGATCCAGCGCTGGCCAGAAACCGTCAAACTGTAAAATAGTTCACACTCCCCTTAAATGTGAATAATGGTGGAAATCTGTCTACAACTCACAGCCGCACGCCCTTTTTTGGGTGTGACTTACCGACCGATTTACATCCTTATTGACTTTTATGGGTGCAAATTATTTTACAGTGTATGGCAGTTTGAGTGGGCCACAAGAATGTGTTGACGCTGTCCAGTATAGGGAATCCACAGAAGAAAATGACGAAACGTGACGGAAGAAAATGCTACTTGTCCACTTCTATTCGATGTTTGGAAAAAAAGAAAACTGATTTGCTGATTGATAGAAAACTGCCGGTGGTACCGGTGCCGGTGCTACCACCGTGCGATACCGGTGCTCCAGATGGTACCAGCGGTATCGGAACCAGAACCGCCGTGCGTTACCGGTGGTGCCAGTGGTTTCGCTATCGATCGGAAACGAAGCGTGCTCGTTTTTTTTTTCTTCCTGACAGCTAGCGTTTTGAGATGCTATCGGGGAGACGGTGCGCCTCTCTCTCTCCTCAAAAGACGCCGACACTTATATTGAGACGCTGCAGAAGCCTCGGAATAAACTCTATGGTTCGCGCGCCCCGTTCTTGCCCCCAACTCGCTCAGTAAGATTGCGCTTCGTATTTTAGAATGCTCCCCCTTCAACACTCCGCCTCGACTGGATGATGATTATGGCGATGATTTATTGGCATCGCCTCTGAAACGGGGAGGTGACAAATCGTCATCGTCTGGCCTGCTTGTCGCGATGTATGGATGGATGGATGTTATGAGCGTACCCTTTGGAACGAAGTGGTGTGTTGCGCCACCAAGCTCTTGCTATTATACTGTCTATTGCCCTACCTCGGTTAAACAATAAAAAAAAAACACTATGAACTCCCACAACCAAATTTTCTGATCGCCTATCGTGAACTGTGCTTTTGTACGTCTCCGTTTTTTGACGTTTCCCTACTTTTATTCCACTAATCCTCCAATCGCCTCTTACTAATCCCTATTGCGGACATGTTTGCTTTTCCACTGCTCTCGCTGAACCCAAAGGCTTCAAGGAGGCCAGTGGTACCTAAATCGACCGCTGGGCAGGTGTCTTCACATTCCAATAAAACATGCTCCATAGTTTCCCTAGCTTTCCCGCAGCAAGCGCATGCTCCTTCTTCCTTCTTATATCGATGGATGGATGGATGATTGAGGCTCAACCCTTTGAACCGGGCGGCAGCGGCGCACGCCACCTAACCTAGACAAAAAGTGGATGGCAGCGCCACCCGTCGGCAGAAGTGGTCACTGCGCTTCATTGACACCCCATGAGAGTTCTCGAGAAGCGTAGCGTCTGTTTAGTACAGGGGGGGGGGGGGGAGGGGGGGCTCGCTGTTTTCAAGTCTGCCGAGTGTAGGAGGTGCTTCGAATCGAGGATCGTTCGAGAACACGAGGGTGTGTCTTTCATCGACTTCTCTTTCTTTCTTTTTGCTGTCGACAGCTACCATTCCCTTGATGGAGAAGTTTTCTCATTCAAGAACAAATTGAAATCACTTTCGTGCGAGTGTGTTGTCGGACACCTTCCTTCAACATTCATCAGCGCGGGGATGATAAGGCGCCCTCTCTACGGTTCCCATTCTGTGAAGTAGATGAGATGGGTTTTTGTTTTTCTGTTACCGTTTGGCGTCAATGAGAAAAACATTCTCTGCTCGGTGATATTTAGACAATTCGGAGGTGAATTTTCCAGTTGGTGACTTCTTTTTCTCTGACAGCCTCGTCTCTAGGACGCTGCTACATAGATGCTTGCTCATACTTTAAAGAATTTTTAATTGTTTCGACACCGACATTATATTTACAAATTTTAATACATTAAGTTATATATTTCGTTATTTGGATGCTTCACTAAATATGTCTGTTGTTTTCTTGACAATACTGAACGCCCGCACTTTAACAAATAGACGAAATAATGACGAGCCATGAGCAGAATGAAAATAAGTAGCGAAGCAAATCTATAGCAGAAGAAAAACCGCTTAGAAAAGTGCACCATCAACAAACGAAAAATCGTAGCGAAACGAAAACGCTTCTCCATAATCAATGTCCAACAAATTGGACACATTATTTCTTTCCTGCAGGATTATTTCTCGCACGACGCCATAAGCAATACGCTGCTCTGTGGGGGCTGTATATCTTGATAAAGCATATGATACCGTTGAACACGCTGTTTTTATAGGTCGGTTGAACCGATATGGTTTTCCTGGATATGTAGTAATGTGTACTTAGAATTCCTCGGGGAAAGAAAGATTTATTGCCGTATTCGAGATACAAACAAGCGAGAGGAGTACCGGGAGGATCAGTTCTCTCTCCGGCGTTGTTCAATGCTATTATGAGCAGAATTTCTCATTTTTAAGAAATAACTACTGCAATGGCGAAGGGCGCTCACACGGTGGGTGCGAGAAAGGAAAAAGGAAGGAGCAAATTTCTTTCACCCAACGACCTCCGCGCCCATTCAATATCTCATTCTCAATTTCATTTAATCTCCATTTAAACTCAATTTTTCTTCCCTTTTTTACCTACCGCTGCCAAATTCATGGCTGATCCCCCATAGTGGGTTGAGCCATACCCATAGGCACCAAACCAAACCAATTGGTCCGTGCCCCATTGTGGGTGCGTGCCATTTTTTGAGGGCGCAACAACAACAACAACGTTGCCAATTTTGAGCAAACCTCTCAATCCTTGGCCGATCGCCCACGGTGGGTATTAGCCACTTGTACAGAGGAACAACAGCTACAACGGCCCCTCGTCGCTGCTCTCCACGGCGTGTGGTCCAATATACAAAAAAAAAACGCAGTCTAAGACAAGCTAGCCTTAACGACAGTCCTCGTGGGGACCAAGCCATCCTGGTTGCTTCCTTCAGCCAAGGAACGGCGCGTCCACGCTTCCCTTGCCATGGATCTCTGTCCCACTACACCGTCCACCTATGGGCCACCAAGGGAGGCAGCACACGCTCCCTGGACCATACGTCTCGCCTCCGTGAGTACCGGGCCCACCGTACTCTCAGCGCACGTCGCCCGTGGTGACTCAAGAGGCTCGGCCGAGAGCCTATAACAGACGTCATGCGAACTAACTCGCTGCTCTCATAGCAACTGAACTGTGTCGCCTCGATAACTGCCGGGTTCTCGCCGGCACCATCGCTAGCTGTTTGGGAACTACCGGAGTACCGCGGGTTCCAGCATGACGCTGTGCTTTGGGCCTAAACAGCGAATACTCTCGGCGCTCGCCATGCTTAACCGGATCACACACAAAAATTGTCCGCTTCCGCGGTAAACCGACTTCGCGGTGCCCCCAAGTCATGGCACGAGTACGAAGGCATCAGGCACCGGTCCTGGCCTGAATGGAATACAGACAGCTATGGTAAGCTGCTTTCGCTCGGCTCTCCTATGCCTGCGGTGACCCTGACCAAAACTGTTCCACGGCCGGGGCTCGCGAGGTGCACAGCCTCGACGCGCCCGCTTTCCATCCACGGCAGTCTGCGACGCGGCCCACAAGCTCTTCGTCACTTGGGCAGGTGGAGGCGCCGGCTCATCAGGCGACGCCATCGGCTTCTCATGCCGGCCGGTGGGAATCACCCGCCAAACCGCTGCTCCATCTGGCGGCCCCCGGGCTCACGCTTTCTGGATGCTTCTTTCCACCCATAACGACGAGTGCCGGAAAAGAAGTTCCAAGTTCACGAGTGCCTGCCATCTTTCCCGCTGGACATCGCCGACCCGCGGTTAAAAATCAACCATCGAGCTATGATGATGGAGCTCCACCAATGCAAGACCACGCTAATGTAAAACCAGTTTGAACAGCCGAACTAAAAAAAAAAACATATACAGAAACACAGGGCTAAGGAAGACAGACAAGGACGTCGCTATTCAGGACACTGATCTGTCCACGGATAATGAAAACGAAATACTTCTGACCCCGTAGGAGCCACGGACTCGGACTTCGCAGCAGTCATTGGCCGAATGCGGAGGCATTTATTCATCGTTGAGAGACCGCAGCACGTGCGAGCGACCATCGTCGTGTAATTCGTACAAGAGACCATCGCAAGCGATGCCAGAAAGACCAGATACGCGCGCGAGAACATCGGTTTCAAAGCGAACGACCCAACTGTTCAATCTTCGGACAAGAGCAACTCAAGCAGAAGCCGGCATTTCGTCAAGCTTGGCCGATTCGAGCGCAATTGCAAAACGAGCCTTGATCAGTCAGCGGCAGCACCGCGAAAATACGCACACACGACGGATGAGCAGAGCGTACAGGATCGCTTATGCAAAATAGAAGTGAGGCGTGCAGACAGGACACAAGAGCAGAGATGCGCGATATTGTACAGGCATAAGAATGAAGATACGCGTCTTATGGTAGAGGCATGGCATATCTATAATGGTGGAGGTGCGTGCGTGAGTCAGCCTTCGATTACTTTACATAAGGAAGAGATTAAGTGCCTTAACAGTTATCTCTCACGTAGACCGGCACGTGTACCCGACTGACACGTGGTGTTGCCATTCCTGAGCATGCGCAGGTGAGTTTTGTGTCTTTCTTTCTTTTTTCGCCTCAGTGCTCCCTTCAGTTGATAGTCGGCGTTCGTGTTGTCCACTTCTCTACTCTTGTGTCCTGTCTGCACGCCTCACTTCTATTTTGCATACTGAATCCTTACCAACTAGCTCAGCTTTCTGTCGTTCTCAGGATCTCTTGCCGTACGTTCCCAGTTGCGATCATCGTCGACTCGCATGCGCAGCGCGCCGCGACAGTCACTGGCGCCCGCCAGTAAAGCTGGTTGCGCGCTAGGCGGCTCACCAACGGCGACCTCGCTCTTCGTACTGGATGGCTCCCCCTGCATGCTAAGGGCACATTCACACCGGCGACTTGAGGAGGTCGCGCGACCAAGTTGGTCGCTTTGCGACCAGTCGCAAATGGCCGCAAACGGTCGCCTTTCTCGAAAAGCGACCATTTTGGGCGAGTCGCTCTCTGCGCGATTTTTCAGTCGCGCGACCGTGGTCGCAAAACTGATAAACCAATCAGCGGCACACCGGAAGTGATCTTTCGTGTGTCTACATCCGGCCTCCTCCGGCGTCGCATTCAAATTCCGCGTAGATTCCGAGAGTTCTCGCTGAGAACGATAATCTCCGGGATTGCGACTTGCGGGTCGCGCTCAGCCGGGCTTGCCGGTGTGAACATCAGTCGCCTTCGGTCGCTTTTTGATTGCGAGTCGCAAACGGTCGCGCGACCTCCTCATGTCGCCGGTGTGAATGTGCCCTAAGGTTGCGCTGTTGCTATCCGCGCCGGAAGCTTGCAGCGTGACCGAGTATACGCTCGGCCGCTGGCACGGCGAGAAAAGGGAAATAGAAGGGAGAAGGAAACCAGGCGTATCGAGGAATGGCCTCTTGTCTGCTTCTCTCCACAACAATACTACTGTTTATGCGCGTGACATTGCATTGTTTTTTCCACACGCCGACAATAGGCACACTTTATATGAAATCCCCCTGCATGCTAAGGTTGCGCTGTTGCTAGCCGCGCCGGCAGCTTGCAGCGTGACTGAGTATACGCTCGGCCGCTGGCACGGCGAGAAAAGGGAAATAGAAGGGAGAAGGAAACCAGGCGTATCGAGGAATGGCCTCTTGTCTGCTTCTCTCCACAACAATACTACTGTTTATGCGCGTGACATTGCATTGTTTTTTCCACACGCCGACAATAGGCACACTTTACATGAAATCCCCCTGCATGCTAAGGTTGCGCTGTTGCTAGCCGCGCCGGAAGCTTGCAGCGTGACCGAGTATACGCTCGGCCGCTGGCACGGCGAGAAAAGGGAAATAGAAGGGAGAAGGAAACCAGGTGTTTTGAGAAATGGCCTCTTGTCTGCTTCACTCCGCAACGCTACTTCTGTTCATGCGCGTGATATTGCATTGTTCTTCCACACGCCGACAATATCCACACTTTATATGAACGACTGATATCTTGCCCCAATGCCGTCGAGAACTGATTGGATAGCAGTGTTTTTCCCCCAATGCCAATAAATGAGCTGTTTTCGTTTTCCCGTTGCACGACTCAGTGCACACTTCACTGGCTTATTCATATTGATGGCACACCGCAAGTAGAGTCTTGAGTGCCCAGGGGTGATTTACGACGCCCCTCAACTTGCGCCTACTCATAGACTATATAGCCGGAAAAGGTAAACGTGTCATTGGCGTAGCCTAAGACAGCCGCCGCATGGGAATGGGAGGAGGTATACGCTCACCATGATGTATCGCATGTACTGTTTGGGCATTTGGGCGGCGCGTGCTTTTCTCTGCAGGTGATCCAGCGCACAAGTTCCGCCCTTTTAATCTCTTGGGGCCAAAAGCATTGCGCTTGTGTTGTCTAGGGCTTCCAAAACTGTTGCAAACATTCCTCTTTATCTAGAATCCAGATTTTTTTCTCTTTCGTACAGGTTCCGTCTTTTGACTATGGAAGCGTTCTCGGGAATTTGTTAGTCACCAACAAAGCATTCCGAAACCAGCACTATTTTTGACCGCGTCTATGCATATTGCGGAAAATGCATTCCTGCAACAGTTCACTTGAACGAGGGCGTCTGCGATGTATTTCAAGTTCCCGGCAGCTCCTATACTATTTATTCAATTTGATGCCACTTTTTCCTAATAACGCAAAATCACTGCCGCTTCGTATTTTGGATGGCTTACTACAAGGTCATCATCGCGTCAGATGCTTCACAGTATGTAGAAAAATGCGGTGTTGACGCTTTCAGCCCAACGTTACATAGACTTTTCAAGAGGCGGGCTAGTTGGTGGTCGATATTGGAATGCATTGTGTAACCGCGCAAATGACAATGGACGAAGAAGGAAACGCACAGTACAAGCGCGGATCCTGCTTCTCCTGTGTTTTTCCTTATTTGTGCGGTTACACAATGCATTCCAATAGTTACGTAGACTGAGCTTTTTGTTCGCGGCTGCCGGATTTCGTACCAATGTTTCGTCTGAATGCAAGGCAATGCTGTGATGTCCCTACACGCAAAAAAAAAATCTACCATTTACATTTGCTGTGATAATCGCTGACTCTTTGTCCTTGTGTTGGTCACTAGCTTTTGGTGAATCTCACGTTATGAGGGCGTTTGCTTCAATGATGCCTATGGGTACTTGACAAGCATCCGTTTAGCTTGAGCACGCGGCCACACGAGGATTATCTTTAAACTAAATTGCAGATTCTTCAGCCAAGGCCAGCTTCTATAGGCGGCCCGATTCGTCCATATTATCCTTTTTCTGATTATGTCACGGCCGCAAGGTTCCGTATGTGGTAGGCGGTGCGAAGTGGTAGCCGCTGTGGCCACGCTTTATTCAGGCCGGTCGGCCACGGTGACGCGGGATCTCGGGATTGGCAGCCATGCCGCGGCCAGGTCAAGCGCGCAAGCGTGTTCTTGTTCTTGTTCTTGAGCCATAGTGAACTGGCGCAAACCACTCTGGGGGACCGGCCATGAATCGGGCGGTGAAGGAACTGTTGGCATTTTTAAAAATATATTAGGATGAAATGAAATACATATCCTGCAAATGAGATTTGAAGTGTCTAGTGTTGCAGGTTCTGTTACCGTTCTGTTCTGTTCTTACCGTTCTGTTCAGGTTCTGTTCTTACCGTTCTGTTCCTGCGCTACCTTGTCTTGTCTTGTCTTGTGGCCTTGCCTGTGCGTGCACCATCTTCGTCTTTACCGGCTCTGGAGGCGAATGTCACGCGGCTACATGAATAGGCCCGTCACCGTGTAAGCATGGTCAGATTCAGTACTGAGTAACTCGATGGACTTCTGACATCTTTCATATCCCTGGCACAGAGAATTTCGCCATACACACGAGATGGAAGTGTCCAACACGACGCTACGCTGTCGCATACTGACGCCAAATTTCTGTCGGCACAGGGCTGGACTACTTCCTTCACCACTGTGCTCATTCTGTAGCGATCGCGAGAGACAATTGATCAGTTATTTTTGTACTGTAGGCGTTTCTCTGTACCAAAGGCAAATATTACCAAAAATACCCCTACGCAGTGTAGGCGTAGATTTGTCCGTACCTGCAATTCTGTCTTTTGGAGCCTCCATTTCTGGTTTCAGCAGCAGAAATGGTTGTTTGGTGATTTATTTTTTTTGCTAAACCGAATCAGTTACCCTGCTAAACTTATTCTGAATATTAAAATTCAATTTCTACTTCTTCGCGCACACTAGAATCTTTATTTATAATTGGCAATTTCCAATTTGGTAATTCCCCTCTTTTTATCCGTTTCTCTTAACCGCATGGTTCATGGCCAATCTCCCATTGTGGGTATGGGCCACAATCATTCGGGACGACAACAAGAAAACCAAAGCAAGCAAGTGGATCGACAAAACAACAACCGAATGCCATGGCCGGGCTCCCCGCCGAGGATAATGCCGAGCTAGTGCGAATCAAGAGGATCGCGCAGCGGGCGGGCACCCGGCGCACCACCGAAGACCTCTGGCTAGAACTGCGGAGGGCATTCACCGAGGCGCAGGAGACGCGAACGACCGGGAAGCACTTCGGCGAACTGTACTACGCCGCGTACACCATGGTAGTGCGCAACAGGGGAGCGCGTCTCTACCGCGGGGTGCGCGAGGTCGTGACGGAGCATCTGGCCAACAAAGTTCGTCCCTTCGTCTTGGCTAAAGCTCGCGACGACGACTTCTTGCAGGCACTGGTTCAGGCCTGGAGGAACCACCAGAGGAGCGCGACGGTGATCGGCGCCATCGTGGTGTACATGGACAACGTGTTCGTGCCTCGGAACAACGTGGACAGCGTGCCCAAACTGTTTGTGTCGCTGTTCCGCGACGAGGTGGTACGGCGGACCGACGTGCGGGACCGCCTCCGGGAAACCCTGCTCGGCCTGGTGAATGCCGAGCGCGAAGGGACGCGAGTCGACCGGACTTTGATGAAGGAGGTGTGCGGGATGCTCGCAAGTTTGGGTCTCGATTCGAGCTCGGTCTACCAGGAAGACTTTGAGAGGCCGTTTCTCGCCGAGACGGCGAAATTCTACGCCTTGCGGGGCCAAACTTACGTCGAGATGAAGGACGCCCTCGACTACATCGCCAGAGTGGAGCAGCACGTCGACGAAGAGTCGGAACGGGCGAGGCAGTGCCTGGACGAGTCCACCGCGGGGCCCGTCGTGCAAGTCGTGCTGGAGCAGCTCGTAGGGAAGCACATGAAGGCCATCGTGGAGATGGAGGACTCCGGCGTTGTCCACATGCTCGAGAACCGGAAGACAGAGGACCTGAGGCGGATGTTCCTGCTCCTAAAGCGCGTGCATGGTGGAGTCATGACATTGCTGGACTGCGTGAGCAAGCACTGTCGTGACCTAGGAAGATCCATAGCGAGTGAGCACGGTGACTCGGTCAGCCTGGTACCGAAAGTGATGGACCTGAAAGACCGGTTTGACTACTTTCTGCAGCACTGCTTCGACGGCGAGCCCCTGGTAAAAGAGACGATGGAGACCGACTTCGAGTACATCCTCAACCTGACCCGCACATCGGCCGAGCATCTCTCGACGTTTGTGGACGACCTGTTGCGAAATCGTATCAAGTGCATGACAAAGCAGAAGATTGACCAGTTGCTGGACAAGGTTGTGGCCATATTTCGGTTCTTGCCGGAGAAGGACCTTTTCGAGCTCCACTACAGGGAGCGCCTGGCCAATCGGCTGCTGCTCGACGATGGCGTTGCTGCCGACGCGGAGAAGACTATGGTCAACAAGCTCGGAAGCATTTGCGGTTCCCAGTTCACCTACAAGATAGAAACCATGTTCAAGGACCTGCTCACTTCCGGTACCCTGATGAAGCAGTTCAAGGCGATATTATCTTCTTGCGACCTGTGTTCGGATGGAGTCGACTTGGACGTGCGCGTGCTCAGAACGGGCTTCTGGGCCCTGCCTGTGGCCACTCGGCAAATAAGCATTCCATCCGCCCCACGCAGCACGTTCGAGATGTTCCGACTGTTCTACATGGCCAAGCACGATGGCCGGCGACTGACCCTGCAGCCGCATCTCGGCTGGGCAGAAATGAATGCCGTGTTCCGCGGGCCGTGGAAGGACGAGGCATCTTCGTCTCGTCAAGAGGTGGCGGACACGTTGTCCAACAAGACCCAAGCCTACACCATCCAGGTGTCCACGTACCAGATGTGCTTACTGATGCTGTTCAACAACCGCGACAGGATGTCCTGCGAGGAGATCGCGACCGAGACGGAGATCCCCGCAAAGGACCTCGTTCACGCCCTGAGTTCGCTGTGCATGGGCAAGGCCTCCGAACGACTGCTTAACAAGACGCCCGACACGGCGGTGGTCGAGAAAGACCATGTCTTCGCCGTCAATGACGCCTTCACGCCTAGTGGGCAGAAAGTGAAAATTCCGTCCTGTGAAAAGGACTGCGCTCATACGGAGTACGATAAGTCATTAGTGGCCAACCTAGGTCGAGAGCGAAAGTACGCTACGGAAGCGGCCGTCGTGAGGATAATGAAGGCGCGCAAAAAATTATCCTGCAATGACCTCGTGGCCGAGGTCGTAAACCAGCTTCGAGCAAGGTTTACTCCCACTGCCGCTGAGCTCAAGAAAGTGGTCGACGATCTCGTAGGCAAAGAGTACTTAGAGAGGGCCACCGAGGACCCGGAAGTGTACATCTATATACCATGAAAAAGCGGCGGTCGGTATAATGTGCAGCAGCACACTGGAAACAACTCAGACCACGAATGCGCAAAGTGTGACGTAACCCCCCCCCCCCCCCCACCCTCACATCCACCCCCGCCTCATCCGCAGAGTCACGGCTTGTCAAGGAAGTCCTTCCCATCAAGGAAAAAATTGAACTAGCTACCCGATGGTACTGCGTCTTTGCTAGTCGGTGCCGAAATAACTGTGTGTGTGCAAGAGGCCCTGCATGCCAGTCAACTTTTGTCTCTATACCTTTTTTTCACCTGTTAGTTCGCTCAGTAAAAACAGAGGGCGCTTGCTTCACGCCTAGCCATTCGTTGCCTCAAAACAAGCCGCGTTGGCTCCGCAGCAGTTTGACTGCCGGTAGCGCGGGGGTGTTGCGATTTTGGTTTGACGCAAAAAGAAAGTGAAAGAAACGCTTCTGTACTTAGGATTATGTACACGCTCAGGAACACCAGATGGTCGAAATGAATTCCGGAGCCTCAGCACAATATACTGAGTCCCTCCTGACCCACTAGTGTGCAGTTTGGGACGCTAAATACAACATTTTTGTTTTTAATCTGCTAAATGTGCTTTACGCGTACACGCTTGAGTAAGTCTGCTTCATAGTTAATAGATTGGCTACTAAACACTGTAAAATAATGTACACCCTTTATTCTATTTTAAGGCTGTAAAGTATTCTACAGTTTAGTATTATTCAATAGCTCTTTGTACTAAAAGCTGATCAGCTTTCACTGTCTCATGTTCACAACGCAGAAGCATCGAAAAAAGAAGGTGTACCACTCGTTAGTGGCGTTCTGCTAACCCTGCTTTACTTTATTACTGTCCTGCCACATTTTATTCGTCCTTGTTTCTTTGCGCAACAGCCCCGGAATAATATTTCGAACCATCATCTGGCTCCAAGCAAAGTTCTTGCTTTAGTGGAACAATTTCGAGATTGTTATCTTTTTTTACAATAGGCAACGCGTTAAGAAAAAGATATCTCAGATAACACCCAAAATTGTGTCGACACTCGCTCGCGTTTGTAAATAGTACTGCTCTCCACTAACATTCAACCACATTCACTGAAACACGCCGAAACTCGCAGTCACGCATTGTATAGATATTAGTGCACTCATTAGAAAGTATGCCGACCGGTGAGTGATTTACACGTGTATGCGTAAGAACGTTCTAAAGTCTAAGTTTCTTCCCCATGGCCACAACGTAATCTCGTGACGAACGATATTACGTCTTTTATTTTAGCTGCTACAAAGTGTCAAGACATGAATGAAGACCATGAAACTATGGACTTGAGTAGGCGACTAGCAAAAGAGCGAGGACTCGCAGAATGTGTCGTCTGCTGCCCGTTTCCGGTTCGAGGCAGCGCAGCTAGCACAACCGCCGCCACGGCTTCGCCATTGAAGCTATTGAAGTCCGACGTCGATCGCCACACACGAAGATTACCCGGTCGTAGGTGTGCAGCCATTGGCTGCTAAAATTTAGGCGTTAAAGCTAGACAGATGTGTACCTTTCTGCGAAACGACGAAAGAAAAATGAAGTGGGCTGGGTCTGCGAGGAGAGCGCCGGCGACTTTGGATACCTAACGCCGGGGCCAGAGTATGCAAAGACCAGCTACCTCTGCCTTTGCTGGGGATAAGCGCTCTCTCATAGCCACAGCATAGCATAGCCATTTTGGTACAATTGTGCCATTGTAGGCATAGTCACAGTATAGCCAAGCAAAGCCATAGCCATAGATAGCCATGTAGCATAACCAAAGGCGTAGCATAGACATAAGGGGCCATTGGACTGGCTTGGCTATGAAACTGAGTTATTTAAACAAAGGGCGTTCGTAGGTGAAGTATTTTCATTATGTGACCAATATTTCCGTCAGGTCCGGCTCAGTGGGGCACGCTCGGTTCGGTGCGCCCAGGCGTCTCGCAGATGTAGTTGTTGACTCTGCCGCCGAAGCGCCTCCACCGAGAGAGGTAGGCGTACAGGGCGTCGCCCGGACATGTCCTGCAGTTGGCGTCGCGGTGACCGTGCACGGTGTAGTCATCGCGGATCTTGCCCTGCGACAAACGCGGCGATTAGGAAGAGCAACGTTGCTCGGCCAGTACAGATAACTAGATTATTGCTCAAAACAGATGACCGCAAGAGGAACACACACCAACCGTTTCATTCCAAATCGAGATATCAAACGTTCGCAAACACATACAGGGTGCCCCAGCTATCTTGCATGAATCTTTAAAGAAAGACCAGTCAATCTGTACAAAGTTGAGACAAAGTGAATGCTGTTCGAAGCCGTGTTGAGAAACCGGCAGTAATGTTTAGACACCGACATTCAGTTGCACATTGAAATAATTAGCAACTTTTAAAATTGTTGCTGCAGTTGTCAAGATGTCAATTAGAGATCCTAGGAGACATCAAAGTGAGACGCTTCTGGCATAGTACACATCACGTTTATTTATTGTTTTTTTTCACCAGACACAATGACCGCGAAATACGAAAAATAGCACGTGACTACGTGCATGGGATAGCACCACCCTCAAGCAGACTCAGTCCGTTCGTTTAGATTAGCAGAAACCACTGCGGCGCAGTACGTAGCTGCGCGTTCACTTTTTACATCACGTGCTAAGAGCTCCCGGCGATTGTTACGTACCAACGTCAAAGAGACTCGCTGCTCTTAGCGGCGAGCCTGAGATAAACAGCTTGTTTTCCCACTATGGTTGTTTGATGGAGCTGCTAATCCGTATGTCGGGCGCGTCGTCACATACCTTCATTCTGTGGACTCTACAAGCTCTTTTATGGCAAATAAATAATTTTCGTTGACCAATGGTTCTTTAGCGCCTATAATTAGAGCATTATAAAAGTGAAAAATAACAAGCTTTGTGGCGTCAGCCATACCTTTGTCTCAAAGGACCTGCTCACCATATCCGTACATCCATCCATCTATCCTGCGTCCTTGGATCCAGCATTCCGATATAAGCAATAATACGTTCTAGGGGCAAGCTGGAACTCTCTAAACTAACCACCAACTCCATATGTCTAGTAATCTTGTGGAGTCGCACTTTTTTTTCCTTACCAGAGCGACGCCGCATTGCAGGAGCCTATTGAGCGCCCAGATCGCCCGCGGTGTCGGCAGGTGGCGCGAGAAGTCGCCGATGAAGGACACGGCGAGCGCGTCTTCGTTGTTCCCTTTGGTGTGGGCGCCGCTTGCATCCCAACCCCGTGCCACGTACACCCTCCCGTCACCACCGATGAGGAAGCTGTAGCCGAGGTCGAACCAGTCTGCGAGACGTTGCGGAATATGTACAGCGATTGGTGTTTGAAGACATGGTCTTCTTAGCCAACTGCACATAGGATTGGCGTATCTGGGATCTGGATATCTTGTAACCACTTCCAGAAAAAAAAAGCGCCCGTTAGGTGACTTCTAGATGTCGTAATAACACGAAACATGTATCAAATGATGCCGAGAACACGCAGCAATAGTCAGAAAGTGAGGATATAAACTGGAACCTCCTTATAACGAAGTTGAAGGGGCAGCCGAACTTACTGAGTTATATCGGTTACTTCGTTAAATCCAGTTTTGCCGTTTACTGCAACTTATGCCCAATTGAAACACAGTTGTAAACACAGAAATAAGAAGACGGCGTTGGGGCCTGCGGAAGCGCTACATGGCCACGCATGCGCTAAAACTTAAGTATAGAAACAAAGGAATCCTCGGCGTGTGCAACACGCGACTTGGTAGCTGACGCGATAGTCTTTAGATAGATGTCATCTCTTCCTTTGTGATGGTTTTTAGCCGCTGCTTTACACTTGGCTAGTCACGGACGAGTAGCACGTGGCATACAACACGGTGCTCCACCGTTTGATCGACGAGGCAAGCAAACCTCGCCGCACCGGCTTGGCTCGCCCGATTTAACACAAGTGCGCCCGATCGCACTTGTGTTAATGCCACCTCGGAGGCCACCGCCAGCCCGCGTGGCGCGCCACAGGAAGAGCAAGAAGTGAATGCACGGCCTGGGCGTGACTTCCGAGATTGCGTCGGAGGGGTCTCTGAGGCCAGGCCGAGCTACGGCTGCCTGCACGGCGTGCCGCAGAGAGAGCAGTAAATGCACTAATCGTTCACACCGCCGCGCGCAGCCGCGCAGCATGGCGCGACTCGCGCAGGCTTACGCGTGATCCCCGAGATTGCGCCAGGCAGATCTCGGAGGCGGCGCTCGGAGGTCACTGGAGAAGTGCCAAAGTGAAGTGCTGCTTGTGCGCAGGTGCGCAACAGTGTCAAAGATCCGTGTTGCTCGAATACGTATTCAACACGGGGGCGCATTAGTGTTGAACTGCTGCTGTGAACGAGTGCCGAATGCCGCGAAAAGCGATGTACACGGCGCGCAACGGTCGGGTATTCTTTAGGTTCGGAGACGAATCTATAGTTCGTTATATCAATTGGCAGGACAATTTCACTTTGTTAAAACGACGTTTTAATGCATGAACCTCTGTGGGGATTTCAAGAGGAACTTTATTTACTTCGCTATATCCATTACCATGTTATAACGAGGTTCCAGTTTAAGTAAGCAGGAGTATACGAAGCCGTAAATATTATAGGTGGGGTGGGATGTGGATGCCTGTGTCGCTTCTGCCCAGGGCTGTGCCACCGCCAAGTGCTTATTCGAGAAACCTAATAGGTCAACTATATATATATATATATATATATATATATATATATATATATATATATATATATATATATATATATATATATATATATATATATATATATATATATATACAAGAACCTTCGTGCAAAGATTTTACGTTTGAAATACAGGTGGAAACGTCACAAAGATCTCGCGAAAATAGCCATCTTTTTTATACCGAAACCAAAAATAACGCCATTACCGCTCGCCGGAAATGACGCATTACCTAGAGCGCGCGGTTGCTCGCCGTCATCTCTGATATAAGGCGGCACCCGCAGCCACCCAACTACGACGCGTTGAAATATCTCGTAGGCGATATGCCGGAACTTACGTCATAGCGACAACCACCAGGGGCACGCGTCGAGTTGCTGTTTAAACGCTGCTAACAATTGCAATTGTTGCAATTTCAATTGCTTTGCAATTGCCAGCTCTCCGGCTTTGCCAAGACTGCTTTAGTGGCATATGCTCCCCATTTAAGACAAGCTTAGGCATAGTTAAATTTCGTTGCATTTGGCCTTTAAGGGGACACAAAGAAAACCATATCAAACGGGTTGCGACTACCCTCGAAAGTTTCCACTGCGGCAGCGGTGTAATATGAGACTCGCGAAACCGGTATGTCTTGTGGCGATGTCTCTCTCTCCGCTCCCGCTAACGTCGTCTTATACATATTGACACGTGTATTTATATTTATCGGGCGACCAGGTTTCACCGCCTAACAAATCTTATCGCACAGCGCGGGACGCTCTTGCATGTATCCGAAGTTTCTGGAAAGTTATCGATGCTTCTATCCGCAGTCTGTTGTTGCCGAACCTTGTGTCATCTGATTTATTCGCCTGACGCGAAAGATGTAGAACTTTATGGAAGGCACGCGGGTCCCAACGATTAGTCTGGAACATTCGACGATTGTGTATAAAAGCCGACGCGCTTGAACCGCTGATGAGATTTTTCGACGATCGCCGACCGTGTTCGCCGCTATCGTTGTGCTATAAGTGTAGCCTGTTTTGTGGGCACAGGTTCGCCCAATAAAAGTTAGTTTTGTCTATCACAGTATTGCTACTGTGTTCTTCACGTCACCACCACGTGACAATATACATACCTCTGGTGTCCATGTGGACGTTCTGCCAGTGACGCATCCTCTCCGAGCAGCTCCGGTAGTCGAAGCATTCCGGACCCTCAGTGTGGTGCACGAAGAGGCGCGGCACGGGTTGAAGCTTGAGCTTCTCCCAGCCTTTGGGCGGTCGGGTGCCCCAGGCTGTGCGGGGCACGAACTCGATGCCCGAACAGGCTAGCATCACGCGGATCCTCCGAACCGGAAGACAGTGTTGGCACCACCAACCGTCGGCAAGACCTGCAAGTTGTAAAATTATGTTGCGGCATGGAAAGGTAAACTAAATCGAAAAATAAGTTGATCTGTATTCATATGGTATGGGAATATGCGACGGCAGCGATGTACAGTCCATCAAGGAATCAAACGTCGAGTTGTGGGAGGCCCGGCTGTCCAGCCCCGACTTTAATGACCAGGCGAACCTGGCGTACAGGGCGCGATTACCAAACGTTTAAAAACCTCCATTTTTTCCATAGATGTCAATCTGCACATGACGGATGTATTCTGTGTACATTGGCTATATCTGGTCAAGCATGACGTTAATGAAAAAAATAAAGCAAGTGCTTACTTAAAAACTAAAATTGGAGGATGCTTAAGCTTCGCCTTCAAGAGTGGAACGCGATAGCGTTATCGCACCCCGTTCGCACCGCCAACTTATTCGCTCGGCATGCTCTTGAGTCACCCAAAGACATAGTTTTCATATACGACACTTCTAAGTCCACAGCACAACTTTTTTCTGATTATTTGTTCCAGGAGCACCACGCAGACGCATGACTTTATATAGCTTGTAAATGACAACTCTAGCAAGGCTTCAGAGGCATCTGTAATTCACATCGGCGTGTTAATTACATTTTAATGTCCATAAGAAAAGAAAATGTCAAGTCACATTTTGCTTACTAGCAGTTGATTCTACCACTGCGCTTTGATCTTAGCACAAAGGCCGAGAAGCCGTTAATTGTTGATAATCCGTCGATATTCAAGTCACCACGAAGGATGGCAGGTAGCCTAGACTGACAACAGCACTCAAGAACAATTTCAAGGCAGTTTAAAAACACGGCAATCGAACCAGAAGGGGTTCTGTACATAAGGATAATAATCCTACCCATGCATTTAATCGTTAGACGTTTATAGTGAGGATAAACGTTTGAGTATTGCGATCGCGGTTTCATAGTACAGTTAGTCTTTCGCATAAATAACCAGACCGCCTCCTCTTCTGCTTCCTCGCCGTGTCGTATTACGATTGTACCCAGGGAAATGCGCATCAGGGCAATCATCAGAAAACCAGGTCTCTGGATGTTAAGATGTCGATTGGGGATCAATTGTGTTCAAAATAGGCTGACAGATTCTTGGTTATGTCGTAAATTTCGTGCGCTTAAATTTAACAAAGAAAGCTGCTTTACATCCCGCGTATCTTTTAGCTGCTTAAAAGAAGTAACATCATACTAGCCATGCAACAGAGCATGAAGCCGTGAGCTAGGTCAACATAAATAAAGAGAAAATAAAAAAAATTGCTGGTTATCCCGTTGTCGAGAGTAGATGCAAGCATGAAACGGCTAGCAGAGTGGTTGCAGGTGATATTAGCCACAATCTTAAAATTGATGTAGTGCATGTTCGCAACGGCACACCTCACCGCACCGCACAACACCACGCCATACTGTGTACTGATGCATATGGACGCAATTGTTTCCTGTCACAGACCAGTGACAGGAAACGGTTGCATCCATATGGCTTATTTTTCTGCCTGTGGTGCCGCCGCATTCAACCGATTTTCTTCTTCCAACAGCTTATTGCACTCCCAAACTGCCCTATACCGCCTCTTGGTCAGCCCTTTTTTGCCCCATGAGGGCTGACAAAGCGATCAGTGCAACATGAGCAAATACAGACAACATCAAACGCAGCTCTGATTTCGTATCAACGGCCGCACTTCGTATTTGCGACATGCGCTCTGCAGATTATATGATAACTCCCGCTTTCGTCACAAATGTGTTAAGACTGGCGCTTCCCTTCACGAAACAGTCACTGGCAATTTTCGCAACTCTCTGCGGCCGACAGGACGCTGCCGCATTCCTATAGCATCCTCGCGACTTCGGCGAAGAAGGACGTAAGTTATTGCCGTCACATTTCAAGCCCCCGTTTTAGTGTGCTCTCAGGCAGTAAGGCTAAAATATAGAACAAGGCTTTTCTTTAGCTCGAGAGCAAACGCAGGAGCTTCTTTCTTTTTTTTTCTGCTGCTTCTTTCGTCTAAACAGTGTTTTTCGGTTGAAGGTGGGCGTCGCGAACTTGACGTAATGGCACTGTGTATACACTTGCAAGTGAATGCTTGCACCAGTTCGTGCAACTTTACCAGAAATAAAAGCGAGCTCAAGTTCACTCCTTCGTATTCAGGCACAAGAAGTGATAATTTACTGCGGCGTGTACTCTGGGGGGACTTGTTGGGCCATTCGATGGTTGCTTAAGGACATATGGTCAAAGCAACGCGAAGATATACAACCGCGAAGGACAACTCACACGTACGTTATAGGCGCTATACGGTAACAGTAACCTATACTAACAATACAGGTTTTCTGCGTCTTGTGGCGTGTCTGTCATTAAAGTGGTGCCTTCGTTGGCCCTCCGCTTTTCGTGGGCGCCGCCTGCGTGGCCTAGTAAGCTGGGCCGAAACCGAGGACAGCTTATAATCAAAAGCTGTAATTTGGACACGTGTCGGTCTTGTGCGCGATGCGCTTCCACCCGAGAGCTGTAACGCGGTTTTCTAATCGCGATCCTGCAGCCTTGGGTCAGTCCAACGTCACAGCTAGCACTCGCATGCAAGCCTCGAAGCATTACTCATTATAGTTAATCAATAAGGTGTCCCCACGAGCACATCCGATCGGGTCTACACCACGAAGCTACTACCGCTGCACTACAACAATCATCCATGTATGTCCTTTTTTTTTTTGGCCCGATATTATTTTTCTTCCCGTTTGTCATTGCACTGCATTCAGTTCGTTCGTTTGCCTGTGTGCATGCTGGCTGATAGCACATAGCAATGCTCCCCGCCACGAATCGAATGAGCCCTCAAACAGCATTGGCCACCTTGTAATAGCGCGAGCCTTCGCTCTTTCACACGCCTTATTTCCTCTGTACGCAGTACAAAGTCACTTGGTTGCCGCTCTTTTACGCGTTTGTGTGAGGTTCATAAAAAAATATTTTCTTGTCGTCTGCTTTCGTTACAGCAGCGTCAGGCCAGGCGCAATCCACACTGCGTACCGTCACCACACCTCTGGCGCGACCGGCATGCATCCGGGACAACCTAGCCCCGAAGACGACGACGGATCAGGAAGCGTCCTGTGGCAGTGGTTCACTTGGCTTTACACGAACGAGCACCATCGATCGCCTCGGCGTGACCTCACCCCGTTGGACAAGAAGCTCTTGTTTCTCGTCGGTTTCTTTGCGGCTTTCGCAGTCGCGGCCGTATTGGAATTCGCCCAACCGCATAGTTCGGCAAAGCTGCCCCAGGCGTTGCGGTCGCCGCCCTGGACCTTCTGGCGACAACGCAAGCACGACAACGAGATGCCGCGCATCTTGCTCTGGAACCGCGCCACGGGGCCGCACTCCGACGCCGCTGACGTCGCGGAGAGTCGGCCGTCGTCGTGGTGGTCCAACGTGACCTCATGCCCGTCCAGTAGTCCGGCTGGCGACGAACGCTGGGCGTCGTGTGAGATCACGGACAATCGCGCCCGTCTCCTATGGAGCGACGCCGTCGTGTTCGAGGCGGAGCGGCTCAGTGCCGCAGACGTGCCGAGCCGTCGCGTCGACTTCCAGACGTGGGTCCTCTGGACCCAGAGCCACGTCTCTCCCGTGGGTGGGTCGTCGCTCCACGAATCGCGGCCCGTCGAAGCTCGCGGCCACTATCACCCGGACATCGGCGCGAGGTTCGACTGGACCATGGGTCGCTGGCAGCGTGCCGACGTCGTGACGCCTTACAAGACCTGGCGCTGCGGCCACGTCTCCCCCGGAAGCGCGACCACGGTGGCCGACTCTGCTCGGCGCAACCGCGAAGCTCTCGGCCGCTCCGCTGGAGCGCGTAAGGACGCTGCCTGGATCGTCGGCCAGCGCGAGTGGAACATGTGGCGGGACATCGGCGTCATCGGTCTCGGTGGAGCGGAGGACTTGGAGCGCGAATTCGTGAGCGTCGACCTCGTGCCCGACTGCGGACGCTCGAGCTGCGGGTCCCGGCGGGAGTGCCTGCGACAGATCGCCGCCAACTATCGCTTCGTGGTCGTCGCGATGGACCCCGACTGCTTCCACAGCCCGTACGAGCTGATCTACGACGCGTTCGAGCACGACCTCGTTCCGATCGTGCTGGCGTCGCCCCGGGCAGCGATCGAGGTCCCGCGGCACTCCGTGGTGTCCTCGGGCAAGTTCGAGCTGCTGGGCACGTTGGCCGCGTTTCTGCGCTTCCTGGCGACCAATCGGGTCGAGTACGAGCGCTACTTCGCCTGGAAGGAGTTCTGCTCCGTGGTTTCCTCGGACGACCTCTGCCCGCTCTGCCTCGCTCTCAACGACAAGTCCTTTCACGGGCAACGTCCACCCTTCTTTCGCCACCCGTGGATTGAACGCAGTGAGGATGTCCCCAGAGATCGCATTCGGCGTCCACGTGGCATAGACTGGGCCTTTTACGGCTCCGAAAATGCGTATCTCTACCGGCCCTAAGGTGTCATTGGCGTACTAAACCAACAAAACTTCGTAGCATTGTAGTGCTCGGCCTTTCTGGCATTGGCGTACTAAACCAACAAAACTTCGTAGCTTTGTTGCGCTCGGCCTTTCTGGCATTGGCGTACTAAACCAACAAAACTTCGTAGCTTTGTAGTGCTCGGCCTTTCTGGCATTGGCGTACTAAACCAACAAAACTTCGTAGCTTTGTAGTGCTCGGCCTTTCTGGCATTGGCGTACTAAACCAACAAAACTTCGCAGCTTTGTAGTGCTCGGCCTTTCTGCATCGAGCGTATCGTGTTCGCCTGTTATACGAGCTCGCACCTTTTTATACATTTTACATAGATGCACAGACGTAGCGCAGTCAGCTACAGTGAATTAAGCTCCAGCGACGTACCACTGTTGAAGCCATAGAGTGCTAGCTGCTTGCGCCGTGGGACAAGAAATGGCTGGCTGGGAACATTGCTGGCTTTTTCTTTACTCGTCATGTAGCGACCCACGCCCGCTACTAATCAACACGTTCAAGCTGCGCATCCATTAACCACATCTTTTCGTGTAATTTAGCATCCCTTCTTTTTAGTTCGACTACCTTTCTTTTGTTTACTAGTGACTGCACTTTCTTTCTTCATATTTTACGATGCAATATGCTCCTTTCACTGTAAACGAATACCACTATACAGAGGCTGAATAAACGTTGCGGAGTTATCAGCGGTCATGCGTGAAGTGGCTACTCTTCTTTTTTCGGCAATATATAATTCTCTGTCGGTGTAGTAACGAACTAGCATTACGTGCTGAAAACGACAGTAAAAGGAAACGACCGGCTTAGGCTGGATCAGTGTTCGTGGACAACATTGCGCTTCTTTGGCGAAGTATCCGCCGTAGTTACTCAGCGGCTATGGCATTGGGCTGCGGAGCACGAGGTCGCGGGATCGAATCCCGGCCACGGCGGCCGCATTTCGACGGGGGCCAAATGCGAAAACACTCGTGTATTTAGATTTAGGTGCACGTTAAGGAACCCCAAGTGGTCGAAATTTCGGTAGTCCTCCACTGCGGCATGCCTCATAATCAGAAAGTGGTTTCGGCAGGTAAAACGCAATTTTTTTCTTTGGCGAAATAAAAAAAAATTTGAAGGGAAGGTTTTATACGTCCCGAAGCTGGGTGCACCTCGTTATAGGCGCTCCAGTTTAAAATTTTGACCACCTACAGTTTCATTAACGTTCTGCAGTTGCGATCTTTATGCCAGTGAACACTACAGCCTCTCCATGCACGTTTCCACCGCAGCGGTGGAACGTAGATGTTTCGTAAACGCCATGGCGCGGGCCGATACTAAATGTTCTGGCGAGTGCACTATCAGAAGGGCGAGTTGGACAACTTGATATTCATCGTGACAGCAGCGCTGAGCGCGACAGGGTCATATCCGGACAGAAAGACGACAAAAACGCTTTAGTCGTCTTCTATGGCCCGTATTGTTGTTTCTCTTTCTTTTTTTGACACGCTGAGTGTTCCACTATGCACTGTCGTAGTTTGGAGACTCGCGCGTCGTCTGCTGCCCACATGGCATCCGGGTGGGACACAAACATGTGGTCATCGTGCGCATTCACTCGATAATGTAGTATAAACTGTAGCAGACGACGCTTGAGCACGACTATACGGGAGTGCATCCACTAATGGCTATGGTATAAAAACTATGCAACAATGCGCTAAGCAGCTCTCCGGATGTCTCTGGTGGATTTGAGCGACGAAGTGGACCTTGAAGAGTGATACCAGGTCCAGTGCTAAAACGTTCAGCGGTGAATAAGCGGCAAACGCGAACGAAATGCGTTAGCAATTATGTCGCCCCCTTCTTTGAGGGGCAAAATCCATGATCTATACATAGTATGCACGTACGTCATTCAACGATACTCCGCGACTTGCGGTTTACGGCAGCGCCATCTTGGGGAACCTATAGTGCTACGCGCGCCTGTTGATAAGGTACCCCAAGATGGCGGAAGGTAGCGGAAGCAGACGACAGCAGCGGATGTGACGTCACGTGCATACTATATCACCACATTGCGAAGTGTTGTTCAGGAGCCTCACTCGACACGCGTCCTGCCTGTGACGCGTGATCGGCTTCCCCACACTTCGCATACACTTCCTTTTTCTTTTTTTACGCTGTGGCACTCGTAATGCTAACGCATCAAATGGACACTACAGAGAAACAAATGATTTCACCCATGTTAGCATATTACCCTTCTACAGTGTCAGAAGCACCACTTTTACCGTGAGAGAATGTATGATTAAGCCAGTAAAGACTCAAAAGCGAAAAGAACAGGTGGCGACGCCACCTTCATGTTCTCGCAGCAGCCCGCTATGACGTCATGGATTTCCACTGCATCCGCTGAAGCCTAGTTTATTCGTTATCGATAAGAAATAGGCTGTATATTGTGTTCCGAAGGAGCCGAGGACTGAACGTGGCAAGCTTCGGTAACATTTATTGAACCCGACGCGGTGCAAGCACGAATAACAGTAACCATGCATTGAAATCCATGACGTCACGCCGACGTATACCGGAGCTGTGATTCCGGCGCGAAATTTGAAGAAATACCAGTCTGACTTTCATTTTTATTTTCTCTCTCGGTTCGAAACGTCAACCTCTTATCACGAAAGTAATGTAAATGGACGTTTCCAAAGAATACTTTATCTGCACAAACTGATTTAGTGTATCTCTGTAGTGTCCCTTTAAGAAAAATTAAATTGCGGTATGATTATGAGGCAGCGCCGCATACTATGTAAAGCGCTCCGCGTTAATCTTGAACATCTTCGGTTCTTTAAGCTCACCTAAATCTTTGTACATGAGTGATTTTGCGTATTTCGCCTGGTATGGAAATGCAGCCGCCGCGGCCTGGCATCGAAACAGCTCATCAGCGCGAAACTTCCTATCCATTCTGCGCAACCGCGCCGGCAAACAATGCAAAAACTTATTACTGTACAGAACAAAATCGCATGCAAACCTTAACCGCACAGTACTTGCAGTGGGCGTCCGCTTATCCGTGTCTATATACCTCCCACCTACGCTTTTCTGACTGCGCGGTAATGTCTCGCGCTCGCTTCGTACATCCGCGTCAGATGTCGGCGAATTACAATACCTCGTCGTCATATTTAGCCTGCTCTCACCTGGAGTGGCAGTCACCCAAAGCACAGCCGCGGTGACTATGACCGTGGCAGCGAGACGACGTCGAATCATGTTACACTGGCAAGCTTCGCGCATCTGTATAGTTATCGCCCGTGACTTCCCGATTACACGAGACCATGCATGCTTTGTGGAAATTGCACTCGAAGAATCGTAGCTATATGTTTATGTATGTACGCACGAACAGTTTCTCGCCATGTGATGGATCGGTCTCCGTTGCACCGATAACAATGCGCGATCGCACTGGCATGAAAGCAACTGCACTCGACAGGCTATTTACCAGTTGAGTCTTTTTAGCGTCTGCCTTTGTCCTCTGTCTGCGCCATTGTTCGCTTCTTTACAGCGAAGCTTTGTTTGCCTACTTTTCCCGAATGTGGCGTGACTGCCCCGCTGCTTGGTGCTGTCGGGTCGGTCGTTATCTCGGCGCATACATATCTGTGAGTGTATTATACACAAACGTTACACGAATGTTCCCTCGAAGTAGCTTTTATAACCCTTGTATACTGACCAAGTATGCTCACCTTTGTTCTGCGTAACAAAAAGAAAATAACTTCTTACATAAAATCTGAGAGAGCGAGAGCGAGAGAGAGGCGAAGGAAAGACGGAGGTTAACCAGAGATTATCTCCGGTTGGCTACCCTTTACCAGGGCAGGGGCAAGGGGATGCGATAGGTGAGAAAGAGGAAAATAATTTTGAATAGCCCTCTCCCCGCCATACACACGCATGCACGCACACATACACGCACACCGATACAGAACTATATACAATCTAAACAGGTAACGTTGTCTAGCAGGCACACCTCTATATTCACCGATCCGTTAGTGGAATGGTGAATTATACTTCACGGATTCTGTTATTTACTTTGTTTTCTTTCATTTAACGAATCATTATGTGCCGCCGCTGGGTGCGAGGCGGTTTTCGGCCAATCCTCCAGAATGGGTGCGTCCCACAACGTATACGATTCCCTCTTAAAACACGAAGATGTAATGCTACCTCGCTGACATCTCTGAAGCGCATCGATCCGTTTATGGAATGAACCCGCCGCGGTTGCTCAGTGGCTATGGTGTTGGGCTGCTGAGCACGAGGTCGCGGGATCGGATCCCGGCCACGGCGGCCGCATTTCGATGGTGGCGAAGTGCTAGAACACCCGTGTACTTAGATTTAGGTGCACGTTAAAGAACCCCAGGTGGTCGAAATTCCCGGAGTCGTCCACTACGGCGTGCCTCATAATGAGAAAGTGGTTTAGGCACGTAAAACCCCCATAATTTATAGAATGGTGAAATATGTTTCTCAGATTCTTTGATTTACTTTACTTTCTTTTGATTTAACCACTCCGTACGTGCCCCCTGTAGGTTTGTCCGTTCTCGGCCAATCAATCTGAATTATGTCCCATTGTGGCACAGCAGGCACGGAATCCCTAGATGTTGCTTCGTAGGTGCATGTCGTAACTTTGTCTGCGTTCACCTGTCGTCACCAATAAATTTTCTCGACAATTGAGCGTGCTACATTTGCCTCCGTCTTTGAGACGTCGCTGCGCATGCGTATCACGCTGTACACCCGTGTATAACACTAGCACCAAATCGTACACACGATTTAGTGCAAGCGTTTCGGCATATAGCTTGTGAACCATCCGTATAAAAATAATGAATGTATTCGCCATAGCTCCTATATCCAATAACATCACATAACATATAGGAAAAGCGGGTTTCTGTATGGAATCTTCTTGTTTCATATCAGATAACTGGATATGGGAGTTATTGGGTATATGGATTTTTCTATACGAATGGATGACAACAAAGTTGCGACATTTGTGGTGGATAAACGCACAAACATATTCCGTGGGGTTGCAAGCTGGATAGCATGGAACTAAACAACGTTGTACGCATCGCCGTTGCGCAACAGCATATAATTAACCGCCTTATAATTCAGCATTCGCTTCACATCTATATTCCAGATTGTGCGTTGAACCTCAATTTTCTCTATGACTTGACAAATACATATGTGGGGAAACCGCATGCGGAAATTTTTCATGAGCCAGCACGGCAAATTGGCACATTATTATTATTTTTGTCATGGCATATTACGATACACTACAAAGGGTGTAAGGGCGTGCTGTTCTCAGGACGCCAGATCTGAAGCCGGACCGTATACCATGTGTCTCCTGCTCCGCAAAGCATCGCCAGAATCGCGTTTTCATTCGCACGGAAAACACGTTTCGACGAGTTTAGGACGCAACGATCGAACACAGCTGTGCACGACCGTGCCGCTTTCTGCGCGTGCGTAGGTGGGCTACAGGCCGTCAACGCCGCTCACGTGACGTGCTTTGAAGTGCACCTGCTCGTTCCGCCTGCGTTCGAAGCTAATCTATAGCTGTCCCACTGTGCGTTACGAAATTTTAATGAGCGTAATGAGCGACTAACCAGGATGAACACTTATGTTGGATTGAGCGCACACACGCGCCAACCGGCAATAAAATACGGAAGCTTCAACTGTGACAAAACGTTTAGCGCGTTTAGCATATGGTGTCGGAATGTAGCCTTCGCTTTTTACTATACGGTGGCGAATTGTTATAGCGGCGGTTCGCATCAACTGTATGGAAAACGGAAGAAAACGTAAGCATCCTTTCTTGTGCCTTTGGCGCGATTCCACTGCGACACAGCTCGTAGGCCTACTGTGTTTCCTTCCTTAATTGTTCCCTGTCGTTCCTCTTCTTCTTTCTCTCTCTCTCTCTCTTCCTTAACCCTTTATTGACGAGTGTTGCCTACAGGCAACACACCAAAAAAGAATTTTTTTTTCTTGTCGAGTTTAAGTATCGAGTACGAAGTTTCTAGCTAAATGTCTTCGGCCAACACTGAATGACAGGCAGCAAGCGTCATTTGTTGGTTTAGAGCAGGAACACTGGACGAGGAAGAAGTTTGGCACGCGACTCACTGTCTTGTGCAAGCAAGTTCGGAGGAGACAGGCCAATGCAACATATGCAGCTGCAGTGGTGTCGCACATCTGATGTAAAGCAAATGAAATGGGCACCTATGGTTCACATATGATAAGAGCTGTCTATACAAATTGAAAATAAAGCTAGGTGGCTTCATTGGGGTGAAGCCCACTTCCAGTTTCCTGCCTGGAGTTTTCCCTCTATTGCTGAAAAGCTTCTGCAAAATATTTTTTCTTTTTGTTGATTATGTTTACTCTTGATGTGGTTTGCATATTTAGATAGAACAATAAACATGTTTTCTCGGTATTTATATGTCTCGTCATTAAAGGGTTAATTGTAACACTGCTACAACCGTACACGCAACCGCAAAACCTCCGCGGCAACTGAAGCACAGATTGAGTTAGGCAGAGCTGACGGAGTACCTATGTATGCCGCGGTTAAGTACTGACTGCTGCGCCGCCGCATCTTCGTGACGTAGCCGAGTAGCTGCTGGGAGGAACTGCTGTCCAGGGAGGAACTGCTGAGGAACCGTAGGGAGGAACTGCTGTCCAGCGACCACTGCGAAGACCAGCTAGGTCTAGTGCGGCGTGCTCGAGGGACAGCAGAGGCCAGCGGAGGCCTGGACTCAGGGCAGCCGACCATTGCGATAGAGGACGAACGAAGCAGCGGGTGAAGACCTCCGGGGAAGACACAAGGAGGAGGAAGACTCCCCTGAAGAATCCGCCCCAGCCGCAGAGAAACAATTACTAGAGCTGAGTAAGGTTTTCAGTCACTCACTCACTCACTCACTCACTCACTCACTCACTCACTCACTCACTCACTCACTCACTCACTCACTCACTCACTCACTCACTCACTCACTCACTCACTCACTCACTCACTCACTCACTCACTCACTCACTCACTCACTCACTCAATGGCACATATATACCCAGTCGCACGTACGCAGCGGCGGAAGTTAGCGCGACAGAGGTTATACAGTAGAAGCTGACTTCACACTGAAAGGAGCTTGAAGTTGCCAAGGGATGCCTAGTCGCAATAAACGTTACCTTTAGCGGGAAAATCATCTGCCGTGGCTATTAGCATCACTGCTTAAATCACCATCAACTGATGCATACCCGTAGGCAGCGCCAGGTATTCCAAAGGAAAAGAACTGATATTAGCGCCGTCTCAGACAAGACTAGGACGCTAGTTTAAAGGCCGGGTGTGCTACCTGCTTTCGATGCAGTGTGTTTGGCCGCTGTTCACGCACGCTGTAAGGCCGTGGAAATATGAGCGAAGTACATGAGAGAATGTCAGAGCGTTTACGGAGGTCATATAGCATAGCGAGAACACAATTTTCACAGTTTCAGGTCGACAGACTGAAAGACTGTAGACTGACCGACAGACAGACTGACTAACACTGCTCTGGTGCATACTTGAACTACGAAAGAACAGCACAAACTAAGACATTCACGAGCGGGAGAACGATGCAGGACAATCGCTTGTCCTGTATCGTGCTCTCGGAGAGACTGTGATTGTACTTCGAAACAACGGCACAAACTAAGACATACACGAGCAAGAGAACGATATTGTAGTTCGAAACAACACTGTTTTGGGTTAGATGGTGCATACTTGAACTACGAAAGAACGGCACAAACTAAGACACGAGCGGGAGAACGATGCAGGACAAGCGCTTGTCCTGTATCGTTCTCCCACTCGTGAATGTCTTAGTTTGCGTTGTTCCTTCCTAGTTCACGCGATTGTGCTGTTTCACGCCATTTCTTTGGGAGCACGACTCATCGCCTGAAGTGCCTTCTCTGTTGAGAGGATTTCTCTGTGTCTTTGTTTCATCACTCTCATACTTATCTGACGAAGACGACAGCGATCTAGTGTTGAAGCTTCATAAACAAGGCTGCGTTGCCGCATCCCACCGCCTAATTTTAAGGTGTCTATGTTGGTGGCGCTCTTGGCGGTGACCTCGGTCGCGCGAAGCTGAACCGTGACGACAAGTGGCCAATGTCGCAAAGAGTAAAGTCACGTCAACAAATGCTCGGATACGACGTCACATTTCTCAGGAGGTTCCTGTAAACGAAGTATAATTGGCCGCCTTGAAAAAGAAGACTAGGTACATTTCGGCATGGGTGGGAATCGAGCCCAGAACACCGGGGGTGAGAAACGAGCACGCTTGCCTGAAGCCACGATTGCTCCACGGTCCTGGCTAACTGATCCGTCCTGGTCCGAGACAAATCCGTCCCGGACCAGGACGTCCCGGACCAGGACGGATTTTTCTTCAACTGCGTCGTTTTTGTTTCGAGGAACCCGTATGGGGCTTCCTTTGTAGCAGTTGCTACGATTGGGTGGATGTCTGATTTTTCCCTTAATGAATTACTTCTCGAGGGTTGCAATGTGGGCTTGTTGGTAATGCATCTTCAAGGGGAGTATGGTAGCGCGATTCAAAGACGGGACAAAAGAAGACACAGAGGGACACACACAGCGCTGTGTGTGTCCCTTTGTGTCTTCCTTTGTCCCGTCTTTGAATCGCGCTGCCATACTCCCCTTGAAGAATTACTTCTCTCCACCTTGCGAATTTCCGCAGAACTATTACGTCATATTTATCATTACTTCGGGTTTTCTTTTCGTTTTTTTATGCGTATAAAGGTGGATACACACGGGAGGGCAAAATCCCGCCTGCTCCGCGGACAAATAGTGACGTCATCACTTGAATCCGGCGCAGCCGAGTTAGGTCGCATTCACACAGCCGGAGCACCGTTTGCGGAATCCGCGTGCTTATTCTCGACGCCAACGCCACGCACGTTGCCAAACTGCTGGGTACGAGTGCGCATTCCAAGATAGACAGCTATCGGAGGCGGCGTTTGTCCGCGTTGGCTGTTCTACTCGAAGTGAGTGAAGACAGCTAGGTGTAGGCTGTAAAAAGAAAGCGATTATGCTTGAAGAAACCACGGATGTCGAAGAATACGCTTTGTGTTCAGAGCTTGCTTTGTGAAGATCTGCTAGAGTGTGATCCGCACGAATACAAGCGCCTACTGCGCGTCAGCAGCACGCAGTTTTTCGAACTTCTCGCCCGCGTTCAACATACAATCGAGCGGCAAGAAACCATCGTGAGAACATCTGTGCCAGCGAAGACACGGCTTCAAATCACTCTTTGCTTTCTCGCCGCAGGTAAGCACTAGCGTTTGCTTCAATTTGAAGTATCAAGTGTTACTTTTCATGAGGCGCGCTGACTTTTAAATCGAAGGCATCCCCCAGCTTTCTCGGCTGTGACTGCTGCCGCTCTCTTGGGAAGTGCGCGCTTCACGTCGCGTGTAATGTGCGCGTGCACTTATTTCCGTTAGCCCGTGGACGCAGGAATAAAACGAAAAAAAAAGAACCAAACCACTCTTTAGCGTCCTACATCTCTGTGCAATGTGTACAATGACAAACACATCTTCGTTGTGACGTGACTGCCCTTACCTCTCGCAGAGAACAGTTCGTGTATTTCGGCGTAGACATAGCAAATGCTACGGCACATCAACAGTACTGAATTGTTTTGACTGCACGGCGCATGAACATCGTATAAACATGTTGCATAAGAATGTTGGAAATATGGTGAAATAAAGACAACTGTGTGTATGGAATTTAGTTTCATAGCATGAAAATAGACGCTTTATAAGAGATTCGCTTTACACAGATTCCAGTGTGAATATCAGATGTGCATATTTTATTCGAATGCGGAGTTCTGTCTTTCTTTGTTAATTTTTAGCGTAACCAACAATTTTTTGTTTTTCTTTTTTTAATAGAATAAACGCACTACTCCTTAAGCAGACAGTTCAGGGAGGACACTCAATTGTCAACCAGCTCATAGAAGACATGTGTGGCAATCTACCTGGAGCCGAAAGACGAATTTTTGAAGACCCCAAGTCTGACGGAGAGTGGTCTGGAGCCATGCAAGACATCAAAATGGCAGTTCCCCAATTGTATTGGTGCGATAGATGGAAAGCATGTGTGCATCATCAAGCCAAATATTCCGGCTCTTTGTATTTGAACTACAATAAAACCTTCAGCACACTGCTATTTGCGCTTGTCGATCCGAACTATAGGTTTCGCTATTTGGACATTGGCGCCCCTGGTTCACAAGGTGATCGCGGAATTTGGCAGTCAACACCTCTGCGAAAAGCAATTGATGAAATAAAATGCGGGACTGCCCAAAACCGTAAAAGTGGCAAGTTCACCGGATCTTCAAGTGCCCCCGGTTATTGTAGGAGATGATGCTTTTGCTCTGGTTGAAAATTCCTGAACGTGCGGCGTTTGCTCGCGAAAATTGTTTTTAGAAACTCTGCAGAGGTTCAATCAGATAAAGAAAACACAATGGTTCAAATCTAGAAGAGCATTCTCAAAAAGGAAGTAAATGTTTCGGCTACATAGTTCATATTGAACTGGTAACATGCTGCTGACCACAAAAGAAAAAAGAGACAGGGCTGAGCGCAGAAATGACAGAGCGCCCTGCCCTCTCTCTTTCTTTATTTTTTGGTTACGCAGCACGTCATTATCCCAAAAATGAAGTTATAGCAAATAATACACACCGACAGAGTAAGGCGCTGATTCTTCATGCCGCTGAGCCATTTCGAGAGCGATCTCTTGCCATAGCCTGTTACGCAGCTGCGCGCTTGCATAATCGGCGTGCTCTATATTCAATAGCGCTGCGAATCCATTAACAAGAGCAAAAAAAAAGTGCCGGTTGCTTCGTCACTTAGCATTTTCTTGTGCACCTCACTCATGTTGAGGTCACGCAGGCTGCGCGGTCTAAATAGAAATGCGCGCGCAACCACGACTCGCCTTTGCCGCTGCACCACAACAAAAGCACATGCGGTCACTCCTGCACACTCCTGCACAACAAAAACACATGTGGCATCAGGCCACGGATGCATCAAGCCGACAACACGCCATCGTAGCCACGCCAACCCGTCCAATGTTGGCAGATTTGACGCTGACTACGTTAAATTGAGGCCAGACGACCGCCAAACGGACGGATGGAAATACCGGCGAGCATTTTCAATCCGGACCGCGAGCGGAGGAGGCCGGACAAGGCGAGGGCGGCAAGTTTTGATGACGCGCGCGTCACGTGATGCGCCATCCGCTGCGAAAATTCCTCCTCCGTCCGGTCGTGTGAATGCACCTTAAAGGACGCTCGATTAATCCCCTCGGTCAAAGAAACGAGGCAGGTTCTTTACGTTTGTTGACAGTAAGGACCAGGTAATGGGCGACGTGTGGACAAAGTTGAAAGCGCGCGGGTTAATTAGGGCCTTGGCAATTGATTACCTAAACAAGGGCTCCGGAGCGTCATAGGGGCACGTGTCTCGCGAGCGGCGCAGAATTTAGCCCGTTGCCCTGGCAGAAATGCAAATGCCACCGCGATGAAATTTAGGGAAAAATATAGGTCGACGCTATATATGGCGAATCTCCGTGCGAGGTAATTCATACTTGTGTATGAAACATACAGACTGTGCAAAAAAAAAAAGGTCACACTTCTTAATCAGGTGTTATAATGTGTACGATCATATATGATCACGCTATCAGTTGTGCCCATGCCGACATATAGGTGTACATTACACCGGGTCTGTATTTCTCGGAAGGAGGGGTGCATGGCGAAGGCAAATTGTTAGAAAATGTTCACGTCCTTGCCCTAATTAGAATAGTTGCAAATAAATTACTGAGCCCTAGTTTTCTTATTGGCACCACCACCACCACCACCACCACCACCACCACCACCACCACCACCACCACCACCACCACCACCACCACCACCACCACCACCATCATCATCATCATCATTATTATTATTATTATTATTATTATTATTATTATTATTATTATTATTATTATTATTATTATTATTATTATTATTATTATTATTATTATTCATGCGACCTTAGTGGTTGATTCCTCCGTTGGATTCCTCCGGTGACACTAGGCATCTTGTTAATATTTGGCGAAAATTAGGGGCGCGTTATTGCTAATATTGTAGGCAAAGTTCGTAGTGTGCGGGCTAATTACGGTCTTTGCTGTAAATTGCGTACCCAAGCGATCTAATGTCAGTGGCGTGCAGCCAGGGGGTGGCACAACAAGCACGTGACCTCGACCTCGCCGAAAGCTTTATGAGTGCGTTTTAAGAACAACGCAGAGTTTATGCCGCTGCCATGGGAGAACCGTGAATGGAACCGAGATCAAATTTAACGAAAATTATGGGGTGGGAAGGGAAGGGGAGCGGGGGGCGGAGGGGGGGGGGGGGGTTGACAATATGGGCCACTGTTCTGGCGAAGTAAATTGCCAGGCCTGAGCACGGGACTGTCCGTGTCAGGCTTGGCAGTGAATCATTGGAAAACAACATTTTCTGCAGAAATAATAGGGGAAAATCATATAGTAACACAGAAACATAAAAAAGTAAAAAAAAAGTTTGTAAGACATGCTATTTAAACAGAGGACCTCTCAGTCACGAACCCAGTTCTGTGACCGCTATCCACTTCTCCCTAGTGCAACTTGTCTAGGCACAAACGTAGCACAGCGCGCCCTCCTCCGTTGTGCTGTGGCACGGCCGCTCGATTCAAAAGCACGGTACTTTTGCATCGGTGCTTTTGCAAGGTGCTTTTGCAAGGTACTTTTGCAACCCTGCGCTTTTGCATCGAGTGGCCGTGACTGTGGTACCTATATAGAAAGGCGGACTTCGAGGAGGCAGAAAAGTCCCCAGATGTCTCTCGCGCGGTTCACGCATGCGCACTATGGTCGTGCAAACGCGAGAGAAGACGCCTCCCCCCCCCCCCCCCCCACGTGGCTGTAACCCTCCTACAACATGGCGTCCGAAAGCTGGTTGCGCCGCCACGCCGACAGATGGCGACGCTTTTGCATGGGGTTTTACAGACATTGGGTCCCGACTGCTTGATCAGCGCGAATTGAAACCATGCTGTGTGGATACGCCAGCTGTAAAGAACTGACCAGAACGCCCTTCACGCGCAGTTGTACAGGGGGAGCGGGATATGTTTAATCGCTTTGCAGCCGGTTTCTCAGCATGGAGTAGTCGCAAATGTACGTTTCGGAGTATGAATTGGGCTGCTGTTGAAAATTCAGGTGAATCTAGAAAGGTAATAACGAATTGGTGCAGGTTCAGAGTTACTTGCTTTTGAATTCATGCTAAAACGGTGCGTTGTTTTTAAAGCTTTCCGCTAATAGTGTCTTTTACACGAATCTACATTTTCCGCTTTGAGGGTCAGTGTGGCACACCAGCACATGACCTCCCCCCTCTTCGAGAGAGAGAGAGAGAGAGAGAGAAAGCAAGGACGGGAAAGGGAGGGAGGTCAACCAGATAAGTACCCGGTTACCCTAGTTCTCTAGAGGGTGTTGTTACCCTACACTGGCGGTGGGGGAAAGGGGAATAGAAATCTCTGTGTTAGTATGCGGCCTGTCCAGCCTTCCCCCTTCCTTCCCCTCCCCGGTCAAGAGCCTGCCAACACCCCTCCCCTCTTTCCTGAAAGAAATGCCTGGCCATACCCCTGGCTGAGCTCGCGGCTTCAATCCTGCCCACGGCGGCCACATTTTGATAGGGGCAAAATGCAAAAACACGATCGTGCACTTTGATTTTAGCTGTACATTAAAGAACCTCAGGCGGCCAAAGTCAATCTGAAGTCCCCCTCAACGGCGTGCCTCGATAATCACATCGTGGTCTTGGCACGTTTACTTATTTAATTTAGTTTTAACCAGCAACACGCGACCGTCTAATCCCAACGCACTTTTCCAGCACATCTTTGCAGTCACTACAAAAAAAAAAGAAAAGGCGAGGTGGACAATTAGCACATATAGTATAATAAATAGAATCGCAACTCAGATACTGTGTGCAAGAAACTGGCGATATATACACTTGAAAATAAATGAGAAAAACATTGGGGCAAGTTCACGCTAGCACGCGCAAATTCGGTCAGATTCCCGACATTTTCGCTGTAGATCGTTATTCAGAGTTTATATTCGTATAATAATCTATACCAAGAAAAGCGTAGAACGTCGACTGCTTCTCCTTCAAAACCGCAGCGCTAGAGCCGTTGCTCCGCGAGGAAGATGAACTCCACTCCAATGAGGGTACCGGCGTGGAAACATGAAAGCCGCGGCTGGGGGTTCCCTCCTAAATCCGCTTTGGACCAACATCCCTTCAACAGCGTTGGGCAGCAGGGTGGTACGTAATCCGCACCCCGTGACTGACAAGAGGAGGGGGGAGGGGGGAGGGGGGGGGGAGGGCTCTAAAGCCGCGTCCAACATCGCAAGCGTTTTGCAAGCCTGAGGCAATATCCAGGCGGCAAATGTTAGGTTTTATGTATATATATCCGAAGGAGAGGCTTGCGCGAGAGAAAGTATGTAGTATCACAACAACGTGGGAAAGGTGCGATAAAACGAGGCTTTCTATACGTTCCGTGTACACCTGTAGTAGTACACTATAGAGCGGGCTCGCGCGCCGTTCACAAGAACGGGAGCTTTTATCGAAGAACCCCAGCCCGAAAGGTCCGAGCCCCTCCCATGCATGCGCATCGACGAGCTGCCCCCTTTCTCACTTTCCCTCAACCGTTCCTTCCTTTTTCTTGCTCTGGACCGGTGCTGAATATACGGCGCTGCCTTCCAGTCTAGCTTATATCTTTCTCTTCTTTTTTTTCTTTTCTTTTTACAAAGCGGCGGCAGCTTCTGGGTGGTTCTTGAGAGCCGCCGTCTGCTCCCTTTCTCACTTTTCTGTCGTCTGCACAAAAGCTCCGCACCTCCTTTGAATCGTCGTCTGGGCGCCTTCTGCTGTTTGCCTAGGCGGCCTCTCCTTTCTTTCCCCGTGGCCACGGCACGTTCCTTGGCTTTGGCAACGTTGGCTTTGAAATTGGGGAAAATCGCGCGTCACCGGCAGCTGGTCACTGCTGGGGAAACGGCGTCCGGCATAATAGTGGGGTCGAGGCGACGTTTCGGCTGTAGTCGTCGTTACGCGCTACTGCTACAGCGAGCTCCGTGCACTTGACCATTCTGCATGGCGACAGCAGCAGACGAACTCACTCAGCACATCGTCGAAGGTATAGAGTTCTTCAGTGACGCGTTATGAAATTCTCGACATGCCCACGTTTCAAATCATGGAAAAAAACCATTGGCAGACTGCCTTTCGGGGGAGGGGGGGTGCAGCCTGCTGACTGTTGCGCCACCTACCGACAGCAAAACTAACTATAGCTTCCCGTATATTTAGGCGCAACAACAAAGTATGGTAATGGTGGTTACATCTTTATTGAGCATCATGGTAGGGCTTTAGGAAGACCTTTCATGGGGGTGACTTCCTCGGCCCACAGTGACGATTTTCAGTTGTTCCCTGAGCTCGGCGGCAGTCCTAAGCAAGACCTCCCAGCTAAGTTAGATGGGGCCGACAAGAGCGTTTTGGGGGGAGGTGAACCCCTACATCCCCAGAGGATGTGGTCTTGTGTCGCCAATTCGTTCATGTTACAATTTTGGCATAGGGGGTTAACTTCCCCATTGGTGATAATCGCCAGTCTGTGTGGACTGAGAAAAGAGTCTGTCTGAAGCTGGCTCTGGTAAAGTCCCGATGAGGCCCCAGATAAGTGCGCCTCATTTCTTTGTACAAGCTTGTGATTCCGTTATATGTGCATGGTCACCGCCTAAGTATAATCTCGATACGCACTGCAAGCCCTTAGGACCCAGTGGCTGAGCAAGACTTTCACACCCACCCCGGTAGCTCATTTATATACTGCTGAACACTGTAGGTCGTCGGCTCGATTCCCTGCCGCATTCCAGTAAAGAGGGCGTGAAAAAAAAAAAACAACGGAGGAAAGTTATGCAGATCCCACGCATCGAGTAATGGCACTGGGAAAGCGCTAGCTGTCACGAGAGAAGAATGCGAGGAACTGTCACGTGACGCACACGGCGGAGGTGTCAAAGAGCTATAGGGGGCTTTGCCACGAGAGAAATAGGCAAGCGATCCTGGCCTCGTGGTCAGAGCATCGGGCTGCTGTGCTGGAATTCCGAGGCTCAAGACTTGCGTTGGCCACGCTTTTTTTTTTTTCTTATGCGAGGATAAATGCCTCAGGGCATAGAAGGGTATGGGATGGGGGTGAATAAGGATGATTAAATGAATGAAAATAGATGTGCTGACCTAATGAAGTCCAAGAGGGATCGATAATGCGGTCCCTGCGTCCAAGCAGTGTAATGGCTCAGATTATGCGGCGAGAGTCCCGCTGCTGCGAGGTGCCGGAGCCTCGTCGGTTTCAGTGCAGGGCAAACCCACAGCAAGTGGCGCATTTCGTTTTACCGAAGAGGACCGAAGCGAGGAAAGTGAGGCAGCTGCCTACCGGCGATGTGCCCGAAATGAAGCAAAGAATGCTTCGCATCAAAGCTCTCTTGCTTAGTTCGACTAAGGCTCGTGTAGCGTTTCGACTGCCGGAGTTTCAGACTTTCAAGACGTACTACGTAAAGCCTCACTTGCCCGCGATGTTTCCGTCGTGGGGCACGAGGACCTTGAACCTTCCGAGTCTGGCCCGGACGGTGGAAGCGAAGATGTATGTATAATAAAACACACATACAAAAAAAAATTGCGGGCGGGCCCGTGTGGCTGGTTCGACGTCACGAGGAAAGCGCGCGAGACGGTGACTTTACGAAAAAAAAAAAAAAGAAGGAAAGGAAAGGCCCTTCGGAGAGAAGGAGTCGTTACGCGTCACAGCGCGCTCGTTCAGTTCGCAGCTATCTTGCACTCGAAGTCGGCGGCGCGGAACAGACGCATTGTCCCCGGGGCCCCACACGGGTCACAGTGGAGGACGAAGGGCCGCCAGCCGCGGACAGGTCCGCTGATAATCGTGCAAGAAGATAGCGTATCGTGGCGGTCGGGCTTTTGTCTCTTTAATCCGTGTTTAAAATGGCAGCACCTTTAGCGCGTCGCATGTGCATGCAGTGCAACACGGCCTTCCTCAGTCGCACCTCGATGGTGATGACGGAAGATGCGAACCTTCGTCGAGAGAGCCAGAGCTTATAGCAAAAGAACCAAAGTCAAACGAGGATACTATATTACATCCACTTCATGCCATGGTTGCGATATTCTCCACATAACCACGTTGCATATTCGTACAGCTTTTGTCGAACCCTCTATGGAGAGAGAAGAAGGGGGGGGGGGGTCTTGCTGATGGCTGTGCCACCTGCAGACAGAAATATGAACTATAAATCGCTGAGTTTTTTAGCGCAACGACGAAGTGAAAAGTTCGGCACGCTCCGCAAGCCCTTGCGAATCGGCAACGCTGCTGAAACAATACGCGCGTAGTGCAATCTTAGAAAGTGTCGCTCTGCGAGACAAGCCTGAAAAGGAGAGAAGCTATTTAGTATCAATAAGCTACCGGCATCCTACTTATGTCGAAGTAGCAATTTGAGTGCTCCTGCTGTGTCATATAATATAAACTCACGTAACAGTAGTGCGCTCGTATTCCTAATCTAAAATCAATTAATAGTAGGGTGTGCAATAATTTTCCGAAGAAAGTATGAATTTTATTTTTCGTAATAGCCGGAGAATGCGCCATTCCGAAATGAATAGATGTCCGCCTGCCGAACGCTCTGGCATTGGCTACTCGGCGCTGCCGGAGGGAATGAATTTATTTACATATAATAAAACATTTTGCGAGACAGTATAACGTTGTCGGGTTCTTTCGGCACGTTTACCGATATTCCCCTGCCAACTCTTTTTCGCCGAGGAACTGTTTCCGGTGTATTTTTTAACCTGCCATTGCACGACGCCGTGATTTTTCGACCAGACCGCAAACTAAGCAAGGGGAAGCGGGCCAATCGCAGACGCCGGCACCACCCTCCTTAACCGGTTAGTTCGGCCCTATAACTGCGCCGGCTCGGCCCCACCGAAACCCTTTCAACTTCTGCGTGCTCCTCGACTCTTGTCAGCCAATTATATATATATATATATATATATATATATATATATATATATATATATATATATATATATATATATATATATATATAAGAAAAACGTGTTAATGGAGACGATGCTATGCGCTTGGAAAGCAAACAAAAGTGACCTCCTATGGAGGAGGAGAGCCCTTGATTGGGGGGTTCGGACAACGCCGCATCGGACAATGCTGCATAGTCATCGCCCGATGCTTTCGTCGGCGGTTACGTAATTCCGACGTGAGCAGATTGGAATATGTTTCCCGTTATAGGGCCCATGCTTTCTCTAACGCTGTTGTCCACATTAGCGTCCTATCTTTGCCGCGATCCAGCCTCCAGAAATGCCGATTGGTATGTGCACGGGGTTGTTTCCATCGCCGATGGGGCCTCCAGCCACAGGCCGTCGCTCGAAGCCGCGGTGCCCCGCTCCCAGGGTGGGCCTCTTCCCTGGGGATCTGTTGGCGGCGCACAACACAGGTGTAGTATGCAGTTGCTCGCTGCGAGTCATTGCTCAATTCCTTGCACCTAGCTAGGCAGTTACTGCGGTCAGCAGTTACTTCCTTCCCTTCATTTTCCTTTATTTACATATCTGTTTACATAAGTAAGTAACTCAATTACAGCAAAACTTCGTTATATCCGTTACTTTACTATATACAATATTCCGTGTACTGCACTGTACTGCACCATAATCTCCACGGGGATTTCAAGGGAAATTTTCTTACTTCGTTATATGCGCTATTTAGTTGTGTCCAACTTCGTTATAACGAGGTTTGACTGCACAAACACTACGAGCTCGCTCTTGAAAGTGAGCTGCGCGCCTTCCCTTCGTTGATACAGAGACGGCTTGAGTCCGCTTGTCGGGCTGATGCGATTGCCTGTCATGCTCATGTGTCCGCGGTCGCGTTGGGCGAGCGTCGAATATATGGCTGAGCCAACCCGACTCATACATGAAGCACACATGTAAACGCTGACGGGTCGTGTCCGTGGTTCGCATCCAGCAGCGACTGAGCGGTCGCGTCGTCTCATCTCTGGCCACGACACAGGCTGTCGCAACAGTCTCGACACGCCAGGTGCAGTCATCACGCAAACGCTGTCGAGTCGGACTGTCTGATCCCGACTATTGTTATGCTGACTCGACGCACTCCGGTCGGGTTCGTGTAAACGTAGCCATTATATTAACGCGACAGCGTCAAGTGCCCCGTGTTGCAGAAAATCTGATGTCGGCGTCGGCGGCGTTGTCCGTTAGAGCAAAATCATCCCGAACGTGCACCTATCCCGAAGCACGCATGCAGGCCCTCCGCGTGGCGCAGAGGCATCACTGACGCTAATTGTTTTCTCAAAGCAAAACGCGTCACGAAATTCGTACCGCACCATTTACACGCAGTCTACAGACATGATAGCGTCGGACTGTAATTTGAACATGCGAGAAAACACAATTCTGGTGCGCGCAAACTCAAACACATACCTCATTTTCCGGCTGCCGTTTGAGATCTGTCAGTACCCGCGGACTCTATTTAGGTGCATAGAGGGAGACGTAGTGAGTGGGTTGTGTTTAATTTAGTGAGGTGTGTTAGAGAAATCTACTGGTGCGTACGTGAGTAATTATGAATATCCTAATTATGAATGAGGTAGTCATGCGAAAGTAACGGCGAACAGGGCCGTTATCGCTCTCCACTTTGTAACGGCGAAGCTTAAGCGTCATCCAAGTTCGTTCTTTTTCTTGCTCATCTTTTACCGGTGACTGCTCGGTTAGCCAATGCTATAGTATACGAAGTTATCGCTCGGCAAGAGGGACGCGCCTTTCGTCTTAATTTTACCGTTCTCTCGATCTTCTTTTTTTAAAATTATGGCTTCTCTGGGCATGATCATCATGTACTTAATGAGTACGAGTGCGAAGCAATAAATGAGTCACTTGAGGAGCGCATTCTCCCGCCTTCTTCTGTCTTCCTGTTTGTGCAAAAGCGTTATTCAAAATAACAGGTCAATGCAATGCTTTTGACAGTTGCTCGCAGAGCACCGCGCGTACTTACTTTTTGAGAGTCCCTGGGGCGAGACGGGCCTGGAGGCTGGCTCTAGAACATGCGTGACGCATTTTTGAGGTCAGTGGGATGCAAATATGACGCAAATGTGCGGCTGTGCGAATAATACGAGCAAATATGTGTTTGCGCGCCGATTGCATTCAGTATATATGAACGTATACTTCTTAGGTATAGCGCATCCTAAATTTTAAGTATATAGACGCGCGTGTTGAACTTCCCAATAGGAATGCGACCGCCATGCCTGGGATTTGGCCCCGCGGTTTGATTCCTAACTGCTGCTGCTGCATTTGGATGAATGCAAAATAAACGAAAAAAAAATTTGCTCGTGTACTTCGATGATAAATCCGCGGCCCCACCACTACGTCGCGTCACTCAATGGCCTCTGTGTTTCCTCGAGGCGTTAACCTCCACGGGTCAAACAATTCTCGCCGAAGAAGTCAGTACTGCGGAATGTCAGGGCAGCAGCGCGCGCTGCGCGTGTTCGTGACGTCATACTGCGCATCTTGTCGTCACGCGCTGCCATTGAGAGAGAGAGAGCGAGAGAGCACTTGACGGCACCGTAAACATGCCCGGACAACACCGAAGCGCCGAGACAGCGTGCTGTCAGTTGCAACTATGGAAAGTCAGTTCGAACCCGCGGGGGAGATCCAGCTCAAAGCTAGAGCACACTGACGCTGCTATAACGTGGGCGTACTGCCCTTTCCTCTAACGGAACTTGGACGAACATTTCTCTTTCTTTCTTTTTCGCCTCACTTGCTCTCAAAATCCGCGCCGTTGCGACGGCAATAACGCGCGCGCGCTACTCCTCGATCTCGCCCTTTCCAACATCGCCTTCGGCGGCGCAGCATTGGGCGGCGCGGTTGACGACGGCGCAAAAAAAAAGGGGGAGGCTGAAGAGCGCACCCCGCGAATCGTGAATCAGCGCGAGGGGAACCGGCAGATCGAGCGCCAGGCGCTGCCACCCGCCCACTTTCGTAGCGAGAGAGAGAAAGCAAGCTCCCCGGGCGATCATCCTCTTCTTCTTCTTCCCCGTAAAACCGCGTTGCCTGCCGAAGGAGCGCGACGTCGTCGGCCGACGACAACTACGCCGCGTTGCGTTGTTCCTCTCCCCCTCCTCCTCCCTTCTTCCTTCCCAACCCGAGCGCAAAGCTCGGGAGCTTGCCCAGCAGAATCGATTTTTCGGACGCCGTTGCCATGACGACGAAGGTAGTAGCGTCAGAGCGGGGAGGGACTGCGCGTGAGCGGATCACTTGCTGCTGCTGCTGCTGCTGCTGCTGCTACTGAGTCTTCTGGAGGCCTCGTGTTGTTGTTACTGCTTTCCGGTCGTTATATTGACGTTGCGGTTGCGTATGACACCGTCGATTGGGCCGGCGTGCCTGAAGGGACATCGACTGGTCGGTCTGGATGTTCGACGCTTACAAATTGCCGCTTGCGCGCGTGCGACCTTGGGTTGCGGAGACGAGCGCTGAGGTAGCGGCGGCTGTTAGTTGATATCTAGAGTGGGAGTGCAGCGTGGGTAGTCAGAAAAGACCGGCATAGAGTCAAGACGGAATGCAGCAGGCTGTGTAGCTGAATAGCAACGACTACGGCAGTTAACGAAAAAGAAAAGTGACGCGGGTAGTTATGCGAGAGCTAGCTTTGTTTTATTTTTTTTTTGGTCGCGCTTATATAAGTTTGTTGTTCTTAAATTTAGTAATATATCCCATTTTCATGCTCCAGTGGCTTGACATTGTATCAAACACGGCTCTGAAATATTCTCCGTCTGGGTTACAAGCGGCGAAGAATAATCGTGAGCGTTCTTTTCAATATATTAAAAAAATTATAAAATACCTTCTCCTCATGGAGATACCACATTTAACTACGACAGACTGTTCAGTCGCTCGTTCTTTCACAAACAGTAATATATGTAATATATGCATACATATACATATATACAATATATACAGTAATATATATATATATAGAGCTAACAGCATCGGCGACAAGTTATCTTTTCGTCCCCCACTTTCATTTGGCTTTATTATTCTAATTTCACTTTCAACCACAGGTAATTTCCCTGATGCTGGGTCTCGATTTTGTTAATCGACACCCTTATATAAATAAATATCTTAACTGTTAACAAGTTTACTACTATCAGCGTTTTAACGCTAGTGCTGAGAGCTTAAGTGGCGTCTGCCAAATGGTAGGCGCTATAAAAAATTTAACCACCAGCTCATAAACTCTTCAAATCCTCGTACAAGTGTTGAAAGGCCCTGCTTGGCGAACTGCGTTGATGAGCGTCGATCGAAATGTGAAAAACGTGAGCCATCCATTCCGCCGCCAGTTGTGGAGCGCCTCGCGCCTGCCGCATCACGCTCAACATTCCGCAGCAGCGGAGAGATGCGCGCATCACTGCGTTCATCTTCCGCGCGCTTTGTTTACACGGCAGTACGTTGACTCCGCTTACGTTGACTACCGCGACCAACCGGTGACAACTAACCGTCCCGCCACAAGGAGCTCTTCAACCTGTCACCGTTCGCCTTCAGACCTTGCTCCGCCGTCAAGCTACGCGAGAGCGTAAGAATGAGCCAAGAAAAAGAAAAAGTAATAGTAAAGGGCGAGAGAGGAAAGAAAAAAAAAAAAAACGAAGGGTGGTGGTCGAGTTGAAGGAAGTGGGGGTGGGTGCTCTTTGACTAGTGGCGCCTCCTGGTGCGCGCTCGAAAACGAGTCGAGGAACCCTGTGGTTTTCGTAGCAAACAAACATGGACGTCCACGCACGAGCTGTGGAGTTTACGTCTAATTGTCGCGGATACCGTGCGCTTCGCGAAGACTGAACGGCCCGCCGGCACGCACGGGAAGGAAGCCTGGTCGTGGTCGACGAATGTGGCGAGGTTTCTGCGACGGTCAGCGTCGCTTAGGCCTAGCAGCGAAGCGAAATGGCCGCTGCTACGTTCTCGCCGAGCTCGGACCGACGCAGTTTTCCGCTTTCATGAGGTAAGGTCAGACGCTTCTAGGCTCGTCAAACCACCGCGGACTGCACACAGGACGTTTGCGTGGCCTTTAAAACCGACTGTGGTCGTGTCAATGTCTGGGCTGAGCCGCTAACCGACGCGGAACCAGCGCTGCTTCGGTGACGTGGTAGGAAGAAAAAAAAAAGAGGAGGCTATCGATTCGACTCGTCCGTACCAATATTGTTTCGTCCAAACATATCTATGGCCACACGAAACTAGCAAGCGCATGGAAAGACGTTCAAAGCCTGCCCAAACATTGCGAGCAGCGGCAGGCGCAACTGTTTCCCCCGCAAGTCCGAGCGAGCTCTCTCCGCCAAGACTGGTTCCCAGCAAACGCCTCTGGCATCGTAATCAAATTGTGCATTGAAACTTGATGATCGGTCACTGCCTGCGGCATTACGTTGCACATTCATTGCAATTGGAAATTTGTTTCTTCGGGACGCGATCGAAGGCCATAAGTGCGGTTATAAGCTACGTTGCAGTTTCTTTCTGCGAGGCTTGGCGCAGGCCTTAATTACCGGAGGAAGTTGAGCGTATCATCGTGATCGCCGTAGTAATTGGGGGCCGAGAAAAAAAAAAAAACGAAAACACGTAACTTTCATTCTCGACACACATTTGCCGATGACCGTCTCCTAGAGCGAAACGTTTTCGCCTCCGTGCCATATTTTCACTGTTCAGGGTAGTAGGCGCTGTCACGAAAGTTGGGCTGGCAGGGGTTGACGTCTGCTTAGCTTGACGGTGTTCAGGTTGGTCCGAGTGTCGCGCTGCCCGGTTGATATGTCGGCGATTACATTTGGCCCGAATGTGGATGGTTAAAGTAAGGGCAGTTTGTCGGAAGTCGCGTTGTTGCTGGGGTCTTCGCTTTGCAAAGCCTCCTCGATTGAATGCCACTCGGCATTGAGGTCAGTTGCATCGTTAGAGTTGTTGCCTCAGACAAGGCCCAAGCTGTTGTAAAAACGACCGGGCACACTTTGATCTCGATCCTGTACAAAGGCACCGGCTTGGCAAGAAATCCACCCACCTGCACATTTGTTTTTATGATATCTGCCCAAGCACCCAGACCCAGCCGTAAAATTCGCCGTGTCTCGATGCATTGCGTCAACACGACAGGCGCAGTGGGGTGGTTTGACTTTCAGTGATCAGGGTCATGTAATAAGACGCTATCAGAACAAGAGATCTCAGAAATGGCCTGCGTCGTGACGCAATTACTGTCTTGTTTCATGATTACGTAGACGAAACAACCTTCTGGTAGGCGCTGCACTGTAATAGACTGTCCTAGTTTTGGGTTGTCCCTTTCAAGTCGCAAACCTCGCTTGTGGTTCCACATTTCATCTTACATTTAAACCATACTTAAGAAAAGCTTTGAAAAACATACCTAAGTTTTCATACATTGAGAGGCCTCCCGTGATAGTTAAAAGGGCAGTTTTTCTTGTGATATTAGTACCTAGCGGAGTAGCTGAAGCTACGAAACATGCTCTAGCAGACGAGGTTGAGCAGACGACGCGTAGCTGCTGCGGTCACGTGCGTTCATACGATCGCTCTTGGGTTGACGTCATCAATAGCTACAACAGAATGTAGGTGCAGTCGACCCGGTAAAGGGTACATTTTTTTGCAGTCTTCAACATCTGCATAAGTTTGTTGTCTGCAGTCACATAAAGAAGGGAACACATTTTGATACTGGAGATTTCTATTATTTTGGAGATATATAACAGATTGGTCTGTGATTGTTGTTGCTGAACCAACAACAGTTAGCTGTTGTGCTCAGGCACAGAGTGATAGTGATGGGTTTCACTGCCATAGGTAAAATTATACTCTTCCGAACTCCTCAGCTTGCTGCAGTTGATTGTATTTCATACACGACCCAGTGTTTATAGCAGGTAGTAATTATCACAGATGGCTTCACCATTGCTTGTCTGTTTTTAATTAGGGAATGAAGAATGTGGATGATGCCATGATTAAGGAAACTAAAGTTTGTTCTTGGTTGATTATCATTCCATTACATGGGGGGGCTTAAATTGTCTAAGCAAGTTTTACATGAGTGAACTCTTGAGCAGTCTAGTTGACATGTCTGTGGTTGCACCTACCGTTTTTAAAAGCAAATATAGATCTGCCTCATTTACTCCTAGCTAAAACTTCATAAATTTATATTCGTGCCACATGAGCACAACAAATTACATTAGCTACTCGATTACTTAATGTTTAATGACATTTCTGCTGTGCCACCCAGACATGCTTAATAGCTTGAAACTTTAATGCCATCATTGGCATAGTGCATTCTCACGACTCATTTGGTCATTGAATCTGTACTGTTGTACTCAATGTTTGCAGTTATGGCTCCTTGGGAAATGTGCATTTTTGAAATCAACTGCATTTTTTTTTACATAAAATAGGCTTCTTAAGGTAGTAAAGTTAATAAGCTGGAGCTGACAGCTGAACATTTCACACTTTTCTTTTGTAAACACAAAGCCAGCTGAGCAATTTCAGGGTGATTGTTAAGGAAGTCGGGAATGCAATTCTTGAACTTTAGCGTGTGGAAAATTTGGGGGGATATTAAGATTGCTAAGCAAAATTGTTGCATTAATTCCAGCTATCGTCATTGTGACATTTGTGTAGTTGAAAGTGCCTGTGTAGCAGCAAACTTCAAGTATAATGGCATTAAGAAACTTAAGGTTGTAGGCATTTAATGGCAATGATCTTGCATATGGCAAGAGTATCAGAATTAAGCGTTCAGCAGAGTTCATTGACAATGAAACCTCCTGTGAAGTTGCTGCTGATGCTAAAGAATCTTGCCTAGTTAGTGAACTTCCTATTTGTTCGCAAATACATTGCTTATGAATTTTAATGAATTTTGAGAAATCTGTAGTTGATAACAATCTAAGAAAGCTGTGAAAATGCACTGCTGTTCAACTCGGGAAGAATAAAAGAAAATGTTGCAGTGGAGGCAAACTTATTTCAACCTCAGTAGGTTTATAAGCGAGGACAGGTGTTGGGTGGCATTGTGGGTGGGGCTCATACTGAATTCCTAGATTGTCATTGAGTGTAGGTTTTAAAGCATTTGGCATGTGAATAGAACCTCGACACTATATTCACTTTTACAAACAATATTGCACTGGCGGGGTTGTTGGGTCAAGTAATGTTCGTTCACTCAAGTAATGACTGACTAAAATTGCTATGCAGGGAATGTTTTCGCCAAATACCTGTGATGGAATTTAAACAGAACTCTCTCAAATGTCACATCATTGAAGTCGGTTTCAAATTTGTAAAGGCCAGGCATGATAATTAATAAACGTTGCCAAATAATACATATAATGTTAAGGGACATGAAGACAGGGGAAGTAGAATAGACAGCAGACGGGGATAGCCAATGTTCTAGTTGACATAAAGAGGAAGGAGTGGAGTCAGGCAGGCAATGCATAGGGTACAAATTTACCATGGATTTGCAGAATGGTGGCCAAAAGAAGACAAGCGCAGCTGAGGACAGCAGCGAATTGGGTGGTGTGACGAAATTGGGAAAGTTGCAGGCGTAAGATGAGGTTCGCTAGTGCAAGACGGGAGGGATCGGAGACGGGAGGATCGAAAAAGAAAAAAAAACAACTTTTAGCACTCACCAGGGTGGTAAACTGCAACTACGTATACCAGTTGTAATGTGCAGCTATATTACAGCCCAAATATCCCCCCAAAATAACTTGGTGCCAATTCTAATGTGTACCAGGTTTAAAGTATATTATGGAACATACAAAGGCACATAGACATGCACACAGCTGAACCTTAACAACTAGTTGCTCTCGGAGTCTGATGATACCTCCTTTTCGCTGTCTACCAACCACAGGAAGTCATCTTCAGTTTCATTTAATGCATTAGAAATGCCACACTTCTTGAAGGCTAGCGGAACCATCGTCAGCGGGAGGGCATTCCATGCACCGTGAACCCACCTTGCGAAGCCTCTGAGCTGAGCATCACTGTCTTCAGACAACCCATTTGATGGGAGTGTGGCTAGCTAGCTTGCACTAAGATTGCTTTTTTTTTTGTAAGAATTGGTTTTGAGTTTGAGTAGAATTAGTATGATTGTAATGTGCTTGCAAACTTGAATGCACCTTTTACTTAAGAAAAGGTGCGTTAGAATTGTGCAACTATGGTAAGTTCAGGTGGTAGTCTGTGCTCACCCTCTGTGTGGGTCCGTGCGTATTTGTGCAGTGAGTATTTGTGCAGTGCAGTGTATTTGGCTCGAGCTAGTACACATACTCAAATACCCAAAAAAGTGTACAGCAGGGTGGCCGCAGCGGTTGCTCGGTGATAGAGAATCGCATATTAATGCGGAATATGCGAGAGGTTCAGATCCCACCTGTTTCAACTTGTCTTTTCATCCACTTTCATTTCGTTTCTTTTTTTATTTGTACAGTTTAATTGTAAACAGCAGTTAATTTCTCCTGCGCTTTACCTGGCTTCATTGCCTGTTGTCTTCATGCTGTAACAAACGAGAGATTGAGCCCCTCGTTTCTTCTATTCTCATCCATAAAAGACGCTGCAAAATAATGGGCTGATTGACCTTTTTCCTAACTTGCAACTGCGCTTCTCCTCACTGTCACCAGGGGTGGTATTCTGTAAGACTCCACCTAGTGGACTGTCGATTTCGGCCGCTGCTGATTGGATGCAGCTGTACGAGCGAGTTGGAGACGAGTGGCCGCAGCCAATCAACAGTGGCCAAAATGGACATTCCACTAGGCGGACTCCTACAGAATACCTCCCCAGTTGTTGTTTGGATGAAGACAAGGCTGCACACGTTAGGGCTTGTTTTTTCTCATGCACGTTCTCGTCACAAGGACCACGTCTGACATCTTCCAACACAAGCGAACTGTGCTTGTATCCCCTATTTGCAAAAATATGACTACTGTGCCACCAACCATGAGCTGGGCGAACTGCCTCACAAGAAAGCTAGTTGCACATTCATGAAAAGGGTGTTTGGGAGACAAAACCACTCTACAAGCTAAGTTTGCTTGGCAGAGAAATTCATTTGTTGACTTCCAAGCAAACAAAATTTTCACTTGGCAGTCCGCGCTCGTCCTGTGTGTGCGGTGCTAGATTGTGCAGCGGATTCTTTTGTCCAATTTGTGCCGACTACTGAAATTAAGCGTTACGGTCAAGCGTAGTGTATTGCTCAGCCTCTCTCTCCCTCTATTTTGCAGGGAGCGGTGGGCATAGCGGATGGCGGCTCCGCAGCAGGGCAGAGGCGCGCCGCCAGGAAGCGCGGGTGCCTCCAGGGTCGGGCCCCGGCCCGACGTGGTGGGCCTCAATCCTTGCCTCACTTGCAAGCTATGCAAGGGGTACCTGGTGGACGCCATGACCGTGGTCAAGTGTCTGCACTCCTGTAAGTCGCCAGCTCCGCGTTTCCCTCCCGATGTTTTTCTGGGAATCTGAGGTTTCTCGGTTCTTGACTTGTGGCTATCCTTCAAATGGGTCGACAGCGGGGCCAGTTTGTTGAGCGCTGTGGTTTAGATAAACACTGCAGAGAAACAATAAATCAGTTTAGACAGATGAAGTTGTATTTCAATAACTCGCACTTTCGTTAATTTTAAAATGACAGGTCGATTACTCGAAAAAGTTTTTTGCCCGCAATCTCTGTTTTGGAATGTCACTGTGAGGTCACGGATTTCAAACTGTATTCTCATATTTTAGCTGTTGGGGCGCAGTATATGTTCATGAAAATTTGTAAGGTCAGTCATTGGCTCCTTTATAGAAATACAATTTTGTCTTTTGTTACTGATAAAAATCAGCTAGGCCCAAGCAGGTGTTATATTCGGCGGACGGAGGAAGGGGGTGTTGTTGAAGGATAATTTACTAATACATCTCAAATTATTTTTCTCTGTAGTGTCAGGTAAGGCAAACAAACACACAGTGATCGAGACAGGACGAGCGCTTGCTGAAGCTTGTTCATTCAAAGCATTGGAATTCGTAGGAAGGAGATGGGCAGCGCAAGCAGAGAGATGGCCAAACAATGAAACATGAAAGGGTGACTTTTGGGAGCGTTAACTTTTTATCAGTATTGTTATTAATGGGACCCTGAAACGATCTTGAGGATATTGTACAAATGTACGGAGTCATTAGAGTAGGCCTTTCTGATCATTGACGTATCTAAGTGCTCCGCAAGAAGGGTGTAATTTATTGTAAGGTTTTAAAGATGTACATCGCTGCCGATCGCAGCACACTGCTCGGCGGAATATTCAGCCGCCCCTACCCACATGACGTAAATAACCCAATTAACGTCAGTAGGGCGAGCTATCCTATTGGCTGCCCTGGGCGCGCCATCGATAATTTTTCTGCCTTTGTGGTGAGCAAATGATGCTCGTAATAGTTGGAATGTTAGTTAACTTTTTTCTGTAAAAAGAAAGTAACAGAAAGAGAATGCACAAGAACAATTTCTCACTGCACTTAAGCACTTCCGGCACACAGCAAGTGTCGTCTGCTTGTGTTACAACGTGCTCCGTCTTCGATGAGAGCTCTGCGGTCATTGTCGGTCTCAGTATTTTCCTGAGCACTATGATTCGGCTTTGTTGCGTTGTGGCCTGCATACATAGCGACTGGCGATATGTCAAGCTGCGACATCCGGTCGCTCTGCAAAGCGGCAGACAAGCGGACTGGCTACAGCACATCGGACTTCCACTATCCGATCGGCGCCAGGATTTGCGTGTTTGCGACAGTCACTACACCGGAAGATTACTAGTTCAATAGCGTTTCGAGGGTCCGGTATTAGGGTAAACACTAGCACAAGGGGACAGGGCTTGGCCGTTTGACCATGTTGTTTTGCGGGATGAGCAAAAGCGCAAATTTGAATGGTCTGCACTGTGCAGCCGCCTTGTGGCATAGAGCTCAACCGCACACAGTGCAGTAACGAAATGTATTCTTCTTTGCTGCTGGCATAAATTTTTTGCTGGAGTGTAATCATTAACACATTGTTTTTGTAAATGTTTAAAATGTTTTACACTTGGTTAGAGCAATATTAGCTCTTCGTTTGGCTGGTTAAACTCTGTGCCAACAGGTGGCTGGACCGTGGAGACCGATCAGGCTGCTCACGTACGTCTACGCTAAAGTTCCTTCATCAGCTTGAGTTTATGCGTCCACCATTCCGTCAAAACGCCCAGCCCGCCTGTAGTTACCGGAATACAAGACATGTTCGGCGCTGCAACAGAATGCTCGCAACGCCCGCTGCTTCGATAGCTCTCGCTTGGGGTGGACTGCCAAGCAGCTGGCGGAGAGTTTGGATAGGCTTCGCGCTCTCGCTCCTAGAGAACCGGAAGTCGACCACACGACGTGCCATCATGACACAGAGCCAGTGAAGGCTGAGCTTAGCCCCGATCACTCGGCGAACAAGTTGAGGGGGAAATGCACGACTGTGGAGGAGAGTAACTTGTAATCATCCGTAGCTATCTTAATATGAGACATTTCACACAAATTGTGGTGCGAATAATTAACTTGAGCTGTACCCTATGCGTCTACAAAATTTGTCCGAACCGTTTGATGGGCTTTTTAAGCTGCCAATTTTCATACTTTGACAACACTTGATTCAAGCTGCGCTTCCATATATCTCTTGTTTGTCTGTTCTTGTTTCTCCGTCTCTTTCACCTATTGCCTGGCTTGGAATTCCAGTGCTTCGAATAAACTGATTTCAGTGAGTGCCTGGCCTGGCTCGGTCATTGTGGATTTGCGTTTGCACTTTGGACAGTGGGCAAAACCTTGTTGGTGTTAACTATACCTTCAAGTCATACTTGACATGAGCAAACTCTTTTGTGTCACCTCATTGAAGATGAGGCAGTACTGCTGTCAGATTCAGAGCATCAGTCAGCCAAACAGCTAGTCTTGTGGTCGGTCAATTTGTATAACATCTGCCAAAGACAACGGTACTTTTTTTATGATTGTGCCTCTCATCCACTATAGCACATGCTGGTGTGATGCATATAAGGTGTTATTCAGTTTGCTTTCGGACCGGGCAACAAGTGTTCTTTGTTCCACTTTACATATTACGACATCTCACGATATGTCTTTGTGAAGAAAACAGCTTTCTCATTTAATTTGGCCAGTGCGAGTACAGAGTGAGCTGCACTAATAATTCAGGCTAAAGGAGGCGCGCATTTTAAACAATCCCTTGCAACTTCCTTTCCTTATTTACCGCATGCGCGAACATAAAAAAAAAAAATTTAAAAATTTGAAAGTTTTTTTGCAGATATACCTCCCAAAGAGGCAGTAAACATCTTTTGTTTTGTTGTCGTATGAAATAAGTCTGTGCACGTGACTTCCAAAGCCATGTTGCGTCTTCAGAGTTTTATGTCTCTTTAATTATGTCAGGTGTTTTAATAACCTCTGTAGCTTTCTTTTCTTTAGTAAACAGATTGCACTAGTAAACTACCTCAAAGCCACCCGGAGTCTCTTGCTGTGGCCCTGGGTTCATTGTAAGGAAATGTTTTCGCAAGATGCAGCTGCAGCTTTTGATAGGTCATGGCTAATGTGAAAAACAAGGTCAGGCTGATCTAACAGATTAATTTTATCAAAACCATTGCTTCTTTTGTTTGGTAGGAAAAGTAGTCATATTAGTGGGGTAACTAAAGGCCCGAGATTATTAGTCTGAGAAGCTTGAAGCATTGGAAGAAACACATGAAATAAAGCAAAGGCACATTCAATCTCTTTGAGATGCATCAGGTGCTTAGGATAACCTCTTCAGCCAATAAACATTCAAACTTTTAGCCCTGAAGGGTGACACTGATGATGGCAGTTTAACACGGCAGATTTTACAGCATTCCTTTACAGTACTTGGGGCTCGTAATTTGTAGCCTTTGAAAATTGTCAGGTTGAGTTGTGTTTCCCTTTTTCTTTTTCGGTTAACTAATGATAAACTTTGCCTACGATGCACTTGAGTATACTTTCAACGGTCATTGAAACCAAAGGCCATTGAAATGCATGTATACTCGATTTGCTCCTTTGTGCGAGCTTGCGGAGGAGAGCCAATAGGGCTTGCAGATTTAAGTGGTCTTTGATTTTATTTTAATGATTGTTTGTTTGATTTCAAAGTGTGTGTGACTGCAATATTAGCCAGGTGTTGTAAGCTATGACAACACACGAAGTCAGCACATAAAGCCGGTGCCGCACCAACTGTGAATTACATTCGTACTGTTTTCCGAAGTATCGAGCCATCACTCTTGATAAAAGTGACTACGGTCGACCTGCCTAATTTAAAACTCGGGTAATTCGAAATTTCGGTTAATGTAAGCGAATGTAGGAAGTTTGTTTGGCTCGCAGTGTCTTTTGTGACATTTGAAAATCGGTTAAATTCTCACCGGGAATTCGTTCAGTTCAAACCCTCTGGCTTCCTAAGGCACACTGTTGAAGCCAGAACCAGTGAGTGAGAGACGTGATGGCATGAGCAAAGAAAATGCGCCCATGTTTGATTTAGCAAAAGATTTTCTTGGGTGAGTTTGTTTATAACTGAGAAGAAAAAAACTGTAGCAAAAAAAGATGACAATACAAGCCCACAGGACTGGTACTCGTCTCTGCCTTGTTTCTTTAGTGCTAGTTTTTCCTTCTCAGTTATGAACCAACTCTCCAAGAAAATGTTCTACTAAGCCGTCTATGTCCTACATTGATCTCTTTATTGAAGCGCCAGTCCTGTGTAATCATCTCGTTCTTGCTTCTTTCGTGCTATGGTTTTTCTTTCCCATGTTTGATGTTGAGACAGCTGCGCTAATTGACGGAGACCAATGCATCTTGACGATGCAGACCCGGTTACATGTTCGCCTCCATGTATCAGATGCACATCCTTAGTGAGGTGGGTAAGGGCTTGCATAATGATAGGGCCTGTGGCTTGCGGGGTCTGAAATTGAGGACATGGCCTAAAATTGATGACTCCAGTTTAGAAAGGGAAATTAACTTTGCAAATACACTGCACCACACTTGTAAATTACCGACTGCACATTCTAGTCTGGCGAAATCTAGTTTTACTGTTGCAGAACTTGTCACTCGTACATCTTAACCAAACAAATTAACAAGAAGTTTTGAAATAATAATTTACCATCCTAAACTCATTATGTGTTTCACTTTAGTGTATCTTTAACAGCTCGTCTGTAACAGTTTGTGTCCTTTGCCACATCCTTTGCCACATCTCTTGTGTGTGTGTCTGGGTGAGTGGTAATTTCAAGGATTGCAGCAGATGAGAAGACGTGTTGAAGTAAAACCTTGCATGTACCTACTAGAGGTGTTCTATGCATACTGGTGAGAGTTGTGGACAGTGCTTGCTAAGATTTTGAAGCCCACTTGTAGTTCCTATGAATTTTGGTAGAATGAGTTGACACCACAGTGGAGAGAGAGAGAGAGAGCGAGACAACTTTATGTCATGCTAGTAAGTGATCACGCCCATCAGTCCTGAAGCTCGCTGGCCACTCACATAATTGCCGATTTTGATGCAAGCAACCAGGTGCCACCATCGATCCCTTGTAGATGTGGCCCGATTCAGCCGATTTGCAGATGAGGGGATAGCCTGAACTTTTGTTTTTTAAAAGAGCGATGGCAGTCGTGGTCCACATTCCCATGTATTATGTACTGTTCATGAGAGTGGCTTGTTGGGCTAGTTGGTACATGGTTATGCTAGGAGAATGCCAGCAAACTTTAGAGCAGGAAAAAATCGAGAGGCAGACATAGACAAGCCACCTTCCAGCCATCTTCCAGCCACCTTCCTGTCTCTTTGTCTATGTCTGCCTCTCGATTTTTTCCTGCTCTAAAGTTTGCTGGCATTCTCCTAGCATAATTATGTACTGTGTCAGTTGTTGCTGCCTGTTGCAGTGTTTTGCTCTTCGATTGGGCATCCATTCCCAGTACCGACATGATGTGGTCCCTTGCTGTGAAATAAAGCCCTTTTTCACTGTTTATAGTGACCTTTCTGTAAACTTCTGCGTCAGTGAAAGGCTTCATTTGGAAATCCCATGCAGACCTTTAGGCTTTTGAGTTGACGGTGTTCTTTCTGAAGGCCCATGGAGAGTTTGTCTAGATTCTTGCTGCGGGATGCCCTGTGCTGAAAGCTCTTCTCCCATGTCCCAGTTGGGCCAAGGGCCATCCCACTCGGATGCAAATGCGTTGCTTATTCTCTCATTCACTGTGCGTTCTAGATTGCATGTAGATGGCATGGAAAAAGAAAAGAGAGCTGGTGTCATCTTTTGTTCAGCCTAATATATGTCTCTTCTTTGTCCCCATTATTCTTCTAACAAACCTTGGTCTCGCTCTGGTTTTGTTGCCTCTGTGCAGTTTGCAGGTCCTGCATTTTGAAGCACCTCGAAACTGGCCATGCGTGTCCTGTCTGTGATCTGCGGCTTTCCAAAATCAACATGGAGAATCATCTTATGTGAGCACTTTGTTAGTTTTTGTATTTTCAAAAGTCTGTGCAAGTATATTACAGCAAAGTTGATAAGGGGAGTCCCACAACATTCGATACCGTGTCATATCAGTTTCTGTATAATTTCTTTCGATGTTTTTAATGAAAGGAAAATTAGACATCTGCCTGTTCGTAGCAATTGCTAGAGAGGAAACCCATACGGTTTTGTCGAAAGAAAAGCCTCACAGAATTCGTCCTGGTCTGGGACTCGAACCCGGGACCACCACCTTTCCGGGGCGGTGGTCCCAGAAAGGCTGCGGTCGATATAAATTTAGATATTAAATGTCCTCCAGAGAACAGCAGCCAGCAATGCCACCTGCATGGCAGCCTCGAAGCGGCCGTATTGGAACATGCAGCCAAATAATGCCAGCATTGGTATCGCTGGCACAGCACACAAAAACATTTATTGGCTATATGGTGGGGGGACTATTGCAGTACCGTATTTTCTGGACTGTCGTCCGCACCCGGTGCATAGTTGGCGGGGGCCAATTTGGGCTTAAAATTATTCTTTTTTTTTTTTTCGTAAATAGTCTGCAGGGACAACTTCGACAGAAAATAGTTACTTTATCTTGTCTGCAACAAGTTAACAGTAGGTAAGCAAAGATTTTGTCAACTAGTGAAAGCCTGTCTCCTTCAGTACACCACAGCAAGGTTTTGCGTATGTGCTCACAAATCCAAGCACTGAAAAGCAGGCACATTTAAGTATTGTGAAGACTGCTTTTGCTTGCTTATTGTCACGGTGTTCCATACTTTAGTGCGCGAGTCTTAAACCCGAAAAATTTCACCAGCTTGCCAGTATGGGCTGGAAATATAGCTCGTGCGACCCTTGCGGGGCTCATTTTGATAGATTATTTTGCACAGAAAAATTTAGAAAACGCAGTCTGGCCTTGTCACGCTTAAGCGCACCTCCGATCTTAATAAGTAAAAAGAATCTATGGTTCATACTCACAGATAGTCCAAACCTCACGAAATCTCAACTTTCAAGTTTGTAGAGTCCATGGACTATAGTCCGGAAAGTATGGTGCTAAGCTAGAATATAGTAAATTATCTGAAAGGACTCTGGTATAGGAAAGGGAATGGCACCGAACATAGTCGAGCTTTTGCAAAGTCATGGGTGGATTTGAAGCAGTGGCAAAGCAGACCTATACGAGTTATGAAAGATGCGAGGACTCCCTCATACAGCTTCTCGCCATCTTTGATGTACTAGTTCGGATTTGTGTACATTTACAAAGCGTCTTTTTTTTTTTCCTTGTACGATTGCCGTTGTTTCATTATTCTCTGTTTGCAAACTACGCCTCTCTGATTCTTTTCGGCACTTGTCGTTCCAGCTGCTGTTGTTGTTCATTGTTGAGGTGATGCCTTATTTTTATTTTATTTTTTTAACATGTCCCTCCTGCACATGCTTTCTCCTTTTCGCAGAAAGGATGACACTTTACAGAATGTCGTGTACAAGGCTGTGCCAGGACTTTATCAGAGTGAGTTTCATGTTGCCCTGTTGCTGGGAGGCTGAGGGAGTATTACTTCATTCGCTTGCATATGATGCACCCTTTTGTTTGGAGAACTTTTATTGGGTAGGTTTCCCCACAAGCATCAGATTTATGGCTAACTCCCAAAGCCATGCAGTGCACCACGACTGATGCAAACGATACACAACCACAGATTGCACTTGCGTGCTCCAGTTTTCAGGGATTACAATGTGTTGTTTGCAAAACCTCTCTAACCTTTTTGGCTGGTAGAGCCTTCTAGGCCTAGGGCAACTACAATTGCAAGAACTTCTAAGTTTGGAGTACAGGTCTAAGTTTTGCTTATTCTTATTCTTTCCTCCTCTGGTTTCATTGCCCTCTTTTCTGTTGCTCGGTTACAAGCACTGAATCTCTGTAGTGCAGTCTGGAATTGATGTGGTGCGGGATAGATGTGTCGTCAAACATTTCGAGATTGTAACATTTCCTCCTGGCATGTAGCTACGCAAACATGAATTCCTGGGATGTTGCTTCTGCTTCTTGCTTTTCACCGGTGATTGTTAAGCTTGGTGGTGATGTTTATCTATCTAATATTTTTTGCGATTAACTACCTATATCCATTACACCTAGTAATAAATGATTGCTTTCTTATGCCTGCTACGGGTCGCTGCTGTTCGGGCTGCTGAGTACGCCATAATTGCTCGTTCCTTTCAGAGCTCACGGCAGCCACACTATGTGAAATGCCAGAATGATTTCACTTAGGCTTAAAAGTAGGACTTTTGCAAAACCCTTTTAAACAGTTTAACAATCTCACGTTAACTGTGAATTAATATATGAAATTTGTCCACTTCAGACACTCTAACAGACACAGTGTACAGCACTGGCATTATATGTACTTGATGCAGAGTTATGGATTTTTAAACATCATGCTCAAATTTTTTTTGTCATACTTTTGGGACAGTAGTGCATTGCAGGTCTGGTCTGTGACGCGTGCTGAACCCTTGGTTCAGGCCGCTCGAAAATTTGCCACGTAGGATTACGCCACGCTGCAGATGGACGGTGATACGAGATTTCCTGTCTGTATTGCGCTGAGAGGGATGTATGTGATGCATTGCTACTTTCAGCACCCGCTACAGAAAGCACAGTTAAAACCTTCATATTATCTGGGAAAACATTACAGTACTGGGTGTTTTGGCATTGAATGCTTCTTCGAGCCCTGATTCAAATTCAGCTTCCTAGAGTCTCAAGAATATAACTTTCTCTCGAAGTGCAGCAAATTTAATTCAAAGCAGTCCAGTGGTTGCCTCGTAAAAACACTTCTGCATTATATATTTAGTTTGGATAGGGAAACACGCATATCCTGCAGACTAGACATAAAGAAATTTGGTTAGTGCCGACACCTAGGGCATATTATACCAAGCAGTCTCTTTCTTGTACTGTTCCAGTATTATTAAATAAATTGAACAAAGAATTGTTTGACCCCTTTCAGCATTCAAGTGATGTTATTAAGCGATTTTTTCTTAGCAAGATTACGTAATATTGCACTCAGTTTAAACCTGTACCTGTTATTATTTTTTCCGTTTCCCCATGACCAGTTATTTGTTTTTCTAATGCCTATGTTTGTGCTGCAATGCATAGCGCTGCTTTTTACGAAGTGTTTTGTTATTTTGTTTCACTGTTTATTTGGAAAATTGATAATCTTTGCCTGTGTACTGTACTGCCAAGTTGATAAAGGGGGCAGGACCTCTGTCAAGCTTACGAGATTTTAGTCCTGCCTCCTTCTCTGTTCAAGAGAAAAATAAAGACTGAATTGAATTGAATTGAAAATCAGAGTGGGCCCCCGCGCTAAAGCTTCCTCTTAAGTGCTGGTGAAAGAACTGCAGGAGATCTAAATTTAATCCACAGCCCCCAACCACTATGATGGCTCTCGTAGATGAAGTGTTGCTTTGGTATGTTAAAAAACGCCACCACTTTTTCTTTCCCCTTATTTCATAAACAGTGCTGAAAGAGAACATGCTCGTAACTACTGTTTGTGTTCCTTGACGTCATGAACTTTTTTATTTCTTTTCAGAGGAAATGAAGCGGCGGCGGGACTTTTATGGTTCCAAGGGCAGCAAAGGTAAGTCTACCGTAAATTTGAAGGCAGTATAGTACATTTGAAGGCCACCATAACGGGCACTGATAAATTTTATTATTGGATGTAAGGAAGTAAGTTCAACATTTCGTTGGTCATGCTTTATTGTAGCGAGCATTTGTTGGGTGTCTTGAGTGTTTGTCATATTTGAGTAGATAATGGACATTCACTAAACTATGAACATTATGCACTCGTACAGTAGTCGCGGCATCAACATGTGCGTGCTGCCGAATGGTTTGTTCTTAAATGCCTTGGCGGGAATTTTGTACCGACACCGTTCACAATGCTATTTATTTTTGTGTTTCGTCAGTGGTCAGAGCGAGACTCCGCCCGAGTTATCAATGCAATCAGCAGGCTGCGAGCGGGGGAAGGTTGACATAGAATCAAGCGGAAGGCATTGCTTCAAAATTTTATCACTTCTAAACAAAGTGAAATATAAAAAATTATGTTTAGCCCCTTGGGCAACAAAAGGCCTATTTACGCTACTGGGAGAGTTATCAGTTATTTATGTTATTATCGGAGGGAGTGATGCAGGGTGTCATCCCCTCTGGACCCACTTTAATAAAGTAGCACTGCCGCTGTGTCCGCATGTGGCTTGCATTATTTGTGGTTCCGTGTGTTACCTTTAACCTTAAAGGCTGTCGCTTTTGATGAGGAACTTGCGATATTAATATGTAGACAGGCAATCTTTTTCTCTTTCGCGTTGTTTCGTGCTGTGACCCTACAGCTACTGCTCTGGGCACCGCAGGCCACCAACAGCATCTTCACGTGAACGAAGTGTCTGACACAAAAGTTGGCTTAATTTTTTTGAAAATAATGTCACAAGCCACTTTTTCTGCAAAATGGTCGCCTTCATACCAATTGCAGCACTAAGCCTAAACGCTCAGTCGCCCAGCCAGCACACAGTAGTGCTCCTTGCACTCATTGAAACGCTTCTCGTGCATTCTTATTACGGAACTGGTGCAGTGGAGTAGCAAACTAGCCTGTATGAAAGCTGCAGTGAGCTGACACCGACGTGCCTGAACCACAAATTACGCATGGACGCTCGTGTCCGTTACAATATGTCATGTAAACAGCCATATCATCATCCGTCGTTGACAAGAGTTGGCCAGGCAGCCAGACGCTGCTACGTTCGAAAGTGACTCTCGAATTTGCCGATTTAATTCCCGCTTACATGTTGCAAACTGTGCCCGCAGGCACGATTGAGGTGCCCAGCTCTGTCCCAGTGGGGTTTCTCGCAAATTGCACGACGATGCGTCTTGCATGCCACTGTCACGAGAGTTTCTGCTTGCTGATTACGGAAGTGCGAATGTGGCATGCAACGGCTTCTTTAAATCCACAATGCATTGCAAAATTTGTTCTCTAAATTAGTAATCCGTCTTTCACAGCTGTGCATCGTTTCACGCCGTTTGCTTTGAGTAGAGTGTCAGTATCCGCCTTGCAGTCTCCTGTGGTGTAGAATGTAGCAGTTATGTACAGGATGTGCTGCACAAGCAGTAGCATTGTGCTGAAGCTGTGTTGCTGACAGCTTTTCTATCCCTCTTTTTGTCAGCGGACCAAGCATCATTAAGCCCCGAACAAAAAGGAGAACTAGATAGCTCGAGTTCCGGTCGCATCATCTTCAGTCCTGATGAAGCGGTCAGCCTGTCTTTGGAGTACAAGCCCATGTAAGTGGCCATCTTTTAAGTAAGCACTTTGGTGAGTCCCTGGGAAGAGAGTTCTCAGTCTTGCCTACACCTTGGGATGTGTCCTTCAAGTTATCTCAAATCGATGCTTCCTGTGGCTTTGTTCTTCCTTGTAACGATGGAGGAATTCCGTGCCTGTTTTCCGAGCCTCCATGGAGAGCTTTGCCAGACATTAAAGTACAGCTTCAGGCTTGTTTAGCAAAAAAAGACATAGCGCTGTGGGCCTTGGTGGGCTATTACTGAGTGACATCTTGGGTGTACAAAACAAAAAATACATTCTGTTAAAACCAGGATTTGTACTAGTCTGCGATGCCCTTGAATGTAAAACTTCTATCAATAAGGTCATGAGAGCTTTAATTGCTTAAAAGTCCTTAAAGTTTGCTTTCGGCTAAGCTCAGTGGATTTCATTAGTGCATTTATTTGACCACGAGGCTTATGCAAGCCAAGAGTCAAGCCAATCCAAACTGATTATTATTTTTGTGGTAGAATCCTTCTTCTACATCTTCATTTTCTTCTGCTTCTTTCTTTTCTTTTCTTTCTTTTTTGTCTTTGTGCCTGGTGGTACATTTGTGAAAAAGGCTCATCAAGAACTTTTGGTTCGATGTGGAAGAAAGAAATTTGACCTTGTTGTTTGAGGTGGTGTTTAGTCTTCAAGCTGTCAGGCATTATGGTGCTTTAGTCCTTAATAATGCATTATCGTGGCCTTAGAAATTTAACTTTTCATAGTACAAACTCCTGTAAAAAAGTAATGCACACATGTTCAGTCACTGTCATTGCCATCATTATCAGTTTTGAAATGTTGTACAGGGATCGCATTTGCCACCGATTAGATATTCCTCCGGTCATAGTATTGCCGGGTCCTGGTACACAGCATGCAAGAGACTTGCTTCAAAGCTAAAGTATGCAATAACTTCTGGGAACCCTCTTGAAAGGTTCTGCCACATTCTTTGGGCAATTTATTGGGAATGTGTTTAATTATTAACCCATGTACTAGTATGACTGTCAAAATGAGAATTCCACATCAAAGTACTGGGAGCATATTGACTGGTAGATTGACTTCGTCATTTAGAATGAAAACAAAGCACGCACTAATAAGACAAGAAATGGAGACTGATGTACCACACAGATTGTTTGGCTTGGGAAAGCAAAATTGAATCGAAATTGAAATGACTAAGTTCCAGCTAGACCAACAGCAACTAGTCTAAAAGCCAACACAAGGGCAATGTTGGTAACTTAGTCAGAAAGTTGCTAAATTTAGCAAGTGTTTAGTCACCTTAACAACAACCTTGTCATTTTTAAGTCTGAGTTACCGTTTAGTGAATTTCTGTTTGACTTATTGACTTAAATAGCCAGTAAATGGCCCTAGCGAAATTGCGCAAGTGACTTTGGCTAATTTAAGGCCCTTGACTCCATTTTATCGCAGAAAGCGTAAATGCATTTCAATATGTCACTGCTTCTAAAGAGATATCGTAGAACTTATTAGTGAACCATATTCTCTTGGTGCATTGAAGCTGCTTTTCTAGGCAAAGCACAATATCTCTTGAAGTCTGCTACCGCTGTGTAAAACTGGGTCGTCGTTTATTTTCACAATTCCTACTGTTGACTTGCCATCATAAGAGGTTATCTACGAACAGTTAGGACATAAATCAGACAATTTTGAGCAAGCCATCGTCAAGTGTGCGGGATCAAATCCCGCCTGCTGCGGATGCATTGCGATGGGGCTGAAATGCAAGAAGGCCTGTGTACTGTGCGTCGGGTGCACGTTAAAAGAACTCCAGATGGTCAGAATTAATCTGGAGTCCCCTGCTATGGCATGCGTCATAACCATATCGTGGTTCTGGCACATGGAACCCCTGAATTTTTTGAAAATCATCATCATCATCACTTAGCGACTTTTCTTCAAAAGCCGTAGCGTTTTCAGTTGTGACCTGGCAACTTTGTCAAAAATAAAATGCCAACATTGCACACGGCTTTCGTTCTAAATGAACATTTACCAATGGGTTAAAAGCAAGTTCTCTGACTTGGAGTTGTAGCCTGCAAATTTTAGTACAAAAAGTTCTAGCTTTCTTTTTTTTTTTCAATAGTGCCATTTTTTCTTTTGCACCTTGTGTTTTCTTTGCGGAAATAAATAGTTGGGTGATTGACGAAACTATTGTGTAATGTTTATCAGTTGTTGGACTACTGTTTGGTGGACAAGTAGTCCGCTTCACTACATACAAGTTCATTTGCTCTTTCCAGTGTTGATGTTAAGACGGAGCCTGAGGCGTCTACAGCTGGACCGAGCAGCCAAGCATTTAAGGTGGGTGTGAGTTACCTGTGGCAGCAGGGTGAACTACAGTGTTTACTAGAATGTATTGCAACTGAATTAGAGGGAAGCTAAAGGGAAAGCCAGAAAAGGCGCAGAAAGGAGCAATGGATGGCAACACTGCCTTGCGAGTTCCTGCACCAGCTAAGCTTGACGGCACATATTTTGACAGCGCCTGCACAGGTCTGGTAAATTTCCTGTTGGGGAAAAATGGACTGCGTCGTGTCCTAAGGAGCCAAAGACTGAGTTTGGCAATTTTCGGGAACTCGTACTGAAACACAATGGCCCATTGTCTTCTATGCAGTTCAACGCTACTTGACAACATTGACAACTTACTAAAAAGGGACGCAAGTTCTAGAGATAAAAAAAAATCAAGAAAACATATTTTTTGAAAATTGTATTTTTGGAAATTGTGGCTTTGATGAACTCTGCATTCCTTCGTGGTAAATGACAGCTCACTTCAAGTGTGCACCTCTTATGTTGCTTTGTCGTTAACACAGGAGCCCGCAAAACGTTACCTCAACTGCCCAGCCGCTGTGACGATCGCCCTACTTCAGAAGTTTCTGCGTATGAAGTACAGCATCAGCACAAAATACAAGGTGGGCTGGCAAAAAACTCCTCATGAATCTTTGCAAATGCGTGCATGTGTCAATTCAGTTTATCTCGCCTCTTTGCGTTAATGATGTGTGGGTGCTCATAGACTGCTTTGAGTGGCTTTTGTGGCTTTGCTGGCGATGCTGCTGAAGCACGTCTTTCTTTTTCTTATCGTTATGAATGTCACTGATTCTGCATCAGGTTGCGATATTTTAAAAAAGATGTTTTCTAGATGCCCTAAGTACAGTAGAACCTCGTTCATATGTTCTGGAAAAGCAATGCGAGAAAATAATACTAATCGGAAGAATTTACGATCCAAAGTCACTAAAAAATTTGCCAGACTCAACTGTAGTTGACATCTACGTAATGCAAAGTGTTCCGTGAATCATTGCAGCATGACAGGCCAACGCACACCGCGCTGGTGGGGCTTGAGCATCCTGGCATGTGTGTTGTCATTTTTGCATTTGTGCTCCTCGAAATTGGCCTGGTTCAGCAGCTTCTCTGGGTGGGGCATTTTCGCGGGATATTTTGAGGCGCGCCAACCCAGCGAGAATCGTTGCGGCGCGAGACCCAAGACCCAAACAACCCAAGACGCGCTTTGTGGTTTTATGCGAAGCATATTACTAGAGCTCAATGCCTTCAATGACCTTGAGTACTCATGCCATACCACGTGACACCGTGACGTCACGACAGAGGAGAAACGAGGCTCCAACTCGCGCCGTCGCCTTCAAGGCTGACCACGTGACACCGTGACGTCACGACAGAGGGGAAACGGGGCTCCAACTCGCGCCGTTGCTCGCGGCGTCGCGGCGGTATATAAGCAGCTGCGCTTGCCTCTGCTAGACACTCACGAGGTGAGATGCCTCCTGGAGACAGAGCTGCTCGTTGGAATAAGAAGCGAAGGTTGCGGCGTGCTACAGAGACTGATGAAGGCGGGAAGAATGTCTCGCCAAGCAACGTGCTCAGTATGCGTCTCGGCGACAAGTTACTTACCAAGTTTAGCCACCAATATGCTTCGCATCTGACTAGGCTTAACCAAGCTAAGCCTCAGCCAATTTTTTTCTATGTGCACTGTGTTAAGTAATGTGTTAAGCACTGTGTTAAGCACTGTGTTAAGCACCGTGTTAAGACAGCAATGGAAAACTGAAACGAAATCGAGCAGTGGCCGATGGCGGAATACGATGCCACCAGAGTGAAACATGACGTTCACTTTGTGCCACCTGCAGCTGGGAGTAGCAGCATGTTTGGGTCGTTGCCTATTACAAGCATGCAGTACGCTTCCAACCCCACACGCACTGTCAAGCAGATAGCGGAGGATGCTTATTGCAATAGGGTTGGCGGGGATAGCTGTGAATGTGACGTTCGACGTCTCGCAGGGAGATTTGCCTGTGCTGGTATCATTGTCATATCATTGCGATAGCTGTGAATGTGACGTTCGACGTCTCGCAAGGAGATTTGCCTGTGCTGGTGTCATTGTCATTGTCAGTGTCATTTTCACATCACACAGGCAGGTAAGTACTGCGGGAAAGTTGCTGCCCAGGCTCCTACTGCGCTCGATCGCAGATGCCTCGTTGCTTTTTGTTCGTATGGCACATAGCGGCCTGAAAGCTTATCATCTGATTGCAATTTGCCAATGTACCGAGAATTAGTGCCTGAAGATAGTGTTTTCCTAGAATGTATTAGCCAGTAAAAAAGAATCGTAACTGTATTGGGTCATTTTTTTGTGTTCTCGATCGTGAATGTTGGCCCTGAAAAATTCTATGAAACAGGATTGTATCAACGAGGTTCTACTGTATGTTAGAAAAAAAAAAAAGCTGGCTCTTGTTTATGTGATGAAGGTATGCAAAAGGCCTTCAGAAGCATGCAGTTGGGGGCGTTTCAAACACATTGTGTGGCCATGGCTTGGCCATGCAAGGCCAGGAAGAATGCCGTTGTCCGCGTCACAGAAAGATTTCACACCACTGCTGCAAAAAGTGAGGCAGACAGACAGAAAATAAAGAGGGTGCCAGTATGCAACGTACAGCACTGGTAAGACGAGTAATCAGAACTGAGCATCATGCAAAGGAAATGAAAGGAACGCACCTGCAAATTGGGACAAAGGCCTGTTACCATATTATCTGGGCTATAATTCACACCAGTTGTACAGTTTGTTGGGTCAAATTTAGGCTTAAAGGGAGTATTAATACGTATTTTCAAAGTTCATGTCACCTGCTTTCAACTCATATAAGGATTACACTTTGCAGATATGAAGGTTTGGAAACTTGGGATATTTCAATTTGGTGTGCTTAAGTTGGTCTCAAAATGTCAGACCTGGCACCACTGATATTATGTCTATATCATGACACTGAGGAAAGTTTGCTGATGCTTAGTAGCAGTAAGGCTAGGTAGGGGTATTCCCCATAAAGAATGCTAAATGTGGAATAAATGAATATGCTGCGTACGTTTTTTTCCTGGCTCAGCTGGAATGTGTCAGCTGCAGCAATCACAAGAAGGGAGCGAGTCAGTGATTCATGATGTCGCAACACCTGCATACCTTCTGTGACGAAACCAAAAGGGCTTTTTTTAAAGAGGGAGATGTTATAGTAAAGTATGAAAAGTGCTGTCCCGCTTGGCAGTATGTTTTCTGAGATCTAGAGGGCCTGAAAAATCACACAGGGAAAGACAAGTAGAAAATAATGTTTGTCCTTAGGTAGTCCACACCCGTTTTATACTCTGCATAGAAGAATTACGGCTCAAAATAACTTCAGCATTTGCCATCTCAGTGCCACGGCAGCTGGCTAAGAATGAATGCGCTGTCCGTGGCCTTACTTCTTTCACTGATGCGTTTGCATACGTAATATTCTATATCCACATCAAATGAGATTTTGTGCAGAGATCACAAATCCTAGCACTGGAAAGCACCCATACCGAAGCCGATAATGAAAAGTGTTCAAGTGTAGGATTTGCTTGCTCATTGAGGGCTGCCGCTATCAGCTGGAATATCGGTTATGTGCAGCGAGAGTCATTCCTTGACGAACTGAGTTCACTGTGATTTAGCACAGTAGAAGTTGCAGGCACAGTCTGCATCTTGGTGTCTGCATCTCGGTCTGCATTGTGTATAGCCGCTTCTGGTGCTGTGTGCAGAATTGTGCATGCCAGGATTATTTAATATGTGTCGCAAACTTCTTTAAATACTTCTTGAAGGACCTATCATAAGAAGCCAACAAACACTGACATTAAGTACAATATTGGGGAAATTACTTGTGCTTAATAAATGAAATAAAGAAACGATAAATTAATGGAAATGAAAGTGGGTAAGAAAACAACTTGCCACAGGTGGGGAACGATCCCACAACTTTCGCATTTCGCTTGCGATGCTCTACCCATTGAGCTAACGCGGTGCCGTTTCCCTATCCACTTTCTTGGGCATTTGTTTCCTAGTAGAACCCTGGGAGCGGGGGGGGGGGGGGGGTGGCTGTCAGCCAACGCCAACACTCGCAGACCTTGGAAGCGGATGTGGAACATCCTTTCTGCCGCAGGCATCACGAGGACGTGATCTTTTTGGGTGAAGGCAGCCGCTCAATAAACCCACACATGCTACCTGAATGCATCAGTGTTGCTGGATTCGAGACCCTCGTTATCTAATAAATGAGAAGAAATGGGGTAACTGAGGGGTCCGATTTTTATTTATCAATTTTTATTTATTTAATTTATCGTTTATTTATTTCATTCATTAAGCACAAGTAATTTCCCCTATGTTGTCCTTGGTATCAGTGTTTGTTGACTTCTTATGATATGACTAATAAAAATCGGGCCCCTCGGTTAACCCCCTTTCTTCTCGTTCTTGAAGGACCTGTGTGGCAAGTTTCAATAATAAGCACGGTTCAGTCCACAGTTCCAATGGGCGGCAACCCGTAGTGCATATGTTCTTTGCCCTCAAAGGCTTATATTGCCACAGTCACATCCGAAATAGCCGTGAAGGCCTGCCAGTTAAGCAGTTTGGTGCTCGAACTTTAACAGGAAACAGCGGGTATATGCGTTTATAATAAAGGAACACCTACTATATGTCCCACTCTTCGTGTGCTTCACCGCAGTATATTTCCTATGCTTGACTGCACAACACTGCTGTACTGTGGTGGAGTAGGCTTCTGGGAACCAGATTATGCAACCTTTCTGAGACCTTGCCATCCTTCCTGCACTTTGAAGCCATCGGCGAGGATGATGAAGGCAGAATTGCCATCAATGCTGGCAGTGGCAAATCCTCTCAATAAAAAAACATGGCGCATGATGCTAAACATGACATAGTTGGTGTTCTCATGCCTGGCATTGCTGGAGCCAGTTCTTGTCAAAAGTTCACATTCTGTAAACCTGAGAAAACTCCTTAAAAAATGAAATCTACATATCTTAATCTGTTCTGCAGCTGTACACTTGTGGTTCTGAAGTTGCAAATGTATGTGGTGAGACTAAATTTTCAGTAGGCAGAATAGGTGCATGGAGGCGGTAGTCTGCAGCCATATATAGCCAGAATCACATTAAATTTCTCCTTTCAAGCGTGTATGGTCCATGGGCTGTAGTCTGGAAAATGCAATATTACCTTTCATGTTCCTTTAGTGTGCAGATGCAAAGGGCATTTGTTTCAAGAGGGCTTGTTGCTATCTTTTTGCAGGTGGACATACTTTACATGGATGATGTTCTCTGGAGTGATTACATGCTTATGGATATTGCCTACATCTACTCTTGGAAAAGGGTATGTGGGGCTGTGAACTTAAGGATGTTTTAGTTGGGGGGAAACATCCGTTGAAGCCTTTGAGTTGAGAGGACGACTTATTTCGCCATTCCTGCTAATCCTGAGGAATAGTGATTAACATTTACAAAGGGAATGCACCAGTACGCACTCAGTCCTAGCTAGTCATCTTGATAGACTTCGCATAGGATTTAGTTTAATATAGGGCTTAGGAATGCTCATCAAACCTGTTAAACATATTCACTTTCTATTGAGAATCGTCAAATGAGCGTTGAAGCGCTTTCTCACATGCTGGTTTCAGCCAACTAAGAAGAAGTCCGGCTTGCACCTCAATGTAGTTGTGTAGCTTTGATTTTAACTTCCTCTTCTAAATGAAACCCCCGCAAATTATTTCTTTCGTCTGTGTATGTACTTCGATAGCGAAAACTGCTTCAGTGGATCAGTGGCTATGATGTTCTGCTGCTGTTACGAGGTCGTGGCTTTGATGCCTGGCTGCTGATGGAGGCAGAATGCAAGAATGCTTGTGTGCTTAGATTTGGGCGCATGTTAAAGAACCCCAGACTGCCAAAATCAATCCAGAGCCCCTCACTATGGCCTGTCATAGCCTATTGTTAGAACTGCACTGAGAATTATGGGACACGTAGTAGACGACAAGCACACATTGTACAAACGTGGGCCCCTTCGTCGTAGTGAATGTCTCGTAATACTTGGTGCAGTTTTCATAATGTCGTACATATCTGACTATCTTTTACTATTTTCTTAGAATGGCAGATTCTTGCTGCTTGTTTACGATTGTTGTTTGACAAATATTCTTATGATTTGTCGCATGCATACAGTTTAGGACGAAAACAACTTAAAATAAAGATAAGAAAGATGATTGCATAGCCGAGTGATCTTCTTAGGGCCTAATTTTTCGAACCTGTTGATTATGTGAGTATACCATGTGACAGCAACATTAAATGATAGAACCGATGCATGATGGCGCCTGAATCTTCGACGGCCATTACGTAAATATTGCATTAATAAACTTCATAAACATTTCTGATTGTCTGCAGCACAGATAATTGTTGCTGCAGCTATATAGAGCATTAGTAGGATGTTCTTGAAGGCTAGTAGGTTCATACTTGAAGGAAGTGTCAAAACCGCACGAAAAAAACGAGTACTGTTGTGTTGTGTGTCCCTCCTGCTTGTCTTCGTTTTTTTTAGCTCAGTTTGAACCTTCCTTAATTTCCTTCAAATGTATAAAGCAGAGTGTCTGATTACAGTCTGCAAATCTTTTATAAACACTAAGCATATTCAGTACCATATTTTACCCGTATAACTTGCCACTGTGTATAACTCGCGCTGCTATCACAACAGCCCAAAATAACACGTGGACACTGCGTACAACTACCCTAACTTGCATCTTGGCAAGAGACAATCTCCATTCACGGATGCACAGCTCATCCAAGTCGTATTTTCGACCAGCGACTCTGTTTCCCTACTCTTTGGCGATGCTGATTATCTTCAACTTCTGCAGCATTGTAAAGGACGGCTGTAGAGCGCAGCTCATCATGATTCAAGTTCCAGTTTGCCAGTACCACTTGTACCATTGCCACACTTCGCTATCTACTAAGCACAAAATTGCAGCCTGTAAAGAGGAGGAGAATGGGTGACCATGAAGGAAGAGGGGGAAGGGAGCTTCAACAGGCAGGGGTGGGGAGAGGGCAGGGTTCTAGGAGATAACGAAACTATGCATGGCGGAGAACCTTGCCTTGAGCTGTGGCTTCAAGACAGTCAGATGTGGCTTCACGGCAGCGCGTGCCGCGCTGCGGTGAAGCCACACCTCATGGCAATATTCGCAAAGAACGCACACCGCGACTTTGCTGATTAACTTTATACATTTTTTGGTGTGGGTTGGGCATTCAACAATAAAATAATTAGCTCTTTTAGTTTACAACAAATTGTAGGCTCTTTTCTTGCTTTCACCTGTAGTGTTTTTCGAATTCCAAGGCTTGCCGGTATGGCCATATGAATTAGCCACATTCTTCACTCTTGTAAATCTCATAGCCAGCCTGCGCGTTGAATTTGGGCAATAAAGCGCAGGATGTTATTTGTTAAATGGCACTCGAGTAACCTGCTTTTACCTGCATATCTTTTTCTTTTCTCGGGCCCAGGACATGCCCCTACGGCTGTTCTATCGCGTGTTCGAGAGTGCACCGAAGCCAGCAGCACCAGTTGCGTCGACGGTCCAGGTGCCCACGTCGGCGCCGAGCCTAGCGCAGAGTACGGCACAGCAGAGCGGTAGCCTTTCGTCGTGTGTCGCTCCCGGCATTGACGCACGAGGACCAACGTTGAGCAAGAGGTGACCTGTTTCTTCACACTTGCGAAGCATGGAACTTCCAATGCTGCTGCAATCTTGGCTTTTTGTTCCTGTACAAAGGAATGCCGTAGGGTCGTACGCAGTCGGCGCCGAATTTCACAGTGCATGCATGGGCTCGACCAGAACAGTGAATTTTTGCTCTGCTATGGCATGTGGGCTTCTAATCAAATGGATCGTTGTGTAGTCCACGCAACTGACTGCCGACGTCAACCCCGAGCTCGAAATTATGAGCCTGGACTTCTTAATATTTTTTGGAAATCCTTCATCCTGTAAGCTTGTCAGGTCGAGTGTATTATGAACATAAATCTCAAACAAGTTGAAACCAGGTGGAAGGCATTGTTTCATTTATGTGTTCACCTGTGCTCATAACATTGGCCTAATTTAAGCTTGAGAATGTCTGCAGTTGCCAACCAATTTGTAATAGCTGCTCAGTTGAATTTTCCCACAGCACTGGCATCTTTTCCTTTTTGGTGATTTTGTAAAATCGATTTTGTAATTCTCAACATTGTTTCTGTATATAAATGGCACCACGAAGGGTTGCAGCCTAAAAGGTATTTGGTCGTATTTTTTGTTGATGCAATTGATGTTTGTGCCGATTCCTCTCCTGGTTGGTAAATGGAACTCCAGGTTTGGGTCAGAGGTCTAGTGGCACTAGAGAGTTTTATAGCATGTCCAGTACTACAGTAAATGCAAGTGGACTGGGCGTTTTACCGGATTAGCGGAGGTGCAAACGTGAAGAGCTTGCACAGTGCAGCCACCGAGTGGTGCAACGCTCAACCAGACAAACACAGCTGATATTGCACTAATGAAGTGTGTTTTACTTTGCTGCTGGTGTAAATTTTCAGCCAACACGATTGTGCAGCTGTCAAAAATTTACAGCAGCAGCGCAGTAGAATACCCTTGGTAACTGCAGTAACAGCTCTGTTTTTCTGGTTGAGCTCTGCACCACCAGGTGGCTGCACTGTGCAGGCCGCTCATGTTTGCACCTATGCTCATCCGCTATTCCTCCCGATTTGCCTTCGTTTAGTGGAATATGCTAAACCTCTCTATAAACAGTGTCGCTGTAGCACAAGCATGGCATTGCATGTGATGTTCTGACATGTTTTAGTTTTGAACATTGACATAACAAACATGGATATAGTGTATTATGTGATATAGTAAGTTATGGATATGACGAAGTAAAGCTTAATTTGGTTAGCCATGCTTTGTTTCACTGAGCACTTTGCTGCCATAACAAAACTGAAGTTTGAGACAATATTAATTAAAGCGAAGAAAATACTTATTCGTTTGTACATTCTGGTGGAAAAAATGTCAAATGCGCAGCAATAACTTGAGTAATGGTATACTCTGGACACGCATTCATGTTTTTGACAGCAGAGCCAATCAGCAAGCCAACATTCCAATCCTGTCTGATCACACTGGTCACAGGTCGTGCTATAACGAATGTACGTAAGGTATGTTGTAATATAGCATTGCCCACATGCCATGTATTAGTATGGCAGGTAATGTTGTTTTCTCTTGTTTCCTGCCACTGTGTGACCTTTCACATGATGGTCGGCATATGTGTTGTCCATTTCATCCCTGTTGTGTGTCTACGTGGCTTCCACACCTACCGTATTTCCTCGAATCTAATGCGCACTTTTTTCCAGATAAAACGGGTCCAAAATTGTGTGCGCGTTAAAATCTAGTACGACCCTAAATCTGCGTTACCATATTGTCATCGGCATTTCAATATGGCTGCCTCGTATGCGCTTCGAGCCTAGCTGCCGTAGCGTCCTCCATGTGCTGTAGTATGTGTGCCTAGTTAGGTTAGTGCACCGTCCATCTGCCCAGTCTTCTTGTTTTCTGTGTTTGCTCTATCAGCTTGGAAGAGCCGACTGCAAAAACATGCCGAGTTCATCACAATGCTGCAATTAAAAGGAAAGTGATCACATGTGCAGAGACTGACAGATATTGGGCCGCATCATGGGCGTTCAGAGTTCCTGAAACTTGCGTGCGGGACTGGCGCAAACAGGAAGAGCTTTTACTCCGGCGGCTGCTAAGTACGGCGCAGTCGCGCGGCCCCCATCTTGAAAGTGATTTGCGATGGAGACAGAGTCTACGCATCTAGGTGCACCGCGTTGTGTTCTTGTCGCTGAGTTCGCACTGAAGCAAGAGGCTGCACAAAGGTCGATTCACTCGCTCTTGCTAGTGCACTTCCTCACTCCAGCGTTTTGATAAAGAGTTTCCGCGGTCATTGCATCAGACATGTTCATGTTTGCTTGTGCGTGCGTGACACTATGCTTGTTAATTTGGTTAGTAAGCGAAAGTATAAATCTTTATATGGCCAATAAAACTACTACAGTCAAGTCTCGATATATTGAATCACGCGGGACCACCGAAAATCATTATTTTGAAATATTGTTGTAAGGAAAAACTTGTGGGTATAAGCCAGTGGACAAACCTAGGAATGAAAATGGTACCTTGGCAGTAGACGCGTGTACAGACAAGCATACTCTCAAATAAAAATTTCACTCACTTCGAAGCTGCTTTATTTGAAGAAATCAGTCATTGTCTTCTGGCGCATGCAGCATGCATGACTGATTAGGAATGCATCTACATCTTTCACTTTGCACAATACCTCATCGGGTATGTTATTGCACCGAGCGATGAAGTTCAGACTTTGTTCATGTGCACAAAAACATCAGTGTTCGGCACGATCTCATCTTCTGTGTTCGGTGACCCACAGTCGACTGTCTTCCTTCAAGTCGTCATCGTCTCAGGAGACATCACGAGCGCAGTTAACAATATCTTCGGTTGTCAGGTCCATCACCGTTAGTACTGCACTGTCGCTGTCCACGTAGTGGTAGAAGAAAGAGACAGTGGGCAGCAGTTCCGCAACCTCGGTCCACAGGTCCCCTGGGTTGTTGTTGGTCATCTACAGGTCATCTTCAAGCTGCACAGGCGCTTTGACAAGCCCTGCTTTTCGCTAGCAGTTGCTAATGGTGGAAGTCTTCAAGCTCTGCCAAGCTCGTGTGAGCATTTCCGCTGCCTGATGAATATTGATTTCAGTCGGCTGCTTTAGGCGGAGGTTGGTAATCAACCACTGCACAAAGCGCTTACGAAATTCTGCTTTCACACTCTTTATAATGCCCTGATCTAAAGGTTGCAGCAAGGACGTGTTGTTTGGCGGCAGAAACTCCAAGTGAACGTGCTTCAAGCGAACATTCACAATCTGAGCAGAGTAGTTGGCGACAACCACTGTAATTCTTCGGTCATCCTTCCTCATTTGGTCATCGCATTTGATGAGCCACTCAGAAATGTTTTCTGGTCATCCATGCTCGTGTGATTGCACGACAGTCGTACGGTAACATGTTTTTCATGCAGCGAGGCTTCGCGTACTTGCCGATGACAAGCGGTTTAATTTTCTTCAGGCCTGTTGCATTGCAGTAGAGCAGGACTGTCACGCGAGATGCGACTTCTTCCCTCCTCTGCACTGCTGCGTTTTGAAGTGCATCGTCTAGTCTGGCAGGAGCTGATAAAAACATGCACTCTCATCCGCGTGGAAAATATCTTCCGAGTACAATTCAGCCACCTCTAGAAAACGATAATTGCACCAGGAATCCGCGCCTTCTCTGTCAGCAGCCTTTTTCTCGCCTGAGACTGCCTGCCAATTTATTCCATTCCTTTGGCGGAAATGAAGAAGCCAACCCGCGCTGGCATCGAACCCAGTTACTTCAAGTGCATCGGCAAATTCGCGGTCTTTTTCTTGGATCATTGGGCCAGACATGGAACGAACGTTTTGCAGTTTGGCATCTTTAAACCACGTGAGAACAGCTTGGTCCACATTTTGAGTTTCCCACTCACGGCCATTTCCTTGTTGAAGCGAGTTGCGATTCCCGGTGAAGCTTGGCGGTCTTGTCTCGGTCTTTCAAAATCGTCGCGACAGCCGATGGGGCAATTCCACGCTGTCTGCACACGTCGATTTGCCTTTTGCCTGCGTCGGTTTTGTGCAATACGTCCAATTTGTCCTACAGTGAAAACTGCTTTCACTTCTTGACGCCATCGCTAGCCGCATTCATCGTTGGATCTCGTGCGAACATCGCGAAACCTTTGTTGTGAAGTTCTTGGTGAAGTTTGCGGTGAAGCAGTTGGCGCTCGACATGGTGATGATGATAGCTACTGCAACATGATGATAATAGCTACTGCACTCGAGGTTTCTGTTTCATGCGAGAGTTGTGGCGCTGTTACTTTTACCGAATTCGTAATACCGATTTTCCTATGTTATAAAGGGGAAAATAAACTATGTGCGTTATTCTGAAATATGCGCTGTATTGAAATTCGTAGTTCTGAAATATCTTTACATTGATTATATAGGCAATCTGGTGGGGATTTTTAAGATATTCGATAGTGTGAAGTTTGTAGTAACGACATTTGACTGTATACTTTTCGTATAGCTGTCTACTAATGGGCTGTCGCAGTTGATCCTACGCCTTTCGGGTGAAACTGCGACTTTTTCTTATTTATGACAACTTCAGTGTATTGGGAGTAAATCTTTGTTTTTCCAAATGAGAGAAAGTTTATTTCTGTATGAAATCTGTATGAAAGAATGAGGTGCGCAGTGCTGTAAAGGACGTTTCTTCTTTTAGGTCATGGAAAACGGATACAAGTTACAATTGAGAGCGTGTTAAAATCGAGTAAACATGGTAATCCTTCAAATCATGATGCATTTTGTTTGCAGTTTTGGTTGCTGCAATTTATTAAAGGAACCTTTTCTCTTTTTCTGTATTTTGCAGTGCAAATGTGACCCAAGAGAGCAGGAGTTGCAAAAAGGAAACCACTTCATCCGAGCCCATAGCAAAACCTGTCGAACACCCGGCACCTGTCGTCGAGTTGCCCCCGTCGAAGCCCACCATTGAAGCAAGTGGCACGAGCATCGCAGATCCAAAAGTACAAAGCAAAATCGACACCTCGTGTCCCAAAAGAACAACCGACCCTGCATTTGTGGCGGGCATGAGCAGAGTGAGTAAGGTGACGAAGACCACGACAACGGCAAGCGTAACAGCGCAAGCCTGCAGCGTTCAACAAGTACCTGACATCCCGGGAGCCCCCTCAAGCAAAATTTGCTCTCCTGCAACGACAGCCTCAGCTGCTTCAACTTCGAAAAGACCAAGCACGGCTGAGACTGCAAATCTGGCTGCTGCGAGAACAGCCTCGGCTTCTCTTATCAAGCCTGAGAACGCTGCCATACCTAGTAAGTCGGCAGCCACCAACACGGAGGCCAAAGCTGTTGCACCAGACAAGCCTGCATCATGCCTACTAGCAAAAGTACCTGCAAGCTTCACAAAAAGCGCAGCAGTTGAGAATGTGCACAGTCAAGATGCAGCACCGCACCCTGGCACTGTTACCCCAGCAGCATGTCAGGATGCTGGTGGCAAATCTGACCACATTTGTGGGCCTACTTTGACGTTCAAGGCAAATCTTCCTGCTGACAGTGGTTCGAGTGCTAGAACGGCAGGGTTTGTCATGAAGTGCCAGCCCAAGGTAGCAACTCCCACGTTGAATGGCATCGACAAAGGGCTTGCGAGTGGTTTGGTGAAAAGTGCAATCTGTTCAAGTGATGTCACATCTGACGAAGTAACAAAGAGAGGCACCCTCATTGAAGATGTTGGCACGATATCAAAGAGCGACGTTTTAACGAAGCCTCCACCCTTGTTAGTGGAGGACAAAAAGGTTGAAGAGAAGATGCCCGAGACGAAAGAACTTCAGACATGTATCAGCCGTGCGGCACACAAGGCGGAAGAGAAAATGAATGCAATAAAAGCAGCCGCCGCTTTGGTGAAGGAGAGCGGTCCATCCGAGAAGGACTGTAAAGAATCCTCCGGAGGACTTTCGGTAACGCTCAGGCCGAACAGGATTTCCGGAAGAAGCCACAGCGAAGACTCTGCTGATAAGCGTCCTCAGAAGACCAGTCAGGGGGACTCGTCATCGAAAAGCGATTCACCTGCTTTGAAACCTCCTTGCCGGTCCGCCACTCCACCACTGCCTGTGATCCCGTCGTACCTCACTTTGAGCAAGTCACATCCATCGCTCTTTCACATGTCGCCGCGGAAGCGAGGCCGACCCAAGCTTGCAACTGTCAACAGTTTGAATGAAGAAATAGAGCGGGCCCACATGATGGCCCGTGGTGAGATGGCCGTTGTCACAGCCACTGAGGTGCCTATGGCCCGCGGTGAGACGACTGCCGCTCCAGCTGCTGAGAAACCTAAGCCAGTCATTCCGGTCATCACAAGCCTCAAGATCAAGCCCATTCCTCCCCCGCCCCCACAGCAGCCTGAAGCTGTAACGCTGCAGTCGCCAACTGCAGCGGAAGCACCAAAAGATACCCAGCTAAGGCCGCGATCCAAGAGCCAGGGAGACATCTCTGAAGAGAAGTCGTCGGATGCTGAAGACTCGATCGGGCGCCGTAAGAGCAGACGCAAGCGCCCGCCTGCAGAGCAGCTGAAGACCATGGTGACTCAACTGAAGGAGTTGAACGTGGAGAAAGGACAGGTGGCAACGCAGGAGCCTCTTCGGAGCCTTCCAGGTGGGGGCACTCCGGGCCGGCCCAGGCCTGAGCAGGGACAGGAGAAGATCACACTGCGAGTGACTCGCGATGAGAAGTGCAACCTGAAGGTGGAGAAGCAGCTGCGTCCTGCGGTCGTCTCCGAGACGCTCCACGACTCTGGCTTCTGCGAAGACGTCGTGGCAGACTCGTTGGCTTCCTCTCCCGTTCCCGACCCCAAACCAAGAGGCGAGACCGTTGCAGTGGCCAGGACCGTGCACCAGACGCCAGTGCGCCGGAACATTGTCTCAAGCACCACCAGCAAGGGACTCGAACACATTGGGGCCACACGCCACCTGCAGCATGGTACGAAAAGGGATTTGCGCAAGAGCAAGAGGAAGTCTGTCGAAGATTGGGTTAATGAACAGAGCAAGTGGGTCCGGACACATGAAGTGGAAGCTGCAACGCACCAGGACGTCATGCCGCCCAATACAAAGCCACCTAGGAGTGGGGAAGATACCATGCTGAGTCCGGTTGCATCTTCAGAGTCTAAAGAAGCGTCCACCAAGGTACAGCGGAGAGGTCGCAAGCGAGCAAATCCTGTTAAGATCACCAAGCCAGCACCCATGGTCGATGCTCAACAGGAGAAGCTTGTAAGCTGCCCTGCTCGTGTTTCGAGCTCTTCTGCCGAGGTTGCCACCCCTTCTTCTGCGTTGCCCGCAGTCAGCAAGGAATCAGGCTCAGAAGCAGGGTGCAAGGGCAGCACTCACAGTCCTAGAAACAGTGGCAGCAGAAGCAGACAGGAGCCGGAGCACCCAAAGAAGTCCCCGGAACTTGTCATCCCACGGTACATTCCCAATGCGGCTACCAGTGTGCCGCTGACGGTCACGCACGCCCGGAACAAGCGCTTAAGAGAGTCGAGACAGGAAGCGACGGCCGCCTCCGGCCTCGACCTCTCGTCATCCGGTTCTGCTCCAGGTGCAGTAGGTGAGTCACCCGAGAAGGATTCCGAAAAGAGCAAATTCTTCAAGGAAGCGCTAAATCTTTCAATGAAGGAAGCTGAGGCGCCCGCTGCATCTTGCAAGGATACCTGCACGGCAAGCATGCTACCACCAAAGCATCTGGAAGAGATTGCAGGAGCACCGACTCGGGACTCGCACAATTCACTACCACCAGCATCATCAGCTGTCGAAAGCAAAACGGTCACAAAATCTCTTGAGCAGTCACCCCCAAATCTTGGAACTACATCGCAATTGAGCATCATTCATCAAGTTGTTGAAAAGATAGCATCTTGGAACTCTTGTAAGGTGCCAAAGGTTCCGCAAGATGTCGATAAAGGCAAGGCAGCTACAAAGGGAGAGAATCAAACAAACTGTCATGATGGAAAGTGCAATCCACGGCAAGAAGTGTCGCAAACTTCGCTAAGCCACTCCCCAGGCCAGCCAGGCTCTTTAGATAACAGGCAAGATGCCAGATCTGCAAAAAATGATGCGCTGGCATCATCTTTGGAATTGGCTGTTGGAGCAAAGGCAGGTTCGTGCACTGTCACAGGTGCAGTGGTGCAGCCATCAAAGCAGTCGCCAAAGTCGACGGAAGCACAGACCTTGGACAGTACATCGCCGAGCAGCACGGTTGGGTCAGAGATCATGCCGCGGATAAACGAAACGGGTGTTTTTCGCCTCGAGTTTCCAGCCGCTGAACTTTCAGTTCCATCCGAGTCGAGAAGTCCCAAGGAGAAGTCTTCTGTCAATCCGTCAAGCAACTCTGCAGAACAACTCCAGAGTCATGGCGCCTCGTCGTTTGTGGGAAAAGAAATGTCTGAAAGTGTTCGAAACATAGTGCTTGTTCAGGAGACCATGATGGAGCTTCGACAGGGGTCATCGCGAGCAGCATCTTGCGGCTTGATGGAGGCCAGGGCAAAAGACGACACTTTGGCAGCCGAGAAGTTGTCCCGAACTAGCCCCATTCCTTCTAAACAGGAACGCCCTGTGCTAGAAAACTGTCTGGCTCTAAGCATTAAGAAAGAGCTTTCAGGCAGCAGGAACAATGTCTTCGGTTCGACAAGCATGCATTCCAGGCCACAGCCAACCTTACAGTTACCAGTAGGTGATGTGAAGACAGCACGGGAAATCTGTGTTACGGCACCTGCTGCTACATCTGCAAGCAAAGTGTTCTCAGGGAGCTCCACGTCTTGCGTACGATCAAAATCTGCTGAACTGTTAGTGAAGGCATCACCACCAGCAAATTGCTTGTTGCCAATATTCGAGGGCACACCCATTCCAAAAATGCCTGCAGGAGCTGTCATGACGGAACGAGAAAAATTTGCTCCTTCAAAATTACAGAGTAGCCACGTGAGGAGTCCACGAAGTCCTGTCAGATCTCCTCTTGCATTAGAAATCAAAGGCCTGAGTTCGATGGGACATGGCAGTACTGGCAGCTCTGCCTTGCAGAATGCACCAAGCCCCATCAAATCCCCAGTGCTGTTGGAAGTCAAAAGTGCGAGTCCAACAGGCCATAATCCAGTGGGCCCCTGCAGTGTCTCCACTGTGGAAAGTGCACCAAGACCAGCAAGGTCTCCGGTTTCTTTAGATGCAAGGGGTGCTAATCCAACGAGCCACTACATCGCTGGTGGTCCTGTCAGGACAACGGACTTGAAGGATAGCAAACTTCAGCAAGAGAGGGGCTTGTGGCGGCCCATCGACATCTGCACACCAAGGCAGCTAACGCAAGCCGCCCTTAAAAAAATAGCAGCCAACAAGAGCATCTCCATAGGGCAAGTGAAAGACACGAGGTCACAGGTGCCATGTAGAAACCGGCAGGGAGTCGCGCTGGACATTCCACAGACACCTCGGTCTCTGTCGATCAGCATTGTCACGTGCAATGCAGGGGTGAAGGAAGGCTACCTCCAGCCAGCAAACCAGGCAGTACAGGCCTCACAGCCCCTCGAACCTTTGAGCATGTCTCGTCAGTTGAGCAACAGCAAGCAGGCAGATTTTCTCGTGAAGGAAGTACGGCCGCCACCACACTGCCTGGACACAAGCGTAGGCAACCAGCTCCTCGGCTGCAGCACACTGTTATCACGAACACATCCCGAGTTGTCCGTAACATCAAGGAGCGATTTCAAAAGTGGTATTCACATCCCTGCTCCTCTGAGTGTCTACGCAAGCACGCAACAGAAGAGCAGCTTATCACCTCCCCTCTGCAAGTCAACGACGCGGACTCCTCCATCAGAGGAGCAGCTGTCACCCCGGCTGAACGTGGAGTTGGAGCAACCTCGCGTATCCCCGAGACCTTCAGACACAGTGCAGCGACGTGCGTTGGCCAAGGACGTCTGCCAACCGGAAGGGCATCGAATCAGTTCTTCCAACGAAGTGCAGGTGAGCAAACCTAGTGCCCGCAAGGAGTCCGGCATGCCCAGTCCCAGAGCGAGTGAGAACATGTACAGGACAACGGTGGCCGAAATCGACCTTTTCACAACGCTAAGCATCATCGAGACCATGAAAGGGAAGGCAACCGTGCATGACATCATAGATGAGTACATCACCAACATTGGCAGCTTCTTCAGCATTATGGAGTTGCTTCCAACGGAAGGCAGGCATGCTGCGGAGTTCATGTGTTCCCTGAAGGAAAAGGGTCTGCTGAAGGTCACAGCATTGCTCAAAAAGGTCACCACCAACTTGTCCTCTGGCCAGCTATCGCGCGCGCTTGCTGTCGAGGCTTTGGTGCAGAGGTGCTTACAGCGGTGTCGCCACGGCCATCGTACAGACTCATCTGCAATGTCGACGCCGGAGGAAGAAGTCGTCACGTCATCTGAATGGGGCCCCTCATGCACGGGCTCTGCGTTATATGAGCAGAATGTTGTAGACGTGAAGGATGAACCACCTGCACTTGTTGTTCCAGAACTGGATTTCGCATTCGCTGTCATTCCCTTCCTCGAGGTGCACTTCAGGCATACAGAGCTGAAAAGAAAAGCTTTGAAGCGCCTGAAGCATGGCTTGAGGCTTAGGGACTTGGTGGGGCTGAGGAGGAAGCATGTGTCATCAGTAATTCTGCCCGACCAAGTGGAACCCAACAGGAGGTTTCTTCCCAGGAGATCCGGAGGCTGCTTTGCCAACTTTCCAGTGCTTGGGCGAGTCCAAAAGTGGTGAGTGTTTCATTTGGTGATAGTTTTTTCTTGCACCTTTAAAGTGGCAGCCAGTAAGGACTATGTCATGACACAGTGCTCGTATGACATCGCATATTTTCACCTTATCAATTTTTATGGTGCACGATGACCATGCTGTAGCTTGAGCAAGGCATACTTTTGTGTGTTTACTGACTGAAACGGAAGCACACTGGTAGGTATTTTGTCTGTGATGGTTGTGTGATCATTGCTGCAGCATAAAACAGCTGTGAATTGCCGGATAGGTAACATGTCATAATCGGCATAAATTTGTAGCTGCCCAGGAATACTCGCATGTTAGCCTTTTCCAGTCTCTGACTGAGAATGTGCTGCATGCAAATTGCAAAGGCTTACTGTGTATATTTTCTTTGTCTCCTTGTTCTATATAGCAGTAACCTGCCACAACCCACTGCTTCTCTTGACCAGCCAACCAAAAGCCTAGCCAGGTTTCTTCCTACAGCAACTCTTGGGCTTCCTCAAAGCACTGTGATTGTGGATGCACTTTCTTCGTTGTTGACTGGACGCTCGCCCAATCTAGTCAACCACAGAGTTCCCCGGAATGGACAGTGTTGTTCTCTTGTGTCAGAGCAGTGTATGACGGCAGCTACCAAGGCTTCGTCATCGGCAGTGCAAGCCTACCGAGAGCCTGGTGCTGCCAGGAATGTTGATAACATATTGTCTGCATTATCGCAGTTCATGTCTGGCCAACCGGACTGTGTCTCATCATATGTGCCCCAAGTGGTCTCGCATTTTGGTAGTGGTGGGCTCGTTCCTTCCACTCGTCATCGGCAGTTAAGGGTCGGGCAGCATGCATCGTGCAACCTGCTACTCGTCGAAGCCACTGCTGAACGTTCACTAGTCATCTCATCGCCGCAGTCAAATAGCAAGCTTGTGATTGGGCCCGATTTCGACAGGCAGCTGCTGTCGAGGTTGCTCGACGGACTGCAGTTTATGATACCAAAGACGCAAGGCGCCAGTTCCTGGTTGAACAGCGTCGTGCACAGGGTGGCGGTGGGCGGCCACAAAAGCAGACGCATGCTGACGAACTGCATTGACACACCTGACGATAGATGGCCCGCCATGGAGGCACTTGGGGCATCTTCCTGCAAGGTTATCCCATCGGTCAAATCGGAGCTGGTGTCCAGGCCGGAGCCATTGACCAGGCCAGAGCTATCAGCCAAGTCACAGCTGTTGGTCAAGCCTACGGTCGCAGTGTCCAGGGGGCTTCTGCAGAAGCGAGGAGCACCGACTACTGGCATCTGTGAGGTCTCCCCTGTACAGAAGAGAAGGCGCTTAGCTGGCGCCGCCGTACCCGGTGTCACAGAGGTGTGCTCTGCAATTACGCAGCGGCAACGCATTGTCAATGCACGCCTGTCAAGAAAGGAAGTGGTTGAAGTCGTTCCTAAAGACTGCGTAGTTGTGCTGCACAGGTTGGAGCTGCGTGATGTCGAGGAGACGTTGCTTAAAAGGAAGAGGTGTAGGAGTGGCGGCAGCACCCAGCCCAAGAAGAAACCAAAGTTGTCTCTGTTTCCGAAAGCCCCGTTGGGTGTCCAGAGGTAGTGACGGCTGCTGCTGCTTATCACCTGTGAAGATGTGTTCTACCGTTTGTTTTTCCGCCTCCCCCAGCGTCCCCCCACATGTGTCGATTGTTTGTCTCTGTTGTAAAGAGAGCGTCTTTCCCCTCTGTGCACCTGTTTTATCGCAAGTGCGGTTTATTTTTCCCTGCAATTTGTTCTATCCCAGTGAGAGAGGCATTGGACGTTGTTTAGCCGTATAGCACACACACACAACTCTAATTTGTAGCTTATTTATGCAAGGAACTGTTTGTTTTTCCTTTGTTGTAAACGTGTAATATAATTGTTTCCTTCATGGCAAGGAGACGATGTATATAGTGTACGATAAATAAATTTTGTATAATTTAAGCAATCTATATCCTACTTGTCTTGGCCAGTCATTGTTTGTGTGCAGAAGACTTTGAGTTGGTTTCGCATTCGTTCACAAAACATATTCACATTCGCACATTCACAGAGCTGGAATCTTAAGGGCAGAGGTGAATACAAATGATCTGCAAATCGCTGGTTTGTATTGCAAATGGTGTGTCACACTGTGTCACATCACCGATTTGTGTCCACGGTCAATGTAAGAAAGGGTTCCTCTTCAGCCCACAGTAACACATAGTTGCTGCCTTACGCAAACTTTGAAGTGCTGCAGGAGCGCTTTGATACGATCTGGCAAATATGCCATAGTGAACACTAAACACTGCTTCAATTACGCAGTTTCAGCGTGTGATTTGAACAATTTAGAAGTTGAGACGTAGCATGCAGCAAAACCTCGTAAATATGTAGTTGGTGGGTAACTTGCATCAGATACATACTCACTGATGTACTAATTAACCGTCAATGGCAAATGAGCGGCTGTAGACATACGGGCCAAAAAAAGTGTTGACTTTTTACTCAAACACACGTGCAGACTAGTTTTATTTGCGAGCAGGCACCGAGAAATTTGTAATTCTCGCTTCACTCATGTATTGTGTATAGGTTCCCGCTGAAGAATTCCAGGCAGTCAGAATAAATTCGGAGTCTTCCACTAACGATGTGACTCATAATTAGATTGTGGTTCTTGCGTAGAATCCCGTAATTTTGTAGTTCAAAACAAGGCATTTATTTACGCAGCTTCAGCACGAGTGAGTGCTGAAGTGCTTATAACACTATTATTGCAACGACAGGCCATGTGGTATTTGGTTTTTGGTGTAGGCTTCCAGCGAAAACAGCATGAAACAAATGTTTGTGGTGCTTTTTGGTTGGACTACTACAAAATGCTGCTACCAGCACTGCCATCCATACTTACGGTATCTCTCTATACGGACAGGCTAAGCAATAGCAATTGGAAGATTACTGATATCCGTCGCTGTGCTACTCCGTTTTATAAATGGGCAGTGCTGGGTAACCTATGTGAGTATAACAAGACAATTTGTTGGGCGAGTTGGTTCACGGTACCAAAGAATTCAAGGGAACGTGGAAGACAAGACAGGATGGGGAACAGCACGAGCTCTCGTTCTGTTCCTTGTGCGTGCTTTTTTGCACTCATTCAATTTGTTCTGTAGCTGTGCAAGTAGTGTGGTCACAAATGTATCACAGCATGTTTCGTAGTGAACTGGCCTTTTATATGCAACAGCATCCACAGGGCAAGTTCTTGATGAATTAGAACTTACAAAATATGCAAGTAAGGTCCCATCAAATTGCTTACTTGTAGGCCTTGAGCTTCCATCATGTGAGGCACCATGTTGTGGTTGTGAGTAGCGGCAAGAATTTGGAGTGGCGCCTTCTCGCAAGTGACATCACGGCCGGGACACCGCTCGCTCCGGCTCGGTCGGCTGCCGCGTGCGCTCATTCCCTTCGTGTATGCTTGCGGTATGCGTAGCTCAAGCCATGCTTGTTGAAGGATATGTCGGCCTCTTTCTACTGCCATGCATGAACCGCAGTTCCTTGAAAAGCGTGTGAGACGAGAAAATTTGCGCCTTGGATATCACAAGCTATGTAGCGTTGAAGTCTACTGGTTTTGCAATGCATATATGCGTTGTGTCTGTCCATGAATTTAGCAAAAAAAGAGGGTCAGCAAATTTAACACGCGAAGTTGTGTATGATGCTTCGCTAAACACTAACCATTCCCTTAGTACTTAGCTATGAGAGACATTGCATTTTACACTGAAGAAAAATCTTGGTATTTGGTGTCTACAAGTTATCTGGGTTAGAAAAACACTGCCCAGCGAAGCTGTCATCGTGATTCTTGTTACTCTGGTGAGTTTTCTAGTCAAAATGGCCACATTATTATGCATAAACGAAAGAGTTTGGCGTGCATTTTGTATAAAAAATGTTTGATGCTACTTTCACCGCTCTCTGAAACAGGCCCCCATAAAGCGAATTGCTCATGGCTGCTAACACAACGGCACGTCATATGTAGAGTATTTACATATATAATAATTCACAAGTACCATTGTAGCAATCACTTGAAAGAAAGGTTTCGTGGTTAAGATCGAGAGCCAATAAATTGCAAGCGATTAAATGTTTCATGGTGGCCGTCAGTAGCCTTTGTCGACAATATGGCACACCAACGCGACTGCAGCAACCGACTGTTGTTATGGCGAGGCACGCGTTCTTCGCGAAACCCATCAGCTTACTACAACTTCGAATTGAATCCATGAAGCAGTTTTTTTTTACAGCACCAGTTGCAATGCCTAAAGTATACTCTAGGTACTAGAGCACAGATTAGGCTGCCTAGAAAAGGCGAATTCAAGCACCTTCGGCCTCATCGCGTCTCAATCCAGCATTGTTTATACAAACGAGAACTATTTGCTTCATCAGTACATAACCTCACAAACCTTAATTAAGACGCCACAAGCCACTGGATTCCACTTGATTTTTTACCCTCGACCGGTCAATTATATCTTCAATAGGTTCCATACTAGTAATGAATGACGCTTCGGCTTCTTTCTGGTTGCAGCCATACGGCCCAAAAAGCAAATTTCACTAAAAAATTTGGGCCGAGCAGCCTATGTCAGTTTGCCAAACAGATTCGCCTTGTATATTCCTCAAGCAATAAACACCAGTAAATAGCTCAAGGGAGTTGAACGTGTAGCACGAGAAAGGAAATATATATTGGTGCATTCCTTTTCGTATTTACAAACAGCTGTAAGCCTCAATTAGCTTTACTTCAAATTACCGCCACTTAAGATAAGCACGTGAAGTACCACGTAATTTTGAGAAGCAGTTAAAGAAGTAAATGGTGCTGGTACGCTCTAAACTGCAGTGTTAAGTCCTCATGTTACTGCCGAGCGTTTCGGTGAAGAAATGCAAAAATTCTTTATACCATGAACGATACTCGTCGTGAGCAAACCTGATTTGTTGTAGAAGTCATATATAGCTGGTGTTTGTGACATACTTGTTGCACCACTGCAGGTATGGTATCATGACTGGATTCTTATATGCTATGTTTTTGCGGTTGTCGATCCGCGCATGGAAAACCTGCAGTGTGCTGGTCGGCACTCCTTCGGCTGGCGTTGTAGCGTTGCCTTAGGGAACTGTATTGCCATAATCCCCTTGAATAAATTTTCGCGAACGAAGACGTCGTAAAAATATATTTCAGATGACCGCTATAAGTATACAGGCAGATGGAACGCGAGCGAACAAACGAAAACACTGCAGAAGGCGCCCGGACAGCGCCCGAACTGCAGCAGACGACAGGCGCGAATCCATGCTATGGCCACCATATCCATGCCCTGACTTCACGCGAGCGGCGCTCGCAGCGCCCCTGTAGTTCGTTCTCGGGGCTAATAGCACCCATGCGCTTACACGTCACCCGCGTTCACCAAGTTAATCGGTGGAACGCCACTAATTTTTTAGAGCGCAGCTTTTTTTGCAGCGAGCGTCGTCGGCGGCGGCGTAACCCAGCGAACGAGCACAACAGTAAAAGATGAAATACTGAACGCGGAGAGGCAGATGAAAGACGCGAACCGCAAACTATGGATACGCAAACGGCGGAGACCAGTGAGAGCGGCGCCTTCAGTGACGTGCACGTGTGAGGCTGATTTCATGCGGACATACCCGACCGCTCGATGCGTATTCGTATCTTGTATAAGCCAGACCGCTAATTCCGTACTATCGTCTGCTCGCGTCAGCTCTCGCTCGCGGTTATGTTGTTTTGCTTGGTTTGGTCTCGTTCGCGCTTGTTTCGATTTTCATCGCTTGCGATTCTTTCGTCAACGGGTTGTATGCGCGACGCGAATTGTGTAACACTTTCTGGAAGCCAAGCAAGTGGCACCGGCGATTGCACTGGAACCTTCGACGAGTCACGTATAAAAGCCGGCGAGCCTGACCAGCAGGTCAGATTTTCGACGATTGCCGACTCTGCTACATGTCTCCCTGAAATTATTTGCCTCAATATATCGCGAAATGAAAACACGTATAGAGCCGCGCTCAACTTTCGCAGCATCGTAATCGTCGGTGAATGTTCCCTTCCTTCCTGGTCGCATGGTACGTACGGCAAGTCCGTTGCACTTTCCAAGAGACCTCGAAAGAGTCTGTTGGAGCCTTGCTAACGTGCTGTTAAGAAACCGCTTGTGTCAACGTGAGTTACCGGGCAAAGCAGACATAAACGCACGCGGCAATATCCTAGGAATGTGTCGAATACGTCCTGTAGACGTCCCTCACACGACCGTTTGACCGCATTTTGTGGACGTCGTAGGGACATACGCCAAGGATGTTTTTTTGCAGTGTTCGTCATAATGTCTATTGGGGTCGCGGCACACAATCAAGAAGGTACAGTCTACAGCGAAAGTTTACGGGATGCGGTTTCCCCTTCAAATGTGAATTCTTGCCCTGCTAATTCGTGGCACTTCGTATTTAATGAATGACTGTGTAGGTGGCGAAGGCTACTGCATGCTGGAACACTTAATTCGAGGCTGTGTGACCACGCCTCGCGAACATTCAGCTTCTTGGCAGATCCTGCGTCCCGTAAACATTTGCGGTTGACTGTAGACAGTGCACACGTTTCGTGCGCGCGCACGCACGTGTCTGGAGTTTAGTGCAGCGTACTTCTCATTTTTCTAGGCCTTCTTCCACCGAGCGCAAGTGACCACTTATTGAACTGACTGAAGTTTTCGAATTGCGTTAGAAAATTCGTGAAATGCGACGTACACGCGAGGCTGCAGACACGGTAGCCTAATTCGCATTGTAATTCGGACGTGAGAGAAAACGTAATTCTGTTACGAGAAAACTCGTAGAAAAGCCCTAATAGGAAGACTTAGTATTCGCGTGTATGCCGGAAAGTGAACCTTATATAGGATAACCTTGGGGACATACGTGGTAGGATATCCTAAGTAGGTCCATGTGCAATATCCTTGGGACATCCGAGATACACGATACCCGAAACTGGACGTCCAGCAGATGTCCTATCTGTATCCGAAATGGCACATGGACGTAGGGACATGATTTGGGTGTTCTGTGGACGAAGCGTTTTCACTGTGGAGAAATCGTTTTAATACGCTCGCATTATTTCTGTAGTTCACGGGCTTTACGGGGGCCACCTGTTTGCATCTAACCGTTTTTCCTGCCTAACTGGGTCACTGGGTACTCCGTGGTCGAACGGTTAGCGCATCGGGCTACTGTGCTGCAGAGGTAACGGGGCTCGAAACCAACCATCGGATCAACTTGAGTTATTGACTATGTGTCAGTGTGTATACATACGTGCCCATATTCAACGGGCCAATTTTACGCTATCGTGGGTCACTGTAGATGCGGGACCATGGGTAAGAACCGCTGTTCGAAGATACTCTTTGACGCCGACTTGGAGCACTGTGTTTGTACCACTAGCTTTGTGCCGGGAGCACTAGGTATGTTCCACTCGGTTTGTACCGGTTTTCCATGAACCTATTGATGCCAGCTTGGGGTCACCGGGTATGTGGCAGTAGATGTATGCCGTTCTTGGGCCACTGGGAAAAGGTGACGCGAGCAGGCAAGGAAACGGCTGCTACTATGTACCAGACGCGACAGCGGTTGCGGACAAACTGGATAAATTTAAGTTCGAGGTGCGGTATACGGTACTTTTCTGCTGTTTCCGAAAAACAAACTCCACGCAAATTTATTAAACGGACAAATGACGCAGGGCGTGCAGACACAAAGCTGCATTAAATCACCGTGAGGTCTATAGGCGACACTACAGAAGCGGTCGCACGTCAAATCAACACTTCTGTGTCCGTCGCGGTAGCTTTTCAGCTATGGCATTGATCGAGGTTGGCTCGATCCCAACCGCGGCAGTCACATTTAAATGGTATCCAGCGAAATACAAATACTCTCGTGCACATAGCTTTAGGTGCACGTTAAAAAACGCCAGGGTGTTAAAAATCCGGCGTCCGCCATTACGACGTGCTTCATAATCCGATTGTGGTACGTATTGGCACGTAGAGCCTCATAGTTCAGTTAAAATTTAGCGCTTTTGCCACAAGGCGATGTGCCATGTGAGGCAGTGACATTGCTCAACCCTCTCGGAGATTATGGACAATGGCGCACAACTATGCCTCAGGCAAACACGTCTCCCTGTGTGTTCTGTTTACTACGCAGAGAAACAGCAGTCGTTCACGCAAGTTAACGTTTAACATCAACTCACCGCTCTAGTGTTGGACTAAACGTTGAAGAATTTAAACATTCGCCACCAACATCAGCGCGAATTATCGTCAATAAAAGCAAATAGCACAAAAAGCTTCGATTTCCACTGTGCGTGGGATATACAGAATTTCTTTTTCTTTTTCTTTCTTTTTAACGAGAAACACCATCATAGCGGATCGCTGCACGACGTCAACAAATTTTGATTCGTGTCATGTCGTCACAATGATGTCGATGCTGCAAAGTCCGGCATTCCGAGACGACGTCATTACAAAGTTAAAATAGTTTGTTTCCCAACATTAATAATCGCCAACTGCGATCCTTTTAAGGTTCCAAAAATCGTGTCGTAAGCGCTTTTACAACGAATGTATGTACCAGCATATTGGCTTTAATAAATGCGATATCGCGCGATAATCAAGAGGACAGTCTCTTATTTCGTCGGGTCCAGTTTCCGGTGGGGGCAGAACGGAAGCAGTCTTCCGAACACCGCGTGCTGGACCACCGGAAACTTGCCCAGGACCTCGGCCTTGTACATCTTGATCAGGCCCGCGTTGATCTTGGCCCAGCTGGGGATGGCGCTGATGTTCCACAGCTGGTTGGAGTGCTCGTGGAAGGGGCCGCTCTTCATCTTGCAGATGAACTCGATGCAGCCCATGAACATGTAGTCGCGCGAGCAGCTCTGCGCGAACCCTGGGGTCGGGAAGGACTTGGGCTGTATCGCGTGCTGGCCGACCAGCTGAGCGCTGCCCCAGATGAACGGCAGGAACTGGTAGTCGTCGAGGCTCCAGGCGCCGTGGCTACCGGCGGGCTCCATGCGGTACTCCAGCTGGAGGTGACGCACCAGCTCCAGGTACCTGAGCGAAAACGTAATTTCAAGAGGCGACTCAACGGCGGCTGACACATCGAAGACGGAGAATGTCTTCCGGGGCGCGTTAGTGTGTGCATGCGGTTTGTCGTTCCACGTCTGTTGTTCGGGGAGGAAGAGACGCTCCTCCAGAAGACCTGTCTTTTCTTTCATTCGTTAGCAACCGCTGTTGAGTCGCCCTATACTCGACCTACGCCACTTTACCCTGCTTTAGTGCCATCTATACTCTTACGCAGAGCCTTTTACTTATCCGTTACTTTACGTTCTTTTTACAATGCACCTTCGGAATCGGCTCACATTTGAAGATTTAATTCACTATCTTCGTGATGGGCCCACGCTTTTCCTTGAGTAAAACCACGCTTTCGGTTCCGGTTTAGGGAGCGCGCAATTTGAACTTTGAATTCGTTTCGGACATTTTTTTCGCTGATTGTGCATTATGATCTGTACAAAGCTCTATGCTATCCTTGGTGTGTCTTTTTTCGTTCCGAGAGTCGTTTTGACGCCCTCTTGTCCAAAGTGCTCTAGAAAGCCTCAAACCGGCTGATTTATTAGACGAAAGCGGTTAGATACCCATATCACACGAACCCTGAATGGATCTGGCTTAGCCAAAGAAGACGTTGAGTTCTCTCCCCCATCTGCTCCCCCGAAAGAAATAAGACGCATACCTGTAATATATATTTGCTCTGAAACTATCTAGTACGTGTTACGACAACAGTAGACTGCCATAGGCGACACCTTCACAAGACCACTGCCACGGAGCACCCAATTACTATATTACTTTGCGAGGCGGGCACACCATTGTCCTCACGACCGCTATAGGCGTTTACAGCGCCGCTGCATCGGTGGTGTCATCCCTGAACACATCAGCGTCCTGTCATTAGTCCCTAAGAAAACGAAGAAGACAGGAACAGATAACGCGACACAAAGCGCAGGGGGCGATTCCGCCTAGCGGAACAGCCGAGGACACTGGCACCGGGCTACTCATTGCGCGCAGGCGCGTAGACTAGACTCATCCGTCGATGCGTTCTGTCATACGGAGCTGATCGGCTCTACGGTAGGGCGATAATATATATAATAATAATAAAAAAAGAATTGCATACCAGTCGCGTGCAATAAGAGCTGCAACACGGTGCCCGTAGTTTAAGGGGCCTCAAGACTAATTACCCAAAACTGCGCACTAGTACTTATGAAACCTAAAACTGCACACCGGTACTCATGAAACTCATTTTTCGTAAGCTTAATCATAAGGAACGTTGGAAGTCACCCCACACACACACGTAAGCCAGCTATACCATAAAAATTGTTACAGCGCAAACACATGCAACCACAAAGTGTGAAGGACGGGACACAAGCGCTGAAACACTTTCCTTCACAAAGTCCTTCACACTTTGTGGTTGCATGTGTTTGCGCTGTAACAATTTTTATGTCAAGTATGCACCAACTCGCCCAGAAAGAAGTTTTAATGCAGTTATACCAACCTTTGGAATACGGCCAGGACCACGGCGTCAGAATCCTCTTCCACCCAGGCCCCGATCTTGAACAGGCAGCACAGGAACATGGCGAAGCTCATCTCGTGGCCCGTCCCGTAGTCGATGCGCGTCGAGTTGCCGAAGCTGTCGTCGAAGTAAGGCACGAGCTCCACCAGGGCCGGCCGGCACCTGGCCGGCAGCGCGTCGCCCAGCAGCCGTCGACTCTCGTCGTTCACCTTGCCCAGCCACGTCCGGAAGGCCGTGTTGCCGAACCGCTGCGGCTGGCTGACGGGCGGCGTCTCCCGCACCCAGCGGTCCAGCGTGTCCAGCACGGACAGCAGGGCCGAGGTGACCTCGGAGACGTGGAAGGCGTCGGTGAGCTTCTTGCCCTTGACGCGCTCGTTGAGGGCGAGAACGAAGCCGACGTACTCGCCGTACGCTTCGCTCTCGGTCCAGCGCTTCATGTCGGCGGGCGACAGGACTTGCCGCTTGGGCTCCACGTACTCCGGCTCCTCGTCGCTGTCTGACATAGCGGTGCGGTCGATTGACGAAGTGCCGACTATACGGGCGCCTAAAGTGTGTCGTTGCTGTTGATTCGAAGTGTTCCAGGCACAGAAGTCTTCTAGGCGCGTGGCAATTATGGTGGCGATGGCAATGATGATGATCGTAGCGGTTGTGATGCAGGCGCCACCCTTTGAAGCAGACGATCGCACGAGAGAGCACCGGGTCAAAAAAGAGAAAGACAAAGAAACAGGAAAAAGAACAGACGAACAAAAAATTAATGCATTAACAAAGAAGGAGGCCGCAGGATGGCGGAGACTGCAAACGGGCACCTTTCCAAACTTACACATACTAAGTAGGATGTTCCCCACGCAGTATAGCGCAACCTGTCCGTGGTGTGGAGCTAAGCCAACATTATACCACATTACATGGGAGTGTACAAGAAACCAGGCATTCCACAAACACAAAACACCAAGCGCGGAGCAATGGGAGAGCTGGCTCACCAGCCGCGAGCTAGAGACTCAAAGAGCTCTAATAGCGCACGCGTGCGAGGCGGCCCGGCTCAGTGGAGCCCTGGACTAGGGGCACATCCATGGCTGAAGAGGACTCAAGCTTCAATAATGAAGACTTCGGCCTCGACCCGCTAAAACCTTTAAAGAGTCAATAAAGTTTTCCATTCCATTCCATACGTTATTACTGTTATTTAATTTTTGAACATACATACAAACGATAGAAAGCGAAAGCAAGGAGCAGGCTGGCAACAGCCACCAGAAGGAACACAGCGCCTACCTACGTTTGCTTCTTTGTGGGCTTCAGGAAGCGGACGAAAGAAAGTAGAAGTAGAAGGCAGCAAGGAAAGAGGAAATAAAGAATAAGAAGACATATAACAAATCCAAATTAATGCAATGACAAAGAATAGCGTATGGCAGTAGGAATAGAAAAAAAGAAGATCACTGCGTGTGGCGCTATTAAAAGAATGCTAATAAAGTCCGGGCTGTCGTCGCTTAGTCAAAGTATTAATAATCGGCTATAGGCCATGCTTCTTTTTTTACAGCGAAGGTGTAAACGGTTACTGTCCCCACTATAGTGTCCGCGTGTAGCAAAAAAATCCCGAAGATAGTGCAATGCCGGACCGACCCGCGGCGGAGGTGCAGTTCGTCATGAAGGGGTCCACATACACAGCTTCGCTGGTTAATCCCTCTTCACAGAGTGGAAGGGCACATATTTTTTCTTTCTTTTTTTATGTTCACAGAAATCTATTCACTTCTTCACTTGTGTGTAGTTCAGTGCTGCTCGCTCAATCTGCCTGACTCTTGGGCAATCCCCGTGTGTGAGTATGTGCCAAAGACATTAAGGTCTTCACCGTCACCATCCTCGCTCAAGGCACGCTCCCCCCGGTCCTATTTTGTTCCATTTACTTGTTTATTCGCGCTTTGCTGCTTTTGATGACTACTTCTTCATGTTCCTCTAGCCGACTTCTTCGCTATATATAGTATGCACGTGATGTCACATCCGCTGCTGTCGTCTGCTTCCGCCATCTTGGGGTAACTTATCAACAGGCGCGCGCATAGGCCTATAGGTTCCCCAAGATGGCGCTGTTGTAAACCGGAAGTAGCGGAGTATCATTGAATGACATACGTGCATACTATGCGTTGCACCTTGTTCTGCTTATATACTAGGGCAGTGGCACGTACCGATTCCACAGGAACTTTTTTTTTTAAAGGGCCCCTCACCATGCCACATAGCAAATGTTCATTATACGCTGGAAATCGTGCCCTTTAGGAGGCGTTCTACTGCAAGAATTTTTTCACATTGGTTCATTACTAGCCGAGATAGAAATGTTTCAGTGCCGCGAACCCGTGATTTCAGGAGGCGAGCGTCACCGCCAACGCAGGCACTTTCTCCATTTGCCCCCCAACTAGCCTCCGCTAGCGAAATTCCTGCAGTGCCGGCTCTACTACCGGGCTTCCTCTACCACGGCGGAGCTAGCTGGACTTCACCTCGCTGCGGACGTCCTCGAGGAGTCGCCGCACATCACCAGCGCGGCGATTCTCTGCGACTCGAGGTCCGCGCTGCAGCAGCTGCTACTCGACGAGCGCGCGCCGCCCCTTGCACAGCGCGTTGCCGTCCGTCTGCACGCACTGCAGGGGCGATGCAACCTACGCCTGCAGTGGATCCCCTCGCACGTCGGAGTCGCGGGCAACGAGACGGCGGACCAGCTGGCCAGGCGCGCACACGACTCATCGATCGCGCTGACAGACCGGGTGAGCTCGCTGGATACAGCGCGACTCCACTTCGGACGGGAGCTCGCGCTCCGCCATTTCGACGACCGAGTTGCGCAGGGTCAGCGTTGCCAGATTGGAAAGTCGGCACGACGCCAGAAACTCGCTAAAATTTCCCCAGATTTCACCAGAAAATAAAATTGCCTTAAAATGCACAAAAATGACCAAGAATTAACATTCGTCAAGCACTCATCTTATTATTTATATAAAATCACGATGAGAAGCCTTTCATCATCCCTTGGAGCATCGTAGATGCCTGAACGAAACCTGTGTACCATATCGTCTGTGATAGTGAACTTCACGCAACACCCCTCTCTGGAGGTCAACGTTGTGCGAATTCGTACAATGGAATCCAAAGTTTTCAGCGGCATTTTGTTCCTGTACTTCGTCTTAACACACGTGACCTGACTTAAGACACGCTCCACCACTGCATTCGACACTGGGCAAGAAAGACAAGCCAGTGCATACAATGCTAATTCCCGCTAGGGCTTTTCCCCCATGGCATTTTTAAACTTGAAAATTCTAGCCCAGAATGTTGCAGAATCCCCAGGAAGCTTCCCGTCGAAGACGGCCTGCGCAACAGGTTTTTGTGACAGCGAAACGAGCGGAGCATCAGCACGTGTGTTGGCTGGCCACTTGACGCATCGCCGGTGGCCCGGTGTTGCTCTTCCCGTGCTTCCCACGGTAAATTCATTCCTCCACTAGAATAGCCGGTGCCGTCTATTGAAAGGACTTATAACTATACGTGCGTTGAAACCTAGCGCTAGCATCACACGCTAGCACAAACCTTAGTTACAGTAAGCTTTATATAGTTCACTGTACCCTAGCAGTAGCACCGCAACACAGGGATTTCATGAGGAATAAACAAGCAGGCGCTACCTAGTGTTAAACGATTGGATGAGCAGCGCGGGTAGACGGTAATTTCGGTAGAGCGGTTTTCCCCAGATATCCCCAGATTTTGTCTGGTGTAGTAGTTTGTTGGCCTGGCCACCAGGAGCTCTACATTTTCACCAGATTTCCGAAATCTGGTGGCCAATTTCACCAGATGGCAACGCTGCGCAGGGTAAAGTCGTAAAGTCCCTCAGCGCAGGGGCGCCCACCGCGCCATCTCCCGCAGACCGGATTCACTAGGCGCGAGCGCGCCTTCCTCCTTGCCCTTCGGACCGGTTCTGTGTGGCCAGTGTGGCGGTGTGGCCCGCCGAGCGGCGGCATCGACTGCGTGGAGCCCTCTCTCCCCTTTGCCGCGACTGCGGGACACTGGGGACACTCCAGCATCTGCTATGTGAGTGCCCCAACTTTCCGCTCGCGCGCGCGTCTCTTGCCCGTGTTTACCGTGGGCACGGCCTGCCGTGCGACACCGTGACTGAACTCCTGCACCCCTCGGGCTGCCCTTCACGACACAGGACACTACTACGTGCGCTCCTGACATTCTCCGAGGCTGTCGGCCTCGCCGACCGCCGTTAGCTCCATCGCATTTCCGCGGCGTGCTGCTGTTTCTGGTGCACTTTCTCTCCCTCTACTTTCATTCCCTACCCCCTGTGCAGCGCGGTTGAGGTGTCCCTCTGCTGAGAGACAGTTACTGCGCTGCACTTTACCCCAACCTTTCCTTCCCATCAACAACAATCTCCTTCTCTCTCTCTCTCCCTGCATTCTCTCGTACCGGAGCTGGAGGCTCGCTTGGGGCATACGTTGCGGGCCCCGCCTCCTCTTTATTGCTTTTTTTTTCTCGCTTTTTTTTTTACTGCGCGGCGCACTTTTGCTGACGGCCTCGCGCGTGAGCTGTTGCGTTTGTCTCGTTTCGCGCAGCATAAGATTTTGCGCGCTGTGCACGAGAGCACCTGAGTAGAGGTGTCAGTCAGTGCTATACACAAACTCTGGAGGTAGACGCAAGCGGATCGCAGAGCATGATCGCGTGCTGGAACGCGGTAGAATATGACATAGTTTCGCTCTGTGCGAGCGCGCGACTGCGCGACATTGGAACAAGCAGGCGAAGCGGAGGTACATATCTCTCTTGCTACGGTACGTAGTAAAAGAAAGTCACACAGACATTGAGTTTGTAGGTTTAATTATTTATCTAAACATTATTTCGTCTACTGAAGCTCTCGATTCCATTGGGACGTGCTCACCGCTTCGAGCTCCCGAGAACGTTCAGCAGTTTCACAGTTTCCAGCACCGGAATCTCGTCATCTTCGTACCAGAAGTCAACCCACACCTTCAGATTGAGTGGAACGTGAAAAGGCTACCTTCACTCTCCGTTCCCACGGAACGCTGAACTGTTTTGTGCCTTAGCCGTTGGCCTCGCCACGCTAACCCTAGCTGCAAGAGATCGAGCGCTCGTGCACGTGTGCTACCCGCCTAAAGCGCCGCTGGCACGCGCCCAGCATGATGGAAACGCAAAAGACCAAAGCAAGCCCCGACCAAGGCTGGCAAACCGTTAGAGACACTAGTCAGCGTCTTGACGAGCTCGTCACCGTAACGTCGAGTCACCGACGGTACTGCATTATAGGAACCACCCGCAAGACCCTAGTGGACCCACTGTTGCGTGTGCACGTAGCCGGCTTGGCAACTATATACGGAAAATAAAGACACCTACGTGAAGGTGACGACTGTCCAAAACCAAACAGCAGTTGACAGCTACCGCCCAACAGCAATACAGAAACGTTTTCTCATATGGCAAGTTTCGATAATGGGAACACAGCACCCGCTCCTCACACCCTCACATATACCGGGTGAATGGCACGGACACAGTCAAAGGTATAATTCGTGGTATACAGTGTCCTGTGATAGCTGAACTTGAAAGGGGGGTAGAAGTGCAAGGAGCTAAAATCTTGCAAGTAAGGCGTATATACGTTCATCGAGAACAATCCTGATAACTCTCGAGGGGAACATATTTACCACGATACGCTCTCTACTGTTGACTGGTTGACCGAATGTACCAATATAGACCTCGGAGCATGCTGTGCCATTCATGCCTTCACATTGGACACGGCGCGGGCGGACGCCTGTCCCCGCAGGAACAAATTTGTGGCCTGCATAAAATGTGGAACTAAGTTACCTCCAGGATCCAATGCAGACACTCCTCATGAGCGCGACCTAGCTGCCGAAATTGCGGTGTAGAGCATGCAGCAAGTTACCCCGGTTGTCCAGTACGCCAAGAAGCTGACGAAGCAAGAAGGGTGCAAGAGGCCGCAAGCAATGCAAGTTAGACGCTATGAAAGAGCAGGAAGAGCATGAGCCCGCCAAGCAATCGAGGAACCCAAAGCACAAGCACCGCTGCCGCAGTAGGAGCCACAGTAGAAACAAATGGCTTGAGCTCCCAACCAGTGGCGTAGCTAGGTCGTCTGGCACCCGGGGCCCATAGGTCTTCTGTCACCCCCCCTCCCCCCAGCTGCAGCCGGTGGAAAGAGGGGTGCCGTCAGATGTATAAGACACCCCCCCCCCCTCACACTGGCCCCTTGCACCCGGGGCCCACGGCCCCCCGGCCCCCCCTGTTGCTACGCCACTGCTCCCAACAGCAAACCGCTTCGAAAGACACCATAGACCAGAAAAGCAACGTCGCCGGAGCGCGAGCCACAGCAGAGACAATGACCAGAACAGAGCTAGCAAAGAGGATTGTAGAGAGATACCACGACTACACCAGAAACCAAGAAGAAACGAAGAAAAGACGAACGGGGACCACTCCAGGAAGACTGAAAGACTAAAGATGCTCCCGAGAAGAGCAGCATACGTAGGGGAGTGCTTCGCACTTTTCACCAGCTGCCAAGTCTTCGCCACACCGCTAATCCCCACCTTTCCTACAGTCAGGCATTGAAAGCAGCTCAGACATCGCAATCTCAGCGGAACATAATTAGACATCTACCATTTACCCACCCTCACCCTTTGTGGTTCTGCCAGTGACTGCCTCCATGAACGATTCGCGTTTCGGAGCCCATTAAAGTACTTCATAAGAAGCATATCATGCGCGTTGGGTCAGGACCAGACTACTGTGGCCAACCAGGCCACCACCTTTAATTACACTGTGCGGGAACCATCTCAGTCTACACGGCGAGATTCACAGCGACCACATGCCATACTCCAGGAAGGATGGCAAAGAAGCCTTCGCTTTAGAGCACACACTCACTGAAATTCAGTCAGGGCCTTTCACTATAAGTATTGGCAGTGTTGTATTGTAATTGCAAGCCAATGTTCTACGATTTTGAAGATGAAGAGCAAATTCGAACGCCAGCACCAACGACAAATGAAACGCCGCGACAGTCCTTTAACCTTGCTGGCTATAGTATGCCTTCTCTCTGACGTTTCGGCTCGTTAATGAACGATGCACACCAGCCGGGACAGATCCCTGCGTTTCCAGGAACAGCGCCTGCTCGTGCACACCACGTGACTTGTGCTGTCCTCAGCCGCTTCCAAACGCGACTCAGAAGGCGCACGCGGGTCAGCAGAGCTTCACGGTGGGTCCCGAACGGCTTTTGATGTGAAACGTGTGGACTTCCTTGGGGTATCCCTTGAGCAAGCGTTTCAGGTGCGCCAGGACCCGGTTCACGTTATCCGCCAAATGCTCGGGCAGCATGTCCACGTGGCCCACGGCGACTACGAGCTGCTTACGCTGCGAACGGAGCAAAATATGCGCTGCATGGGATGAGAGCCATAGAAAGGGAGAGAGAGGAAGCAAACATTTATTTACTAGCCTCATGCTCGAATCTGCGCACTACACAGTAATGGTTTAAACTCATTTCCCAATGATGATGAGTAGATGAACGGATAGATTGCTGGTAAACTGCTTTTGCGGGGATTACTTCTTGTACCGTACATACATATAAGTACTTTTGCAAAAAGAAGAAGCGAAACATTTCGCAAAAAAAAAAAAGTTTGGGTCTCAAAAGCTGACTGTTCACGTTTCGGAGCACATACGAATTCTTTGTACACGACGCCTTGGACGCGAGGTCGTGTGTCTACGGCACAAGGAACCAGTATGGGTTCCGAAATGTCAATTAACGTTGATTGGCTCGGGGACAGGATGCCTTTGCCTTATTTAGCATGCCCTCTGACCAGACGATTCTTCGTCGGCTTTTGAAAAAGCCTGTCCACCCCTTCGGTGATCTGCTTTTAGAGGATCGGTCCAACGAACGTGACACGACCGATGACAGGTATTGCTAGTGCTAGCGATGGTGACCGCAACAACACGGCTTTAACATGTAGAAAGGTATAGAGATACTATCACGGCAACATGCCTTCAAGCGAATCTTGGCTGTGTTTTCGGCCTCCTTGATCTTGGCCATCATGGGCTGTTCGGGCGAGAATCCGACGGGCGCCTTGTGCTCGCCTCCCACAGCATAGCCCAAGTAGGCGTTGAACTGGCTTAGTAGAGGCTTGGACACCAAGAAAGCGTCGTACTTCTTAGCTGCGGAGGTGAAAGAAGAGCATACGTGAGATGAGCGCTCAAAACCCACAACACTAGCTGAGTGGTGTGTAGCCTGGCCACTGAGGGCAACATTAAAATACACATCATTAAAGAACGCAACAAAATCTCGGGCTTCGTAAAAAAAAAAATCCCTGGCTTAAAATTGTGCAGATACAGAGCAGCCTCCGTGCTATACTTTGCGTTCGAAGTACGTTAGAGTTATACGCCAGAGAAATAACATTCGCAAAAGTAGACGTTTTTTTGAAAACGAAACTTAAAACTCGAGAAAACGTCGCCATTACTGCTCACCGGAAATGACGCACGACCCAGAACTTTGACAGCCATCGCGGCTCCACTGCATGATCGACGAGATCTGGTAGCGTCCGCGGAGAACAGGTCACATAAAGCTTATGTTCAAGTATATAACATCCTTGCCTCTGGCAAACTGATAATCTTGAAGGCAGCGTGCTGGGATTTGTGCCGTATTCGCTAACCACAACGTACACGAGTCGTCTGCTTGGGCGAGGCCATACGTCAGAAGTCTATAAGGCCACCTTCAGCTACGTAATAACCTCACGTATACGAGGGTGATCTTTAGGTTTCTTTAACATGTATGTTTTAGATCAGGATTGATGTCGACCACCTGGGTTTCCTTAACGAGTACCCAAAGAAAGGTGTACAGTCGCGATCAATTTGAAGGTGATCGCGCGAGCATCGACTGGCGGGCCTTCCAAGCAGCATAGCGGCCGATTTCGGAACTGCGAAGATAAAAATTGCGCTGCCTTCTTCCCCTATTATGCTCTTCCAGGCTGCAATCGCCACCCCCAAGACCAACTCGCCACATTTTTGTGTTTGTTTCCCTTTCATGGAAATGATCTGTGTGCGTCGCTTCCTCATGCATATCTTGACTAACAATGACGCCTCTGTGCAAACGCTCATAACGCAATCGAAATGAATTCGCAGGTTATGCCATGAACGGTGACGGGAGTGACAGCTTTTCGGGGAACACCAAAAGAGAGAGAGGAAAGCTATCTGAGGTTTCCCTCTCGACCGACGGCGATGATGTAACATGGCGCTGCTCCTAGTTTTGGTCGCCGCTCGAGCGATCACCTTCAAATTGATCGGGTCTGTACACGGGCGTTATTGCACGCATTCCACCTCCATCGAAATGCGGCTGCCGTGGTCAAAAATCGAATAACCTTGTCACGGCTAAGCCGCTGCAATTTATATGGGCCTAGCTTACTAGATCAGGCGGTAAACTATGGGAATGCTGACAACTGCGTCCGATAGCGTGCTTACGGGCAGCGATGGGAACTTCACGCTGACAAATGCTGACAAGATCAGGACTGCGAGATACCGAGAGAGCGAGCATGGGGTCGCCACGTCGTGGCTGCTGTGGCAGAGAAGCTTCTGCAAAGCTTGAAACCTAGAACACCTCAGGATGGTGGCGGTCAACCGAAGACCAGACCGGCGGTTCTCCCCTATATTCATAGGGTCTCCCACAACCTGAAGAATGTAGCCAATCGCTACGGTGTGCCGGTGGTATTTTCTGCCCCGCGCAAGTTGGCCTCTTTGTGCCCCCGGATTGTCTCCGGCGAGGAATGCGTGCGAGACTGCACCAAACGTCACGCCACCCAGTTTGTCAGGTGTTCGGTCGGGGTTGTGTATGAAATTCCCCTGACATGTGGAAAAGTTTACATTGGCCAGACGGGCCGTTGTATAAATGAACGACTAAGGGAACACAAGCTCTCTATGGTTAACGAAAAAGGGTCAAATTTGCCCTTACATTGCGGCGCATGCCCTTTGGCTACGCCTGATAAAGCATGCCAGCCTTTGCTGGCTAGAACCAAAATCTTAAGGCGCAGTCGTAACCAGGTAGCACGTGAACTCGCAGAAGCTTTTTACATTGATAAGTCAGGTGATGATTGTGTAAGCGATTCCAGTATAAATTTGTATAAGAAAGAAAAAACGTTCTTGGCATGTGCGCTTAGGCAATGAGTAGGCAATAAGAATCTAGGTATATATATTTGTGTTCCTTCTGAATAAAATCAGTCGCGAGTTTGCGCCCGTCCATGTCCTTACTCGTCCGTGTCTTTTTTAGCGCAATTCCCTTCTTTAAGTATGTCGCCACAGATATCGTAGAGTCGAGAGGAGCTTGGTCGCTGGACAAGTCGTTGGACTGTCGATATAGCCCTATCGGTAAAGGAGCTGATGAATTTATCATGAGAAAGGCACGCGTTGCTGTCCAAGTTCGCTTTCTAACGTCGTAAAAATGCTGCGCATACTGTTTTTTCACTGCCTTCTGTATGTTGTCACGGTGTTATAGCTCGATAATTCGGAGGGTTATGCGCATTATCATTATTTTTTTTTGCGAAGTACAATCCGCCATCGCCAGACGCCGGCCCCGCGTTAAGTGTTCCTTCGATTCCGTTGCATGCGTTCGACTGCATCCTGTTCATCCAAGGTCATCTACGTAGTAAGTGTGTGTCTGCCATTCTGTCGAAGTATATATAATGCAAGCTTCCCTCTTGTGTGGGCCCTCGATGAACGCACCCCTTCTGTTCAAACTGAGCGCATTGGTGTTCTTGGCACCCGCCGTGGTATATAGCTTATGGCGTTTTTCACTGGTCGATTCGGAGCAGGATTTTTTGCTCCGCGGCAACGAATCCGAATTTCACTGGTCGATCTGGAGCGGGTTCGCGCGTTCCACTGGTCGTTTCGGATCAACTCGCTCCGCGCCGGATCGCTCTCACTTGCTCCGCCGCCGAGACGCGGATTGGTGAAAGCCGAGCGCTCGCTCGAGGATTCAGGCGGCTGCTCCAGATCGACCAGTGAAAAACGCCATTAGTGTGGCTGTCGCGTTGCGCTGTCGAGCTCGAGGTCGCGGGTGCGATTCTCGCCGCGGCGGCCGCATTTCAAAGGAGGCGGAAATTAAAAACGCTCGTGTACTTATAGAACCGGGGGCTCGTAGAAGCATCTCAGGTGATCAAAATTATTCCGTGATTAAGTATTGTTGGTGGGAGGGGACGACCAGGTCGATGATGCAAATTCCAAGTGAAGCCGGATGAACGTTTGGTGCGCCAACTTATACGAATGTTAGGCAACGATTTACGCAGATTTCGACGAGTGCGTTTGGAGCGCTTTAGCACAGGTAGTAGCAATGCGCGATGACCATGAAAGATTGGGTGTGAGGTGTGATCCTATATACTTGGAAGATTCAACAAGCCGAGACACGGCAGAAGAGCTGTTAATAAAACAGGAAAATCTGAGTGGGATTGTTTGCAACTGAAAGAAGTGAGTTTTCGTTTGCTTGAGTTTAGAACCGTTTATCATTTGCGGCAGCCCATGCTATAAGCTTACTGTCACTTTGTGGGACAAAGTGACCATCGGGAGAAGTTATCTTTTTGTAAACGACGCAATCATAAAATTGCCTAATATTTGAAGGAATGATAGAGAGCACATCATTAATATAGAATAAAAAGAATAAAGGGCCTAAAACGATGCCCTGAAGGACTCCGGAAGTCACGTCAGCCAGAGCCGAAGGCACAGTTTTTATTAAATGTTAATTGTTGACGAAGCGATATAAAGCTTATTAATTACGATAATGTAGCAGAATTTATAGCACAAGAGAACTCAATTTAGAAAACAAACGGCGATGGGCAACGCGGTCAAAACGTTTCAAAAAATCGAGAAAAATGCTATTAGTCTGGAAGTTACTGGAATGCATTATGTAACCGCGCAAACGACAACGGACGAAGAAGGAAACGCACAGGGCAGGCGCGGATCCTTCTTCGGCGTTTACGCAGGCGTTTCCTTCTTCGTGCGTTGTCGTTTGCGCGGTTACATAATGCATTCCAATGTCGACCACCAACTAGCCCGCCTATCCCTGGTAAATATGGAAGTTTCTGTCCATGTTGGAATGCAAGTCGGTTGTAAACTCGAGCGACTGCGTATCGCAGGACAGGTTTTTCGCTATAGCCATGCTCATTGGTGAAAAAGAATAAAACAAGAAATGAGTAGACTCTCGGTGGTTGTAGATGTGTGATGCGACGATATGCTCAAGGGTGTTACGTTTCGCCTACGACGCGCGGTGTAGCCGGCGCGGATGCAACGGACACCGGGGCTTCGTTCAAAGCGGCGGACATTTTGGCCCGTTCGGAGCGGCCGCAACGCATCCCCGCCAAACGCGTCCAGGCTTGTTTCAGTGCCACGTGTCTTCGTGTGTGCGTGTGTGTGTGTGTGTGCCCACGCTTGTCAAAGCGCGGCAGCCGGGGAGACGAGCTCCCCAAGTGTGAAGCGAGGAGGTCTGACCGGCGCCGGCCCGGCTGATGCGTCACTACACTCGTCTCTACATGTCTCTCAGCTCGTCCGTGCCTCGCTGTGACGTGGTCTCATCCCGTGACCTTCCTTCTTGCCCGCGACGCCAAGAGTATAAAAGCAGCTGCCCCCGGACGCCAAGAGAGAGGCTCCGAATTCTTCCGTTGAGAAGCGTGCTCTCCCGTCTCTCCACTTCGGTCGACCTGACCGGCCGCTCTTTTGCGATGCTAGAATAAACAAGTTGTTCCGTTAGCAGTCGACTCATGCTTTGCCAGGACCTTCGGATGCTTCCAGTGGTGCCCCAGGCCGCCAGGCCAACGCTACCCTTGGGGCTTGCGACCCATTTGCAACAACTCGTGCCAGCAGTGCGACTGCAATAACGGGTGTCAGCACTGAGGTTCCAACAAGGGCAACTTACAACATATGCATCCTAAGGAGACGGGGCGGTAATTATCTGGTGCGTTTCGCTTTCCGGCTTTGAATATAGGAATTGCTTTAACGACCTTCCGATCTGCGGGCAATGGCTCGGTTGACAACGATTGTATAAATATACAACACTGAATTACACTATATAGTGCTAACGTACTTTTAATCTCCTTATTACCCCGAGTCCGGATTATCTATACCGGCCGAAGACGACAATCTTAGATTGTTTATAGGGCACGAATCATCATCTGCACTGATTGCTATAGGTTCCATATATGAGGATAATCTAGTTCAGGAGCGATAAGTACGCCTTGATGAACCTCCTTTGCAAATAAAGCAGAAAGAAAATTGGTAAACTCAAGCGAGCACTGTGCACCGCCTAAATGAGCATGATGATTTTTGACAAGATTAATTTGTTTCGAGTCATGATAAGGCGATATGGTTTGCCGATACCGTCTCGGATTAGAGCGTAAAAGGAAGGGAAGGTCAGACTTATCAAATATTTAGCCTTAGCTGCGCGAGGAACAGTGTTCTTTCAAGCATGCCTTGTATACTTCGCCCAGGAGGACGGGCTGGACGAAATCTTGGCAATTCCGTAAAGCCGTTTCTTTTTATTTTTCTATTCTGTACAGTGACGGACCTGAACCAGCATTTTTGTATCGTGGGAAACGGAAATAAGGGGAACATACCCGTGAACTGAGTATCTTGGATGCCAGCCAGTTTTCATCAACAGAACGCATCGAAAACATTTGTATCAAAGACTTATGGGAAAACGCCGTCAATTTCGCACTCATGCATTCATAGTCTGCTTCATTGTAGTTACGGACGATCGTGTTAGTTATGGCATCTATGTTCGTTGCTGACTTATGAATAGTAAACTGAAGTAACGTGTGCTTGATAAAACCATCAATGAATTGAATTGGGCGTATAGCGCTTAGGTAACCGTGGCTTGCGCTAAACCTATAGGATGTTAGTACTGCGCGCAGGTTTATTTACGGCCTGTGAAAGGTTAAAACACAACACTAGGTTAACAAAGTCCGTTGAAATACGGCAGGACGATCACAAAAGGAACCAGTCAATGTTAAGAAAGTGAAAATCTCCGAAAAGGCAAATGTAATTATTAAGGCACCTCAGGGTCGTGGCAGAAATGCTGCTTCTTAAGTCTTCTAGAAACAAATTACTAGCATCACGTGGGCGATAGCAATTAAACGCCTGATGGTAGGTTAGCAGTGTGAGCCCGGCAAAATAGCAGCCCATATTATTTCAAGATTACAATTCGTACCGATAACGAAATATGGGATGCCCTTTTTTAATGGCCAGCAATACCCCTCCGCCTCTTTTGTGCATGATCATGTCGATAACTGGCATAGACTTTTGTCAACCAGTCATTCACGGCCCCTATATTAGTATGCAACCGAGTCTGTATCGGTACTAGAATGTCCGATTTGCTATGATCAAGGTATGAGGAGGCTTGACAGCATTTAGGCAGGACACTTCTGGTATAAGTAAATGAAACTGATAATGAGAGAGAGATGGAAGGTTTCGATAATGGTTTGCTAACGCGTGCGTTGGCCCATAGCTATCGCGTAGATAAGACAACAGAGTTGCTTGTGGGGTCATAAATGCATGTCGAATTGTCAGTTCTAAGCTTATCAACCGCTAATCTAAAGGGCTCCGTTCGTGCCCTGGCAAATTCCAGCAATTTTTTTTTCCTGGCTTGGGGCGTGTCGAAGGTGCAAACTTTTCCTTATTGAGGAAGTATATACTTCCAGTTTGCGGGCCAAGCCCAGAAGGTGTTGCGTTGTCTTTGAAGAATTTCAGTTTTACAATAATAGGCACATGTCTTCGGAATGAAACGGCCAAATGCATCATCATCATCATCATCATCATCATCATCATCATCATCATCATTTTCTGTCCCCCAATTACCCCTGCACTCTTGCGCTAACCGATTCCAACTAGCACCCGCAAATTTCCTAACTTCATCGACCCACTAGTTTTCTGCCGTCCTTGACTGCACTTCCCTTCCCTTGGTGCCCATTTTGTTACTCTGATGGTCCAACGGTTACGTACCCTACACGCTACATGTCCAACCCAGTTCAATTTTGAGTGATTATTATGTTCTTCTTGGTCTCGGCTTTTAAAGTGTTCGATGCGGTCTCACCGAAGCGGTCGAAGAGGAAGAGAGAGATATATAGAGAGAAAGCTTTTCCGCTACATCTCTCCAAGAGCAAGAAGCACGGGGCATAAGGGAACGCGGCTTTGTAACGTGGTGGGCGTACCGAGAACTCGGGCCACTGCGGGGACCTTGCCGATTTCTTTCAATGTCGGCAAGTCCAAGAAATCCAACTGGTTGGCCGCGGCTTCTTGAATGGCTTGCTCGCCGCCGACGATGCAGACCCGAAAACAAGGCTTCGGGGAGTGCTTGAGCCTGAGAGAGAGAGAGAGAGAGAGAGAGAGAGAGAGAGAGAGAGAGAGAGAGAGAGAGAGAGAGAGAGAGAGAAGAACCAGACATACACGGGAGTTTCATTTAGCATCCAGGGAAAACACAAGGAAGGCGGTAGATGGAAATGTGAGACGATGAGCAGAACGAGAACAAGGTGAAAGCCGGAGCCAATGTTTCGGGAAGTGGACTTGCCTTTTTCATGGCTTTTTTCATTTTAGCATGCCTCGCAAGATAACCCAGCAACAACTTGGACATTACCAGGAAAATAACGCCTGCAGAAATCACCGAACAGTTAAGTGAACAGATTATGCGGACCGCACAAGTTAAATGTACAGCTGTCAACTCGTGGGCATTGAAATTTGGAAGATTCGCCAAATGGAGGGTGGGGGGAGGGTTAGAGTGTGAGAGAGAGATTTTGCTATCCTCCTATGTCTCATCAACGTTACAAGCAGCTTTGAATGGCTTGCCAGTGCAGTTATGAAACGTCTCGAAGCTCGCACTGTGACTGGGGATGACATGGGCGTGCATGTATAATTAAGAAACACGTGCTGTGTCTCGTGGCAGTGGCCGCTCTCTACTCTTGCATCACCATATATTTTTTTTTGTATGTTCCGCCGCGTGACATTTCAGTACTGCGGAGAAGCTGACTTGAAAGAACCGGCCATTGTGCAATTTATTTATTTAGTTATTTATTTATTTATTTCACATACTGTCAATCGCTCATGGGATTATCACAGGAAGGGCAAATACAAATGATAGTATTTGCGAACAAATAATATAAATACATTATATGATAACGAGCGTGTTATTGCGAAGGTTTTTGCTCCGCTAACCAAAAGAATTAAGTACTTCAGCACAAATTAAATATATGGGTACAATTTATCATAACCTATAAGAATGTGAGAAAAGAGGAAACCAAATAAAAAAAAAACTTTAAACACAAGTGATATAAAACACGTAATGAACATGATGAACAGGATGCAGTCATGCATATAATGCATCACAGTTTTTAAGAAACCACCGTTTTATGCATTCAAGCACAAAAGTAACGGGAACACCAATGCATTTCGACGGACACTTTGAAATTTAATATATCGGAACTGGTACTGTCCAGATAATTCGTTCCAAGTGGATACGCCGTGCGAACTCAGCGAGTGTATATTTCGTAGATTGAAATATGTGGCGTAAGTTAATTAATTAAAGAAAACGTTAACTAGCGTAATTAATTGTTCAGTTGAACGTTTTCATTTCTCGTTGAAGTAATGGCCGCTTCATCGAGTAGTTTAGATCATGTGCGAGTCCTACCCGGAGTAGACGGTTTTCGCCTGGACGTCTGAACTCGATTGCCCACAAGGTGCCAGGTGAACCTTCGGCATTCGGCAAGTGCACTGTCCAAAATCGCAAGAGCAGCGCGGGCTCCTGAATTGTGCTATCTGCCATAGGCAATCTTTAAAAAATTTGGTGCGGCCAAAAAAAAAAGTGCCCTGTATGTTTAGTGCTCAGCGAATGAAGCACATAGTGGGCGGCAATTTTTGGGCCACCAACGAGCTCAGAGGGACTGAACGCAGTCACAATGACTCTCGCATTCATGTGACATTTGCCAGAAAAGTCCGAGGACGCCTATAAGCACTTCCTATGAGTCGTGAATGCGAAAGCATTAATGCCTGATCGAACGTCGCTGAGCGGTCCTTCGAATTATAGACTCCTCGCGAACAAGCGAGCGCGTTGAGACGCTTGGCGCCTTGTGATTTAGGCTTAGCGAGGCGCAGTTAGAACGCAGGCGAGAGCATGCGCGGGCAAAGAATGCACTTATACCTCAGGCTACCGAGGGCGAGGATGACGTGGCGCCGCAGCGATGCCCTCTCCCCTCACGTCCTTTCCCTTTCGCCCTCTCTGCTCCGTCGAGGCGGACCGGTGACGTGGCATCGAAGCCAATGGGAAGTTAGGCGCCGTTTCGCTCCTACAGATGACAGGCGCCGGCATTTTTCACTCAGTGGACGATTTGACGCTTTCGCACCAAAAAATGCATCAGATCGGTGACCTCAGTGACTACTGTCGACGCCAAAGGTGTCAGCAGTCACGTGCTCCGAGCCTCGCGTTTCGATTGCTGAGCACCGTACCCGACTGCGCATCGTCGACGTAGTTCAGAAGGTTAATTTGTCACTTATTTAATAAAAAAACTAGCCAAGAAAGAAAAGGAAGATGCGCACAGGAAACAAGAAGACAAGAAAGCCTCGAAAGAGGCTTTCTTGTCTTAGCGCTTGTCCTGTCTAGTCTTTGTGGATCGTGCTTTGCGCTCTAAGCTTCCAATGTAACTATGTTTTACCAACCAGCCCAAGCCTATACTCTTCTGCACAAGACAAACCTGAGTCCAATTTTCTGCTAGCACCCAGTAGGACTTACCTGACGCTGCCTGTGAAGTGCTCGTACTCCTTCTTGCCACACTTCTTGAGCTTGATGAGCACCTCGACTGGTTCGATGCGCCTTGAAGGTCTTTGCGCCGCAGTGTTAACGAGGGACGCCATGCAGTTGTGGAGCATCTCTTGGCTCACGCGCAGCTGGCTGGAAAATCAGCCACAAAGAAGACACTTATTACGACGTAATAAGATGAGTTAAGGACCGCGCAGCGAGCGGTAGAACAAAGAATGCTAGGTGTCGCGTTAAGAGACAGGAAGACAGCGATGTAGAAAAGAAAGCAAGCAGGGGAAGCCAATATTCTAGTAGAAATTAGGAGGGCAAGAAATCAGCTGGGCTGGCCATGTGATGCGCAGAGCAGATGACTGGTGGTCTATTAGAGTTACAGAATAGGTGCTATGGCAAGGGAAGCGCAGTCGAGGACGGCAGAGAATTGGGTGGCGTGTTGAAACGAGGAAGTTTGTAGTCATAAAATGGAATCAGCTTGCGCAAGACAGGAGTAACTGGAGAGCGATGGCAGGCATGGGTCTTCGTACTGCAGCGGGCATAAAAATAGGCTGACGATGATCCCAACGTATATGCCCTCCCTCTACATGAAGAATATGTATTTGCAACTTCACGCGTCATGATAGGTTGCTCTTCTTTTTTGTATGTTTTCGGAAATTTGGTGCACAGGTTTTCTGTACTTACTACCACCCACAGATGTTTGCACAATTGTGGACGCCAAGATAGTGCACCAAAGCGAAAACGCCGATGGTAAAAAAAATACGTTAAAACATTATATATATGTTGGAACACTTCTGATTGGACCTGTGCTGCAATTTAGAATAACTTGCGTAAAGTGTTCTAGTAAAATGAGTTCGAAGGTAAATGGCTGGGACTTTTTTCTAGGGGTCAGTGTACATGTCGCTGTGTAGCGGGTTCCCTTATTTCACGGTTTTGTTGCGATAGCAATTATATACATGGACACTCCAGGCGCAGTTACGCCGTCGCCGTCGGCGTGATGTTCCGCATAAAGTCTAAGTGGGAGAACATCGCGACCGTGCGCCGTATGCTGCGTGTGCGAGTGAAAGCGTGTGAAGTTGAGCCGAGTGGGGTGGCTCGATCTCGAGCGCGGAAAGGCGGAAGGCCGGGAGAAAGCGCGCCGTCTTCCATCGCGCAAGGCTCTGGGGAGGTAGGCGTGCTACTCCGGCGTCGGCTGCGTATGGCAGTGCTGAGCGCGGCCGGTCGGGCCCTATCTTGAAAGCGATCTGCGATAAAGGACATACTCCAGGTGCGCCGAGGGCTGATAGCTTCGTCGCGCGCCATGTACTCGCCGCTTAGTTCGCGTTAAAGCGGGAGGCAGCACGAAGGCCAGTTCGCTCGCTGCTGCTGCCGCACTTCCTCGCGCCAGCGTTTTGACAGCGAGCGTACGCGGTCATCGAGTGACAGGTGTTCATGTTTGCCTGTGCGCGCGTCATACTATGCTTGGTTATTTAGTTGGAAAGCGAACGTTTACGAGTTTATGCGGCCGGTGGAACTACTACCCTTACTTCGTACAGCTGTGTAATAATTTGCTGTCGCAGTCGATGCTTCGATCACCTTTCGGGCGAAACTGCGACTTTTGTTGCACAATGTTTTACGTGACGCATAATTTTCAAGCGTCTGTAGAGGTGATTTCCCAATATGTTAGACCTGAAATAGTTGTTGTTTTCATATCAGACGCTTCCGTAGAGATATATAGTTCGAGCGGAATCGATGTCCTTGTCGGAAGAGCAAAACTAACCGAAGAATAGTAAATTTGTAGTTCAGTCTGCAGTTGTACGCTTTTCTTCGTGATTCTGAATATGCAATAGATGCGCTGAAAATAACTTTTTAATAGACTAAATTAATGTGTGCCTGAGTGGTTATGCTGCTTGTCGACCTAACTATAACGTGAACCAGAGCGTGAGTGGCGGCAGACTATTGTCACTTCTTCCTGCATCTTCCTGCTATTAAATCTCTGGATGATAATCTGTTTTCGTGTTTTCTGGCATATAGCTTGCACTTGTGTAGAGTTTTATACAGTGCTCTTTGGTGGTGCCTACTGAGTGCAATTCATGATATGTCCGTTGAAAAATGTATCTGCTAAGTTTAGAGGAATTTTGTAAAACTAGTCTTGTACAGTGCACATCAGCGTGCTGTCTCCCGATTGGTGCTGAAGAGTGTAAAAATGACCTAAATAAAGCGGCATCGTTCTTCCCCATCCGCCGTCTCCTTTTGAACGTCACTGGTAGGGTCTACTTCCCAGCCGGCTTGAATAGTGCCCGACACCACATGTGGTGCTCCTCTGTATTCAAGCATTTCAGCGGGGATCCCCGCCACCATGCTCGAAAGGAGGACAACTAAAACGAACTACGAAAAGACCCTATAGTAAAGGGCACCGGATGAATTTTCACTGGGCGAGGTTCTTTAGCGCGCAGAATCACTGTTTTGTTTTTCTGCATTGCGTCGAGGGACAACAAGAAATGCTTGAAAGGGCTGCATTCATTCGCTTCGGCTACCAATCCTATGCATGCTCGGATATACTATACTCTAAAAAAGTAGTAACCAGAGGAACTGCATTAGTAAGAGAAGTTTTACTAACCTCATGGTTCACGCTCCCCGAGCACCCGAGTATTGTGATGATGGGCCTCAAACATATGGCACGTACCCACTTATAGAGAATGAGCCTCGAATTGTGTGGCAAGAGAAAACACCTAAGCGAAGGAAACCCGGTAAAAGAATACTAATGCAATCGTTTTCACCCATAAAGCCGTACTAACACTTAAGCTCGAGTTTAGAGCCTTTTGCATTGCAAAATAAAAGCTGCCAAAAGCAAGAATAGTACGAAATTAGTACGGATTAGTACAAATAATACGACAAACTGTAATGAAATTATGAAATAGATATTTAAACATGAGAGATGTGAAAACGTCGCACAATTGCGGCGAAATAAAGCACGTGGGTGGGAATAAATGTTGGCGACCTTAAAGTCCACGGTGGGAGTATGGTCAATAATCAAGTTTTGTCATGAAACGGCCAAAGGCGAGACGACTTAACAATTTGGCACTGTGATGTGCTCCCAAAAACATTTGGGGCGTGAAAAACAAGGTAAAAGATGAACAAGAAGCAACAATTTAGATTGGTTTCAGTGAGATTCAGTGATTTGTCTCACAGTGGGGAAGGCATTTCTGTGACTGATCCCAACGAAAAAGGCTCTAAAGGGCACTATTGCAGAGGCTGATAAAATCAGATGGCTGTAAAGAAGGATTTCTAACATTTTACTGAAAGAGAAAACGAGAACACGTTCACGACAAGGCAAGAACGAATGATCTATTTTTGCCATATTCTTGCAACTTCTCCACCGAATGTTCATAACGGAGAAGAAACCAGTCCAGACCTGCGCAAATTGAAATCCAATGCTGGTCTACAACGCAGCATTCAGAATCTCAAGTCTGTGCCTGACTATACCAACCATATCTGTATTGGGTAAGGTGAAACCTAGCGGCAAAAAAATAGAAGAAGAGGGAAAAGAATGTTCTTTATTTAGCGCAGCATTTTCTCACTTTGCTCTTCTCAGAATTTCGGCTAAGGTCAAAATTAGGAGAAAAGCAATTAAATGTCATCACTGCAGCTTCCCAAGGTGCCAAATGAAGACTTGATTGTCAATCTCGGACGCAGCACACCAAGGCACTACTGCCTTTCGAAAATGGGATTATAATCAAGCCGCCCACCGGAATAACGCCCATATACCAATTGTCGGCCCCATAGAGCACTATTGGACTTCATTGAATAAAACGAGCGATATGTCGATATGTAACATGCATTAGTGGTTTCATGCCACACGGAAAACTTTCGAATGAAAGGGAAGTTACATCGCACTGCATATTAGTCGTGTTTTGAAACGGCAGCAACGAAGACGGCGACGAGTTTTAGCGACAGTTTTAACCACCCTTGATTTCTGTGCCCACGTAATCGTCGCCGCTTGCTTGCCTCGACCCGAGTCCTTATTGAACTGTTTTCTTAAGACCTCCTGCCCTCCTGCCCTCTTGTTACTCAATTTCATCCCTACTTTATTAATTCTGCTATTCAACAATATCTATGACCCCGGTTCGGTGAAACTTCAATTTCCCGGCACAGAAAAAAAGAGAACGGAACACTACAGGTGGAAGAAGTGGGGTTAAAAGCAGCACCTATGCAACTTGTCAATCTCACATCGTCTGTCGAGTACATCTTGGCCGCAGCAAATCATCGGTCACCGCAGTTTGGGTGGCAGATCAGACTGTCGTACGACTGTGTAGTTTCGCAGCTTGAGGTATAGTAGGCACAGTCACAACTCCTTGCCTCAACGTGCTAACGAGAACTTTGCGGACATGTTGCTTTTTAATTGAGGTAGAAACGAGGGGCGAACAAAAAAGAAAAAAAGAAAGAATCAGATTGCGCGTGACTGAGAAACGCGTAAACTTCCCCTCCAGCATACTGCTGTGGGGGGAGGGGGTTTCCCCGGTCGATGGCCCCCTCGGCCGAGCACTACTCTGTCCAGTCTCGGCGCCGCGGCGTCAACCTCTGGCACGGTCCATCCGGCGCCTGTTCCAGGGTCCAGCCGCGGCCACCAGCTGGTCCTGCAGCTGGGCCGCCATATTGGTGGCCTCGTACAACCTCGCGGCGCTGATGATGCTGATCACGAGGACCGGGCCGGACCAGGAGGACCACATCCACAGCGGCGTCGTATCGCCACCCAGCACCACGTCCAGAAAGGAAGAGACGTACTTCGGGCACAGCTGCAAGGACGCGCGATAGAAATGTCGGATGTGGCGAAAATTAATACCAATAAGTGTTAGCGTGAGATAGTAGCATATAGCGACGATGCTGGATGGTCTTAAAAGCTTGGAGCTTGTGAATCAGTGAGGATAACCCGGTTGGCAACATGGAGTATTCGTCAAAAGAAATATCGATACGGAATGACTACTTAGAGCTATGTATCGGGCCTAGATATTTTGTGCAGCTATCCGGGTTTGGGAGGTAGGCTTCGTGGAAAGTTCGCGTTGAGAACGATAGTAAATCGAGGTATAACGTTCGGGACAACAGATCATTTAGTGTGGGCTTTCGTGCTTTGGAACGTAGACTTCAACGTCTCAGCCCGCGCAGTGGATGGTTCTCCAGCACAAATTCCCAACACGCGCCATGGACGGCCTAGATGCCTTTGACGAATCCCTGCACATTCCGAGTTCAATGACTGATCGAGTCTGTAGGAGTGCTCTTAATTACTCTCAGTAATCCTAGAAACTGAGTGCAATCTCCGTGATGAAAAAGTCAGTCAGTTACTCAACTGTGACATGTGCGGTACATCCAGCTTCCATCCGATTTTTTCCTTGAGATATCCACTCTGCGTACGCTGCGAGGCACAGTGAAAGTAGCAGCTGTAGATGTCAAGTATCTGTTGTTTCCACAAGAGCCGGACATTCGGTACACGTTAGCTGGTTGACTATTTCCATCCCTGGGCCTAGTTTATGATTGACAACTCCATCCCGAAGCTTTCTAAGCGGCATACCTCCCGCGCACTGGTACGGTGACGGGAAGGAATCAGACACAATGGGGAATCGAGGCGCGCCTGTCCTGTCGGGGGTTTAATGTTTAAACCTGTGGAACATTGCATGTGGGCATCACAGGACGGCGGTGACAAGGGTGCCCTAAAGTGCTGTACCGTTTCGGACCATGTCTGTGCGTGTGGCCATTGTTACATCAAATGCTAAAGTTGCGAGCAGAGACGCTCGCAGTGATCGGCAAGACGCAAAAAAAAATGTGCCCGCAGTGTTTTTTGCGGCGCTCACATGCTTGGTCGTGGGCTCCGGGCCGATGCAGAGCGCAGGGATGACGAAGGGCAGCAGCACGAACGGCGCCACGGCCACCACGTAGATGGCGAGCAGGCGCGGGTTCCTGCGCAGCGACCCCAGGAAGCCCACGATGGTGACCAACAGCGCGGGGACGAGCACCACGTGGGCCCGCGCTTTCGCGTGGTACGCCAGCAGGGCGGGCAGCAGCTCCTCGTCGCTGCTTCCGGGAGCCGGCTCGTTCCACGGCTCCATGGAGGTCTCCTGCTCGAGAGCAGGGCGATGTCGATTGAGAGAGACAGCGAGATTCTTTTTTCAATAGCGCAAAGGACAAGGACGAGATGAGCGCACATACACAGCGCTCTGTGCACCCGCGTCATCCTTGTCCTTTGCGCTGTTGAAAAAAGAATGCCCCACCAACTTACCCAAGCTTCAACAGATAGCGAGAGTAAACATTATTTTAATGGGAAAGCATTATATGACTGAGGAAGCGGAAAATCCGCGGCGGCGTCCCCGGAGATGGTACAAAAAGTCACGTGGTTACAGCCAACCAACAGGAGGCTCGTGCCGCGTGGTCCTGGGTTTCTTGAAGCGCCAAGTAGCCCATTTCATCAAGAGTGCTGAAATCTATCTATCTATCTATCTATCTATCTATCTATCTATCTATCTATCTATCTATCTATCTATCTATCTATCTATCTATCTATCTATCTATCTATCTATCTATCTATCTATCTATCTATCTATCTATCTATCTATCTATCTATCTATCTATCTATCTATCTATCTATCTATCTATCTATCTATCTATCTATCTATCTATCTATCTATCTATCTATCTATCTATCTATCTATCTATCTATCTATCTATCTATCTATCTATCTATCTATCTATCTATCTATCTATCTATCTATCTATCTATCTATCTATCTATCTATCTATCTATCTATCTATCTATCTATTTAAAGACCAAGAGCAGGGTTACATCTTATACCTATCTCCATAAAGAGGAGACGAACCCAACACTCACCACCGCGCATATGGCGACGATGCAGGAGACGCCGATGGCCAGGGTCCCGATGACGAGGCAGACCTGATAGTGAAAGGGCCGGACGTCGTCGCGCGCTTCGTCTTCGTCCGCTTCCTCGTCGTCCTCCCAGTCGTCGTCGTCGTTCAGGTCCGCCTCCGCGTCGGCGACGTCTACCGCGTCGACCGCGTCGACCACCGCGGGAGCCTGCATGTCGACGTCGTGGCGCACTTCCCGGTTTGTCTGCTTCAAGGTCGCCTCCTGTGGGCCTCGCCTATCTGTCCACTGAGCGTCGACTTGTCCTCGAGCGAGACCAACCGCGAAGGCTCAATTGTTCCTGATGCCGGGCGTATGCGCGCCTCGGGGCTATTCTTGCTCTCTTGCTGTTGTTGTTGTTGTTGTTGTCCTTAGTGGCCGTGGCACATACCCACAGTGGGGGATTGGCCAAGAATCGGGCGGTTTAATTAGGTGCCTAAAAATAATAATGGAAACAAGGGAGTTAACAATTTGGGCGTGTGAGTTTAAAAGTAAACGTTTTGTGTTTGGAGAAAAAAGGAAATAATCAGATGAAAACCGGGTATAAGATAATAATAATAATAATAATAATAATAATTAATAAAAGATAAGAAAAAAAAAACTATGGTTGGGAGGGAGAACGATCAATCTAACATGGAAATCGATTGGTTTCAATGAGGCTTGCTCCATTATGGCGCGTTCCTTGCTCTTCTTCGTCTACGTAGAGTCAGACAACTTCGCCGTAGAACGCGTACGGACACTCGACCACGTTCAATGCCGATTTCTTGAAAGGTGCTAGAGGTACGTCGCCGTGGCTTTTTTTAATGCACGTTACTTTCAAATCTTCCCACTCTAGGCCTCTCGCGGTCAGTCCTTGAAAGTAGCAGGACTATTTGCCTTTTGAAAGTTTATCTTCTTCTTCATATACACACATCAATGTACGCACCCGTGATAGGCGATTAGCGAAAGAAGGAAATACATTTAGACGCTTTGACAGAATTTGTGTGGTGCTATTTTTCGGAACCCGCCGCGATGGCTTAGCGGCTGTATGGTGTCGCACTGCTAAACACGAGGTCGCGGTATCAAATCCCGGCCGCGGCGGACGCATTTCCATGGGGGCGAAATGCAAGAACACCCTTGTCCCGTGCATTGGGGTTACGTTAAAGCCCCAACGGTGGTCAAAATTAAGCTGGAGTCTCCCACTATGGCGTGCCTCATAATAAAATGGTGGTTTTGGCACATAAAACTCTATAGAATTCAATTCAATTCTTCGGAGCTGCAGAACAACGACAAGAGTGTGAGAACACGCTTGCCATCGCTTCATATACCTTTTTGGAAAAGATGCTCCCTGTGTATTCCCTGTGTGTGTGTGTGTATCCATCTATGATACAAGATGGCTTGCACTGACGTCATCGTAGCCGCCATGTTGGTAGGCGGATCACGTGGTCACGTGAAGGTTATAAATAAGATGGCTTGCACTGACGTCCCCGCAGCCGCCATGCTGGTGCATCGACACGGTGATAAGCTAGATCCATGACGTCACATGAAAGCTATCGATTACTTGCAATTACGTAATCGTAGCCGACATGCCGGTGCAAGGGTACGGGGATGAGCTGGTTCCGTGACGTCACGTGAAAGATATCAAAGCTATGCGTGTTATGCGAGCTCAACAGTGCCACCTACATTTTGCCCCACTACAGGTATACGCGTTGAATCTGAAACGTTGCTGCCCACTGTATAGAAAGGTGGACCTGTCTGTGAAAACGTGCACCTGAGAATCGATTATTGTAGTACGTTGTTGAAATTATGTAACGTTGTCTACATATAGGGTAGGTATTGGTTTAAATAGGGTGTACAACCTGATAGCCGCGTCATTCGATTCGCCGACCGCGTTTGTTGCTATCGCCTCAAGCGATTAGTTTCTTGGTTTACACATCACAAGTTCACCGAATAGAAGTGATCATAGTTTGCCCCCAGTCTCTGCATACCTGTCTGCGCACTGTTAAATTGCAGCCACGTGACAATATTATAATTGCAACTTTGAAGCCTGTCGGACCTTCCTGTCACTTCGTCTATGCCTGCCTCTCGTTTTCTTGCCGTTTTCAAGTTTGCTGGCATGTTCCTAGTATGATCATTTTTAAGTTATACGGATTTAAAAAATGAAATTGCCTGTTGCAGATAAGGTAATTCTGCTCTGTGAGCTGGATTGTTCAGACAGGCGGACTTTACCTGTACGAAAATGGAGACACATATTTAACTAATTACAAAAACTCGCTAATTAACTTCTGAATTAATTATTTTACGGCACATATTGCAATTCATGAATTGTAGCCAATGAGTTTGCAAGACGGATGCACTTGAAATGAATCTCCAGGGTGACACCACTTTGGAGATATGAACCTTCAAACTTGTCGTAAAAATGCACTGTTGTTCCACTTACCTTTCTAACAAAATGTTTTTTTTTTGTGCACTGGAACACAGAAGTAGCTGAAGCACACGTGTATTTCTTCCCACACTTCGGGAAATAATATCTCGAATCTGGTGCCATCCTGGAGGTTCATTCCAAAAAATTGGAGGCTTATCAAGGTTAAGCCCAGTGGATGCTTCGCATCCACTGGGCTTAACCTTAGCGTATCCTTAGCGTTTGGAGGCATCTTGACCGCATACACGCCCGGCGCAAAAACGCTGGCGCGGTTGCGGGCACAGAGACTGACGCGATGGCGGGCGCGCGCCGCTTCATCCCTGGCGTGACGTCACATATCACGTGATGCTGCGATGGTGGCGCCGCCGCCGCGTCGCGCGCGACGGCGCGAACCGAAGCGTGGAGGCCTCCGCCGGGCGACGTCCGACGGCGCGATATGAGGCCCCATCTGCAGCCGGTGTGACGTCATCACGTGACGTCACATCATGTGATCTCACTTCAGGGTCAATGGTGGCCACCGCCGGGAGGCGACCGACGGCGCGATATGAGGCCCCATCTGCAGCCTGTGTGACGTCATCACGTGACGTCATGTCACGTGACCCCACTTCAGGGTCAATGGTGGCCACCGTCTGGCGTCGCGCGAAGGCCCGAAACCTACGTTAATATGCTTCGCATAAAATTAAAAATTAAATAATTGGGTTTAACGTGCCCCAACCACTTTCTGATTATGAGGCGCGCCTTAGTGGAGGACTCCGGAAATTTCGACCACCTGGGGTTCTTTAACGTGCACCTAAATCTAAGTTCCCGGGTGTTATCGCATTTCGCCCCCATGAAAATGCGACCTCGTGCTCAGCAGCCCAACACCATAGCCACTGAGGAGATTCATTTTAAGGGGACACGTGTTGTAAACTCACCGGCTACAATTTTGAAATCGCAATATGTGCGGTAAAGTAAGTAATTAAGAAGTCAATCAATGAATTCTTTTTTATTAGTTTAATATATGTTTTGATTTCTCGTGTTAGTAATGTCTGCCTCTTCGTATAATCCAGCTCAAGGACAAGAATGATGCTATCTGCCACCGGTGATTGTTTAAAACGAATTCTGGGAAACTGAGAAATGACCCCCGTGTATATTCACCATCCAGCGCATCATTACTTTAATAAAGCGAATATCTTTCCAGAAGCATTCGGCTATTCACTAGCATTGATAATTATCATCGATTTCATGCATAACCATTTCTTTCTTTTTTTTTCATCCTTTTCTCTACCCCCTTGTCGCTTTCATTTCCGTGTCAGTTTTTTTATTGCGTTTCTTCACACCGTCCGAACCTTAGATCACTCCCCACTTGTGGGTACGTTTCATGAAAGAGCTCATCATCATGTTCGTCATCAAGTCGCGGTGATGTATTTCTAAAATTATCCATAATTTATATTATTTCATTTCTTCACATTTACTTATTTTATTGGAATTCCTAACAATAATTAATTAAACTTCTAATTTACAGTACTATCGTCCCACGCTCCACTATACAAATCTAGATTGTCTCTACTTCTAACCATACGGATGGATGGATGGATGGAAAAACTTTATTTTCGTCAGAACGCATGTGCGGACGATTCCGTGCTAGATGGCCATCAGCTCATGGCTGACGGCGACCTGGGTGGCCCACTCCACGGCCCTAACCATACGGAAAACCGCCTGCTTCTTGGCCAATCCCCCATAGTGGGTACGCGCCACTCTTGAGGCCACAAGACAAGACAAGACAAGATGTCCCCAAGAGACGTCGGCACGGTTAGGCCGCCGTGCATCGCACCAGGAAGGAGGCGTACTGCCTGACTAGGGAGGCCGTTCAGGCTGACCTTGGGGCATCCGCATGCTCAGCCCCACCACCGATACCTAAAGGGACAAGAGATGGAAGGAGAGGTCCCGGCATACCAGGAACAGCAGCAACGGCAGCCAGAGCCTTCCTCCGTCGACCCAGAACCACGTGTCATCGACGCCACTGCTGCTGAAGTACCTGGCAAGACACTCGAGGTGAACAGACGCGGCGAGTGCATTAATTTACCGCGGTTCCTGTTGTCGACAGGCATCCGTGAGCAGCTGTAGTTTGGTGTACCCCTCTGAAGACAAAGTCTTTCTTTCTATCTTTCTTTCTTCATTTCTTTCTTTCTTTCTTTCTTTCTTTCTTTCTTTCTTTCTTTCTTTCTTTCTTTCTTTCTTTCTTTCTTTCTTTCTTTCTTTCTTTCTTTCTTTCTTTCTTTCTTTCTTTCTTTTTTTCTTTCTGTCTTCCTTTTTCCTTTCTTTCTTTCTGTCTTTCTTTCTCAACACAGCCTACGAGACTTTCATAGGCTGTGTTGTAAAATAATCAAGCTTCCTGGGAAGTTGCGCGCTTTGAGGCATGCCACTGGAATTTCACCATGAATGCCCTAGTGGGTCTCTATAGTAAATGTGTAACCGCGATTCATTTTGCATAACTAATTTTGTTCCTTAGATATGATTTTTTTTTTCGTCTGCTCCCCTTTGACCCAACGTGTGCGTATCCCGAAATCCTGCCCGTGTATTACTCCTTTTCTCCAGACGATGAGTAATACGAGAGCAAAGTGAAAGCAGGAGCCAACGTTTCGACAAGCGGACTTGTATTTTTCAAGGCAGGCCTTGAAGAAGACAAGCCCAACCTGTGCGTATCCCGAGATCTTGCCCGTGCATTACTCCTTCACTCCAGACGATGAGTAATACGAGAGAAAATTGAAAGTAGGAGCCAACGTTTCGACAAGTGGACTTGTCTTCTTCAAGGCGGGCCTTGAAGAAGACAAGCGCACTTGTCGAAACGCTGGTTCCTACTTTCAATTTTCTCTCGTATTACTCATCGTCTGGAGTGAAGGAGTAATGCACGGGCAAGATCTCGGGATACGCACAGGTTGGGCTTGTCTTCTTCAACGCCTGCCTTGAAGAAGACAAGCGCACTTGTCGAAACGCTGGTTCCTGCTTTCACCTTGTTCTCGCTTTACTGATCGTTTTGAACTTCCATCTCCCGCCTTGCCGCTGTCTTCCCTGGATTCCGTCCCTCCAGGTAGCAGACGACGACAGTCAGGTGATGGCCGACTGTTGCGAGCAGGCGGCGGAGGCCGTCCTGCAGGGAATGGAGGCCAACCAGGAGTTGGAGGTGCTTACACGGATTCCTTCTCTGCAGGTAGCAGACGACGACAGCCAGGTGATGGCCGACTGTTGCGAGCAGGCGGTGGAAGCCGTCCTGCAGGGAATGGAGGCCAACCAGGAGTGGGAGGCGCTGCGCGCCATCATGGACGGCGAGGACGAGGACGAGGCGCAGGACGAAGGCGAGTGGGACGCCGCCGACGCCGACGAGGCCAAGACGCAGCGGAGCCTTCACGCGAGCGCCTGCTGCAAGGGCCACCCGCCGTCGGCCGGCAGCGTGCGGCCCTGCCAGATGAGTGCCTACACGCGCCTCGACAACGCCATCACGCCCATCATTCTGGCCTGCATCCTCTCGTTCGTGGTGAGCCGTCGACGCTTGGCGGTCCACATTTAGCGTAGGGTAGATCAGTGGCGTATAGCTAGGTCGTCTGGCTCCCTGGGCCGATAGCTCTTCTGTCACCCCCCCGGGTGTTGTCGAGGAAGGCGAGGATATCGACAATTTTCGGGTGTCATCCGACGTATATGACACCCCCTCCCCCCCCTGCTGGCCCCATGCACCCGGGGCCCACGCCCCCCCCCCCCCCCGTTGCTACGCCACGGGGTTAGATAACCGGTGGACCACTAGAGTTAGGGAATGGATACCAAGGCAAGGGAAGAAGCGCAGTCAAGGACGGCATAAAGTAAGGTGGGCTGATGAAATGAGGAAATATGCAGGCGGAAGTTGGAATCAGCTAGCTCAAGACGGAGGTAATTTGGAGATTGCTGGGAGAGGCCTTCGTCCTGCAGTGGACGTAAAAATAGACTGTTGATGACGATGATGACGATCTTTCGCCGTCGCGGCGTTTCGGGCCAATCAGAGATGGTGCGTAGTCAGCCTTGTTAGCCAATGAGAACTGACAACGTGGCGAGTTTGACAATATGGCGGAATACGAAACTGCCCAGAAATGGCGCACTTGGTCGGCTGACCGTCGGCTATAGACCTGGCACTCCGTACCTCCACTTTTCGGTTGCCGCTAGACTGTCGACCAGAATATGCTTGATTGGGGAACACCCCTTGCGCGAAAGTTGTCAGAAGCTTCTTTCGTGAAGCGATCTGCAATGGCCGAGCAAGACAACGCCTCAGCCCGGAGCGATCGTTTCGACAAGGAGACTTCGTCAACGTCGGCCTTCAGGCTGAGAGTGCTGTGCAATGTTTTTTTTTTCTTTTTTTTACGGCGACTCACAAAAGCGCCACTACGAAATGTTTAATTCTTCGCGCACTGGCTATGCAGGGACACTCAAAACATCGTTACGTGTTTTTCTTTGCTATATTCACCAGGTGTGCTTGCAAAAAATAATCTACCTTTGTGGAATACAAATAGGCTGACACGTCGCAAAAAACAAGCACCTTTTTTTATGTAGGCTATACAGGCTTTCTTTTTTCTCTTTTTAGCACAGTCTCGATCACAATCGAGTGGTTGGCTGCGAACTGCGGCAGCGTCCGTTCCCCGGCAGCGGCGAATGGACCTAGCCTGCGGCGTGACCATGCGTGGTCTCACTGCGGCATCAGCCTATGCTTGTGTTTTATGCGTAGCATATTGCAATCACTCAGTTCAGCCCTTGGGCGCGGCCGGGCAGCCACCATTTAGGGTGTGAGCCATTGTTCATTGCTGCGCGTCTCATATGTGGGTCTATTCTCTTTTAAGTTTGCTATGTTTGTTATTAAGTTGCTTCTATTTTTATGCGTTGCATATTGCAATCACTCAGTTCAGCCCTTGGGCGCGGCCGGGCAGCCACCATTGACCTTTAGCGCTACCACGTGACGTGACGTCACGACAGCCGGAGGAAAAGCTGGGCCCCAACTCGCGCAATATGCTACGCATTCTTGGCTTAACCAAGCTAAGCCTGGCCATTTTTTTTCTTTCCAGAAGATGGCGGGCTATTCGGCCACCTGACCACTCCAGACAAGTGCGATTCGCGCAGTGGGCCTCATGAACATAGCAAAAGAAAAAAAAAGGAGGAGGGGGGAGGAGAGTCACGTTGGTTGGACTGTCGATGTATTGGTTGTGGGCGACAAATTAAACTGTTGGTAGTGTAGCTCGTGTGTGTCGTGGTGTTAAAGTGTTCCCTGCACGGGTATCTGCCTTTCCCGCCGTTAAAAAACATCGTTTACAGCAAAGAGCCCGAAATTGTCCAGCAACAAGTTCTTTTGTCCAGGTTGAGGCTTCCCTCGTTCGACCTGCGTTGATAAGCGAGTTACAGCCACTTTTGTGTACCGGATATGCGTCCCTCTCTAACCTCTGTTCTCTAGCCTCTTCCGTGGGCCAATACCGAAGATAGGGCAGCACCTCCCCATAAAATTTATTTCTGAAAGCCGCGCTGCTGATGATGATGGCAATAATGATGATGACGTTGATGATAACTGATGACAAAAAAGTTCGATGGTGATTCAGTTTTTAGCTGACGTCGATCAAACGTTGTCGCAACTTTGTCAAACATAGCGTGGCTCTCGGAATAAAGTATTCGGTTCATACGCCCAATTCTCATCCCCAACTCGACGTGGGAGACAGTGTCTTCCAGGGACTTTTAATCCAGTGGTTGAATCACCTTCCAACTTTCTTTCTTGTTTCCTTTTTTTTATTTAACCTTTTCTCTCTCTTTTTTTTTTTTGCTTCCGTGTAGAGAAATTTGCGTAGCGCGCAGTTCTTGCGACTGCGCGCAGGTCCAACCCCTGCTGATGCTGCTGCACAAAATGGCGCTGCGGGTTTTCCCGTCACCCCTGAGACTGCTGGTCGGCCTCGAGGTGCCTTCGTTGATCGTGATCAAGACGTTCCTCTTCGTCCTGCCCGTGGGGGTTGTGTCGCTGTTCGTCGAGGAGATGCGCGAAGCGGAGGACGCCGTCTTGACCACCGTCGCATTCCTGATCAGGCTGCTCGTCAACGTCCTGCTGATCGTCTCCAGGAGCGGCAACGTTCCCCTGCTAGTGACTTTCTTCGAGGTGAGTCGTTGACAGTGCATCTCGATATCAATGCAACACAGATATACGCACAGGCGCGGCCACTTCTAGCGTGAACACGGGAGTGCGTGATATGCTCCGCGGAGGGCGGCACCACCGGCGCGAAGTCTTGCGTAAATGAGTGCATTAAAGAACAAGTGCAAGAGACGGCTTTTGTTGACAAATGCGGTGTTTCCACGGGAGCTTTTCTAGAAATTCTTTCAATGTACTTGAAGTCGACGCTGATTGGGTGGAGAGATGGCGTTTTTCTCCAGAAATCAGGCATTTGTATTGGCTCAAAGGTTGCCCCTATTCTTAGCAACATTTACCTGAGTAAGGTTGACAACTGCTTAGAGAAAGCCTTAGGTGATAGCGTTATTAAGATATTTCGTTACGTTGATGATTACCTGATTTTCTGCAATAGGGAAGAATTCGATTCCGCTGCTACCTCAGTAAGGAGCAATTTAAACTTTATGGGGGAGGATTAAAGTTTACCAAGGAATTTCCTCAGCGACGCGTGATTCAGTTTCTTGACATTGCCTTGATCTTCGAACAAAATCATGTTTCTTGGCAGTACTCCCCAAGATCTTCGATGTCGTTGCTAAACTTTCAATCCAAGCATTCTAAATTTGTAAAAAACGGAATTGCCATGTCGTGCCTTAAGTCTTCCCTCACCAGATCCTGCATGCACAAAATGAGCGCCAGTTTTAATGCGCAGGTCCGACGCCTATTAGAAGCAGGTTATCCTAGTGTGGCGGTGGTCACTGTGGCTGAGCGCCTAAAGAAGTCGGTTTCAAGAGGGACGGACGTGATTACAGAAAGCAGTAATGGCCAAAAAAAGAGTAGTGGCTATTCCGTATATTCATTCAGTGTCGCACAGGCTTAAAAAAGTTGCAAGTAGATATGATGTTAATGTTGCTTTCACTGCTCCCAATAAGCTAGGTAAGATATGCGCTGCCGTACAGAATAAAAAGCAGCGGGTAAAAGGCAAAAAACGAACAGATATTTGTCCAGTGAAGCACAATAAGGACAACAGTTTTACTGACTGTCGTATGGGTGTGGTTTATCTAATTCCCCTTAGCTGTGGCCAGTTCTACGTGGGCAAACGGGACGGTGTATCAATGAGAGGCTAATGGAACATAAAAGGTCGTTAACCGGTGGATCGCCTTCTAATCTTTCACTAGATTGCCGAGATTCTAACTGCACACCAAAGTTAGATGAATGCGCGATATTGTACAGGCATAAGAATGAAGATACGCGTCTTATGGTAGAGGCATGGCATATCCATAATGGTGGAAGTGCGTGCGTGAGTCAGCCTTCGATTACTTTACATAAGGAAGAGATTAAGTGCCTTAACAGCTATCTCTCACGTAGACCGGCACGTGTACCCGACTGACACGTGGTGTTGCCATTCCTGAGCATGCGCAGGTGAGTTTTGTGTCTTCTCTCTTTTTTCGCCTCAGTGCTCCCTTCAGTTGATAGTCGGCGTTCGTGTTGTCCACTTCTCTACTCTTGTGTCCTGTCTGCACGCCTCACTTCTATTTTGCATAATGAATCCTTACCAACTAGCTCAGCTTTCTGTCGTTCTAAGCTTCTGGTCCTTGCTAGGTACTCTTAAGCCATGCTAAGTTTATTAAACCTTACTCCGTTTCTTGTGCCGGCTTTTTCTTCTCCTGGCGGGACCTATACTCGCCAATGCTTCCACGATTCACAGGACTTCAGCACGAAGCGGAGTCGCAGCGACCAAAACACTTTGCGTACACCGCTTGTGCTCTTCCGCAGAGAATGTTGGTGCGCATCGTCCTCACGGTGTTGCTGTACACCTACGAGGGCTACAGCAAGTACCTGTTCTGCCAGCCGCGCACGCTGACCGGCCTGTACGCGCCGGCGAAGTGCGTGCTGCCGTCGTGGTGCAAGCGGGCGCTGGCAGGGCGAGATCCGGAGGACACGTTCCGGAGGGCCTCCTGTCTCTACGAGAAGATCTCGATGTCTGACGAAGGCCCTATGCTACAGGTACGAGGAAGACCACCGTATTAAGCAGTTTCTTTTTTCTTTTTCGCTTATCCGCAAACTATCTACGTTCGGACGTCGCCGGCGCGCAAGGAGGAAGCGCGGAAACATGCACGCTTGCAGTCTCGGAGGGACGCGCATGCGCACAGGCGTCACTCTCGACACCAGGGGTCAACGCTAGAAGGGGAGGAGGGCTGTTTCACCAAGCGCTGGCGCGCCCCGCACTATTTTTTGGGCGAGTGTACATTCGGCATTTAGCCTTGACAAACGTCAATGCCACCTATTCAGATACATGTAATCGCAGAAATGCTTTCCTGAGATAGCCTCCTGGCTAACTTTGTGAAATGTTTAGTACTTGAGAGAAAGAGAGAGAGAAAGTAAAGCCCTAGGGACTGGCGGAAGCGGAATTTTGTTTTAGTTCCTGAATTTGTTTTACGAAAATTGCGGAAAATCGTTGTTCGAGAAAAAAAATACAGGCACGAAGTCTAGGAATCCGCAACTTTGTACCGAGAAAAGATATCGAATTTCTGTAAAATGCATTCATTAGAACATCCAAAGCGGACAAATTTGCTATATTCTTTATATATCAAGGGAATTTCTCACAATATTTGCAAGGGTTTTGTGAAAGTCCTACTCACTGATTAGTCGTGTACCTAAGAGCCATGTATAATACATAAATTTTGTCCGCTTTAGATGTTCTATTAGGTGCAATTTACAGGAGTGTGATATCTATATTTATTATCGAGATAGAGCTGAAAAACTTCATAGTTTCGTTTTGTGGAAATCACGAGTGGGATGTGTTCATGTTTGGCTGTTTGCGCGTGAAACCATGCTTGTTAATTTATTTAGTAAGCGAATATTCACAGCAGTTAATTTGCAACTCTGATAAAACTACTAACGCTATACGGCGTGTAGTGGTCTAATAATTTCTTATCGCAATCAATGCTTCGCCGCTCGGGCGAAACCGTCACTTTGTTTAGGGCACAAATCATTTTTTTTGTTCTCCGCCGATGGTGCATGATAGAGCGACGACAAGGTTTGTTGTTATACCCTGCCTAAAATATCGTGGATCTCACCCTACATACACCTCCATTGACGATGGACGTTTTTTTTTCTTTCTTTTTTTTTGGTTATCCGGCAGGCACAGAGCCTATGCAGGGTGTCCCAACTAATGTTATCCAAGCTGTTCAGCAACGAAAAAAAGTTTAAAGAAACACAGTGCAAGACATGGTTTAAGATATATGGTGTTCGGTCGTCAGGTGTCTGACGACCGAACACCATATGTCCTTAACCATGCCTTGCACCGTCTTTTATAAATCTCCTTTTTTTCTTGTTGTTGTTGAAGAGCTTGGATAAAAATGGCTGTGGCTTAGCTAAGGTTAAGCCCAGGATGCGAAGCATACTAGCCTTTATTTTAGTTGTTGAACCACTGTTTAGCCTGGTGAACTGCTGTTGCTTGGCTATATTTGGCTCGGCTAGACAGAAACAACTCATGCAGGCGAGCGCACGAGCTGAGACCCGGTTATGTAGCTACGCGGCCGCAAGCGAGCGCACGAGTTGAGCCTCCGCTTTTACAGCTGTTATGACGTCATATGGTAGCTACGCGGCCGCGCGCGGCGCAGCAAAGAAGAGCGTGGTTGTGCGGCTAGTATGCTTCGCATAAAAGTTAGTTGGGGTTATCCTACGTAGGGGCGTCGTGGCTCTATAGTTACGCAAAGCCCACACCGAGCGTTAGCTTCGGTTTCTGGGTCCGTTCCGAATCCCGCAGTCGCACCACCTGGAGTACGGCCACCGACTGAACCACTTCGCGCGCGACAACGCGATCGGCGCCTGCGTTTGGGTCTCCGCCATGGTCCTGTCGCTGTTGATGACCTGGGACATGGCCAAGACCTTGTGCGCCGACGTGGCAGCTACTTGGCGCTTCTGCGGTCGCTGCTGGGAGCAACGCCGCGCCGGATTGAACTGGAAAGACGCCTTCAGCATGGCTGCGCAGCGGACGCTCGGCGAAGCGCCCGAGCACGACGAGACGACACCTAGCGGTACGTACCAGAGTTCGCCGCTCAACAGATACTGCCTTAAGAGGAAGATTTAGCTCGGGTGCTCCTATCTAAACACATGCAAAAAGGAGAATTCGTTTTTCTCGGCAACCGCTGCACCGAACTTGACGGGGTTTGCTGCATTTAAAGGAAAACCTTAAGAATCAGTGACCTTTAGTTGCGAATGTTTTATTTAGGTTGTCGATGTTTTAATAAAAATTGGCAAAAATTGCGAATCTTTAGAAAACGAAACTTTGAAGTTTACATCCCCCTAACTCAGCAATGAAAAATGATATCACAGTTCTGTCAATTGCACATGATAGTACATCTAAAGCGGACAAAATCGATGTGTCACACATGAATCTCTAAATATTTAGTAATATTGAAATACAGCTTTTGCGGAATAGTTGTACACAACGTAACCAATTCACTTACGATATAGATTGACACCTCAAATTTGTCCGCTTTGAGTTATGTAATGGATGCCGTTTACAGAACCGCGATAACTGCTCTTGGTGGAGAAGTATTAATTTGGAAACTTCGTGCTATTCTTTTCTAACTCTCGAATTTTTGAACATTCTTTTAACAAAATTCAGGACCTCAATCAAAATTCCGCTTCCAATAGTCACTAGAATTTACCTTTCTCTTTGAAATGCGACAAATTTCATAAAAGTAGGTCCAGGGGTTATCGCAGAAAAGCGTTTTTGCGTTTTACATGTATTCGAATAGACTGTGGCGGAGTTGCGCCCTAGCTAAAGCTTCTTCGGAAGCTTTAGCTCGGGCCCGACTCTTATAAATAACGTATTTATTTATTCATTTGTCTAGTTATAATATAACGCCGACAATGCGCAGGGCCAAGCAGGATGGATGCAAACAATGTGGAGACAGGCATCAAGAATAAAGTAATCGATAACAATCTAGTGAAAGGGGATTTATTGCAGCTCGTACGAGGGATCGCAAGTAGCTCTCGATCACGAGTCCTAGCCCTTCGCATCAACAGCCCGACTTCGGGTCTCGCGCCGCAGCGGTGGCAGTCCGCACAGCGCCACATGCATGTTGCCCACTACAATTGCCCCCGCGGCGAAGAGGATCCATCCTGGCTACCTAAGGTGATGACACGATAAGGCGGTCGCGGCCATGGCGGCGTTTGTCCACAGATGGCGTCACCGGTTCGACCACATAATTCATAATTCGCAGATCTGTGGGTATTTAAGCAGGTGGTTCTTCGAAAATAAAACCAGTTGTTAGAAAGCGCTCGTCGTTGTCTTGCGCAAACTAGTTTGTTTAAAAATGAATATGATCCAACTAGGCCGACTCGCAGTTATATAACATCAATTGGGTACGGTAAAGAGTTCCAGTAATCAATAGTTATTGGAAATAATGAATATTTGAGCAGCTGTGTACGCGCGAAATATGGGGTCAAAGAGTGGAGTTGGCGGCGCCAGGTGTGTCTAGTTAAGGGTTTAATGTATACTAAAGGTCGAACAATTGATTTATTACCAATAAATTAAGAAACGAAAGTAAGCAGCAAATTCCTTTTTTTCCTTCGCAAAGCGAGCAACTGTGTACCCGTTTGTGATTTGACTTCATAAAAACGATTACGTTCTGGTGTTCCTGGATCAGGTTCCTCCGGCCAGACATCCTTCTGCAAGACGTCCTCCTGCCAGACGTCTTCGGGCCAGACGTCTTCGGGCCAGACGTCTTCCGGTCAGACGTCTTCCGGTCAGACGTTCTCCGGCCAGGCATACTCCCGCCAGATGTATTCCTGCGAAGCCGGAGTCTCGGGAGAACAGATGCCGCGGCCTTCGTTCAAAGTTCGGTGATGAGCGAGCACAAGACAGTGACTGTTGCACAGTTCCTGGAGGAAGAGCCCACAAGCATGTGCTGGACGCAATATTTACGGCGTAATGCGTAAAATTCATCGTATGTGGCAGGAACCCTCTGTGCCATTCTTGGTTCCACCTAGGCCACGGACAATTCCGCAGAAGCCTTACAGGCGGTCGTCCTGATTTATTCGGCATTTCTAGAAATGATTTCATCTGCTCATTTTTATCGTTATGTCTGCATAAATCCAAGCTAACCGCTTGAACATCAACCAAGATCTCAGCTGTTTGTACTCCTGACATTACTGTATTAGTTCTGTCCCGACTAGGTGCGGACCCATGGATGCTGTAGAGATGCCTTGGTCGCTTTGTGAAGTTGCTTTTGTCCACTCTCTCACCAAGGGAGATGCTTCTAACTTTGTTATTCCAGTTGGGTGTTTGCCTGGAAGGTAACTGCCACTATCGCGGATACGATGGGGGGGAGTGGACGTTGCAGGTGTCGCCCTAGGTACCGATAGATAATGTAGGTACTTATGTATATTAGGAGCCTTACGTCTCAGTTGTTTAACGCGCACTGCCTACTAAAAAAAAGCTGCATCCGTAATTACGCTACCGTGAACGAATTGTATTGGCGGATGCGGTGGACTTCGTAAAACTGTATACGACGCTACGCAACCATATTTGTTACAAAATATGCTTTGTTACTGGAACGTGTTCCATGTCACGTCATATTGTCACCCATTCATCATTCTTCAATGGATTGTCGCTTGGGAAGCTGGCGACACAGTAGTTGGTAGCACTTTCCAGTTCATCCGAAGAAATTACCCACGCTACAAAAGTATTTGCCAAGTTATACATTCAATGGCGTGCAATAGACGACACAGGTGTTAAAGTGGGGTAGCAGCATGGAGGAGAAAGGAAAGAATTAGGATGCAGCATTGTGCAAGACAATTTTAAAACGCACCACCTGTTTGTGACGTCAAAGCACACGGTAGGTTTTGGTGCTGCTGCTCTGGAGGCAGGGCTACGGCTCTGCCACCGAAACAAAGTGAGCATCGATTAAAAACGACCGGCAATTGAACGTTCGCGGATCAGTACGCCTAGTCTGAGAGGTTACGTGTTGGGCCGATACTGCGAAAAAAAAAAGCGAAGGGAATGTCTTCACGGACAGTTCGCTTGCTAGGAGATAGCTGCGTGACGTAATATATGCTCTCTCCTGTCTTTCTCACGCACTACAATCAAGGTGCGACGCAGACGTATGACGCCTCTTGGACACAATGATGCGAAACCACCACCCTATAAGCTGCTGGTAGCACCAGTCCAAAAAAGGTGCGTGAGCTAATCTCGGACTTAGTACAAACCAAGTCGACCTGCAGCGATTTTCATTGCTTTATTGCGATGTCCATGGATACTGTCTGGTGCTTTTGACGTGTCTACACGGTTTCCTGGTAAACTACAATGCGTTTTGCCTCTTCATAAAGTTTATTTACGAGTGCATTTGAGGATGAAACAGCCTCTACCTTGCACAGGGCTTTCTCGTGTTAAATACCGCAGGAAATAAAGCGCACAGCATGCCACTGAACCTGTTCAGATTTTATGAGTGCCTTAGCCTGACGTTCCCAAGCACCGCATGAGTGTTCAAGTATCGGTCTTATTCACATTTTAAAAGCAATTAGCATCGCACCTGGTGAAGAGTACCTAAGCGTTCGCTTGCTAATATACGCGCTGACGTCATATTACCTGATGAATAAACGCACATGCGCAGACTGGCTTTCGCGCAAAAACAATAAAGATAAGCCTATAACCCCCTACGATGCCGGCTAAGCTAGCTCGAATCACTCCTCTGGAAAAGTATGGTCGAGCGCATACACGTCACTCCGCATGCTAATACACGTGCCACGTCAAGTGATGAATAAACGTGCATGCGCATATTGGCTCTCGCAGAAAAAAGGTAAGTAAATAGCCCTTACAATGTCGGCTAAAAAGGTAGAATCAATCCTCTGGAAAGGGTGGCCGGGCACATACACGCTGCTCCGCATGCTGATACACGTGCCACGTCAAGTGATGAATAAACGCGCATGCGCACATTGGCTCTCGCAGAAAAAAGGCAATAGCCCTTACAATGTCGGCTAAAAAGGTCGAATCAATCCTCTGGAAAGGGTGGCCGGGCACATACACGCCGCTCCGCATGCTGATGCACGTGGCACGTCAATTTATTTGATGAATAAATGCACATGCGCAGATTGGCTCTCGCAGCAAAAAAAAGGTAAGTATATAGCCCGTTACAATGTCGGCTAAAAAGGCCGAATCAGTCCTCTGGAAAGGCTGGTTGGTTGCATACACGCTGCTCCGCATGCTGATACACGTGCCACGTCAACTTATTTGATGAATAAACGCGCATGCGCAGATTGGCTCTCGCAAAAGAAAGGTAAGTATATAGCCCGTTACAATGTCGGCCAAAAAGGCCGAATCAGTCCTCTGGAAACGCTGCTTGGGTGCATACACGCTGCTCCGCATGCTGATACACGTGCCACGTCAACTTATTTGATTTATAAACGCGCATGCGCAGATTGGCTCTCGCAGAAAAAAAAGGTAAGTATATAGCCCGTTACAATGTCGGCCAAAAAGGCCGAATCAGTCCTCTGGAAAGGGTTGTTGGGCGCATATACGCCGCTCCGCATGCTGATACACGTGCCACGTCAACTTATTTGATGAATAAACGCGCATGCGCAGATTGGCTCTCGCAGAAAAAAAGGTAAGTATATAGCCCGTTACAATGTCGGCTAAAAAGGCCGAATCAGTCCTCTGGAAACGCTGGTTGGGTGCATACACGCTGCTCCGCATGCTGATACACGTGCCACGTCAACTTATTTGATGAATAAACGCGCATGCGCAGATTGGCTCTCGCAGAAAAAAAGGTAAGTATATAGCCCGTTACAATGTCGGCCAAAAAGGCCGAATCAGTCCTCTGGAAAGGGTTGTTGGGCGCATATACGTCGCTCCGCATGCTGATACACGTGCCACGTCAACTTATTTGATGAATAAACGCGCATGCGCAGATTGGCTCTCGCAGAAAAAAAGGTAAGTATATAGCCCGTTACAATGTCGGCTAAAAAGGCCGAATCAGTCCTCTGGAAACGCTGGTTGGGTGCATACACGCTGCTCCGCATGCTGATACACGTGCCACGTCAACTTATTTGATGAATAAACACGCATGCGCAGATTGGCTCTCGCAGAAAAAAAAGGTAAGTATATAGCCCGTTACAATGTCGGCTAAAAAGGCCGAATCAGTCCTCTGGAAACACTGGTTGGGTGCATACACGCTGCTCCGCATGCTGATACACGTGCCACGTCAACTTATTTGATGAATAAACACGCATGCGCAGATTGCTCTCGCAAAAAAAGGTACGTATATAGCCCGTTACAATGTCGGCCAAAAAGGCCGAATCAGTCCTCTGGAAACGCTGGTTGGGTGCATACACGCTGCTCCGCATGCTGATACACGTGCCACGTCAACTTATTTGATTAATAAACGCGCATGCGCAGATTGGCTCTCGCAGGAAAAAAAGGTAAGTATATAGCCCGTTACAATGTCGGCCAAAAAGGCCGAATCAGTCCTCTGGAAAGGGTTGTTGGGCGCATATACGCCGCTCCGCATGCTGATACACGTGCCACGTCAACTTATTTGATGAATAAACGCGCATGCGCAGATTGGCTCCCGCAGAAAAAAAAGGTAAGTATATAGCCCGTTACAATGTCGGCTAAAAAGTCCGAATCAGTCCGCTGGAAACGCTGGTTGGGTGCATACACGCTGCTCCGCATGCTGATACACGTGCCACGTCAACTTACTTGATGAATAAACGCGCATGCGCAGATTGGCTCTCGCAGAAAAAAAAGTAAGTATATAGCCCGTTACAATGTCGGCCAAAAAGGCCGAATCAGTCCTCTGGAAACGCTGGTTGGGTGCATACACGCTGCTCCGCATGCCGATACACGTGCCACGTCAACTTATTTGATGAATAAACGCGCATCCGCATATTGGCTCTCGCAGAAAAAAAAGGTAAGTATATAGCCCGTTCCAATGTCGGCCAAAATGGCCGAATCAGTCCTCTGGAAAGGGTTGTTGGGCGCATATACGCCGCTCCGCATGCTGATACACGTGCCACGTCAACTTATTTGATGAATAAACGCGCATGCGCAGATTGGCTCTCGCAGAAAAAAAAGGTAAGTATATAGCCCGTTACAATGTCGGCTAAAAAGGTCGAATGAATCCTCTGGAAACGCTGGTTGGGCGCATACACGCCACTCCGCATGCTGATACACGTGCCACGTCAACTTATTTGATGAATAAACGCGCATGCGCAGATTGGCTCTCGCAGAAAAAAAAGGTAAGTATATAGCCCGTTACAATGTCGGCTAAAAAGTCCGAATCAGTCCGCTGGAAACGCTGGTTGGGTGCATACACGCTGCTCCGCATGCTGATACACGTGCCACGTCAACTTACTTGATGAATAAACGCGCATGCGCAGATTGGCTCTCGCAGAAAAAAAAGTAAGTATATAGCCCGTTACAATGTCGGCCAAAAAGGCCGAATCAGTCCTCTGGAAACGCTGGTTGGGTGCATACACGCTGCTCCGCATGCCGATACACGTGCCACGTCAACTTATTTGATGAATAAACGCGCATCCGCATATTGGCTCTCGCAGAAAAAAAAAGGTAAGTATATAGCCCGTTCCAATGTCGGCCAAAATGGCCGAATCAGTCCTCTGGAAAGGGTTGTTGGGCGCATATACGCCGCTCCGCATGCTGATACACGTGCCACGTCAACTTATTTGATGAATAAACGCGCATGCGCAGATTGGCTCTCGCAGAAAGAAAAGGTAAGTATATAGCCCGTTACAATGTCGGCTAAAAAGGTCGAATGAATCCTCTGGAAACGCTGGTTGGGCGCATACACGCCACTCCGCATGCTGATACACGTGCCACGTCAACTTATTTGATGAATAAACGCGCATGCGCAGATTGGCTCTCGCAGAAAAAAAAGGTAAGTATATAGCCCGTTACAATGTCGGCTAAAAAGTCCGAATCAGTCCGCTGGAAACGCTGGTTGGGTGCATACACGCTGCTCCGCATGCTGATACACGTGCCACGTCAACTTACTTGATGAATAAACGCGCATGCGCAGATTGGCTTTCGCAGAAAAAAAAGTAAGTATATAGCCCGTTACAATGTCGGCCAAAAAGGCCGAATCAGTCCTCTGGAAACGCTGGTTGGGTGCATACACGCTGCTCCGCATGCCGATACACGTGCCACGTCAACTTATTTGATGAATAAACGCGCATCCGCATATTGGCTCTCGCAGAAAAAAAAAGGTAAGTATATAGCCCGTTCCAATGTCGGCCAAAATGGCCGAATCAGTCCTCTGGAAAGGGTTGTTGGGCGCATATACGCCGCTCCGCATGCTGATACACGTGCCACGTCAACGTATTTGATGAATAAACGCGCATGCGCAGATTGGCTCTCGCAGAAAAAAAAGGTAAGTATATAGCCCGTTACAATGTCGGCTAAAAAGGTCGAATGAATCCTCTGGAAACGCTGGTTGGGCGCATACACGCCACTCCGCATGCTGATACACGTGCCACGTCAACTTATTTGATGAATAAACGCGCATGCGCAGATTGGCTCTCGCAGAAAAAAAAGGTAAGTATATAGCCCGTTACAATGTCGGCCAAAATGGCCGAATCAGTCCTCTGGAAAGGGTTGTTGGGCGCATATACGCCGCTCCGCATGGAGATACACGTGCCACGTCAACTTATTTGATGAATAAACGCGCATGCGCAGATTGGCTCTCGCAGAAAAAAAAAGGTAAGTGTATAGCCCGTTTCAATGTCGGCTAAAAAGGTCGAATCAATCCTCTCGAAAGGGTAGTTGGGCGCATACACGCCGCTCCGTATGCTGATACACGTACCACATCAATTTATCTGATGAAGAAACGCGCATGCGCAGATCGGCTCTCACCGAAAAAAAAGGTAAGTATGTAGACGGATGTCTAGATTAATGTAATTCAATCGTACATTACGATTCGGCGGTACTATAGAGAGAAGATGGGGCGCGATAACGTCTTATCTGGCCAAGCAGCTGGTCGACGAATACACAGCGACAGTTGTGCCGTTCCGGTAGCCGAATGGTTAAGGTGTTCAGCTCGTAACCGTAACGGCGGTGGTTTGAATCACGAACCAGCATAGGTGAAGAAAAAAAAATGGCAGTGGCTTAGCTCGGCTATGCCAGGATATACGTAGCGAAAGCTAAGGCATAGCATGGCTAGCCTGGGTTAATCTTGATTGCAAGTCTAGGTTAGTCCCGTTGTCTAGCTACTTTGCGGCGTTTAGCCAATCATTCGGCGCGCTGTTCGTCTGTTTCCTGGGCGATTCGTTTCCTCTTCATCTCGTTCTGACGTCAATTCCAGGCCTCCTCCTGCTTATCAGAATTGCCGCCGTCCATGCTGCCGCATCAACTGTGGTTGCGGAGCACGCGACCTCTCCCTTTCGATCCTCCGACATGTTATCAGGCATGCGACGCGGCTGGCGAAGCGAGCGGAGGCGAGCGCAACGACGAGGAATGCGGAGTGACGTCATACCAAACGGCAGAAGCGGAAAGGCGTGGCGCTGCGCAGCGGCGGAACACTTGTGGCTCAGGGCTACTAGTGGCGCATGCGCAGTAGTGACTAAGGAGCGAGAGAGAGAAATCTGTACCTATTTATTTATTGCGTGGGGAGTGATCTATGCGAATACATACCGTTTACCCGCCGTGGTTGCTCAGTGCCTATGGTGTTAGCCTACTGAGCACGAGGTCGCGGGATCGAATCCCGGCCACGGCGGCCGCATTTCGATGGGGGCGAAATGCGAAAACACCCGTGTACTTCGATTTAAGTGCACGTTAAAGAACCCCAGGTGGTCAAAATTTCCGGAGTCCTCCACTACGGCGTGCCTCATAATCAGAAAGTGGTTTTGGCACGTAAAACCCCAAATATTATTATTATACATACCGTTTCCGAGAGAATTTATTTCACATGGCCGAGACAATATTTTCATGGGCTATAGGCTTACCATTTTTCCATTTTTCGACAAAATTATTCTGTGCCTATTCGTTTATTTACTGCGTAAATCGGCATCGGGGCATGCGTGGGGAGTGATCTATGCGACGAAATAGCGCTTCCTAGAGAATTTATTTTACGTGGCCGAGGCAATATTTTCATGGGCTATAGGCTTACCGTTTTTCCATTTTTTAGACAAAATTATTCTATGCCTGTTCGCTTATTCACTGCGTAAATCGGCATCGGGGCATGCGTGGGGAGTGTTCTATGCAACGAAATAGCGTTTCCTAGAGAAATTATTTTACGTGGTCGAGACGATATTTTCACGGGCTATAGGCTTACCGCTTTTCCATTTTTTCGAGAAAATTAATCTGTGCCTATTCGTTTATTTACTGCGTAAATCGGCATCGGGGCATGCGTGGGGAGTGTTCTATGTGACGAAATAGCGTTTCCTAGAGAAATTATTTTACGTGGCTGAGACGATATTTTCATGGGCTATAGCCTTACCGTTTTTCCATTTTTTCGAGAAAATTAATCTGTGCCTATTCGTTTATTTACTGCGTAAATCGGCATCGGGGCATGCGTGGGGAGTGTTCCATGCGACGAAATAGCGTTTCCTAGAGAAATTATTTTACGTGGCCGAGACGATATTTTCGTGGGCTATAGGCTTACCGTTTTTCCATTTTTTCGAGAAAATTAATCTGTGCCTATTCGTTTATTTACTGCGTAAATCGGCATCGGGGCATGCGTGGGGAGTGTTCTATGCGACGAAATAGCGTTTCCTAGAGAAATTATTTTACGTGGCCGAGACGATATTTTCATGGGCAATAGGCTTACCGTTTTTCCATTTTTTCGAGAAAATTAATATGTGCCTATTCGTTTATTTACTGCGTAAATCGGCATCGGGGCATGCGTGGGGAGTGTTCTATGCGACGAAATAGCGTTTCCTAGAGAAATTATTTTGCGTGGCCGAGACGATATTTTCATGGGCTATAGCCTTACCGTTTTTCCATTTTTTCTAGAAAATTAATCTGTGCCTATTCGTTTATTTACTGCGTAAATCGGCATCGGGGCATGCGTGGGGAGTGTTCTATGCGACGAAATAGCGTTTCCTAGAGAAATTATTTTACGTGGCCGAGACGATATTTTCGTGGGCTATAGGCTTACCGTTTTTCCATTTTTTCGAGAAAATTAATCTGTGCCTATTCGTTTATTTACTGCGTAAATCGGCATCGGGGCATGCGTGGGGAGTGTTCTATGCGACGAAATAGCGTTTCCTAGAGAAAATATTTTACGTGGCCGAGACGATATTTTCATGGGCAATAGGCTTACCGTTTTTCCATTTTTGCGAGAAAATTAATATGTGCCTATTCGTTTATTTACCTCGTAAATTGGCATCGGGGCATGCGTGGGGAGTGTTCTATGCGACGAAATAGCGTTTCCTAGAGAAATTATTTTACGTGGCCGAGACGATATTTTCATGGGCTATAGCCTTACCGTTTTTCCATTTTTTCGAGAAAATAATCTGTGCCTATTCGTTTATTTACTGCGTAAATCGGCATCAAGGCATGCGTGGGGAGTGTTCTATGCGACGAAATAGCGTTTCCTAGAGAAATTATTTTACGTGGCCGAGACGATATTTTCATGGGCTATAGGCTTACCGTTTTTCCATTTTTTCGAGAAAATTAATCTGTGCCTATTCGTTTATTTACTGCGTAAATCGACATCGGGGCATGCGTGGGGAGTGTTCTATGGGACGAAATAGCGTTTCCTAGAGAAATTATTTTACGTGGCCGAGACGATATTTACATGGGCTATAGGCTTACCGTTTTTCCATTTTTTCGAGAAAATTAATCTGTGCCAATTCGTTTATTTACTGCGTAAATCGGCATCGGGGCATGCGTGGGGAGTGTTCTATGCGACGAAATAGCGTTTCCTAGAGAAATTATTTTACGTGGCCGAGACGATATTTTCATGGGCAATAGGCTTACCGTTTTTCCATTTTTTCGAGAAAATTAATCTGTGCCTATTCGTTTATTTACTGCGTAAATCGACATCGGGGCATGCGTGGGGAGTGTTCTATGGGACGAAATAGCGTTTCCGAGAAAAAATATTTTACGTGGCCGAGACGATATTTTCATGGGCTATAGGCTTACCGTTTTTCCATTTTTTCGAGAAAATTAATCTGTGCCTATTCCTTTATTTACTGCGTAAAGCGGCATCGGGGCATGCGTGGGGAGTGTTCTATGCGACGAAATAGCGTTTCCTAGAGAAATTATTTTACTTGGCCGAGACGATATTTTCGTGGGCTATAGGCTTACCGTTTTTCCATTTTTTCGAGAAAATTAATCTGTGCCTATTCGTTTATTTACTGCGTAAATCGACATCGGGGCATGCGTGGGGAGTGTTCTATGGGACGAAATAGCGTTTCCTAGAGAAATTATTTTACGTGGCCGAGACGATATTTTCACGGGCTATAGGCTTACCGTTTTTCCATTTTTTCGAGAAAATTAATCTGTGCCTATTCGTTTATTTACTGCGTAAATCGGCATCGGGGCATGCGTGGGGAGTGTTCCATGCGACGAAATAGCGTTTCCTAGAGAAATTATTTTACGTGGCCGAGACGATATTTTCGTGGGCTATAGGCTTACCGTTTTTCCATTTTTTCGAGAAAATTAATCTGTGCCTATTCGTTTATTTACTGCGTAAATCGACATCGGGGCATGCGTGGGGAGTGTTCTATGCGACGAAATAGCGTTTCCTAGAGAAATTATTTTACTTGGCCGAGACGATATTTTCATGGGCTATAGCCTTAGCGTTTTTCCATTTTTTCTAGAAAATTAATCTGTGCCTATTCGTTTATTTACTGCGTAAATCGGCATCGGGGCATGCGTGGGGAGTGTTCTATGCGACGAAATAGCGTTTCCTAGAGAAATTATTTTACGTGGCCGAGACGATATTTTCATGGGCTATAGGCTTACCGTTTTTCCATTTTTTCGAGAAAATTATACTGTGCCCATTCGTTTATTTACTGCGTAAATCGGCATCGAGGCATGCGTGGGGAGTGTTCTATGCGACGAAATAGCGTTTCCTAGAGAAATTATTTTACGTGGCTGAGACGATATTTTCATGGGCTATAGCCTTACCGTTTTTCCATTTTTTCGAGAAAATTAATCTGTGCCTATTCGTTTATTTACTGCGTAAATCGGCATCGGGGCATGCGTGGGGAGTGTTCTGTGCGACGAAATAGCATTTCCTAGAGAAATTATTTTACGTGGCTGAGACGATATTTTCATGGGCTATAGCCTTACCGTTTTTCCATTTTTTCGAGAAAATTAATCTGTGCCTATTCGTTTATTTACTGCGTAAATCGGCATCGGGGCATGCGTGGGGAGTGTTCTATGCGACGAAATAGCGTTTCCTAGAGAAATTATTTTACGTGGCTGAGACGATATTTTCATGGGCTATAGGCTTACCGTTTTTCCATTTTTTCGAGAAAATTAATCTGTGCCTATTCGTTTATTTACTGCGTAAATCGGCATCGGGGTATGCGTGGGGAGTGTTCTATGCGACGAAATAGCGTTTCCTAGAGAAATTATTTTACGTGGCTGAGGCGATATTTTCATGGGCTATAGGCTTACCGCTTTTCCATTCTTGCGAGAAAATTAATCTGTGCCTATTCGTTTATTTACTGCGTAAATCGGCATCGGGGCATGCGTGGGGAGTGATCTATGTGACGAAATAGCGTTTCCTAGAGAAATTATTTTACGTGGCTGAGACGATATTTTCATGGGCTATAGGCTTACCGTTTTTCCATTTTTTCGAGAAAATGTATCGTTGCCTATTCGTTTATTTACCTCGTAAATTGGCATCGGGGCATGCGTGGGGAGTGTTCTATGCGACGAAATAGCGTTTCCTAGAGAAATTATTTTACGTGGCCGAGACGATATTTTCATGGGCTATAGCCTTACCGTTTTTCCATTTTTTCGAGAAAATAATCTGTGCCTATTCGTTTATTTACTGCGTAAATCGGCATCGAGGCATGCGTGGGGAGTGTTCTATGCGACGAAATAGCGTTTCCTAGAGAAATTATTTTACGTGGCCGAGACGATATTTTCATGGGCTATAGGCTAACCGTTTTTCCATTTTTTCGAGAAAATTAATCTGTGCCTATTCGTTTATTTACTGCGTAAATTGGCATCGGGGCATGCGTGGGGAGTGTTCTATGCGACGAAATAGCGTTTCCCAGAGAAATTATTTTGCGTGGCCGAGACGATATTTTCATGGGCTATAGCCTTAGCGTTTTTCCATTTTTTCTAGAAAATTAATCTGTGCCTATTCGTTTATTTACTGCGTAAATCGGCATCGGGGCATGCGTGGGGAGTGTTCTATGCGACGAAATAGCGTTTCCTAGAGAAATTATTTTACGTGGCCGAGACGATATTTTCATGGGCTATAGGCTTACCGTTTTTCCATTTTTTCGAGAAAATTATACTGTGCCCATTCGTTTATTTACTGCGTAAATCGGCATCGAGGCATGCGTGGGGAGTGTTCTATGCGACGAAATAGCGTTTCCTAGAGAAATTATTTTACGTGGCTGAGACGATATTTTCATGGGCTATAGCCTTACCGTTTTTCCATTTTTTCGAGAAAATTAATCTGTGCCTATTCGTTTATTTACTGCGTAAATCGGCATCGGGGCATGCGTGGGGAGTGTTCTGTGCGACGAAATAGCATTTCCTAGAGAAATTATTTTACGTGGCTGAGACGATATTTTCATGGGCTATAGCCTTACCGTTTTTCCATTTTTTCGAGAAAATTAATCTGTGCCTATTCGTTTATTTACTGCGTAAATCGGCATCGGGGCATGCGTGGGGAGTGTTCTATGCGACGAAATAGCGTTTCCTAGAGAAATTATTTTACGTGGCTGAGACGATATTTTCATGGGCTATAGGCTTACCGTTTTTCCATTTTTTCGAGAAAATTAATCTGTGCCTATTCGTTTATTTACTGCGTAAATCGGCATCGGGGTATGCGTGGGGAGTGTTCTATGCGACGAAATAGCGTTTCCTAGAGAAATTATTTTACGTGGCTGAGGCGATATTTTCATGGGCTATAGGCTTACCGCTTTTCCATTCTTGCGAGAAAATTAATCTGTGCCTATTCGTTTATTTACTGCGTAAATCGGCATCGGGGCATGCGTGGGGAGTGATCTATGTGACGAAATAGCGTTTCCTAGAGAAATTATTTTACGTGGCTGAGACGATATTTTCATGGGCTATAGGCTTACCGTTTTTCCATTTTTTCGAGAAAATGTATCGTTGCCTATTCGTTTATTTACCTCGTAAATTGGCATCGGGGCATGCGTGGGGAGTGTTCTATGCGACGAAATAGCGTTTCCTAGAGAAATTATTTTACGTGGCCGAGACGATATTTTCATGGGCTATAGCCTTACCGTTTTTCCATTTTTTCGAGAAAATAATCTGTGCCTATTCGTTTATTTACTGCGTAAATCGGCATCGAGGCATGCGTGGGGAGTGTTCTATGCGACGAAATAGCGTTTCCTAGAGAAATTATTTTACGTGGCCGAGACGATATTTTCATGGGCTATAGGCTTACCGTTTTTCCATTTTTTCGAGAAAATTAATCTGTGCCTATTCGTTTATTTACTGCGTAAATTGGCATCGGGGCATGCGTGGGGAGTGTTCTATGCGACGAAATAGCGTTTCCTAGAGAAATTATTTTACGTGGCCGAGACGATATTTTCATGGGCAATAGGCTTACCGTTTTTCCATTTTTTCGAGAAAATTAATCTGTGCCTATTCGTTTATTTACTGCGTAAATCGACATCGGGGCATGCGTGGGGAGTGTTCTATGGGACGAAATAGCGTTTCCTAGAGAAATTATTTTACGTGGCCGAGACGATATTTACATGGGCTATAGGCTTACCGTTTTTCCATTTTTTCGAGAAAATTAATCTGTGCCAATTCGTTTATTTACTGCGTAAATCGGCATCGGGGCATGCGTGGGGAGTGTTCTATGCGACGAAATAGCGTTTCCTAGAGAAATTATTTTACGTGGCCGAGACGATATTTTCATGGGCTATACGCTTACCGTTTTTCCATTTTTTCGAGAAAGTTAATCTGTGCCTATTCGTTTATTTACTGCGTAAATCGGCATCGGGGCGTGCGTGGGGAGTGTTCTATGCGACGAAATAGCGTTTCCGAGAAAAAATATTTTACGTGGCCGAGACGATATTTTCATGGGCTATAGGCTTACCGTTTTTCCATTTTTTCGAGAAAATTAATCTGTGCCTATTCGTTTATTTACTGCGTAAAGCGGCATCGGGGCATGCGTGGGGAGTGTTCTTTGCGACGAAATAGCGTTTCCTAGAGAACTTATTTTACGTGGCCGAGACGATATTTTCATGGGCTATAGGCTTACCGTTTTTCCATTTTTTCGAGAAAATTAATATGTGCCTATTCGTTTATTTACTGCGTAAATCGGCATCGGGGCATGCGTGGGGAGTGTTCTATGCGACGAAATAGCGTTTCCCAGAGAAATTATTTTGCGTGGCCGAGACGATATTTTCATGGGCTATAGCCTTACCGTTTTTCCATTTTTCTAGAAAATTAATCTGTGCCTATTCGTTTATTTACTGCGTAAATCGGCATCGGGGCATGCGTGGGGAGTGTTCTATGCGACGAAATAGCGTTTCCTAGAGAAATTATTTTACTTGGCCGAGACGATATTTTCATGGGCTATAGCCTTAGCGTTTTTCCATTTTTTCTAGAAAATTAATCTGTGCCTATTCGTTTATTTACTGCGTAAATCGGCATCGGGGCATGCGTGGGGAGTGTTCTATGCGACGAAATAGCGTTTCCTAGAGAAATTATTTTACGTGGCCGAGACGATATTTTCATGGGCTATAGGCTTACCGTTTTTCCATTTTTTCGAGAAAATTAATCTGTGCCTATTCGTTTATTTACTGCGTAAAGCGGCATCGGGGCATGCGTGGGGAGTGTTCTTTGCGACGAAATAGCGTTTCCTAGAGAATTTATTTTACGTGGCCGAGACGATATTTTCATGGGCTATAGGCTTACCGTTTTTCCATTTTTTCGAGAAAATTAATATGTGCCTATTCGTTTATTTACTGCGTAAATCGGCATCGGGGCATGCGTGGGGAGTGTTCTATGCGACGAAATAGCGTTTCCCAGAGAAATTATTTTGCGTGGCCGAGACGATATTTTCATGGGCTATAGCCTTACCGTTTTTCCATTTTTCTAGAAAATTAATCTGTGCCTATTCGTTTATTTACTGCGTAAATCGGCATCGGGGCATGCGTGGGGAGTGTTCTATGCAACGAAATAGCGTTTCCTAGAGAAATTATTTTACTTGGCCGAGACGATATTTTCATGGGCTATAGCCTTAGCGTTTTTCCATTTTTTCTAGAAAATTAATCTGTGCCTATTCGTTTATTTACTGCGTAAATCGGCATCGGGGCATGCGTGGGGAGTGTTCTATGCGACGAAATAGCGTTTCCTAGAGAAATTATTTTACGTGGCCGAGACGATATTTTCATGGGCTATAGGCTTACCGTTTTTCCATTTTTTCGAGAAAATTATACTGTGCCCATTCGTTTATTTACTGCGTAAATCGGCATCGAGGCATGCGTGGGGAGTGTTCTATGCGACGAAATAGCGTTTCCTAGAGAAATTATTTTACGTGGCTGAGACGATATTTTCATGGGCTATAGCCTTACCGTTTTTCCACTTTTTCGAGAAAATTAATCTGTGCCTATTCGTTTATTTACTGCGTAAATCGGCATCGGGGTATGCGTGGGGTGTGTTCTATGCGACGAAATAGCGTTTCCTAGAGAAATTATTTTACGTGGCTGAGGCGATATTTTCATGGGCTATAGGCTTACCGTTTTTCCATTTTTTCGAGAAAATTAATCTGTGCCTATTCGTTTATTTACTGCGTAAATCGGCATCGGGGTATGCGTGGGGAGTGTTCTATGCGACGAAATAGCGTTTCCTAGAGAAATTATTTTACGTGGCTGAGACGATATTTTCATGGGCTATAGCCTTACCGTTTTTCCATTTTTTCGAGAAAATTAATCTGTGCCTATTCGTTTATTTACTGCGTAAATCGGCATCGGGGCATGCGTGGGGAGTGTTCTATGCGACGAAATAGCGTTTCCTAGAGAAATTATTTTACGTGGCTGAGACGATATTTTCATGGGCTATAGGCTTACCGTTTTTCCACTTTTTCGAGAAAATTAATCTGTGCCTATTCGTTTATTTACTGCGTAAATCGGCATCGGGGTATGCGTGGGGAGTGTTCTATGCGACGAAATAGCGTTTCCTAGAGAAATTATTTTACGTGGCTGAGACGATATTTTCATGGGCTATAGCCTTACCGTTTTTCCATTTTTTCGAGAAAATTATACTGTGCCCATTCGTTTATTTACTGCGTAAATCGGCATCGAGGCATGCGTGGGGAGTGTTCTATGCGACGAAATAGCGTTTCCTAGAGAAATTATTTTACGTGGCTGAGACGATATTTTCATGGGCTATAGGCTTACCGTTTTTCCACTTTTTCGAGAAAATTAATCTGTGCCTATTCGTTTATTTACTGCGTAAATCGGCATCGGGGTATGCGTGGGGAGTGTTCTATGCGACGAAATAGCGTTTCCTAGAGAAATTATTTTACGTGGCTGAGGCGATATTTTCATGGGCTATAGGCTTACCGTTTTTCCATTTTTTCGAGAAAATTATACTGTGCCCATTCGTTTATTTACTGCGTAAATCGGCATCGAGGCATGCGTGGGGAGTGTTCTATGCGACGAAATAGCGTTTCCTAGAGAAATTATTTTACGTGGCTGAGACGATATTTTCATGGGCTATAGCCTTACCGTTTTTCCATTTTTTCGAGAAAATTATACTGTGCCCATTCGTTTATTTACTGCGTAAATCGGCATCGAGGCATGCGTGGGGAGTGTTCTATGCGACGAAATAGCGTTTCCTAGAGAAATTATTTTACGTGGCTGAGACGATATTTTCATGGGCTATAGCCTTACCGTTTTTCCACTTTTTCGAGAAAATTAATCTGTGCCTATTCGTTTATTTACTGCGTAAATCGGCATCGGGGTATGCGTGGGGAGTGTTCTATGCGACGAAATAGCGTTTCCTAGAGAAATTATTTTACGTGGCTGAGACGATATTTTCATGGGCTATAGCCTTACCGTTTTTCCATTTTTTCGAGAAAATTAATCTGTGCCTATTCGTTTATTTACTGCGTAAATCGGCATCGGGGCATGCGTGGGGAGTGTTCTATGCGACGAAATAGCGTTTCCTAGAGAAATTATTTTACGTGGCTGAGACGATATTTTCATGGGCTATAGGCTTACCGTTTTTCCACTTTTTCGAGAAAATTAATCTGTGCCTATTCGTTTATTTACTGCGTAAATCGGCATCGGGGTATGCGTGGGGTGTGTTCTATGCGACGAAATAGCGTTTCCTAGAGAAATTATTTTACGTGGCTGAGGCGATATTTTCATGGGCTATAGGCTTACCGCTTTTCCATTCTTGCGAGAAAATTAATCTGTGCCTATTCGTTTATTTACTGCGTAAATCGGCATCGGGGCATGCGTGGGGAGTGATCTATGTGACGAAATAGCGTTTCCTAGAGAAATAATTTTACGTGGCTGAGACGATATTTTCATGGGCTATAGGCTTACCGTTTTTCCATTTTTTCGAGAAAATGTATCGTTGCCTATTCGTTTATTTACCTCGTAAATTGGCATCGGGGCATGCGTGGGGAGTGTTCTATGCGACGAAATAGCGTTTCCTAGAGAAATTATTTTACGGGGCTGAGACGATATTTTCATGGGCTATAGCCTTACCGTTTTTCCATTTTTTCGAGAAAATTAATCTGTGCCAATTCGTTTATTTACTGCGTAAATCGGCATCGGGGCATGCGTGGGGAGTGTTCTATGGGACGAAATAGCGTTTCCGAGAAAAAATATTTTACGTGGCCGAGACGATATTTTCATGGGCTATAGGCTTACCGTTTTTCCATTTTTTCGAGAAAATTAATCTGTGCCTATTCGTTTATTTACTGCGTAAATCGACATCGGGGCATGCGTGGGGAGTGTTCTATGGGACGAAATAGCGTTTCCGAGAAAAAATATTTTACGTGGCTGAGACGATATTTTCATGGGCTATAGCCTTACCGTTTTTCCATTTTTTCGAGAAAATTAATCTGTGCCTATTCGTTTATTTACTGCGTAAATTGGCATCGGGGCATGCGTGGGGAGTGTTCTATGCGACGAAATAGCGTTTCCTAGAGAAATTATTTTACGTGGCCGAGACGATATTTTCATGGGCAATAGGCTTACCGTTTTTCCATTTTTTCGAGAAAATTAATCTGTGCCTATTCGTTTATTTACTGCGTAAATCGACATCGGGGCATGCGTGGGGAGTGTTCTATGGGACGAAATAGCGTTTCCTAGAGAAATTATTTTACGTGGCCGAGACGATATTTACATGGGCTATAGGCTTACCGTTTTTCCATTTTTTCGAGAAAATTAATCTGTGCCAATTCGTTTATTTACTGCGTAAATCGGCATCGGGGCATGCGTGGGGAGTGTTCTATGGGACGAAATAGCGTTTCCGAGAAAAAATATTTTACGTGGCCGAGACGATATTTTCATGGGCTATAGGCTTACCGCTTTTCCATTCTTGCGAGAAAATTAATCTGTGCCTATTCGTTTATTTACTGCGTAAATCGGCATCGGGGCATGCGTGGGGAGTGATCTATGTGACGAAATAGCGTTTCCTAGAGAAATTATTTTACGTGGCTGAGACGATATTTTCATGGGCTATAGGCTTACCGTTTTTCCATTTTTTCGAGAAAATGTATCGTTGCCTATTCGTTTATTTACTGCGTAAATTGGCATCGGGGCATGCGTGGGGAGTGTTCTATGCGACGAAATAGCGTTTCCTAGAGAAATTATTTTACGTGGCCGAGACGATATTTTCATGGGCTATAGGCTTACCATTTTTCCATTTTTTCGAGAAAATTAATCTGTGCCTATTCGTTTATTTACTGCGTAAATCGACATCGGGGCATGCGTGGGGAGTGTTCTATGGGACGAAATAGCGTTTCCTAGAGAAATTATTTTACGTGGCCGAGACGATATTTACATGGGCTATAGGCTTACCGTTTTTCCATTTTTTCGAGAAAATTAATCTGTGCCAATTCGTTTATTTACTGCGTAAATCGGCATCGGGGCATGCGTGGGGAGTGTTCTATGCGACGAAATAGCGTTTCCTAGAGAAATTATTTTACGTGGCCGAGACGATATTTTCATGGGCAATAGGCTTACCGTTTTTCCATTTTTTCGAGAAAATTAATCTGTGCCTATTCGTTTATTTACTGCGTAAATCGACATCGGGGCATGCGTGGGGAGTGTTCTATGGGACGAAATAGCGTTTCCGAGAAAAAATATTTTACGTGGCCGAGACGATATTTTCATGGGCTATAGGCTTACCGTTTTTCCATTTTTTCGAGAAAATTAATCTGTGCCTATTCGTTTATTTACTGCGTAAAGCGGCATCGGGGCATGCGTGGGGAGTGTTCTATGCGACGAAATAGCGTTTCCCAGAGAAATTATTTTGCGTGGCCGAGACGATATTTTCATGGGCTATAGGCTTACCGTTTTTCCATTTTTTCGAGAAAATTAATCTGTGCCTATTCGTTTATTTACTGCGTAAATCGGCATCGGGGTATGCGTGGGGAGTGTTCTATGCGACGAAATAGCGTTTCCTAGAGAAATTATTTTACGTGGCTGAGGCGATATTTTCATGGGCTATAGGCTTACCGCTTTTCCATTCTTGCGAGAAAATTAATCTGTGCCTATTCGTTTATTTACTGCGTAAATCGGCATCGGGGCATGCGTGGGGAGTGATCTATGTGACGAAATAGCGTTTCCTAGAGAAATTATTTTACGTGGCTGAGACGATATTTTCATGGGCTATAGGCTTACCGTTTTTCCATTTTTTCGAGAAAATGTATCGTTGCCTATTCGTTTATTTACCTCGTAAATTGGCATCGGGGCATGCGTGGGGAGTGTTCTATGCGACGAAATAGCGTTTCCTAGAGAAATTATTTTACGTGGCCGAGACGATATTTTCATGGGCTATAGCCTTACCGTTTTTCCATTTTTTCGAGAAAATAATCTGTGCCTATTCGTTTATTTACTGCGTAAATCGGCATCGAGGCATGCGTGGGGAGTGTTCTATGCGACGAAATAGCGTTTCCTAGAGAAATTATTTTACGTGGCCGAGACGATATTTTCATGGGCTATAGGCTTACCGTTTTTCCATTTTTTCGAGAAAATTAATCTGTGCCAATTCGTTTATTTACTGCGTAAATCGGCATCGGGGCATGCGTGGGGAGTGTTCTATGGGACGAAATAGCGTTTCCGAGAAAAAATATTTTACGTGGCCGAGACGATATTTTCATGGGCTATAGGCTTACCGTTTTTCCATTTTTTCGAGAAAATTAATCTGTGCCTATTCGTTTATTTACTGCGTAAATCGACATCGGGGCATGCGTGGGGAGTGTTCTATGGGACGAAATAGCGTTTCCGAGAAAAAATATTTTACGTGGCTGAGACGATATTTTCATGGGCTATAGCCTTACCGTTTTTCCATTTTTTCGAGAAAATTAATCTGTGCCTATTCGTTTATTTACTGCGTAAATTGGCATCGGGGCATGCGTGGGGAGTGTTCTATGCGACGAAATAGCGTTTCCTAGAGAAATTATTTTACGTGGCCGAGACGATATTTTCATGGGCAATAGGCTTACCGTTTTTCCATTTTTTCGAGAAAATTAATCTGTGCCTATTCGTTTATTTACTGCGTAAATCGACATCGGGGCATGCGTGGGGAGTGTTCTGTGGGACGAAATAGCGTTTCCTAGAGAAATTATTTTACGTGGCCGAGACGATATTTACATGGGCTATAGGCTTACCGTTTTTCCATTTTTTCGAGAAAATTAATCTGTGCCAATTCGTTTATTTACTGCGTAAATCGGCATCGGGGCATGCGTGGGGAGTGTTCTATGGGACGAAATAGCGTTTCCGAGAAAAAATATTTTACGTGGCCGAGACGATATTTTCATGGGCTATAGGCTTACCGCTTTTCCATTCTTGCGAGAAAATTAATCTGTGCCTATTCGTTTATTTACTGCGTAAATCGGCATCGGGGCATGCGTGGGGAGTGATCTATGTGACGAAATAGCGTTTCCTAGAGAAATTATTTTACGTGGCTGAGACGATATTTTCATGGGCTATAGGCTTACCGTTTTTCCATTTTTTCGAGAAAATGTATCGTTGCCTATTCGTTTATTTACCTCGTAAATTGGCATCGGGGCATGCGTGGGGAGTGTTCTATGCGACGAAATAGCGTTTCCTAGAGAAATTATTTTACGTGGCCGAGACGATATTTTCATGGGCTATAGCCTTACCGTTTTTCCATTTTTTCGAGAAAATAATCTGTGCCTATTCGTTTATTTACTGCGTAAATCGGCATCGAGGCATGCGTGGGGAGTGTTCTATGCGACGAAATAGCGTTTCCTAGAGAAATTATTTTACGTGGCCGAGACGATATTTTCATGGGCTATAGGCTTACCATTTTTCCATTTTTTCGAGAAAATTAATCTGTGCCTATTCGTTTATTTACTGCGTAAATCGACATCGGGGCATGCGTGGGGAGTGTTCTATGGGACGAAATAGCGTTTCCTAGAGAAATTATTTTACGTGGCCGAGACGATATTTACATGGGCTATAGGCTTACCGTTTTTCCATTTTTTCGAGAAAATTAATCTGTGCCAATTCGTTTATTTACTGCGTAAATCGGCATCGGGGCATGCGTGGGGAGTGTTCTATGCGACGAAATAGCGTTTCCTAGAGAAATTATTTTACGTGGCCGAGACGATATTTTCATGGGCAATAGGCTTACCGTTTTTCCATTTTTTCGAGAAAATTAATCTGTGCCTATTCGTTTATTTACTGCGTAAATCGACATCGGGGCATGCGTGGGGAGTGTTCTATGGGACGAAATAGCGTTTCCGAGAAAAAATATTTTACGTGGCCGAGACGATATTTTCATGGGCTATAGGCTTACCGTTTTTCCATTTTTTCGAGAAAATTAATCTGTGCCTATTCGTTTATTTACTGCGTAAATCGGCATCGGGGTATGCGTGGGGAGTGTTCTATGCGACGAAATAGCGTTTCCTAGAGAAATTATTTTACGTGGCTGAGGCGATATTTTCATGGGCTATAGGCTTACCGCTTTTCCATTCTTGCGAGAAAATTAATCTGTGCCTATTCGTTTATTTACTGCGTAAATCGGCATCGGGGCATGCGTGGGGAGTGATCTATGTGACGAAATAGCGTTTCCTAGAGAAATTATTTTACGTGGCTGAGGCGATATTTTCATGGGCTATAGGCTTACCGCTTTTCCATTCTTGCGAGAAAATTAATCTGTGCCTATTCGTTTATTTACTGCGTAAATCGGCATCGGGGCATGCGTGGGGAGTGATCTATGTGACGAAATAGCGTTTCCTAGAGAAATTATTTTACGTGGCTGAGACGATATTTTCATGGGCTATAGGCTTACCGTTTTTCCATTCTTGCGAGAAAATTAATCTGTGCCTATTCGTTTATTTACTGCGTAAATCGGCATCGGGGCATGCGTGGGGAGTGATCTATGTGACGAAATAGCGTTTCCTAGAGAAATTATTTTACGTGGCTGAGGCGATATTTTCATGGGCTATAGGCTTACCGCTTTTCCATTCTTGCGAGAAAATTAATCTGTGCCTATTCGTTTATTTACTGCGTAAATCGGCATCGGGGCATGCGTGGGGAGTGATCTATGCGACGAAATAGCGTTTCCTAGAGAAATTATTTTACGTGGCTGAGGCGATATTTTCATGGGCTATAGGCTTACCGCTTTTCCATTCTTGCGAGAAAATTAATCTGTGCCTATTCGTTTATTTACTGCGTAAATCGGCATCGGGGCATGCGTGGGGAGTGATCTATGTGACGAAATAGCGTTTCCTAGAGAAATTATTTTACGTGGCTGAGACGATATTTTCATGGGCTATAGGCTTACCGTTTTTCCATTTTTTCGAGAAAATGTATCGTTGCCTATTCGTTTATTTACCTCGTAAATTGGCATCGGGGCATGCGTGGGGAGTGTTCTATGCGACGAAATAGCGTTTCCTAGAGAAATTATTTTACGTGGCCGAGACGATATTTTCATGGGCTATAGCCTTACCGTTTTTCCATTTTTTCGAGAAAATAATCTGTGCCTATTCGTTTATTTACTGCGTAAATCGGCATCGAGGCATGCGTGGGGAGTGTTCTATGCGACGAAATAGCGTTTCCTAGAGAAATTATTTTACGTGGCCGAGACGATATTTTCATGGGCTATAGGCTTACCGTTTTTCCATTTTTTCGAGAAAATTAATCTGTGCCTATTCGTTTATTTACTGCGTAAATTGGCATCGGGGCATGCGTGGGGAGTGTTCTATGCGACGAAATAGCGTTTCCCAGAGAAATTATTTTGCGTGGCCGAGACGATATTTTCATGGGCTATAGCCTTAGCGTTTTTCCATTTTTTCTAGAAAATTAATCTGTGCCTATTCGTTTATTTACTGCGTAAATCGGCATCGGGGCATGCGTGGGGAGTGTTCTATGCGACGAAATAGCGTTTCCTAGAGAAATTATTTTACGTGGCCGAGACGATATTTTCATGGGCTATAGGCTTACCGTTTTTCCATTTTTTCGAGAAAATTATACTGTGCCCATTCGTTTATTTACTGCGTAAATCGGCATCGAGGCATGCGTGGGGAGTGTTCTATGCGACGAAATAGCGTTTCCTAGAGAAATTATTTTACGTGGCTGAGACGATATTTTCATGGGCTATAGCCTTACCGTTTTTCCATTTTTTCGAGAAAATTAATCTGTGCCTATTCGTTTATTTACTGCGTAAATCGGCATCGGGGCATGCGTGGGGAGTGTTCTGTGCGACGAAATAGCATTTCCTAGAGAAATTATTTTACGTGGCTGAGACGATATTTTCATGGGCTATAGCCTTACCGTTTTTCCATTTTTTCGAGAAAATTAATCTGTGCCTATTCGTTTAGTTACTGCGTAAATCGGCATCGGGGCATGCGTGGGGAGTGTTCTATGCGACGAAATAGCGTTTCCTAGAGAAATTATTTTACGTGGCTGAGACGATATTTTCATGGGCTATAGGCTTACCGTTTTTCCATTTTTTCGAGAAAATTAATCTGTGCCTATTCGTTTATTTACTGCGTAAATCGGCATCGGGGTATGCGTGGGGAGTGTTCTATGCGACGAAATAGCGTTTCCTAGAGAAATTATTTTACGTGGCTGAGGCGATATTTTCATGGGCTATAGGCTTACCGCTTTTCCATTCTTGCGAGAAAATTAATCTGTGCCTATTCGTTTATTTACTGCGTAAATCGGCATCGGGGCATGCGTGGGGAGTGATCTATGTGACGAAATAGCGTTTCCTAGAGAAATTATTTTACGTGGCTGAGACGATATTTTCATGGGCTATAGGCTTACCGTTTTTCCATTTTTTCGAGAAAATGTATCGTTGCCTATTCGTTTATTTACCTCGTAAATTGGCATCGGGGCATGCGTGGGGAGTGTTCTATGCGACGAAATAGCGTTTCCTAGAGAAATTATTTTACGTGGCCGAGACGATATTTTCATGGGCTATAGCCTTACCGTTTTTCCATTTTTTCGAGAAAATAATCTGTGCCTATTCGTTTATTTACTGCGTAAATCGGCATCGAGGCATGCGTGGGGAGTGTTCTATGCGACGAAATAGCGTTTCCCAGAGAAATTATTTTGCGTGGCCGAGACGATATTTTCATGGGCTATAGCCTTACCGTTTTTCCATTTTTCTAGAAAATTAATCTGTGCCTATTCGTTTATTTACTGCGTAAATCGGCATCGGGGCATGCGTGGGGAGTGTTCTATGCGACGAAATAGCGTTTCCTAGAGAAATTATTTTACTTGGCCGAGACGATATTTTCATGGGCTATAGCCTTAGCGTTTTTCCATTTTTTCTAGAAAATTAATCTGTGCCTATTCGTTTATTTACTGCGTAAATCGGCATCGGGGCATGCGTGGGGAGTGTTCTATGCGACGAAATAGCGTTTCCTAGAGAAATTATTTTACGTGGCCGAGACGATATTTTCATGGGCTATAGGCTTACCGTTTTTCCATTTTTTCGAGAAAATTATACTGTGCCCATTCGTTTATTTACTGCGTAAATCGGCATCGAGGCATGCGTGGGGAGTGTTCTATGCGACGAAATAGCGTTTCCTAGAGAAATTATTTTACGTGGCTGAGACGATATTTTCATGGGCTATAGCCTTACCGTTTTTCCATTTTTTCGAGAAAATTAATCTGTGCCTATTCGTTTATTTACTGCGTAAATCGGCATCGGGGCATGCGTGGGGAGTGTTCTATGCGACGAAATAGCGTTTCCTAGAGAAATTATTTTACGTGGCTGAGGCGATATTTTCATGGGCTATAGGCTTACCGCTTTTCCATTCTTGCGAGAAAATTAATCTGTGCCTATTCGTTTATTTACTGCGTAAATCGGCATCGGGGCATGCGTGGGGAGTGATCTATGTGACGAAATAGCGTTTCCTAGAGAAATTATTTTACGTGGCTGAGACGATATTTTCATGGGCTTACCGTTTTTCCATTTTTCCGAGAAAATTAATATTTGCCTGTTCGTTTATTTACTGCGTAAACCAGCATCGGGGCATGCGTGGGGAGTGTTCTATGCGACGAAATAGCGTTTCCTAGAGAAATTATTTTACGTATCCGAGACGATATTTTCATGGGCTATAGCCTTACCGTTTTTCCATTTTTTCTAGAAAATTAATCTGTGCCTATTCGTTTATTTACTGCGTAAATCGGCATCGGGGCATGCGTGGGGAGTGTTCTATGTGACGAAATAGCGTTTCCTAGAGAAATTATTTTACGTGGCCGAGACGATATTTTCATGGGCTATAGCCTTACCGTTTTTCCATTTTTTCGAGAAAATTAATCTGTGCCTATTCGTTTATTTACTGCGTAAATCGGCATCGGGGCATGCGTGGGGAGTGTTCTATGCGACGAAATAGCGTTTCCTAGAGAAATTATTTTACGTGGCCGAGACGATATTTTCATGGGCTATAAGCTTACCGTTTTTCCATTTTTTCGAGAAAATTAATCTGTGCCTATTCGTTTATTTACTGCGTAAATCGGCACCGGGGCATGCGTGGGGAGCGTTCTATGCGACGAAATAGCGTTTCCTAGAGATATTATTTTACGTGGCTGAGACGATATTTTCATGGGCTATAGGCTTACCGTTTTTCCATTTTTTCGAGAAAATAATCTGTTCCTATTCGTTTATTTACTGCGTAAATCGGCACCGGGGCATGCGTGGGGAGCGTTCTATGCGACGAAATAGCGTTTCCTAGAGATATTATTTTACGTGGCTGAGACGATATTTTCATGGGCTATAGGCTTACCGTTTTTCCATTTTTTCGAGAAAATTAATCTGTTCCTATTCGTTTATTTACTGCGTAAATCGGCATCGGGGCATGCGTGGGGAGTGTTCTATGCGACGAAATAGCGTTTCCTAGAGAAATTATTTTACGTGGCTGAGACGATATTTTCATGGGCTATAGCCTTACCGTTTTTCCATTTTTTCGAGAAAATTAATCTGTGCCTATTCGTTTATTTACTGCGTAAATCGGCATCGGGGCATGCGTGGGGAGTGTTCTATGCGACGAAATAGCGTTTCCTAGAGAAATTATTTTACGTGGCCGAGACGATATTTTCATGGGCTATACCGTTTTTCCGTTTTTTCGAGAAAATTAATCTGTTCCTATTCGTTTATTTACAGCGTAAATCGGCATCGGGGCATGCGTGGGGAGTGTTCTATGCGACGAAATAGCGTTTCCTAGAGAAATTATTTTACGTGGCCGAGACGATATTTTCATGGGCTATAGGCTTACCGTTTTTCCATTTTTTCGAGAAAATTAATCTGTGCCTCTTCGTTTATTTACTGCGTAAATCGGCATCGGGGCATGCGTGGGGAGTGTTCTATGCGACGAAATAGCGTTTCCTAGAGAAATTATTTTGCGTGGCCGAGACGATATTTTCATGGGCTATAGCCTTACCGTTTTTCCATTTTTTCTAGAAAATTAATCTGTGCCTATTCGTTTATTTACTGCGTAAATCGGCATCGGGGCATGCGTGGGGAGTGTTCTATGCGACGAAATAGCGTTTCCTAGAGAAATTATTTTACGTGGCTGAGACGATATTTTCATGGGCTGTAGGCTTACCGTTTTTCCATTTTTTCGAGAAAATTAATCTGTGCCTATTCGTTTATTTACTGCGTAAATCGGCATCGGGGCATGCGTGGGGAGTGTTCTATGCGACGAAATAGCGTTTCCTAGAGAAATTATTTTACGTGGCCGAGACGATATTTTCATGGGCTATAGCCTTACCGTTTTTCCATTTTTTCGAGAAAATAATCTGTGCCTATTCGTTTATTTACTGCGTAAATCGGCATCGGGGCATGCGTGGGGAGTGTTCTATGCGACGAAATAACGTTTCCTAGAGAATTTATTTTACGTCGCCGAGACAATATTTTCATGGGCTATAAGCTTACCGTCTTTCCATTTTTTCGAGAAAATTAATCTGTGCCGATTCGTTAATTTATTGCGTAAATCGGCATCGGCGCGTGCGTGGGGAGTGATCTATGCGATGAAATAGCGTTTCCGAGATTGAATGACTGAGTAAGTGAGTGAAGTAACTTTATTTCGGTCCAGAGAAGACGCAGGGAAGACCCCGCGCGACCCGGCTTGTGCCACGTAGGGACCGGCAAGCCTAGCTTGACGGCCCAATTGCGGGCACTCTGGACGGCCACGGTTTGGTCGTTGAGTTCGGGGCTGCCCAAGAGCGCAGCCCACCTATCCTCGCTGAAGGAGGAGCTGATGGCTTCACACTCCCACAACACATGGTCCAATGTTGCCCTTTGTCCACAGGCTGGGCAGCCGCACTGGTATATCTTTCAGGGTATATGGCATGAAGAACCGCGAGGTTAGGGTACGCACGGGCTTGTAAATGTCGAGGGGTAACCGCCCGGGCCCTGCATGAAGGGAATTTATTTCACGTGGCCGAGACGATATTTTCATGGGCTATAGGCTTACCGCTTTTCCATTTTTTCGAGAAAATTATTCTGTGCCCATTCCCTTTTTGTGGGATAAATCAGCATTGGCGCATGCGTGGGGTGTGATCTATGCGACGAAATAGCGCCTTTGAGAGAATTTATATTAAGTGGTAGGGAAGTAATTGGACCTGCTTTGGCAGACAGTGTAATGGCTGGGCCATAGACTTACCTTCTTTCCGGAAAAGCCAATTTGCGTACATCCATTTATTTATCGCGTAAATTGGCATATGCCTGAGCATAATGCTCAGGCATAAGCCGACAGGCCGACAGTGTAATTACTATAGGCTTACCTTTCTTCCGGTGGTGGTGGTGGTGATAAACTTTATTGAAAGGGGGAAGGGTAAAGAGGGACGTGGCTGAGGGTTGGGGCTCATGTAAGGCCCTGGGCCTGCTTGGCCTTTTTCGCCCAGTCCACCAGTTCAGGAGAAGCCAATTTGCGCACTTCCATTTATTCTTCGCGTAAATTGGCATATGGTCGGGCATTAGGAGGGAAAGTGCTGCACACGCGGAACCAGCGCTTTTCCGCGAAGTAATTGGACCTGGTTGGGCCGACAGTGTAATGGCTATAGGCTTACCTTTTCTCCGGAAAAGCCAATTTGCGCACATCCATTTACGTATTGCGTAAATTGGCATATGCCTGAGCATAATGCTCAGGCATTAGCAGGGAAAGTGCTGTACACGTGGAACCAGCGCTTTCCAGGTTACCAATTAGACCTGGTTGGGCCGACAGTGTACTAAGCTATAAGCTTACCTTTTTTCCGGAAAAGGCAATTTGCGCACATACATTTATTCATCGCGTAAGTTGGCGTATGCTAAGGCATTAGCAGAGAAAGTGCTGTACACGCGGACTCAGCGCTTTTCCGGGAAATAATTATTTCTTTATTCAATACTGCAAACCTTGTACAGGTCCAAACAGGGTGGGTTAAATGGCAACAAAACAATGAACAATGATAACAAAGTTTAAAAACAACATCAAAGTGTGGCGAAAGGCAGTAAGAAATCATTCCAGTCGGTCACAGTGCGAGGAAAAAATGAAAACTTGAATAAATCTGTTAGCGCAAAATACGGCGTCAGGGAATTAGGATGATGGTGGCGTGTATGCCTTGACGTTGAAAGCGACAGATATGGAGAAGGGTTAATAGCTAGATCTTGGTTCCAAAGCAAGAAAAGAAACTGCAAACGTAATTTTTTTCTTCGTTCTTCAAGACATTGGATACCGTTAATCTGCATTAGTTCAGAGGGTGAGTCATACGGGGAACATTTAGAGTAAATAAACCTTACAGCTTTTCTCTGTGCCTTTTCTAGGCGGGTGATATTGTATTTATTAAATGGGTCCCAGACAACGCATGTATATTCAAGTTTAGGTCTAATTATAGTGAATTGTAAGCAAGTAATTTTACGCTAGGGGGAGAATTTCTAAGCTTATGTCTTAAAAAGTACAGTTTACCGAATGCAGAAGAACAGATGTTATATATATGTAAATTCCATGATAAAGTATTAGTAAGTGTGACACCCAAATACTCATATTTAGTCTCTTCCAGCAAAGGTGACGAACCTAGCCTGCAGTCAAACGAAAGCGGAGCTTTTTTGCGACAGAAGCGAAGAAAGACGGTCTTATCAGTGTTAAGTTTCATGTCCCACATTTTACACCATTCAAAAATCTTAGAAAGAGAGGAGTTAAGATGGATTTGGTTGCTAATTGAAGTTATTTCTTGAAAAAGCCCACAATCATCCGCAGACAACCTGATTTGGACATTCGGATCAAGTTCAGCAGTAATGTCATTAATATATAATAAAAGCAATAATGGCCCCAGCACACTTCCTTGGGGTACGCCAGAGCCGACCGGAAGGCAACCTGATCGCTGATCATTAACTGCTACAAATTGGTAGCGATTGGTTAAATAGTTTGATATACATATGATTAAAATTTCTGGGAGGCCAATGCGTCTGAGTTTTAAATTTAGTTTGTCATGGGGAACTCTATCGAAAGCTTTACTGAAGTCAAGAAATATTGTATCAATCTGCCCGTTCCTATCGAGACATGAAGCGAGTGAATGTATTACTGTCACTAATTGTGTAATTGTTGAGTATCCTTTTCTAAACCTGTGCTGGAAATTACAGAGGACTGCATGTGCATGTAAAAATTCATTAATCTGGTTGGCAATAATATATTCGATTAGTTTACAACATGATGATGTAAGTGATATAGGACGATAATTTTGTAATAATGTGCGGTCACCTTTCTTGTGTATTGGCACAACTCTGGCTATCTTCCAGTCGCTCGGTAATTCTCCATGAAGTAATGAAATACGAAATAAAATAACTGGAAACATTGCAACAGATTCCGCATATCTTCTTCAGAAACACGTTAGGAAGGTTGTCGGGGCCACATGATGATTTAGTTTTTAAATTTAGTAACGTAGAAACTACGCCAGGGTATGAAATCAAATTTACATCACAGGGGTGAAACACTGCGTCATTGGACGGACGAGCACCGGATTTAGAAAACAAACTGTGAAAGTAGTCATTGAGGTGGTGCGCAATATCCCCGTCATCGGTAACCATAGAATCATCAATCAAAATTTGCGACACCGGTTTCTTTTTTTCACTTATATAATTCCAAAACTTTTTTTGGATCCTCTGCAATGAAATTTGGCAGCACTGTATTAAAATAATGTTCTTTCGGAAGTGTACTGCACGTGCAAGACATTCTTTTAAATCCTTTAAATGACCTAAATGCAAGCGCTGTTTCTTTAACCTTTTTATCTTTCGCTTTAAGTGGATTATTTCACGCGTCCTCCACGGCGTTTTTCTACGAACAAATTTACGTTTGCTGGGCACAAACTTATCTTTATCTTTACGGTAGTGGCACATATCTTTAAAACGGCGCCAAAGTCTGCTCAAATCGGTATCATTAAAGTCGATAAGGCATGTTTCCAAATGTTCTATAGTGGATGCATCATCTACACGTGAGTAATCTTTGAAAGAACAATGTTTCACAGTGTTATTAGATAGAGTACAAGCGACAATGAGTAAGTGAACACTGATAAGCAGGTGGTCAGAGATGCATTCCACAACTTCAATAGTGTAATCAGGTAATCCTCTTGGCAAAAATACCAAATCCAGTACAGATTTGCTAGTTCCTTGTACACGTGTCGGTTCCTGAACTATTTGAATTATGTCATGTGTTAACATTATGTTAAGTACACTGTTTAAATTATTGCTGTTTTGAGGAAGGGATTCAAAACGCTTCAAATTAACGCCTGCCAGGTTTAGGTCACCAATAAGCAGCAATTTGTTTCTCTGGAACCGAGACATGTTCTCTTCCAGTTTTAACAGATAATCAGCTGATTCATCAAGAGGTCTGCAAATGGCAAACAGATTGAAGGTATTGCCCCAGCATGAGATCATTATGCAGGAACATTCAAGGCCGGGAATTTCTTCCAAGAGAACAGCCTGTATGTGGTCTTTAATCAGAACTGCAACATCGCCTCCCCTGAAAGGCCGATCCCTACGAAAAACTTGGTAACAATTAGGGAAGACATCCTCGTCGGCTATTTCAGTCCGCAGCCACGTTTCGGTTATGACGGCAATATGTGGGTCATATTCTAGTAAAGAAACCACAAGGGGTTCCGTTTTGTTTACTACACTACGAGCATTTATGGTGATTATGCGCAAGTGCTTGTCACATTCTTTGGAAAGGCGTCAAGGCTCGGGCTGCTGAGAGCGTTGATTCTTTATCTTGACGCGCATGTTTTTTGCCTCATCCCAAGATAACAAATCTTTATTGACCCTAAGTTTATCATGAAGTAGGCCTACTTTTTTACCCTGCAGTTTCTCATCTTTCGCGCTTTCCCACAGAAGCTTCCGTTTCTTTAGCGTTGCTTGCGAGTAATCACTTTGTACATGCATGCCTGAATTTAATTAAATTATGGGGTTTTACGTGCCAAAACCACTTTCTGATTATGAGGCACGCCGTAGTGGAGGACTTTGGAAATTTTGACCACCTGGGGTTCTTTAACGTGCACCTAAATCTAAGTACACGGGTGTTTTCGCATTTCGCCCCCATCGAAATGCGGCCGCCTTGGCCGGGATTCGATCCCGCGACCTCGTGCTCAGCAGCCCAACACCATAGCCACTGAGCAACCACGCCGGGTATGCCTGAATTTTTGAGCTTGCTGCAGTTTTCAAATATAGGTTTCTTTTCCTTATAATCTTGCAGATAGATGATGACCGGTCGTTTGCTGCCTTGTCGGCCGAGCCTGTGAATGCGGCTGATTGATTTGCACTGTACTTGCAATTTATCCCTCATTACCTCGGTGAGAACTTTTTCTTTGAGGGCTGCTTCTATTTCATCATCACAATGTGAAACGCCATGAATAATCACGTTTGACCGCCTATTCATGTCTCCGAGATCAGTTAGTTTCTTTGACTGGAAGCCAATAACATCTTCTATAGACTTTAGAGAAGTTTGAACCTGATCCCCTTCCGTCGGAGAAGATTCAGATAACCTTTTGTCAAGTTGAGTGTACGTCTGTTGAAGGTTATTGAAGACAGTTGGACTTTCATTTCTGAAATATCGTTACGGATAGCAGTTTGACCCTGAAGCAACTCTTCAAACAATTCCATCTGCGTGGGACCTGGGTTTGATGCAATGTCCCCACAGAGAAGCAACTTGCACACAAGAAGACATTCATAGGCAAGGTCTAAACACTTCTGTGGGCACGGCAGGACAAAAATGCCACCACAATCAGTCCGTAAAGAACTACTGTAAGGACTAACCTGTAGAACGAAGAACAGAGTCCTGGTTAGCGTCATTGCCAGTCCGCGTCCGCCGTGCCCACAGAAGATGGACCAGTTAGGTGCTTCTTTTATAGTGGTGTTCTCAGGTGACGTCACGCCGCGACTACCAGGTGGTGTCGCTAGTGGAGCCAGGTCTCCAGGAAATATAACCATGGTGTCATCTGGTCAACAGTGTTATGCGGACGAAGTTGATAGACGTCGACGATATCGCTTCCATCCCGGCACGTGTAGCGGCTCGTTGCCTTAGATGTGCCGATCTGGAAAATGCCCTACAGAACGCAGAACAGAGTACTGGATAGCGTCATTGCCAATCCGCGTCCGTCGTGCCCACCCTGGTTGGACATGGTTGGGCCGACAGTGTAATAATCTATAGGCTTACCTTTCTCCGCAGAAGCTAATTTGCGCATATCCATTTATTCATCGCGTAAATCGGCGTATGCTCGGGCATTAGCAGGGAAAGTGCTATACACGTGGCAACAGCGCTTTTCCGGGGAGTAATTGGACCTGGTTAGGCCGACAGTGTAATAAGCTACAGGCTTACCTTTCTTCCGGAAAAGCCAATTTGCGCATATAAATTTATTCATCGTTTAAATCTCTCTATTATGCCTAAGGGCATGCTTTTGAATGAAAAAAATCTATCTGCGCTCGGACGGAACTACAGTAAGGACTAACCTGCAGAACGCAGAACAGAGTCCTGGTTAGCGTCATTGCCAGTCCGCGTCCGACGGAACGTTGCCCCACAGGGCGACCAACCGCGGGAGTAACACGCGCTGGAGTTGAGTGGAGACCACCCGCTGAGAAGACGTCAGGGCCCGCGTCACGGCGCCATTTAGTCATGGTGTCGTTCTGCAGGCGACTACATGAAGTTGTCTCTCTCTCTCTCTGCGCTCGGGCAGTAACACGGAAAGTGCTGTACATGCGTACCAGCATTATTCAGGGAAATAATTAAACGTGTTTGGGCTGACAGTGTAATGGGCTACAGGCTTACCTTTTCCCGCAAAAGTGAAATTACGCATACCTATTCATACATCGCATAAATCGGTGTATGCTCGAGCATTATCACGGAAAGTGCTATAAACGCGGTACCAGTGCTTTTCAGGGAAATAATTGAACGTGGTTGGGCCGATAGTGTAATGGGCTACAGGCTTAGCTTTTTACCGCAAAAGCCAAACTAGGCATATTCATTTATTCATCGCATGAATCGGTGTGTGCTCGGGCACACCCCCGAGCGATGGGAGACCTTGTTGTCCAGCCCCGACCTACCGACCCAGCTCGTGCTGGCGGCTAGGGGCCCAGGAACTGCCGGACGCATATGGGACCTGAGAAGAAGGTTCCACCCCATCTGGTGCCAGCGCGCACCAACCGTCACTAAGGGCTCAGTACAAAAGTTGACTCTCTCTCTCTCTCTCTCGGGCATTAGCACGGAAAGCGCTGTGCACGCGGAACCAGCACTGTTCAGGGAAAAAAGCGTGGCAGTTTTGGCGAGTTGGTATGTCATGACTGTTTTAGGCTTGTAGCGCAGCTCGGAAGAGCAAAGAAGGAATGAGGTATAGGGGTAATCAAAGGGAACGGAAAACAGAGTGAGCGCTACAAGGTGCACAGACAGACTAGCGCTCACTCTGTTTTCCGTTCCCTTTGATTACCCCTACCTCATTCCTTCTTTGCTCTTCCGAGCTGCGCTAAAAGCCTAAAACAGTCTGTTCAGGGAAGTAACGGAGTAGAGCGCGTCCCCCTCCTCCGCACTCCCCCCCCCCCTCGCGGATTCTTGCGCGCGACGGAAGAGTGAGCGAGATTGAGCCGCAATCTCCGACTCCGCCTCGCACGCTTTCCGTCGCACATACAGCTTATGGCACGCGGCGACGGTTTTAAACTTAAAAATTAAATTATGGGGTTTTTACGTGCCAAAACCACTTTCTGATTATGAGACACGCCGTAGTGGAGGACTCCGGAAATTTCGACCGCCTGGGGTTCTTTTAACGTGCACCTAAATCTAAGTACACGGGTGTCTTCGCATTTCGCCCCCATCGAAATGCGGCCGCCGTGGCCGGGATTCGATTCCGCGACCTCGTGCTCAAGCAGCGCGGCGACGGCTTTATCGCCCATGGACTTTGTGCAGAACCTCACGTCGACGCCGACGCTGACGACAGAAATGCGCTTGGAGTGTCCATGTAGTTTCTATCAAAATAACAAACATTATTTAAATTGCCCGACGACCGGACTCGAGCACAAGACCTGTTGCGAGGAAGCCCTACCTATATTTATACCACCACGTCAGGGACACGTGGACAGGATGAACCACTGCAATCAGCAGCGATTATGCGGGTTCACAGTGTCGTAGTGCCTCCTAGATTTAAAAAAAAATCTGAGTGCCCTTCCACACTGCGAGGAAGGATGACCAGCGAAGCTGTGTATGTGGGGCCCCTAATTGGCGAATCGCATCTCCAACGCAGGTCGGCCCGGCATTGTACTTTATTCAGGATTGGCCCACGTATGGGGAGTGCCTAATGCCTGCTTCACCTCAGCCGCGGGTCGGGCCGTTATTGCACGATCTTCGGGATCGGCCCACGTATGGGGAGTGCTTAACGCCTGCTTCACCTCCGCCGCGAGTCGGCCTGGCATTGCACAATCCCAGGAATTGGCCCACGTATGGGGAGTTTTTATGCGAAGCATATTACGAGAGCTCAACCCAGCTCCTCAGGCGCGGCGGTGTCGCCTTCAATACCACGTGACACCGTGACGTCACAACAGAGAAGAACCGGGGCTCCAACTCGCGCCGTCGCTCGCGGCGTCGCGGCGGTATATAAGCAGCTGCGCTTGCCTCTGCTAGACACTCACGAGGTGAGATGCCTCCTGGAGACAGAGCTGCTCGTTGGAATGAGAAGCGAAGGTTGCGGTGTGCTACAGAGACTGATTTTCTAGGTGGCTTTGGCTCAACTCTTGCAAGATGGGCTGGGTGGGAATCGAACCAGGGTCTCCGGAGTGTGAGACGGAGACGCTACCACTGAGCCACGAGTACGATGCTTCAAAGCGGTACAAAAGCGCCTCTAGTGAATGCGGTGTTGCCTTAGAAACGAGCCGTTTCTAAGGCTCAGGCATGCGTCGCTTGCTCAGGCGCACATTTCGTTGCCGCGCCGAACGCTGCGTTGCTCGACGCTCACCGCGTCCAATGCGGGGCGCGTAGTCGCTGCGCCGTAGCCCATTGTCTTACACCCCTTGGCGGGTCGACGGGAACGCTGTCGCGTTCCACTCTTGAAGGCGAAGCAGAGTAACGCATGAGTTGTTTCTTCGTCTAGCCGAACCAAATATAGCAAAGCAACAGCAGTTCACCAGGCTAAACAGTGGTTCAACAACTAAAATAAAGGCTAGTATGCTTCGCATCCTGGGCTTAACCTTAGCTAAGCCACAGCCATTTTTTTGCTTACCACGCCAACGACACGAAAATTTGCTTGTACGGTAGCGGTATACAGCTTTGCTTTAAAACATCAGTGTATGTCATAGTGACCACAAAGCAGTTATAGCAGTCATTTCAAAGTAATAAATAAAATAAAGGTTCTGTAAGCTGCATTCGAACATGTGTTTTGAGTCATATATCCCTCTGAAGAGCAATTGTGCTTAATGGGCGCACATCATGGGATTGGTGTTTGACAAGTTGCCCTACTTTACTTGCCACATATCTGTAGCTTCGCTGACCAACCACCTTCACATGAGTGGATGGACGGATATGTATTTTTTATTTAGCTTACGTTTACTGTCACTACAATCATGCCACTCGAACAACTACAGCTGCCATACTGCCACCGCATCTGTACGACTCTTCCACTTCGCGTAATATTTGCAGTGACTGCTTTCGAACATGGATTTTGTTCGATGTTCTTTTTTTACCACACTTGTGCAAGAAACTGAATGAAACAAGTTTTAATCCTTAGGAAAAAAACACAATGTGGTTTACAGCTGATAATGCGTTGTTTCAGATCTTTTTTTATTGTCATTGTTGCTATTTCAAGGCTCTTTATTTGCAGCCAGCCGCGGGGAGCCTCACGGGCATGCTCGCGCGAGGGAACCCCTTTGGCGCCTAGCAAAGCACGGGCGGAAAGCGCGGAGCGATAATTTTTCGTGACCGAACTACTTTCGCGTATAGCTTCCGCCATAGAGTTCCCTACAAAAATTTTTGTAGGAAACTCTATGGCTTCGCAGCATTGCACCTGATGTCTGAGAGAATCGCGCACCAGTGAAGCATAGAGTTTCCTAAAAAATTACTAGAGGGAACTCTGGCGCTAGTGTCTACGTGAGCTACAATGGAAGCGGCTTTGTAAACCCGTCATTTTCAACAGTTTATTGCGTAATAAATAATTAAATAAACATCGTTAAATTTGCCCGACGGCAGGATTCGAACACAGGAACTCTAGTACAGAAGCCTGATATTGAAACCATTAAGCCACGGATGCATGTATCGACAAGCGAATGAAACGCACTTATGAATTTATCGCGGGCATGCCAGTGCTTTGAGACGCTTGGCGCGTTTCGATTTGGGCACATAGACAAGCTCAATCGTTGAAATTGTACGCGTTCCCGGCGTCTTCTGCACTTCGAAGAATATAGATTGCGCTGAAATATACGACAATAAGATTTATATAGCGTAATATACAAAGCCACAGGAACGTCTGAATCCATAAGCACGAAGATCAGACAAATCCATGTACTTCCCGTCACTCCCATGGTAGGACAACGACTGCAGCGCCAGAGTTCCCTCTAGTAATTTTGTAGGAAACTCTATGCAGTGAAGGTACAGAGACGCTGCGAACATACGCGGCACAACACCACGGCGTCGAAGCACAAACGGAAAGGGTGCGAACGTGGTCGCGGACGCCACTTGATCTCGACGGTGCGACGCCTGCTATGCCAAAGGGAAAGCAGCCGTGGTTGACATCCGCGGCTTCACCTCTCCCCGTTGCCACTGCAGGGCGTTCTGATGAAGGGTTGGCTAGGCTTGGCTAGGCTTGGCCAGGCATTTATGGCCTGGCTTGTCGGGAGTGTTCACGAATTTTAGAGCGCGCAGTTTGCGCGTATGCTCGTCTGCATACGGAAGACTACTCGAGTCCAAGTTGTTCCCCAGCTTGCACAAGTCACCACGAACGTTTTTTGTTAAAGGATCGATGTTCTTGATGGGTGGCTTTTAAAGGCTTTTTGCGTTCTGCGCTGCGCAGTAAGCTTAAGGTAGCCTTCTGATAAGAATCCTGCAGACAGCCAGAGTAGCTTAGCTGGCTCTGTAGTGAAGCCTTCACTCGATGCCCACGTTCTCAATGACTCAAAGGACGGTGCACGGGCTCAAGGCTCTTGTGGTGGTAGTGATATGAAACGTAAGCAACGGACGCAAAGCGCGCATGGATGAGGGCGTTTCCGAAGAAAGCGCGACATTTTTATGCGCATTAATTTTTAATCGCATTGTATGCAACACCTAAATAACGCGAGACGCACCACTGAATGTTGAAGTTTACTTACCTTGACGCCTTTCGCGAAGCCTTCGCACCTAGAAGTAACGCCGCTTCCCCCAGCGCCTCTTAGACAAACCGAAATACACGCTGCCAGACTACTAGGCGTAGTAACATGCCCACCTTGAAGCTCCGCCTCCGTAGCTTTCCTTTCACTCCCATAGAAATTTGTCCGCAAAGCGTAGTGACGATGACGATTCCTTTTACAAAGGCACAAAGCAGGCCACGAATCAGGTGGTAATACGATACGAACAAAGAAACATCTTGTCTAAGATGGGAAAGCAAATAATAATTGAAAAAATAGAATTGTATGTGGCGGTCTTTGCACAGAGAATCGTTAATTTGGTCTCTTCGTTGCTGTTGGCCAGCAGGCTTTGTGTTGATTACGAACAATCCTGTGTCGTTCCCCATGCTGGCATATTAGTGAGCTAGGCTTCCACATTGTATACCCCTTTTTTTGGTTCGGACTGTCATACATCTGACATATATATGTAACTATAAGGGGTGTCCCAACTATCATGCACCAAGGTTTCAAAATATACAAATACCACGTAGCTGGAATGAACCAAGGCTATACTGTGTGCCGTCGCTTGTAGATTATCAGATTATTCTTCTACGTTCCTCCTAATTACATGTTTAAGCAAGTAATTAATCAACTTTTCAAATATTATAATTAGATTAAGATGTCCATAAGAAAATTGTAGAGCAACATGAAAAACTCCCGATACAGCTTTCTGTTGCCCAATACGTGCTACATAAAAGTGTTTTTCCGAGCATGAAGGAAGCCCGCGAATACACGCAAAGTGCCTTGAGCGGCGAGTCGCACGGCAACTTTTTCATTTATGCCTTGTCTCCTAAATCATTTATTACCGTAAATTTTACATGTTGCCATTGTTGTTTGTGTTATTAATTCTGGCCATCATGCACAGGAGGTCCCATTTCAGTTTCTGATTACGGGACATCCTTCCGTATATACTTATAATGTAATTATCCCCATTATTGTCACGAATAAAACTGATTCTGATTCCAAGCTTTGCAAACGTTCCGCTTATGGAGTGAATCAGTATCAATGTGCCTAGCTCTTCGTTTTTTATTTAGCAAATACTTTTCAGCAGCGTCTTGTTTTTCATGATTCTGACTCAGTAAAGTTCCGCGGGCGGTCACTATTGGATTGTTTGTTTTCTCCTGTATCCAGTGGCATAGCAACAGGGGGGGGGGGGGGGGGGCGTGGGCCCCGGGTGCAAGGGGCCAGTAAGGGGGGGGGGGGGTGTCATATACGTCTGAAGACACCCCTCTTTCCGCCGGATACACCTGGGGGGGGGGGTGACCGAAGACCTATGGGCCCCGGGTGCAAGACGACCTAGCTACGCCACTGCCTGTATCGCTCGCGGGTTGCGAAAACTTTGTCGGAAGACTACTCGGGTCCAAGTTGTTCCCCAGCTTGCACAAGTCACCACGAAGGTTTTTTGTTAAAGGATCGATGTTGTTGATCTGGCAAGGATTATAACGTAGATGTTATGTACGTTGTACGTACATAACATAATGTACGTACATAATTACGTAATAGCTTGTATCAAATGCGTATTACTGATCATCACTGCGCTTACTGTGTGGCCCGTTACGAAGCGTTCAGCTTCAAACATTAGTGTGCGTCGGTGTAGTCGCCGTCACCCATGCTTTGGCGCATCGACTCATGTGCGCCAGCGGCCGCCTCTCTTGCGCTGTGAAGCAACTAATGGTATCTCAATCCAAATATCCTCATTGCAACAAATGCCGAGCGCACAATTGCCCTTTTAACGCGGAACTTGGCGTGCTTTCTTTCCCGAGGTTTGGCGCAAATGCACCTTCGGTTCCTCGCCGAGTGAAGTGGGCCGATCTCGGAGGCACTGTAACCCGCGAAAGCGTGGGTCGCGTCGCACCATCTCGATACGTCGGAACGTCATCCCTACGTTGCGCAGAAGTTGATCAGTTGTATTATATTTAGTTGCCCGCTTCAAGAAATCTTAGCACCCGATCGACTTTTTTTATTCATGCCTTTTCATCTCATTTCGTCTTCCCTGTCTCCTTCATCTTTTTTCTTCCCCTCTTCCCCAATGCTGATTAGCACACTATAGGACATAATAGTCCAGGGCGACATCTCAGTTTGTCTATCAAATAAGCCTTACTCTCTCTCTCTCTCTCTATCTGTATGAAACACATAGATTCTGACATGCCTGTTGGGTCAGTATTCTTCTTTTTACAACACTGCATCTACAGACTTTCGTAGATTTTAGTAATAAATTCCATTCCAAAAACGTATGTCGACTAGTTTTTATAATATAATATAATATTTGGGGTTTTACGTGCCAAAACCACTTTCTGATTATGAGGCACGCCGTAGTGGAGGACTCCGGAAATTTTGACCACCTGGGGTTCTTTAACGTGCACCTAAATCTAAGCACACGGGTGTTTTCGCATTTCGCCCCCATCGAAATGCGGCCGCCGTGGCCGGGATTCGATCCCGCGACCTCGTGCTCAGCAGCCCAACACCATAGCCACGACTAGTTTTTAAGTGACTCTATGTAACAGGTAATGTCCGTTGTTCCCCTGAAGGCACATGTGCGGATCTGTCCACCTAGTGGGCTGTCCACTTCGGCCGCCGCTGATTGGATGGAGCTGTACCACTTCGCACTGGAAAGCTACCCAGCCAAAAATATGTACTTCAGCACCAGCCGAAATGGACAGTCCACTGGGTGGACACTTAAAAAAATCCTTCCCATAGTGGCTACAGAACGGCGGTGTGTCACTTGCCGGTACCACGTCCACGTACTCGCATAAATTAAAGCTAAAACCGTTCACACGTTTTCATCCGGGTGAGCAAAAACCTCGTCGCTAGACTCTGGCGAGGGAGTACAAAGGCCCGCGGGGCAGATTCCGCAATGCTCGTTGTGCAGGGGCTCACGCACAGCCTAGAGGACATTATGCATGGCGATGCCCAGGGGCGTTTTTGAAAGAGGCCTGGCTTGCTGGGAGCGTCGACGAATTTCATAGCGCACAGGTTGCGGGTATGAACGTCTGGATGGAAGCTAAGCTGAGGTCAACTTCTTTTCCAGCTTCAAAAAGTAACAACGAAGGCTCCTTGTTAAAAGATCGATGCTGTTCATGTCCCTCTGATAAAGGCATCTTGTGTTCTGCGGAGCGCAGCAATGTTAAAGCAGCCTTACGATGAGAGTCCTAAATATAACCAGAGTGTCTTACGTGGCTGTGTAGTAAAGCCTTCGCTCGATGTCCTTAGTTCGTTGGCTCCAGTGAAAGCACGTATATTCCAAGAACTTGGCATTTAATGTATTGACCTCTTTCAGCTTGTCCTCAAATTTTGTCGAACTTATTAGGACTGCCTATTCAAATATCCGAAATACATTGTTACTTGAGGGTCGGGAAAGTGCACCGTTTCCCGTTACTCGTGGTGTTCGTCAAGGGCGCCCTCTATCCCTAGTGCTCTTTGTGCTCAGCCTTGAGCCATTTAGCGCTCAGTACTGAGAGACCCTTACGTGTGCGGTCTCCCACTGCCTGGTTGCGGTGTTGTGAAGGTGACAGCCTTCGCCGATGACCACACATTGTATCTTAGGAATGAAGATAGCTTATCCCGTTGCCTTCGAATTTTCACTGAGTACAAAAATATTTCAGCTGCAGCGCTAAATTCTAAAAATGTCGTTATTTGTTCATTTGTTAACCACAGACATGCCTAAGTCCTATTTTCCACCTTCACAAGAGTGACTCTATTTGTACTTTACGCATTGATTACACCTATGATGGCATATCAGACTCTGTGTGGCTCTCGATTCTTGACGACATAAGGCGAAATATTCAAGATGTTCAAGGGCATGATTTACCCCTATTAGAAAGAAGGTACTTAGCACAGTCTGTATTTTGCGACCGGGTGTGGTACGTTTGTCACGTTGTACTGCCACTATAACGAGTTACTAGGACATTGCAGTCCCTTCTTGGTTCCGTCTTCTGATCGGGGAGTACAGAACTGGTCTGTCGCGCGGCGTTTGGGCAAACACGCACTCACGGTGGGTTCGCGTTCCCATCCGTGTCTGTCCGCTGTCAGCTGCTAGCTCTTCGACTTCTGCTCCGTCTGTTACAGCGTGACCCGTCTCCTGCGCGTGAACTCGCCTGCTATTTCCTTATCACAAACATTCGTTACGTGTTACCGGGCGTGCACTTAAATCGCGGACCACAAGTGTTAAACGTACCTGCATTTTATTCAACGGCCGTGGCATTTTATCGCCACATACAACAGGTATGTCCTGATGTAGACGTTCTCGAAAACCGTGTTGTAGATACTATGTCAGCCTTACTGCTTCCTCTAGTTCCCCCAGCGCGCAGCACGCGTTCCGATAATGTGTCGTGGGATGCAATTACGGCATCATTTCTACCTGGCCACTTACGCCACTCGACGTGGCGTCTAGGATTCAATTCAATTCAATTCAGTTTATTTGGACATGCATAGGTGGTACAGGATGTCCACGAGGCGCGGCAAAAAGAGGCAACAATGCCTCCTGACAGGGCCTTCACCTCGGGATCACACATTATGACAGCAGGTCGGCACGATAAAATACTGCACTACTTTGTGAGATCAAAGAAATCAGTGGAAATTCAGCAATTGAACGCTGTGTCACATATGACAAATTATCCTATGACTTGATATTATACATTGATTACATCATTCTAATTCACGGAAACAATGATGCACATGATCATTCAAATTGCGCTTGCTCAAGATGAAAGAAAGGTGCAATTCTAAGCAAAAGAGGCAGGAGAAGAAAGCATCATTTTCATTTTGTTTCTTAAATTGACAAAGGGTTTTGCAATCATTTATGCAGTTGATCATTAAAGGATAAGTGTTACAGAGTGTAACTATTTGGTTGTCTATGATCTGAGTACCATAATTTGTGCGTGACTTCGACCAAACCATAGATACAGTGCAGCGAATGCTGCAAGTGCTTCCAACTCGTGACAGGTTAGAGCGGTAGGCCGTAGTCCCATCTTCGCTGTGTCCAAATTGCCCCCTTCAGGAATCCAATAAACTTGTGCTGCTGCAAATCGTCGTTGCCAGGATATTTTGGAGGGCCGTGCATACTCGTTTCTGTGGCCTTGGAGTTAACCTCTTTATTACATCAGGTCGCTGCCCACGTGGCCGCTTTGCGCGACTTTTGATTGCTGCAGGGGCCTTTTGTCTGTGGCGTAACCGGTGCGAGGCAGTTGCTGCAGGACATCGTCGCCGTACTCTGTTTCCCCTGTTTGACTGTTTCATTGAGATTCAGAGCAATTCGCACCACACAGGTTACAGTATGTTATAATTTTATCACAACGCATGCACAGTGCTTTATAATGATTTTTGAAGCAAATCTACTTCTTCAGGTCTTTCTATGCTTGTGATGCAATAGGGAACGCCGTTGTCACAGCCGTTGGGTCACCGTCGCATTCGGTCCCCTCATGTGCGCTGCCGCACAGGGAGGTCTGGGCGTGACAGGGACAACAACCGCTTGTGCTGTCCGTTTCTTCAAGTCTCGTGATTTCTTGCGGTAACTACCCAATATCGTGTATCCGTACCTGTATTTTGGATACATCAAGTCAAGTATCGTGTATCTTAGGACAGGGTATACACCTGATGCATAATCAATGAAGGCGCTCAGAGTTACTCAAGGCGAGCATTTTGTTTGAGCTTACTTGAGTTATTGTAAGGCCATACAGCTGATCTTGTTAAAATAGCCTGGCAATTAGCCATAGCGATTATACGGACGCTTAAGGGGCGAATGACGCCACAGCGCATGTGCGGACCCCTCCACCTGGTGGACTGTCCACTTCGGCCACCGCTGATTCGATGGAGCTGTATAATTAGGGAGGAGACTGGCTGGTTGCCTGTCTCCTTCGTACTGGAACCCCAGTGCAGCCACAATCAGCACTTTAGAACTAGCAGAAATGGGAGGCCGTATGAGTGGGCACTTCAATATAATACTTCCATTAGCGTCTACAGAACCGCACTGTCTCACTTCCCAGTGCTACGTCGACGTACTCGCAGGAATTGCAGCGGAAACGTTCGATACGTTTTCATCGAGGAGAGCCGGAACCTCCTTTCTGGACCCTGGAGCGGGAGTACAAAGACACGCGGGGCAGATTCTGCAATGCTCATTGCGCGGGGGCTCACGCGCAATTAGCACAGCGTCCGGCCGAAACGTCAGTGAAATCCTGTTATTTTTCCTACGTGCCTTTATTCTCTGAACTATACGCAGGGCATTCTGTTGACCGCCCAGGGCGTTCTGGAAAGGGCCTGGCTTGTTGGGAGCGTTAACGATTTTCAGAGCGCACGTATGCTCGTCTGTATATGGAAGGCAAGCGGAGGCCAGGTTGTTCCCCAGCTTGCAAAAGTTACAGTGAACATTCTCTGTTAAAGGACCGATGCTGCTCGTGTGTGCCTCATTAATGGCTGCTTGCGCTCCGTGCTGCGCAAAAGGGTTAGAGCCGCCTTGCCTTGAGAATCCTGCATACAGCCAGAGTAGCGTGGGCGGCTCTGTAGTGAAGCTTTCATTCGACGCCGTATGCTTGGTGGCTTCATTGACGTACAACCAGAGAACGTTGCTGTTGGTACTCGTGCGAAATTTTAAGTGCGAAGGCAAAGCGCACAATAGTGCTGGCGCTTCTGATGAAAATCGGGCGTTTTCACCCGCATTAGATTTTAAACCCTTTGTTCTACATCAGCTAAATAAGACCAGACGCACCACTGAATGTTGAAGCTGGCTTAGTTTACCGGGTTTGGGCATACGCGGACACCTCCGCACGTGGGAGAAGCGTCGACTGCCCCAGCTGTTCAGAGAAACGAAGATATACGTTGCCAGACTACTTGGCGCAGTAACACGCATTTGTTGAAGCACCGCCTGCGTAGCCTTGCTTTCACTGGATCATAAAGTTTCCCGCGAGTAACAATATAGGTGAGGATTCCTTTTACAACCGCAGAAACAAAGCCAAGAATGAGGTGGTATATAATATTATATACGAAGGAAAGAAAGCACGTTGTCGAAGATACGAAAGAAAGTAACAATAAATAAATAACGTGGTGTGTGACGGTCTCTGTATAGAGGACCGTTCACATGGCCTCTTTCATGTTTACCAACATGCTTTGTGATAATTACGAACGATCGTGCATCGTACCACATGCTACCATATTAGTCAGACTGCCGTATTGTATCGAGTTTTTTTGGTTTGTGACTTTCAGACACACGCACACATATCTAATAAGTAACTGTGGTGCATTACAATCTAAGCCATCAGGTTTTCAATGCTTTTCCTTTGCACAAAACGATAGTTTCACAAGTTAAGGTTACCGTAAGTGACACGGAAAATTTTGTGCTGTATTCGCGAGGTGCAAGGCGCATGTCTTTTATCTCAAAACTTACAAATAGACTTTCTACATAGTGGAAGAACTTTAGGGCATGCTATGTTTGCGCGCGAATAAAACCGTTGAGAGCGCATATTACGGGCCTGCTCGTTCGCATGGACCAGAAGTTAAAGCCAAGCTTTTCCACAGGCTACAATAATAGGAAAGAACGTTCTTAGTTAAAAGACCAATGCTATTTAAGCAGCGTGTCTCAACAATGCTGCTCGTGTTCTCCATGGAGAGGGAAAATTAAAAACGTCATCGGATTAAAACGAGCGGAGACCCAGACCAATTGAGGTGGCTGAATAGGATAGCCTTCACTTGGCACCAGTGTAATTGGGCAGCAGTTCACACCATCAGCTTAGCTTCCCTTTTAGGCCGACTACTGTGGAAAAAAACGCGTAGAGTTTCATTCCATGATCCAATTGCGGAGTGGGCTGCGATGGCTAATAATATCGATGCTAAGTAATTACTACTCATGTTCCTGCTTCAGACGTTCGTGTTGTTTTGATAATACTCTGCTAACGTGCATACACACTACTAATTAAAGCGGTTCCGCCTGTCGAGTTGGCCAAATCGAAACGCGCTAACCGTCTCAACAACCCGCTGGCTTACCCGCGGGAAATTCTTGACGGTCTTCTATGACGCTTGTCACTGCATACGTAGGGCATACTGGTTTCAATGTCAGTCTTCTGTGCATGAGGCGCTGTGTTCGAATGCTGCTATTGGAGGATTCTATTAAAGTTTATCACATTTTTGATAACGCAGTTATTTGTCGAAAATTTTAAGTTTGTAAAGTCATTTAAAGCCAAAAGAACCAAGTTTGCCGTGCTGGCTCAACCACCCAACTTCCAGCGCCCGTAGCCACTAGCGCCAGAAATCCCCCAAGTAATTATTGTATGAAACGGTACGGTATGTTTCTCTCCATTCGTAGCTTTTGAGGACTCTGTTTTCACCGTGATATCACATCAGTGTTGCAATAGAGGTCGACAGTGTTGACCCCTGTTATAGTTATGTGTTCTCTTCGCGCAAGTCGACAGTCACTTTAGCATATGCTTAAGAGGATCACTAAATTTCTTGACATTGTCATTCGAATGCAATCTGACTTTCTAATTGTTTTCTCTCACCGAAGGGCGTAGATTTCAGTGTCTAAATTAAGTCGACCTTAATTATCTTAGCCCTAATTAAAATAGAAAGTGGTGGATTCGACCCCCCCAAGATGTCGTGGATTGGAACGCCTTATGCAACTTTATCTCAATAATTCATGCCTTAATTAACATTGTCGTATTCAATACCAATGGTTGTGGCTTCGACTGCCCTAATTAAATCTAGCGTAATTAAGTCTGTCTTAATTAACTGTTCAGTAGTTAACCAAAGGTCCGCAATCTGACACCCTATTTTCTGCCAATGCATTTTGGTGCCATTGAATTTTCTGGAGAGTCAAATTTTCGACTCGTCCGGTCCGGTATGGGAGAAAGCAAGGAAGGAATTTCGCTTGCCAAGGCTAGGCGGGGCGAGTGGAGAGAGCGTCTTGCTTGGCAGTGGATCCCTCCCGCTGAAATCATGGGTTCGCGGCATTGAAGTATTTCTATCTCGGCTAATAGTGAGCCGACTCGAAAAAAAGATTGCGGCAGAACGCACCCTAGAGGACACGTAACAACTTCCAGCGTATAACTAAAATTTGCTATGGGGCCTGGTGAGGGGCCCTTTAATAGTAATCAAATTTATTTCGTAATGTCCAGCACCACCGTGTCACGAGGCAAGCTTTAGCTCGTATGCGTGGGGCTGGCTGCTGCTTCTGCTTTATACATTTCTCCCGTTGTGAACACAGTAAAAACCGAGGAGGAAGGTGATGTAAAGGGTCGTCCACTCTCAGGGGAAACAATTGAGCGGCCGGCTGCGTTAGCTCCCTAGTTTACGTTATAGCGCTCCTCCTCTCCACCGGCAGTAGCCCTCCTCCTCCGGGGAAGGCTTCCCTCTCGCTGCTCGGCATCCTCCGACTTAATCCCATTTCACAGACGCAACATGTACGGTTGCGCGTAAAAGACTTTATTTAGGGGCCTCACGGCACGTAAAACGACACGCCTCGCAGTGCGCCACAAGCGGCCGCCAGGACTACTTGCGCAGGTGCGTTAATATAGCACAGACGGCGCCTACCGCGTGTCGTCTGCTACTTTGCGCGCGTGCGCAAAGCCTCCCTTCATACTTGCACCGTAGCTTTGCATGCATCGCGGTGCAGGAACGCCCGTCTTCTGTTTCAACTTTCGTAAGCGCTGAGTGTTTTATGCCACGTAGCACATTTAGGGACCTTACGACACGTAAACTGACACGCTTCGCGGTGCTCCACAAGCGGCCGCCAGGACTACTTGCGCAGGCGCGTTAATATAGCACAGACGGCGCCTACCGCGTGTCGTCTGCTACTTTGCGCGCGTGCGCAAAGCCTCCCTTCATACTGGCACCGTAGCTTTGCATGCATCGCGGTGCAGGAACTGTAGAGTTGGCCAAATCGAAACGGGCCAACCGGCTCAACATCCTACCCTGTTTTACCCGCGAGAAATTCTTAAGAGCGTTCTATGACGCCAGCCGCTGCATACGTCTGTGGCATAGAGGTTTGAATGTCAGCCACGTAGCCCGCCACGTAGCACAACGAACTGCATGAAGCGGCAAACGAGTAGTGCGAGAATAACAATTTTCCATAGAGGTGTTTCATATTTGACAGCTCGCCGTACGCATCACTAACAGGTGTGCCTGAACGTTACTCATCTCAATTTATCTGATGAAGCCGTAAAAAACTATGAGCACTGCACAGTCCAACTTTTCTATCAGTAGGGTCGTGCGTTGAATAAGAAAAAGCGATGCAGTCGACGAATATTTTTCCGAAGTGACAAATGTAGTGCGTGATAACATCAACTTGTATTTTCACCTCAGATTGTTTTGCCACTAAACACGACTTAACCATCCGTCCTAAGGACGGCGCGGTTCAATTGCTATGGCAGCGAAGTAATGCGCGCCATAGCGCGCATTAGCGAACATGACCGCCATAATGCGGTCATGTTCAGAACGAGCTCGAGCCTCCATACTCTGGCGGGAGTGGCTCTCGGCGCCATGACACCGCATTTGAGTTCTTCTGAACTCCACAGTTATATTTCCTTGTCGCTGGGACAAAATTATGATCGGTCGGCAACATGTTTTAGAGAATTGGAGTGCACCCAAATAAACGTCTCTCCCTTTCCAGGTGGAATCACAGTTCCTTTCTTGTTTTTGCCAATACTTCGGTCCCGACTGCGGTCCCGGCTGTTTGTCCGTGAACATCGATTTGCATCTCGCCAGCCATACGTGATAGCTACACTCAGTCATCAGTAGAGCAAACTGGTTTATCCCTTCTTTAGGGTGTGGGTTTAAGTACCGGACAGTCAGGTATGGCACTCCCAGCACCTTGAAAATATTTTTCATTCTCTGAATCAATGCTGCCGGGATCAAGCACTCGTAGAAAACGTTCTCAGGCGTTTATTTCGCGTTGCAAAATGGGCCGTTTTTGTTAAGACCGCCCATAGCAGATACAAAGGCTCTTTTTCTTATAGACAGACACCCGCGTGCGAAACGCCACATGAGTGATGCCCTTCTAGCATCAAGGAAGTCTGCTAAGATCAATTGCCAGTTCGGATTTTCAGTCGGTTTGTTGGAGAATACCATTTGTTTCGGTAGCCTCGGCGACAAGTTCACTATACGCACTTTTAGAGGCGTGCTTGTCAGATCAAAGTTTGGGATGCTCTTCTTCAATGTACAATGCGCGTTCGCAGCTTCCTTATAAAAGGGTATAGGAGGAATTCCGAACGGGGGGGGGGGCGGAATGCGGGAGTGGGGGACCAGTTAACGAAACACTTCTTGTGCTGAGAAAAAAACGAAGATAGAGTCTTCGTTATGTGAATATCGGAGTCTAGGGCAATTTGTTTCCACTTTATGTGTAAAGCTAGCGTCATCACGTGAAGTCTGGAACGCCTAGGTCACCTTAGAATTGTGGCAGTTTTACTATTATGCGAGTTACTTCATCACTCTCTCCTTGCCAGAGGAACCGGAAAATTACCTTTTCTAGCTTCCTTTTTACTTGTATAGGCCCTGGACGGCTTCCGTTCTCGCTCATTGACGTAGCCCGCTAAATCTAGCGATCAAGAAAGGCATTGGCGGCGATATTTAGTAGCAGTGGTGCGTTAAAATCTAAGCCATCCGGTTTCCTCTGCACCTAACGATAGTTTTACAAATCAAGGTTGCCGTAAGTTATACGAAAATTTTTATGCGTTAATCTTGAGGCGTACGGCGCATGTCTATTATCTCAAAACTTAAAGAATGTTTGGGGGGCGAGCTCCACCACTGGAAGAGCTGGCGCCGCCGTCGGCGTGACGTGGTATGAAGGATCACGTGGACACAGCGGACGCGTCGACTGCTTCGGAAGCGCCGAAGCGAGCTGAAAACGAAAGTTTAAAGTCCCCACTTGCGCTGTGGTTCTGATGAAGTGGAGAGGTTTTCCCGCTTCGGTTGTGCTTGACAACACTTGAAAGTGCTATAATAGGTAGTGGCTGGCTTTGAAGGCTCCCAGTATGGTAGGCTACTGCTCGGTGCTGCAGTGCCGGACGTAGACGACGGAGCCCGGTGTCAGCCTTCAGACGTACCCGCAGGACAAGAAGCTACGTGAATCTTGGATCGCAAAACTTAGAACCGGCAAGCAGCCATCGGCTACAACACGGTTGTGTAGCAAGCACGTCCCCGAAGAAGATTTCTGATACGGCGTCGGGCTGCGATGTTCGGTGAGTATAGCAGAAAGCGCGCACTAAGACGCTCGCCCGCGCGCGCTACCCGGCTGATGTCATGCAGCTTTGTTCTAGGAACACGTTGATGCTAGATACTATATGATAGCGCCCACGCAACAGTAGTTTCTTGCGTACTGTCAAATGCTCATATGCTGCGGCATTAGGCTAACGGCACGGTGCGAAAGCGCGCTCGCAGTGAAAGCGAAACATTGCGCGCGGACATGCATGCAGACGCGCATTCGGTCACGGCGAACCCGTGCGAATGCTGCTTTGAAGCTTCATCAAGTTATGCTCCATTTGGTTACACAGACAGCCCACTATAAGAACGTATTTCACATATATTTCTCTCCGATTTCCTACGTTTCACGCAAACTGGTTCGGGGGAATCAATCGAGGCGACCGCGATTTAGCGCCGATAGCCAAACCTATGCCGAGCGCGCCGCGTTATCCCTCAGACTACGCAAGTGAGGCGTTTCCGACAGATGGCGACTCCGTAAGTCCTCGCGTCCAATACTTTCCGCACAGAGGAGGAACGTGAAAGCATGCTTTGTGTTCCGGCGCAGTAGACTGTTAGTGCCCGTGACCGGAAGTATCATGGGCCGCGCTCATAGGACGTGGACGACTTCCGGTTTCGCTCGCTGACATGGTCCAGTAAATATAGCGAAGAAAGGCAATGCAAGGTGGCGACGTCGAGTAGCAGTGGTGCGTTAAAATCTGAGCCATCAGGTTTTGAAGACTTTTCCTCTGCACAAAACGACAGTTTTACACGTCAAGGTTTGCAAAAAGTTATATAAAAAATGTGACGCGTAAATCTTGAGGCGCGAGGCGCATGTCTTTTATCTCAAACTTTAAAGAATATACTTTCCGCATAGTGCAAGAACTTAAAAAGATGCATTGTGTTCCGGCGCAGTAGACTGATAATGCCCGTGACCGAGCCTAGTGGAGCGCGCTCTCACCGTGCTGTTCTCGCGCGAATGAAACGTTGAGAGCGCAGAATTACGGGCATGCTCGTTAGCGTGGAAGAAAGGCTAAGACCAAGCTCTTCCAGAGGCTACAAAAGTTGCAAAGAATGTTCTTAGTTAAAAGACAGGTGCTATTTGTGTTTTCCTCAGCAATGCTGCTTGCGTTCTCTATTGAGCGCTAAGGTTAAAGGAGCCTTCGGATTAAAAGCTTCAAAGAGCCAGACCATTTGAGGCGGCTGAGTAGGATAGCCTTCACTTGGCACCACCGAGTTGCTTCAACGCTTGCACGCATTACCTTCGTTGTATTGGCGAACACTTTGTGGTACTTCCTTAACGTAGCAGAACGATCTCGGCAGTCAAATAGAGCAATGTACCCCAGAATGCGGAAACTACGGGTGATAATATGGGGTCATCTTGAAGAACAGTTGTTCAAACTCGGTGAAGCTGAGTTTCTTCGCCGCTGGTTTACGCGGTACATAACCGTCTTCCGAGGCAAAGTCTTTCTACAGCCAGAGTAATGCTCGATTCTGTTGCCTGAGTTCAGACTATCTGCATGACCCGGGTACCTTTCATAAATTCGAGACTGACAATAATATGCTTTCGCGTGGATGCGGTAATGAGTTTTGTTGGTGTTGTTGCTGTTGTTGTGTGTGGCAAAGCCAGTGTCAAGTAGACACCATTTATGATTTCATTTGTTAATCTGTTTTGTTTACATCAAGTATGATGTATTACATGTGATATACTTTATATTGTACTTTTCGTTCATACTACAGTTGTAAGCGTGCCTACGGGTCAATAAATTTCCTTGTCGGCGCTGAGTTTGCCGAGATTGATACGCTGTGCTCGTGCAGTCTCTTGGAGAATGAAAGCTTTCCCAACACGTCGTACCTTCCATGCAATTTCCTACCTTCATACAGGGCGTAATGCTGGCAGTACGATTGCTGAGCCAGTGGCTCGTAAAAATGATGTTTAAATAATTCATCTCGCTTCAGACGTTCGATAATACTTTCCTAACGTGCACAATCGCTACTAATTGAAGCGGTTCGGCCTGTCGAGTTGGCCAAATCGAAACGGGCCAACAGGCTCAACATCCTACCCTGTTTTACCCGCGAGAAATTCTTAAGAGCGTTCTATGATGCCAGCCGCTGCACACGTCTGTGGCATAGAGGTTTGAATGTCAGTCTTCTGTTCGAATGCTGCATGCTGTTGGATAATTCTATGAAAGATTATTACAATATTTATGATGCAGAACTTTGTCGAAAATTATAAGTTTATAAATTCATTTAAAGCCAAGAGAACGAAGTTTCGGCAAGTTTATGTACGAACCAAAATTGCCATGCTGGCTGAACCGCCCACTTCCACGTACCATAGACACTAGCGTCGGAGTTCCCCCAAGTAATTATAGTATGAAGCGCTACGGCATGTTTATCTCCATTCTCTGCTTTTGAAGACTCTGTTTTCACCTTGTTGTGACATCAGTGTTGAAACAGATGTCGACAATGTTGACCCCTGTTATTTTTATATCTTCTCTTCAGGCAAAAAGATGACACTCCCTTTAGCATATGCTTAAGAAGATTATTAAATTCCTTGATATTCTCATTCGAATGCAATCTCACTTCCTGTTGTTTGTTTTCTCTCACCAAAGGGCGTAGGTACGAGTGTCTTAATTCAGTCTATCTTAATGAAGTTAGCCCTAATTAACACCAAAAGTCGTGAGTTCGACTTCCACAAAATGTCGTGGATTGGAAGGCCTACAGTAAGTATATCTTAATTAATGATGTCTTAATTTATATTGTCGTAATTATTACTAATTATCGTGGTTTCAACTGCCTTAATTAACTCTAGCTTTCATAGCTTTGTCTTAATTAAATGTTCAGTAATTTACCAAAGGTCGAGGATCTGACACCCCATATTTATGCCAATGAATTTTGGTGCCACTGAATTTTCCGGAGAAACAAATTTTATGCGAAGCATATTACTAGAGCTCACCCCAGCTCCTCAGGCGCGGCGGTGTCGCCTTCAATACCACGTGACACCGTGACGTCACGACAGAGGGGAAACGGGGCTCCAACTCGCGCCGTCGCTCGCGGCGTCGCGGTGGTATATAAGCAGCTGCGCTTGCCTCTGCTAGACACTCACGAGGTGAGATGCCTCCTGGAGACAGAGCTGTTCGTTGGAATGAGAAGCGAAGGTTGCGGCGTGCTACAGAGACTGTTTCTAGGTGGCTTTGCTACGGCGCAGCGACTACGCGCCACGCATCGGACGCGGTGAGCGTCGAGCAACGCAGCGTTCGGCGCGACAACGAAATGTGCGCCTGAGCAAGCGCCGCACGCCTGAGCCGACGACACCGGCTTTTCTGCGACACGAGCTCCTTAACGCTGTCGCGTTAAAATAAAGGCTAGTATGCTTTGCATCCTGGGCTTACCCTTAGCTAAGCCACAGCCATTTTTTTTACCCATGAGCTATCTAAGGCTTTCGCTTATTAATCATATGTATTTCATAATGTCCAGCACCACTGTACCATAACGCAAGCTTTCTTAGCTCGTATGCGCGGGCCTTGCTGTTGCTTCTGCTTTATACATTTCTCCCCTTGTGAACACAGTGAAAACCGAGGCGCAAGGTGATGTAAAGCGTCGTCCTCTCTCGGGGGAAACAGGCGAGCGCCCGGCTGCGTAAGTCCCTAGTTTAAGTCATAGTGCTCCTTCTCTCCAGCGCCAGTCGCGATCCTTCACTTCCTGCACTGTCTTCAAATCATTCAACGAGAAGCGCTGCACAAGAGCCTTACCCCCGTATGCAGAAATGCAACTTAAGTAGAAGCACATGCTTGACTTGATTTAGACGACGCCTGGCGTTAACGTGCCCAAAAACGCTCACTGCATTTCCTTCGGCGCGTTCCCGATAGGCATCACTCGGATCAATTCAAGCATGGGCTTCAACTTAAGTTGCATTTCTGCATACGGGGGTTACACACATCGACGTTGGTCGCGCCTTTCGGAACACGACCGAAAATGGTGAGCGGCGGAAGCCACGAAGGGGGCCACCATCGCGGTGAAAACCACGTGGCGTCCGCGCGTAGTAGAAGTTAACCTAGCACTACAGCAATGTAGGAAGCTAAAGAACCTCAGCTAAACACTGGGAAAAAAACCAAGGAAAAGCCACCAGGACACCTCACCAAGTTAATGAACAGCGGGCTGGAGTCCTCAAGAACCCACATGGTATCCTATCGGGACATTCTCGGGAGGGGACCACGTGGATGGGGATCAGCAGCACTCGAGCTCGAACGCAAGAAGTTCACACCTACACCATAGAGAATAAAATTTCAACAAGAGCGGACACTTCCATAGAGCCCAGCATCGGAATGGACTGTAGCGCGCCAAGCGGACGGTATTAACACTTTCCGGTTTCGGTTTTGGGCGCGCGTTTTGAACGTCAGTTGGTAACCACGCCGGCTCCGCTGATCATGCAGCGCGGCATTTTTTTTTTTTTTGCTTCTACTGCTGAACCACGCGCGGCTTTGGCGCGGAATCGTTTTATTATTTAGTAAAAATGATTGCAAACGATCTTTACAAGCCTACACCGAATCTGTGTCACGTGCAATTTCGTAAAGCAAACGAAAGGCGTCTTCTCAAACGGTCAAACGTTTATTTTGCTTTATATAAATGCTCGTTCCGGGCTTCTTGTGAATTCATGCAAACTTGTAGCACCAGGTAAGCAGCAGTCATTGCCGGCTACAGCAACACACTCCCGTGATATCACTGTCGGCAATCGCTCGTCGCGTTTTCGACAAGCGTGAGTAACGAAATAAGGTATATTTTGTTGCAGGGTCATGAAAAGCGTCACAAACTTGTCCCGCTAAAATTAAGTACACGCAATATTGACTACGTTAGCTTTCTAGCTAACAGCTTCACAACCGTAGGCGCGGCCAGCGTGCCTCAAAAGTATCCCAAACAGCTACGAAATAAATTAAAATAATTTTTGGGGTCACAGAATGCGTCACGAATTTCTTGCAGTAACATTCAGTGAGATTCACTACACGCGAAACTAACGGCGGCACACAGCCGAGCTGCTTTTCGCTAACTGCGCCACTACGCCGAGAGCGGCCACTCTGCTTGAAAAGTACCCAAAAAAGTAGCGAAATTAGTTACAATAATGTCTGGGGTCAGAGAAAGCGCCAGAACGTGTCCCTGTAACATTCAGTACACGCGTAACTGCGTCACACGGCCGAGGTGCTTTTCGTCACAAAGCCAGGAGCGGCGAGCGTGCCGAAAAACTACCGAAATAAGTTAAAATAATGCTTGGGCTCATAGAGAGCGTCGCAAACATCTCCCAGTACGAGTAGTGAACTCACATTAACAAGGCCTGGACGGCGAATCTGTTTTTCGATAACTGCGTCACTATATAGGTTCTGTTTTGTGCAGTAAGCCGAAAGACAAGTTAAGATTACCTATAAGTGACACGGAAAACTTTGTGCAGTATTCTCGAGGGGTAGGGCGCATGTCCTTTATCTCAAAACTTAAAAATAGACTTTCTGTATAGTGTAACAACTTTAAAACATGGTATGTGTTCTAGCGCAGTGGACTGTTAAGACCCGTGACCGGAAGTTTCATGGGGCGCGCTCTCACACTGCTGCTGTTTGCGCGCGAACTAAACCGTTGAGAGCGCAGATTCCGGGCATGGACGAGAAGTTAAAGCCAAGCCCTTCCACAGGCTACAAGAATCGAAAAAAAAACGTTCTTAGTTAAAAGACCAATGCTATTTATACGTGTCTCAGCAATGCTGCTTGTGTTCTGGATTGAAAGAGTACATTAAAGCAGTCTTCGGATTAGAACATGCAGAGCACTGGAGCAATTGAGGTGGCTGAATAGGATAGCCTTCACTTGGCACCACTGTATAGGTTAAATTGTTCCCCTTATTACTTTTTTTGCAGTTGTTCGAGTTGAGGAGGACTTTGGGATGAAACACTTGAATGGTTTAGTTACAGTCAGAGTCGATTAACAGTCTTAGTCATTACGCGCTGGCAGCAACTCGGACGCTGCGGCCCGTGGCAAAAAGCTAGAAAGAGATGAATCAAGGAATGCTCTATTGCTGCTCCCCGTCTGCGTCTTTTAAGCCCTTCGGTGTCTCGAAGACACGTCACGTTCGGCCAATGGGAGAGCCCGCTCAGGTGACGCCATTTTCGGCCAATCGGCAAGCCCGCTCGGATGTCGTCATTTTCGGCCAATGGTAGGCGCCCGTGCGATGGAGACACACCCGGCGAAGAGATCGTGTGTTTGTCCGAGGGCTTTCTTCTACCTGCGGTCTTGCCTTGCTGACTTGCAATGCGCCGTCACAATAGATGGATGGGGGTGACGCCGCCGGGTTGTCACGGCGCATTACAGCCGTCTTGCTTCGGGACCCACTTTATCCGCAACAGTGCCAGGCCCTGGTTTCACTTTCGGGAAAAGTCAAGCAGTGAATAGCTCCCCCGGCGGCACACGAAGTGGGGTCCGCCAACTTGTTTGCACGTGCCGTGCCTCAGGAATGTGGTATCCGTGCTTCTGCGCTCCTTAATTAGCTGTGGTACGATTCGATGTGGTCGGGGGAACTCGAAGTAGGCTCAGGCAACGGTCCCGTTTCTAACACCGCGGCCATTCTTGCCGACTACTGTCGGAACAAACGCGTGGAGTTCCCGTGAATGCTACGATTGTTCGATGTATTGCGATTGCTAATAATATAGACGCTAAGTAATTACTATTCATTTGTCTCATGTTCCTGCTTCGGACGTTCGTGTGGTTTTGATAATGCTCTCCTAACGTGCACAAACGCTAATAATTGAAGCGGTTCCGCCTGTCGAGTTGGCCAAATCGAAACTCGCTAAGCGGCTGAACACACCCCTGGCTTACCCGCGGGAAATTCTTAACGGTCTTCTATGACGCCTGTCACTGAATACGTAGGGCTTAATGGTTTCAATGTCAGTCTTCTGTGCATGAGGTGCTGTGTTCGAATGCTGCTGTTGGAGGATTCTATTAAAGTTTATTACATTTTTGATAATGCAGTTACTTGTCAAAAATTATAAGTTTGTAAAGTCATTTCAAGCCAAAAGAACCAAGTTTGCCATGGTGGCTGAACCGCCCCACTTCCAGCGCCCGTAGCCACTAGCGCCAGAGATCCCCAAGTAATTATTGTATGAAACACTACGGTATGTTTCTCTCTATTCGCAGCTTTTGAGGACTCAGTTTTCACCGTGTTCTCACATCAGTGTGGCAACAGAGGTCGACAGTGTTGATCCCTGTTATAATTTTATGTTCTCTTCGCGCAAGAAGTCGACAGTCTCCTTAGCATATGCTTGAGAGGATCACTAAATTCCTTGACATTCTTTTTCGAATGCAATCTGACTTTCTGTTATTTGTTTTCTCTCACCGAAGGGCATAGATTCGAGTGTGTTCAGTCGACCCTAATTATGTCAGCCCTAAATAAAACCAAAAGTGGTGGATTCGACTCCCACAAGATGTCGTGGATTGGAACGCCTTATCTTACTCTATCTTAATTAATCATGCCTTAATTAACATTGTCGTAATGAATGCAATGGTTTTGGGTTCGACTGCTTTAATTAACTTTAGCTTGATTATTTCTGCCCTAATTAACTGTTCAGTAATTAACCGAAGGTCCAGGATCTGACACCCTATTTTTCTGCCAATGCATTTTGGTGCCATTGAATTTTCCGGAGAGTCAAATTTTCGACCCATGAGCCACCTAAGGCTTTAGCCTTAATAATCAAATGTCTTTCATAATGTCCAGCACCTCTGTCTCGTAACGGAAGCTTTCTTAGCTCGTATGCGTGGGGGCTTGCTGTTGCTTCTGTTTCACACATTTCTCCCGTTGTGAACGCAGTAAAAACAGAGGCGGAAGGTGATGTAAAGCGTCGTCCTCTCTCGGGGGAAACAGGCGAGCGCCGGGCTGCGTTAGGTCCCTAGATTAAGTTATAGTGTTCCTCCTCTCCAGCGCCAGTAGCCCTCCTTCTCTTCCGGGGCACGCTTCCCTCTCCCAGCTCAGCGGCCTCCGACTGAATCCCATTTCACAGACGCTACATGTACGCTTGTGCGTAAAATTCTTTATCTACGGAACTTACGACACGTAAAACGACACGCCTCGCGGTGCGCCACAAGTGGCCGCCAGGACTTCTTGCGCAGGCGCGTTAATATAGCCCAGACGGCGCCTACGGCGTGTCGTCTGCTACTCTGCGCGCGTGCGCAAAGCCTCCCTTCATACTGGCACCGCAGCTTTGCATGCATCGCGGTGCAAGAACGCCCGTCTTCTGTTTGAACTGTCGTAACGCGCTGAGTGTTTTATGCCACGTAGCACAGCGAACTGCACGAAGTGGCAAACGAGCAGTCCGAGAATAACAGTTTTTCATAGAGATGTTCAATATTTGACAGCACGCCATACGCACGACAGGTGTGCCTGCATATTACTCGTCTCAATTTAGCTGATGAACTCGTAAAAAAACTATTAGCACTGCTCAGTCCAACGTTTGTATGCATGGTAGGGCTGTGTGTTGAATGAGAAAAAGCGATGTAGTCGACGATTATTATACTGAAGCTAATCAGTGACACATGTATACTGCGTGATAACGTCTACTTGTATTTTCACACCAGGTCGTTTTGCCGCTCTACACGACATGGCCGTCCGTTCCTAAGGACGGCGTGGTTTAATTGCTATAGCAGCGAAGTAATGCGGGCTAACTGTTCGTGATTTTATAATAAATGATTGATTGAGCAGGTAGAGCTTACCAAGTCTTAGAAAGACAGCGAGAGAGACTTGACATGAAAGGAGCGACCAAATCATTGTACGAAAAGCTGAGGCTTTGTTATGCGCCCCAGCTCCTCTGACTTCCGACGAGTCATAAACATGGTTAATTAATTAATTAATGTTGACCAATGTCGGAGGCGGTCCGCAAAGGCGTGGGACTCGTCGCCCTGTTTCTAAACGTCGGCACATCATCATTACGTTGCGCAGAAGCTGAACAGCTGTTACTCGACCATTTCACGAAATCTTAGCATCAAATGAATTTTTTTTTCCTGTCTCTTTATATCATCTTCAATTTCTCCTCTTCCCTTTCTGCCCTTTTTCCACATCGCCAACGCTGATTACCAAGCTATAGAACAAAGTAATTCAAGCAAACCTCTCAGGTTCTCTCCCACAATAAATATCTTTCCCTCTCAAACACATACACACTGATCCCAATATGCCTGTTCGATCAGTATTATCTTTTTACAGCGCTTCCTCTATAGACGTTTGCATATTTTATTAATAAAATCCCTTCCAACTACGAATACCACCCAGTTTTAAGTGTCTCTAATATAACAGACAATGTCCGCTGTCACAACGTTTGCTTCTATCGCTGGGTAACCTCCAGTATGTTTCGTCATCGCGTCCGAGCATAAAAGCTTTCCTTGTGACTGGTCTAGACGATATAAACAAGGCTTTTTGTACTGTTTCAATTTATCTCTGGAATGAATTAAAGCTGCTTTCGTTTATGTATGACGATTTTTAAAGAAAAAGGAGCTTTTTCTGGCACCTCTTTCAACGAAAACCAATAGGAACCTAAACGTCTTGGTACCTTTCTCGAATTCGGGGAGCATCAGCATTGCAGACAAGTTACCTTCGCATTGTTATCGGCTCTTCATAAATTTTTCCCTGTTCAGTAGCAGCTGAATTGTTGTGCAGCATCTATTTGACTGCTTCATGGATTCAGCAACTCGCGCCACACATATTAGAGCACGTGCGTTGAACCTGCGTGAGTTTATTACAACAACGCATTTATTACTTACTTCATTAATTAATTATCGAAGCAAACCTCATGTCTGTGTACATATAAAATCTAGTTTCTATGCATCTGTTGGAAAAGGGAACGCCGTTGTCACTGACGTTGGATCGGCGTCCCATTCATTCCCCTTCTGTGTGACCCCTCGCAGGGAAGGCTTGTCAGCATCGAAGAAACATGCATCCGAAATACCACCTAGGATGATCTCTGGGTATCTTGTATCTGTATCACGATGCGTACGGTGGGACGTGTATCCGTACCTGTATTTTCGATGCACCGAGTCAAGTATCGTGTGTCTTACGATACACGATACAGCTTTTGCATAATGATCGAAGACGCTCAGAGTTACTCAAGGCGAGCACTCTATAATAGAGCGTATTCTAGAGACGATTATTCGGGTTCACTCGCATTTCCAGTAAACAGATCCGGCAGGGATGGGAAGAAAGCACAACCCAGTGCCATCAAGAATATCTGCACCTTCTATAATTTAGGCATCTGTGACGCGAACTTTTCCTGCTTTCATGAATTACGCATTGCACGTTCAAATGTACGCGTTCCACAGCAAGCTGGCAAAACTTGGAGCGCATTTAGTCCGCTAGAAAATTTATAATTCGAGTAACGCCGCAAGTTGGGCGAGTTCGTTTCCGTTCGTAATGAAAGTCAATAGAGACGTAGCAATCGCTCGACATGCCGAAGCTTCGTCATTATGTCTTATTGCTGATATGGTCGTCATACGTTCGTTGCGGTGCTGTCGTTATTGAAAGGGCATGCAGCTGATCTAGTTATAATGGCTTTACAATTGGCAATAGCGATTATACGGACGCTTAAGGGGGCAATAACGCCGTGTGTGTTACCTTTGTCGTGCTGCTCCGCTGACGGGGAATGTGCAGATATTTCCACCTGGATGGTGTGTACCCTTCGGCCACCGCTGATTGGCTGGAGCTGTATCAGTGGGGAGTAGACTGGCTAGGCGGCTGCTTCCTTCGCACTGGAACCTGCGCCCAGCCAAAATGAGTACTTCAGCACCAGCCGAAATGGGCCGTCCACTGAGTGGACACTTAAAAAAAATACTTCCCGCTGTGGTGACGGAACCGCGGGGTCTCACTTCCCATTGCCACGTACTCGCAGAAATTAAAGCTGAAAGATTTTATAAATTTTCAACGAGGAGAATGAGAACCTCTTCTCTGCACTCTGGCGCAGAAGTATACAGAGGAACGCGCGGCAGTTTCTGCAAATCATATTGCGCGGGGTCTCACGCGCAATTTGTACAACGTACGGCCGAAACGTCAGTAAAAGCCTGTTATTTTCCCCACGTGTTTCTATTCTTTCAACCATTATCGGGGACTACTAGCTTTCTGTGGCAATGAATGGAAAGCTACGGAGCCAAAGCGCGCACAAGTGAGAGCACTTCTGAAAAGAGTCCCGCGTTTTCATGCTCATTAGATTAAGCTGGGGAAGAGGAAACATACGCAGAGTTAAATAAGATGAAACACACCACTGAATATAAATGTTTACTTATTTCGCGGCTTTTCCGCTCGGCATCTGGGCATATGCGAAGCCATCACACGTGAAAGCTGTGTCGATTCAGCCTCAGTTCCGAGCAACGAAATGCAATGTCGAACACTGGCGGACTACTTGGCGCTGTAACGCATGTGCAGAAGCTTCGCCCACCTCGCTTTCCCTTCGTTGTCCGCGAACATAGACAGAATGCATTATTGCGACGCCCAGGGCGTTCTGAAAAAAAAAAGAATGGCCTGGCTTGCTGGTAGCGTTCAGGAATTTCAGAGCGCGCAGGTTATGGGTACGCCCGACTGGATGGAAGACTAGTTGACGCCAAGTTGCTGCCCAGCTTGCAAAAGTTGCTACGAACGCTCTTTGTTAAAAGCCCGATGCTGCTGATGTGTGTCCCTCCATTGTCGATTGCGCTCTGCGCTGCGCGATAAGACTAAAGGAGCCTTCCGATGAGAATACTGCAGACATCCAGTGCAGCTTAGGCGGCTGTCTATAGTTGAACCTTCACTCGATGCCGATGTATGCGTTGGCTCCAATGACGTACATATCCGCAGGTGTGGCATAGAGAAAGCGTGTAGTGTGGGTAATTTCGACAATACCACTTTTTAGGCTACAATGACCTACGAAGCGTAGGATGGTGGGTGGATACACGTAACAATTTAATGTGGAGTAAAACTAGCTACACTCGATGCCGCTATTTTCGTTGGCTCCAATGACGTACGGAAAGTAGCATGGTCTGTCGATACATGTAACCATACTATTTTCGTTGACTCGAATGACGCACGAAACGTAGCGTGGTGCATGGATACATGCTACAATTAATTGTTAAATGCATCCAGATAGCGCGCTCCGTTTCGTATATTGTTACATGTATCCACATACCGCGCTACCTTCCGCACGTCATTGGAGCCTACGAAAATAGCGGCATAGAGTGAAGGTCTCACTACACAGCCATCTCATAAATTGTCATGCATGTATCCACACACCACGCTATGTTTCGTACATCATTGGAGCAAACGAAAAATAGCAGCATCGAATGACGTACGAAACATCACCTATGTGTAACTGTGCTTTTTCGCAGGGTCTATGTGGTTATATGTTAGTGAGTGAGAACTCAGACACTACTTTGAGAACGTGTCGTGTATAGACCCTTTCAATGTTTATAAACCTATAGGCCCTAGGCGGTTTCCGGTTTTGCTCATTGGCGTAGTCCGCTAAGTTTAGCAAGCAAAAAAGGCATTGGCTTCGATATTACAGGGAAGCTGTATACCTCTACAATCCAAGGAAACTTTCGTGTCGTTGGCGTGGTAAGAAAAAAAAAAACCGTATGTGAGCCAATCCCGGAGATAATGCAATGCCGGGCCGAACCGTGACGAAGGTGAATCAGGCGTTAAGCAGTTCCCATATGTGGGCTGATCCCGAAGGTAGTGCAATGCCGGGCCAATGCGCGGTGGAGGTGAAGCAGGCGTTAGGGGACCCAAATACACACCTTCGCTGGTCATACTTCTTCGTAGAGTGGAATGGCACGGGGCTTTTTGACTAGCAAGAGTGCGTTAATATCTAAGCCGGCCAATTTCCAACACTTTTCCTCTGTACATAGAATAATATTACAATTGAATGTTGGCCTACGTTGTTACGCGAAAATTTTTATGTATTTGTCTTGAGGAGTAGTGCGCATGTCTTTTATCTGAAAACCTAAAACAGACATTCTGACAGTAAAACAACTTAAAAACGCGCTTTGTGTTCCGGCGCAGTAGACTGATAAGGCCCGTGACCGGAAGTTTCTTGGCGGCGCACTTTTGCAGCAGTTATCGCGCTAATGAAACCCCCTTTACGATGCTTCGTTTCTTGTACATGTTATCGTCCTGTTGGAATTGTACCGTGATTGTGACTCAGTGTTCGTATGGTCTCTTGTTGAAATAAGCTTTTTCCAAACACAAGTGCACTGAAGTTTAGGCTAGGGAGGCAAATCGCGAACAAATGAGAATGCTTCCGAAGAAAGCGCGACATTTTCATCCATGGTAATCTTTAAAAACATTGTTCACAACACCTAAATAGGACGAAACACGCCACTGATTGTTGAAGTTGACTTACCTTTCCTGATTTTCCCGTCCGCTGCTGGGCAAAAGCGTTGCTCGTGGAAGCAGCGTCGATTCCACCAGCGTCTCATCTCAGAAACCGAAGTATGCGCTGCATGCCAGACCATACTTTGTGCAGTAACACGCACATGTTGAAACTCTGCCTCGTAGCATTCCTTGCACTGCTTCATAATGTTGTCCTCGAGTAATGATCACGGTGATGATTCACAAGGGCACTAGCCACGCCAGGAATGAGGTGGTAATTTGATATAGGAACAAAAAAATGTTGTCGAATATGTGAAAGAAAGTGGTAACAAATAAAATAAAATAGCATGTGGCGCTCTCTGCATAGAAAGTCCTTCAGGTGCTCTTTTCTATGCCGTTGGCCAACACTGTTTGTGATAATTACGATCAAATGTGCGTCTTTCCACATGCAGCAATGTCAGTACCGCTTCACTATTGTATGCTCTTAATTTGTGTGCGTTCGCGACTTTCATAGATCTGAAATATACATACAAAAGGTGTCCCAACTATCGTGCACCTAGACTTAAAATGAAGGGAAAACTACGAAGGCAAAGTGCGCACAAGTGCGAGCACTTCTCAAAAGTGTCCCGCGTTTTCATGCTCGTTAGTTTAAGCTGGGAAAGAGGAAACATAAGCACCTTATTAGCAACAGTTGAATAAGACGAAACACACCAATTAATATAAAGGCTTACTTATTTGGCGGCTTGTCCCCTCCGCGTCTGGGCATACGCCAAACTGTCACACGTCAAAGCTGCGTGGATTCAGCCTCTGTTCCTAGCAACCAAATGCACTGTCAAACACTGGCGGACTACTTGGCGCGGTAACACGTGTGCAGAAGTACCGCCCTCGTAGGTTTCCCTTCATAGCCATAGAAAGTTGTCCGCGAGTATAGACACAGCGCATTATGGCGACGCTTAGGGCGTTCTGAAATAAAAAAGAAAGGCCTTGTTTATTGGTAGCGTTCAGGAACTTCAGAGCGCACAGGTTGTGGGTATGTTCATCTGGATGGAAAACTAGTTGACGCCAAGTTGCTCCCCAGTTTGCAAAAGACCGAACGAACACTCTTTTTTAACAGACCGATGCTGCTGATGTGTGTGCCTGCAATACCCATTGCCTTTTGCGCTGTGCAGCAAGACTAAAGGAGCCTTTTGCGGAGAATCCTGCAGACACCCAGTGCAGCTGAGGAGGCTGTGTAGTGAGACCTATTCGATGCCGCTATGTTAATTGGCTGCATTGAACCAGTCCGATACTTTTGCCTTAGACCAAAATATTTGCGGCAGCTAGATATGTCTGAAACATCATTTATGTGTAACTGTGCTTTTTTTTTTCTGTGGGTCTGTGTGTTTATATGTTAGTGAGTGAGGACTCGGACACTACTTTAAGAATGTGTCGTGCATACACCCTTTCACTGTTTTCAAACATATAGGCCCTGGGTGGTTTCCGGTTTTGCTCTTGACGTAGTCCGCTAAATTTAGCGAGCAAGAAAGGCATTGGCTGCGATATTAAAGCGAAGCTGTATACCTCTACCGTCCAAGGAAATTTTCGTGTCGTTGGCGTGGTAAGAAAAAAACTCATACGTGGGCAGATCCCGGACATAGTGCAATGCCTGCCCCACCCGAAGCGGAGGTGAAGCAAGCGTTAAGCACTCGCCATAAGTGGGCCGATCCCGAAGGTAGTGCAATGCCGGCCCGAACCTCGGCGGTTCGGGCCGGCAAAGCAAAAGCATTTTTCTGAGATAACCCCTTGACTGGGTTTAATGAAAGTTTTCCATTTGAGAGAAAAAGCTAAAATCTAGGGACCGCTAGAAGCCGAATTTTGATTTAGTACTCGAATTTTGCTAAAAACATTTTCAAATATTTGACCGTTTGAAAAAAATAGAAGCACGAGGTTTGCAAATTCATAGCTCTTCATCAAGAACAGATATCGCATTTCTGTAAACGGTATCCACTAGATCATTCAAAGCGGACAAATACCATATGTCATTTTATATCTTACAAGAATTTTTTACGTTGGTTATAAGGGTTCTGTAAAAGCTGCATTTCAATATTACAATTTTTTTTTAGATTCATGTATAGCCTATCAATTTTGTCAGCTTTAGATGTACTGTTAGACGAAATTCACAGAATTCTATTATCCTTTATTGTTGTTGAGTTAGAGTTGTAAACTTGACAGTTTCTTTTCTTGAATATATTCGATTTTTGCCAATTTTTAATAAAACATTGACGATATAACTCAAAAACTAGAGTCACTAGAGTTCACTAGAGCGTCACTAGAGTTTACGTTTTCCTTTTAACTACAACAAACCTCGTCAAATTTGGTGCTGTGGTTGCCGAGAAAAAAGAATTCTCCTTTTACATGTATTTAAATAGGAGCACCAAGCTTCCTATTAAGTACTCCCGATACGTGGGTCGATACCGAAGGTAGTGCAATGCTGACCAGAGCCGCGGCGGAGGTGGAGCAGTCGTTAAGAACTCCCCATGCGTGTGCCGAACCCGAAGGTAGTACAATGCCTGGCTGACCCGCGGCGGAGGTGAAGCTGGCGTTAAGCACCCCCCATACGTGGACCGATCCCGGCGATAGTGCAATGCCGGGGCCATCCGCAGCGGAGGTGCAGTTCGCCATCAAGGCGCCCACATACACAGCTTGGCTGGTCATCCTTCTTCACAGAGTCGTCATGGTCGTCATTCCTTCCTTGCCGTGCCGTCGTAATCGTAAGGACAGAGGTCTGGAAACCGACCAAAAATGGTTTCAAATAGTTATTTACGTTTCGGCTCCCCCACGGGAGCCTTGTTCACAATGAAAGAAGCGGCAGAGCTGGTGCCCCTTTTATGTGCGTCTCAAAACATGATTAAAGCACCTGGCCGAACACTGCGCAGCCACATCACATAAGATTAACTGGGAGAAATCTCGTATGATTGCCAAGGAAGGAAATCATTCTTCGCGTCTTTATCTTGAGTCCCTAATCATCCAAACCACGGCGCACACTCTTAATCGCAACGAAGCCAATCTGCCGCCCGTGTATGCCAGGTGCCTTAGTCATATTTTGAGACGCACATAAAAGGGGCGCCAGCTCTGCCGCTTCTTTCATTGTGAACAAGGCTCCCGTGGGGGAGCCGAAACGTAAATATTTATTAACGCGACAGCGTTAAGGAGCTCGTGTCGCAGAAAATCCGGTGTCCTCGGCATCGTCGGCGTTGGCCGTGAGCAATAAATCCCAGCAGGCACTTCATGAATAAAAAACAACTTGCAACATGGGCTGGGTGGGATTCGAACCAGGGTCTGCGGAGTGTGAGACGGAGACTCTACCACTCAGCCACGAGGTTTTTTTTTGGGGGGGGGGGTACTCATTGTTTGTTATGCAAAAAACCAGAGACAATTGAGCATGTGTTTTTAGATTGCTGGGGTGGAGTGTTCTTCTGGGATATCTTACAGAGAACCTTGAAAAAAGAGTTGCCATTAAGTCCGCACGGAATCCGTTATCTCACGGTCGAAAACGACGATGGTGTGCCTTTCGATCTTGTTATGCTCCTGGGCCTGCACAGTATATGGCGAAATCGGACTGCTGTACACAATGCGGATATTGCCGCCAGACCGGTTCGCGAATATTTTTGCGAATCGGTATCCCATTTTGTCGATGTGCAGAAGGTGTAGTTGTATGTACCAGAGTGGGTTCCAAGATTAGAAATGTTGTTGCAGATGCCGAAATACTGATGGCTTGTAGTCAGCAAACAGCTGACGGTTCTCGGTACCATTATCTTGTTAATCTGTTCTTCTGATCTCGTAAACTCTGTGAAAAGCGAGGCAATAAAGAAAAAAAAACACTCAGCCACGAGTTGGATGCTCCAAAGCGGTACAAAAGCGTCTCTTGTGAATGCGGTGTTGCCTTAGAAACGAGCTGTTTCTAAGGCTCATGCGTGCGTCGCTTGCTCAGGCGCACATTTCGTTGCCGCGCCAAACGCGGCGCTGCTCGGCGCTCACCGCGTCCGATGCGGGGCGCGTAGTCGCTGCGCCGTAGCCCACTGTCTTACACCCCTTGGCGGGTCGACGGGAACGTTGTCGCGTTCCACTCTTGAAGGCGAAGCTTAAGCGTCCTCCAATTTTTTAAAACCATTTTTGGTCGGTGTCCAGACCTCTTCCTTTTAAGTATGCATCATCCCGACCTGACGGGCTTCCATCACACTCTCAACTTCATTAATTGTAAGGGCATACTGTTGAGCTAGCTAGAGTAGTTTGGCAATTGGCGATAGGAATTATACGGACGCTTAATGGGCAATCTCGCCGTGAGCGTTGCCATTGTAGTGCTGTTCCGCTAACGGGGCATGTGCGGATCTGTCCACCTGGTAGGCTGACCATTTCAGCCGCCGCTGATTGGCTGGAGCTGTACCAGTGGTGAGGAGACTGGCTCGGCGCCAGCCTCCTACGCACTGGAACCCCAGCCCAGCCAAAATCATCACTTCAGCACCAGCCGAAATAAACAGTCCACTGAGTGGACACTTAAACTTAAAGGAATTCTTCCCGCAGTGGCGATGGAACCGCGGTGTCTCACTTGCCATTGCCGCGTAGTCGCAGAAGTTAAAGCGGGAACCTTTCATACATTTTCATCGAGAAGAGCGAGAACATCCTCTCGGGACTCTGGCTCGAGGGTACAAATACACGCGTGGCAGATTCCGCAATGCTTTTACGCGCAAGCATACATGCCCCGTCTGTGAAATCGGCAATATTCGGGAGTTTTAGAAGAGGGGCCCCAATGGTTCGGGACCCCAAAGAACTTTGCGGCTGTTAGCGTTTGGGTACGCAGGAGTGAAGAGTGTTAGAATAGGGCTTTGCGTTTGACGATAGCGTCTTGCGCTGACAGCGTCACTACGGCGTCAATGATTAGCCATTAGAAATAATTAAATAATATATACCATATTACAATAAGACTAGTAATTTTGACTCGCGCGTATTCGCGTTTAATTACAATTTAGAGGTTATTCTGTAAGCAGCAAACAATTAGTTGCGCTTAGTTTTGAGCAAACCTACTTTACGTACCTTCAGCAGCCAAGCTTAGCCGTGTTAAGCCTACGAGCCTTAAGATGGCAATTACAATGATGTTTATTTGAATCAGTACCTGATGCGAGTGGCATGCAGAAAAAGCTACCACATGGACAGCTTGACGAAGCCGCAGGCCCCCGCATGCACAATCGTATTCGGAAAAAGCGGCGTCTAATGAATCAATCTTCATAACACAGGCTAGTCGAGAGAAAGCAATAACCGCAGTCACTTCTCCTAGCTTGCGAACTTCACGCGTTACCACGAATCGCACCCAGTTTGGTGCTGGGTTAGAGCCGTCGCTTCGATGGGCGCCGCCATGTTTGCTGACGCAATGCTTTCGGGGCCACTATTTGGGCTCCCGCTAAATCGGTGAAATAGCGTTCCCAACGCAAAATCCAAACGCAGTTAGCGTCTCGCGCATGCGCAGTGGCTTCGATGCCATTTCCTTAGGGCCCCAAAACGTTTGGGGCCCCTATTCTAAAACTCTCTATTATCACTGTCACCGCGAGAGAAGCAAGTGTAGGAGGAAGAAGACGTCTGGAGGTGGAGAAGAGAAATGGCGCGCCGAGGAAAGTGCGGAGACGGCGTGAACATTACAGAGTGAACATGCACAGCGAGCCCCGCAGCGCCGAATCACATACGGAAAGGGCGCGAACGCGGTCGCTACATAGAGCTCGACGGTGAGCCACAAGGACAGCACCCGCCGTTGACATCGGCGGCTCCACCTCTCCGCGTTGCCGCTGGTGCGCAGTGAGCACCCTACCCTTACATTCCAGTACACTGCACTATGGGTTCTCTGTGCGCTGGCAAGACCAATCGTCTCATCAATCCCCACTCTTTACCTTCATGCCCCTGCCATCCAATTACTGCGACCGACTCGAGATCCAGCGACTCAACCGCAGGATTGATCCTCCGCCTCACAAAAAGCTCAGCACTGAAGATGCCGTAGCTCTCCGACTTATACAGACCAACACATTTCCAAACCTACACAGATACAGTAAAATGTTCCCACATACATATCGCGGCATCTGCCCCTGGTGCGGCGACACACGCCCTACACTCTTTCACATCTCGTGGGGGTGCGAGGGCAAACCTCAACACTTAAAGACTCCTAGCACGTCATTTGAGCGGTGGCAGGTACAGCTGACCGGCGATACCCTGGCGGGACAAGAAGCTCTCGTCCAGCAAGTACGTCGAGCAGCCATGGCCAGTGGAGTCCTGGAATGAGGACACCACCCACTCGACCTCAAGAGCAATCACCTCGATGGTCCGAATAAATGTTTTCTCTCTCTCTCTCTCTCTGTGCGCTATGCATGTGCCGGGTTCGTCGCACCGACCCCGAGGTCGTCGCCAGGCGCCGGACACGAGCCGAGCAAGTCCGGCGAAAGGTGCGGCTTTGGCATGTCCGGGTGACTCCCGAGGAATGTGCTAGGCGGCTTGCGACAACGCGAATGCACGTGTGATAACAATAACCCTTAAAAAGGCGACAACACTTACACTCAATCAAAAATTCGTAAAACATTCTACGCGCAATGCACGAAAAGGGAATAACACCCATAGGGATGCGCGTAACCGGCGTTCACGCAGTGAAACGTCACTGACTTTTTACGCGGGGGCCCACAAGATAGCCAGGACATTATGGCGACGCCGATTCGTCATACTTGAAAAGATCTGGCTTGCTGAGACTGCTGACAAATTTCAGTGCGCGCATGTTGCGAGTATGCTCGTCTGTATCGGTGACAAGTGGAGCAAGTTGTTCCCCAGTATCCAAAAGTCAGGACGAACGTTCTTTGTTAAAAGACCTATGCTCTTTACGGTGTGCCTCTTAAAGACTGCTTGCGTTCTGCGCTGCGCAGCAAGGTTAAAGCAGCCTTCTGATCAGAATCCCTGGAGTCAACCAGAGTAGCTTAGGTGGCTGTGTAGGGAAGCCTTCATTCGATGCCGCAATCTCAGTTGGCTTCGATGACAATTGGTATCCGTAGCTGCTGCTATTCATGTTTAGGCTACGGTGGACAAGTGCACAAATGAGAGCGTCTTCGTAGTAATTAGTCCGACATTTTCATCCGCGTTAGTTTAATATGTGAGAGACAAAACTCGAGCTCCTTGTCTACAACAGCTAAATAAGACAAAACACACCACTGAGTGTTAGAGTTGGCATACTTTTGCGGTTTTTCCTTTCCGCGTTAGGGCTAACGAGAAAGCTTCGCAGGTGGATGGTGGTGAAAAGCATTTATTGGGCTATATATTCAGAGAGGTGCTCGGGGAGAGACCTCTAGTTGGTCGAGCCTCCTGCAATACTGGGCGGAGTCTCTCATTCCGCGACCCCGTTGATCTTCGCCGCTGGGCAAGTCCGCCGAACTATAGGGCTTGTTGGGCCGATAGCTCCTGGCAGCCGAGTAGGGCCGCCTCCCAGTCCTCTCGGGAAGGGGAAGAGGTGGTGTGGGGAGAGAAGGATTTTGCCTGCATGCCCAAACCATGTAGAAGGTGTCGGCCACCTCCCCTCAGAATGAGCAGCGTGTTAAGGTTGTCGTCTGACACCACGTGCAGAAAGGAATTTCAACCGACCATCTCTCACCCTGCCTCGACGAAATGAGGCGTGACTTCGCCTGCTATGGTTGGCGTCCCGCACCTCGTGCAAAAAGAACTTTCTCTCACCCGACCTTCTTCCTCCGGGCCTCGTCGAAATGAAGCGTGACTTCCTAATTCGCCATGGTCATTTCGAGTGTCTGCTGGTCTGGCAGAAGCCCCGCAGTGTACAGGCCTCTTTCGTGTCTGTGTGTGCGACTTTAGATGGACCCCTTCCGCGAACGGCCAAAAGGAGAACGTGCCGGTCATGTGACGTCGACGGAAGCAAGATCCCTCCCACGATTGTAGAGAGCCTATTTAGGGCCTCCTAAATGTACTTTAGATCACTTCATTCTCTTCTCGTCATTTTTCATCAACCTTTGAATAAACAGTGCAAGTTTCGCACTAGAAATCGTCTCGCCCTTGCTTGGTCGCCATGGTCTACCGGGTGCCTGAAGCCCGCCGACAATGCCACGCTACCCAATAAGTAACGTCGGTCGAGCTTCGATAGGCAGGCGCCGCTACGACTCGGCAGCAGTACGATACGCTACCTTGGAGTACGCAACAGCGTGCGCAAAGCCTCCCTTCGTGATGGCACCGCAGGTTTGCATGCATAGTGGTGCAACAACGCCCGTCTTCTGTTTCAACTGCCGTAGAGCGCTGGGTGTTTTATGCCAGGCAGCACAAGGAACTGCACGAAGTGGCAAACGAGTAGTCCGAGAATAACAGTTTTTCATAGACGCGTTTAATATTTGACAGCACGCCATACGCATGACAGGTGTGCCTGCATGTTACTCGTCAAAATTTATCTAATGAACTCGTACAAAATTATTAGCACTGCTCGGAACCAACTTTTCTATCAGTAGGGCTGTGTGTTGAATGAGAAAAAGTGATGCAGTCAACAAATATTTTTCTGAAGCTAGTCAGTGACGCATGTAGAGCGTGATAACGTCTACTTGCATTTTCACGTCAGATCGTTTTGCCGCTCAAGACGGCTTAGCCGTTCGCTCCTAAGGAGGGCGTGGTTTAATTGTCATAGCAGCTTAGTAATGCGCGCTACATGTTCGTGATTTCAGAATAAACGATTGAATGAGCAGTTAGAGCTTACCACGTCTTTGAAAGACAGCGAGCGACACTGGACGTGAAAGGAGCGACGAAATCATTGTACGAAAAGTTGAGGCTTTATTATGCATCCCAGCTTCTCTGACTTCCGACGATAAGTGCCAAGAAGTACCTCATAAACGCAGAACAGGTGAAGAAGCAGGCATTCGGCGAAAGCTTCATTACTCTTCTGAGCAGCTGGTTCTGCGACGCGGGAGAACACCGAGCGCTTTACGTGCACTGTGAAGCGAAATGCCTTCCTTTGGGGCACGCTGCACTATCATGCAAGAGAAAATTACGACACCATCATGCGGCGACTCTTGGCGCGCGACGGCACAGCAGCAGAGGGCAAGTCGTAAGGCCCCACATTTGCCACTCAACGAGCACGTGCAAGCAGTTCCTCCAGCGGCCGCGTCGAGCGCTCCGTGGAGAGCGGCCGTCTGCCCGCGTGTGGACGACCCCGTAACAATACGTAGTCGCAGACCCAGAGTTCCAACACATGCACGTCGTCATCTCCGTTCCTTAGTTGCATTCAGCTTCATTCTACAGTTTTTATGCGAAGCATACTAGCCGCACAACCACGCTCTTCCTTGCTGCGCCGCGCGCGGCCGCGTAGCTAACACATGAAGTCATAACAGCCGCAAAAGCGGAGGCTCAACTCGTGCGCTCGCCTGCATGAGTTGTTTCTTCGTCTAGCCCAACCAAATATAGCCAAGCAACAGCAGATCACCAGGCCAAACAGTGGTTCAACAACTAAAATAAAGGCTAGTATGCTTCGCATCCTGGGCTTAACCTTAGCTAAGCCACAGCCATGTTTTTTATGTGGGGCGATGCCATCGTACTTCTTTCGTTGTCGTCAATCTGTCGCGCATAATAGCGCGATGGCGTTAAGGCAGCGTTGCCACGACACCTAAAAATACAGAGTATATTTTTTTTCGAGAAAGATCGGTAGAAATCAGTACATTTTCTATTTCAGCTTTCGCACTCATTTCTTTAACTCGCAAATTAAGCGCTTATATTTGAGCTGTACTTTAGTATTATTGTACCGTCTAAGAAATTGCACAAAGACGATCACGAGATTTTCGGTGATGGTTTTGAGAAACCTTGGGTTACCGAAACCCATAATCAAGCACGGATATAAACACATTCAAGACGTCAGATGGTAGTACCGGAAAGCTTTCGTGCTAGTGAACTCCGTCTTGCCTGTCTCCTTCGCACTGGAACCCCAACCCAGCCAAAATGAGTACTTCAGCACAAGCAGGAATGGACGGTTCTCTGAGCAGACACTAAAGATTAACGCTTCCCCCAGTAGCTACAGAGCCGTGGTGTCTCACTTACTATGGTACCAGGTCCGCGGACTCGCAGAAATTATAGCTGAAAGCTTTCATACGATTTCATCGAGGAGAACGGAAATCTCCTCTCCGGTCTCTGGCGCGGGCGTATCAAGGCACACGCGCATGATTCTGCAATGCTCATTGCGCGGGGGCTCATGCGCAATTAGCACAGCGTCCGGCCGAAAGGTCTGCAAAATCCTTTAATTTTTCCTACGTGCTTGTATAGTACGGCGACGGCCACGGCGTTCTGAAAAAATAGGTTTATCTTGGGAGTGTTAACGAATTTTCGAGGGCGCTGTGGTAAAATAGTGTCCTCTTCCTCTTCGCAATCACAAACAAGCTCTCTCTCTCTCTCTACCTTGCGGGTATGCTCGTCTCTATAGAAGACTAGTCGAGGCGAAATTGTTCCCCAGCTTGCAAAAGTCACAACAAACGTATTTTCGGTTAAAGGACCGATGTTGTTCATGTGTGTCTTTTAAAAGATGCTTGCGTTCTGCGCTGTGCATCAACCTTAACGCAGCCTTCCTATAAGAATCCTGCAGAGAGCCAGAGTAGCCTAGGTGGCTCTGTAGTGAAGCCTTCACTCGACGCATTCGTGCCAGTTGGCTCCAAGGACGGTGCGCCTATGGGAGGTGTACGAGCGATGGCAGTGATGTGAAACTTCAGCAGCGGACGCGAAGCGCGCACAAATGAGTGCGTTTCCCTAGAAAACGCCACATTTTCATGCACCTTTAATTTTTAAACATGTTGTACGCAACACCTAAATAACACGAAACGCACCACTGAATGCTGAAGTTTGCTTTGAAGCCTTTTCCCTTCCGCTTCGGGGCAAGTGCGAAACCTTCGCACGTGGAAGTAACGTCGCTTCCACCAGCGTCTCTTTCGAGAAACCAAAATACACGCTGCCAGACTACTAAGCGCAGTAACATGCGTATGTTGAAGCTCCGCCTACGTAGCTTTTCTTTCACCGCCTCATAAGGTTATCCGCGAGTAAAAAATGAGGGTGATGATTCATTTTACAACGGCACAAACCCGGCCCCGAATGAGGTGGTAATATGATACGAACAAAGAAACAAGTTGTCGAAGATGTGAAAGAAAGTAATAATAAATAAAATGAAATAGTGTGTGGCTGTGCCTGCGCAGAAAATCGTTAATTTGTTCTCTTTGCTGTTAGCCAACACGGTTTGTGATGATTAGGAACAAGGCGGTGTCGTTCCATATGCTTCCATATTACTGAGGCTTCCAGATTCTATACCCTTTTTTGTGTTCGCACATTCATACACACAATATATATATATATATATATATATTGTAACGAACAGTTACAACAGCCGTTTCTGCGAAAGCTGATTTATGTTGGGCGAACCTGTGCCCGTCAACAAAAACCGACTGAGCACTCAACAACAACAAAAAACGTCCCTCGAGCTTCGCTCCTTCGAACGTCGTCCTCCTCTTTCTCGCCTGCTGTCGCGTGCCAATCGTCCGATTCTCGCGCACGAGCCGCCGGCCTGTCAGCAGCGGCCGAGCGTTGCCTTGCGGTGCTTTGCTTGACGCTCGCGGTGTGGCGGCTACGCAGTTGGGATATGTCGGTCGTCTTTGTCTTCTCGCAATGCTGGCGGCATTAGCCCCCTCCGAAGAAGCATCGTCCCGATGCGTAGAAAAGGCCGAGAGAGGCCAACTGCTTTGGAAGGACAGTGGTCAGAGGATGGCCGGTGCTAGGCTTGATCGTATGTGCAACTTCTGTTAATCAATGTCTTTAGTAGTATGGCTTCATTCGTACTACGTGTACGACCTCTGTCAATGTCTTTCGTAGTATGGCTTCATTCGTACTACGTGTACGACCTCTGGGCGAGTCCTGCGTCGTGTGGAGCAGACTTGGCCTTCAGGAGTTACCTCGTAGTTTAAGGGACTTAACCGGCGAAGTACTTTGTAGGGGCCAAAGTAACGGCGCAGTAACTTCTCCGAAAGACCGGGTGTACGTATAGGCGTCCATACCCACACTTTGTCTCCGGGGTTGTACTGTACCTCTCTTCGCCCTAGGTTGTACCGGTTTGCGTCCACGTGTTGCTGTTGTATGATACGGTGCCTCGCCAACTGCCGTGCTTCTTCTGCCCTTTCTATGTACTCGCTAACGTCAGGGTCGTCTTCGGTGCTGTTGTCTACAGGTAACATCGCGTCCAGTGTCGTTGTTACTGTCCGACCGTAAACAAGTTCAAATGGCGTGAAATGTGTCGTTTCTTGTACTGCAGTATTATACGCAAAGGTGGCATATGGTAGAATACTGTCCCATGTCCGATGCTCGACGTCCACGTACATTGAGATCATGTCAGCGAGCGTTCTATTGAGCCGTTCAGTCAGGCCGTTTGTTTGTGGATGGTACGCTGTGGTTTTTCTATGAGCAGTATGTGTTAGTTTCATAACAGACTGCATCAAACGGGCCACAAAAGCTGTTCCTTTGTCTGTTATGAGTACCTTAGGTGCGCCATGTCGTAATACTATGTGTGTGACAAAAAACTGAGCCACTTCAACGGCGGTTCCTTTTGTAAGAGAACAGGTCTCAGCATACCGGGTCAAATAATCGGTTGCTACCACAATCCACCGCTTTCCTGAGGTTGAAACTGGAAATGGTCCAAGTAAATCCACTCCTATTTGTTCAAATGGCGCTGTCGGTGGCTGTATCGGTTGCAGAAAACCTGCTGGTTTGAGTGGCGGTGTTTTGCGTCTTTGACAATCTCGGCACGATTTGACATAGTGCTGCACTGAATTCATCAACTTCGGCCAGTAATATTTCTGGCGGATTCTCGCCAGAGTCCTACTAACGCCTAAGTGGCCAGCTGCAGGGTCATCATGGCAAGCTTCTAAGATTTCAGCTCGCAGCGATGATGGTACGAGAAGTAGAAACGTCTCACCACTGTGCTCGAAGTTTCGTTTGTAGAGGACGTTGTTCCGGAGGACATACGAACACAATCCGCGAACGAAAACTCGAGGCACTTTCACTTGTCGACCCTCCAGGTACTCGATGAGCAGGAGTAATTCCGGATCAGTACGCTGATGATGAGCCATGTCCGTCGTGTTCACAGCCCCAAGAAATGGGAAATCTTGCTCGTATTCAGGTGACGTAGCTTCGATTGGTGCGCGTGATAAGCAGTCAGCATCATTGTGCTTGCGACCGGACTTGTAAACGACCGTGATGTCATACTCCTGGAGACGCAAACTCCATCTAGCGAGTCTTCCAGAAGGGTCCTTGAGGTTGGCCAGCCAGCACAATGAGTGATGGTCGCTTATGGCTCGAAACGGTCTGCCATATAAGTAAGGCCGGAACTTACTGATGGCCCATATAACCGCCAGGCATTCCTTTTCTGTAGCTGAGTAATTTGTCTCGGCTTTCGATAAGGTGCGGCTTGCGTACGCAATAACTTTTTCTTCTCCATTCTGCCACTGAATAAGTATGGCACCGAGACCAACGTTACTCGCGTCGGTGTGGATGTCCGTTTCGGCATTTTCATCAAAATGGGCAAGTATAGGAGGACTCTGCAAACGCTGTCGTAGTTCAGAGAAGGCGTCTTCTTGTTCTTTCTCCCACGAAAAAGGGACATCTTCTTTTGTCAGTCGCGTGAGTGGTTCGGTAATTTTAGAAAAATTTTCTACGAAACGCCTGTAGTAGGCACACAGTCCCAGGAAACGTCTAATAGCTTTTTTGTCTCTTGGCTTCGGAAACATTTCTACTGCAGTGATCTTCTCAGGATCGGGACGGACGCCTTCAGCACTGACAATGTGTCCGAGGAAGCGGAGCTCGCGAAAGCCGAAGTGGCATTTTTCAGGTTTTATGGTCAATCCCGCCGTGCGAATAGCATCCAGAACTGCTCTCAGTCGCTGCACGTGCTGCTCGAATGTAGTGGAGAAGACCACCACATCATCAAGGTAGACGAGGCACGACTGCCATTTCAGTCCGGAGAGAACAGTGTCCATCATCCGTTGGAATGTGGCTGGCGCAGAACACAGACCAAATGGAAGCACCTTAAACTCGTATAAACCATCCGGTGTCACAAATGCCGTTTTTTCGCGATCTCGCTCGTCCACTTCTATCTGCCAGTATCCGCTTTTGAGATCCAGAGAAGAGAAGAAGTAAGCATTGCGTAGTTTGTCCAAGGTGTCGTCGATGCGGGGGAGTGGATAAACATCCCGCTTCGTGACGAGGTTGAGTTTCCTGTAGTCAACACAAAATCGTAGGGTGTTATCCTTCTTTTTGACTAGGACTACCGGAGATGCCCATGGACTATTGGATGGTTGTATTACATCGTCCTTGAGCATTTCCTGTACTTGACTTCTTATCGCTTCTCTTTCTTTTGGAGCTACTCGGTACGGGTGTTGGCGAACTGGTCTTGCAGGTTCTTCGACCACAATGCGGTGTTTTGCGACGGGAGTACGACGGACTTTCGATGAAGTCGAAAAGCATTCCGCAAACTCTGTGACCAAGTTCACAATCTGATCTCTTTGTAGTGATGACAGCTCTCGGTCAATGTCGATAGAGGTAAGGACACTGCCTAAGGTGGCAGAAGCTGGTGATGCTGCATCGAGGGTTGACACATCTGCAAATTGTGCATAGTCATGAAGAGACGCTATGGCTGTTCCCTTCGCCACTTGTTGGGCCTCATTGCCAAAGTTAGTCAAAAGGACGTCCGCATATCCGTTACGCAGGTGAACTAGGCCTCTTGCCACGCATATTTGCTTTTCCAGTAGCAGCCCGATATTTCCGTCTGCAAGTCCCTCATAGTCACGAAATATGTCGCTCCTTACAACGACAGTCATACTGCACCGTGCCGGCACCGTCACGTCTTCATCCACAATACGTAGAGAGGAAATATGTGGCTCTTCTGTATCAGAAATGGTAACAGCATTTTCTGTGGAAAACAACACGCGTGATTCTTGCAAGTCGATAATTGCGCCATTCGTTCGCAAGAAGTCCATGCCCAGTATCAGATCACGGGAACACTCAGGGAGAACAATAAAGCTGCTGACGTATGTAAAGCCTCTAATTCCGATTCTTGCGGTGCACATTCCTACGGGGTCGACTAAGTGTCCCCCCGCTGTACGTATTGGAGATCCGGTCCAATGGGTCAATACCTTTTTCAATTTTCTGGCGAGTACACTGCTAATAACTGAATAGTCCGCACCAGTGTCTATCAATGCAGTCACTTCGAAGTCGTCGATGATGACGTGCAACTCGGAAGTAACGGTGTCATCACTGCACTTGTCCGTCGTTTCGTCACTGCCGTCGTCTTGTCGGATTGGCGATGGAGGGCCTTCGGTGTTCCGGGTGTCAGCGGCCTTGCCTCCACAGGTCGCTGGCTCTAGTTTTCCCGTCGCGGACTTTGGGAGCGTCGCCTCGGTGAAATGGAAGCGGGACGCGGACTGGGCGACCTATAACGCATAGGCGCTGCTGATCGAGGTTCATGTTGCTGGGTGTTCCGAACAGTTTGGCGCGTCGATAAAAATGCCTCAATCTCATAAGGGCGCTCACCGTTTCGGGGGCAAGGTGCATTCACAGAAAAGCCACGCAGTCCTACTCGGCGATACTGGCATTCCCGGTATAGGTGACCAGCCTCTCCACAGTGATAGCAGAGGGGACGCCGGTCTGCAGTGCGCCACACATCGCTTTTACGTGGGCTTCCTTCTGGCATGGGCTGCACATTGCGAGGAAGTACCTGGGGTATTGTGGCCGTTCGTCCAAAGTCGGCGCGTCCTCGGTCCTGACGTAAAGCTTGGGCGTACGACATCCGCGGCTGACGCTCTGGCTGTGCGTGGGGCCGTACCTGAGGCTCTGGCTCACAAATTACTTGCCGGACTTCTTCACGTATAACATCAGCAAGTGAGGACACCGTAGGAGGGCTTTGGGCCAGCTGCAGTTTCTGCAGCTCTTCTCGTACGACGGACCTCACCATTTCGCGTATGATGTCCATGTTGTTGGGGAGGGCTCCTGACCCAACGTCAAATGATGCGACGCATACATCTCTGTTGTACTGCCGCGCGCGCTGCTGCAGCGTCTTCTCCATCGTCGTCGCCTCTGATCGAAATTCGGCTACAGAGCGGGGCGGATTACGAACCAGGCCGGCAAAGAGTTCCTGTTTCACACCGCGCATTAGGTGCCGCAATTTCTTGTCCTCAGCCATGTTTGGGTCGGCTCGGCGGAAGAGGTGGGTCATGTCTTCAATGTACATGGTCACACTTTCGTTGTTCCGCTGGTTCCTCGCCTGAAGAGCGGCTTCTGCCCTCTCTCGGCGGTCCGTGCTCGGGTATGTAGCTAGCAGCTCTCGTCGGAAGTCGTTCCACGATGATAGCGACGCTTCGTGGTTCTGAAACCACGTGCGTGCAGATTCCTCCAGCGCGAAGTACACATACCGCAGTTTCTTTGACTCGTCCCAACCGTTACACCTGGCGACACGCTCGAAGTTCTCGAGCCAGTCCTCGGCATCCTCAAATGTGTCTCCGTGGAAGGATTCTGGCGTCCGGGGTGAGTCAACGACGACGTGAGAAGGGGTTATTTGAGTAGCCATCGCACTAGTACCTCGGCTGGCTGCCGCCGCTGCCCTTGGTGAATCGGCGAGAGGACCAAACTCGGGGGCCTCACCTCGTATGCGGCGACTCGTGCGTTGGTGGACAGGCGTTAATTCTGTTGGTTCCAAACTTCGGGGATCCGGGCTACCTTCCCTTGCGTGTGTGGGGCTTGGAATCATACCCCGCACCTCCACCAGATATGTAACGAACAGTTACAACAGCCGTTTCTGCGAAAGCTGATTTATGTTGGGCGAACCTGTGCCCGTCAACAAAAACCGACTGAGCACTCAACAACAACAAAAAACGTCCCTCGAGCTTCGCTCCTTCGAACGTCGTCCTCCTCTTTCTCGCCTGCTGTCGCGTGCCAATCGTCCGATTCTCGCGCACGAGCCGCCGGCCTGTCAGCAGCGGCCGAGCGTTGCCTTGCGGTGCTTTGCTTGACGCTCGCGGTGTGGCGGCTACGCAGTTGGGATATGTCGGTCGTCTTTGTCTTCTCGCAATGCTGGCGGCAATATATATATATATATATATATATATATATATATATATATATATATATATATATATATATATATATATATATATATATATATATATATATATATGCAGGGTGTCCCAGCTATCATGCGCCAAGGTTTCAAAATGTGCAAATACCACGTAGCTGGAATTAACCGAGGGACTATTGTTTGCCATCGCTTGTAGATACTTAGATTATGCTTTTGCATTCCGCCTAAATACATATCTAGTCAAGTGATTAATCAACTTTTAAAATATCATAATTAGATGTAAACTGCAATGACAAAAGTGTAGAACATGAAATACTCCCGATACAGCTTTCTGTTGCTCAATACGTGTTACATCAAAGGGTTTTTCAGGGGGTGAAGGAGTCAAAAAAAGAAGGCAAAGTGCTTCGAGCGGCGAGTCTTGCGGTCACATATTTCCATCCTTTCCTAACTTTCTGCTTATGAACAGAATCAGTGTCAGTGTGCTTAGCTCTTCGTTCTTTATTTAGCAATTACTTTTAAACTGTGGCTTATTCGTGACGTTTATGACTCTCTAAAATGCTGCGGGTGGTCACTATTCGATTGTTTCTTTTTTGCATGATCGCCTGCGGGTGTGCTCACTTCCAAAACATTCGTACTTGGTGGGAAGGACTATAACGTAGATGTTATGTACGTTGTAATAGCTTGTATCAAATGCGTATTATTGATAATCACTGAGCTTATACTGTGCGGCCCGCTACGAAACGTTCAGCTTCGAACATTATTGTGCTGTCGGTGTAATCGCCGTCACCAGTGCTTCGGCGCATTGATTCATGTGCGCGTCTGTACACGTATTCTTGATGCATTGGCGATGTAGTGGGCGTAAATTTGCATGTGAATTGAGGTGGACGTGTGCAGATGACGAGCGAGAAATTCACCAGATGAGAAGAAGCGGCGCTACTTCTTTCGTCACCGTATAAAGAGCGGTATTCACTCGTGTAGACGTTCCAGGGTTGAAGGTCTTTCCTTGGACGTTAGCGCTGGAACGCTGGCGGTTGAGTGAACTTTTTTTAACCTCGAGGCAAGCCGTGGATCCCGAAGAGCCGGCAACACAGGCAGTACTTATGTGGCAGCGGTCTGTAACTTGGACGCGCAGATTCATCACATTCCTCATGCCAGACACAACTTCTTGCAGCTCATTACTGCACACGTTTTCAATCCACGGCTCCATATCTTGCAGCATGAATGGGGCATGGCACGTTATGGAAAACCCACTTCCATCTCCGACAGCTAATCGCACAGAAGGACGGCAGAAGAGGCAGCGATGTCGTATCCGTGCGCTTTCGCTGAGGCAATGTGTGGCGCGGCGCCGAAAGCGCCATCTCGTTTCTCTAGAGCAAACTCATTTGCGAAAAATGTCCACAGGTAGACATTCAACTCCTACCAGATGCTCCAGCGGCCGCCTCGGTTCTCAAGCAGCCAAGCAACAAATAGTACCCAAACATTCTCACTACAGCAAAGATTAAGCCCACAATAGCCCACAATAAAAGTAAAACTTTCTGTGCTTTCTTTCCCTGGGTTTAGCGTAATACTCCTTCGGTTCCTCGCCGAGTGAAGTGGGCCGATCTCGGAGGCACTGTAACCAGCGAAAGCGTGGGTCGCTTGGCGCCGACTCGGAACACCGGCACGTCATCGCTACGTTGCGCATAAGCTGAACAGTTGGGCGATATTTATTTGACCGTTTCACGAAATCTTAGCGTCAAATGGATTTTCTAATTCATGTCTTCTCATATTAGACAGTTTTAGTACTGCGTACGTAGCATACGCAACGGCGTTGCGTACGTAAGATCGCTGCGTTCTGCAAAGTGCGCATGTGCAGAACGCAACACAAACGGTACGAGATGCGTACGCGGCCGTTGCGTACGCACGCATCCGATTCTTGCGTGCGTACGTAGGGAGCCTTGCGTGCTGCTCTCGTGGTTCTCGTTTGTTCGGGAGAGCGCGAGACAAAGGAGTTTCCCAAGATGGCAGCGTCAAAGGCGACTCGCAGAAGGCGGTACTTTCAATGGCCTACGATTTGGCTTTGCTGCGTGAAGTGAACGCGCAGAAGGCATTCCCAGACCCTGCACGTTGGGAATGCATAGCAAAAATAGGAACTTTGTTTTTGAGGAAGTGTTCAGTGTGTGCTGTTTGCGCGAAAGGCTCGACCTGCTTTTGGCGCAGTTTGTCGCAAATGACCGTGCCAGCCTGAGAAAGCAAGTACTCGTTTTTTTTATTTTTCTCGATATGATTCGTGCATTATATCCGCATTAAAAGTAGAGTCTTTTAAAGGCCTAAATATAGTCCGACGAAGCGGTAACGCGCCCACACGTTACATCACGTTAGCGAGATCAACAGCGTCTAGTTTGGCCGACGGTTCGACGTACTGGCGGACACGGCCATACGCTCCGACGCGCCCGGCGTCTAACGCTCGCCCTCTTACGTACGTAGGCATTTCGCAGTACTAAAAGCCCCAACGCGACACGTGCTCCTACGTTCCGCAAAGCCCTTGCGTGCTGCGTACGTATCGTCATGACGCAGTACTAAAACTGTCTATTATCTTGACTTTCTCCTTTTCCTTTTGTAACCATTTGTCTCCATCGCCAACACTGATTAGCAGGCTATAGAACATAGCGGTTCAGGCCAATTTCGTAATAAATCTCTTTCTCTCTCTTTCTCTGACATAGATACCAATATGCGCGTTCGATCAGTATTATAATACAGCAGGCAATGTCAGTGGTCACAGCCTTTGCTTCTCTCGTAGGGTAACCTCCAGTATGCTTCGTCCTCGCGTCTGAGCATGACAGCTTTCCTTGTGACCGGTCTAGACGATATAAACATGAGTTTTTTGTACTATTTAAATTTATCAGTGGGAGGAAAGCTGCTCCCGATTATTGCTGACGATTTTTTTAACAAATGGAATCTTTTCCTTGCACCCCATTCAACGCATACGAGAAGAAACCTATACTTCGTGGTACCTTTCTTGAATTTGTGGGGCATTAGCTTTGTAGGCACATTACCTGCGCACTGTTATCGACTTTTGAGAAATTTTTCCCTTTTTAGCAGAAGCTGAATTGTTGCACACACAGGCAACAATTATTAGGCAACAAAGTATGTGCACCACACAGGCTACAGTATGTGCCTTGAATCTATATGACTTTCTTACAACAAGGCATGCACAGCAGTTTGTAATGTTTTTGATGTAAATCTATTGTTTGTATACATAAATAGTCTAGTTTCTAGGTTTCTTATGGAAAGGTGAACGCCGTTGTCACAGCTGTTGGATCGGTGTCCCATTCGTTCCCCTTCTGTGTGCTGACGCACAGGGAGGGCTGGGCGATACATATATCTTAAGTACCACCGTAGGATGCTCTTTGGGTATCATTTATCTGCATCACGATATGTACGGTAGGACGTGTATCCGTATCTGTATTTTCGATGCACCAAGTCAAGTACCGTGTGCCTTACGACAACCAGTTGCACAATCATCGAAGACGCTCAGAGTTACTCGAGGCGAGGACTTTATATTTGAGCGTATTCTAAGAGGCGATTATTCTTGTTAACTCACATTTCTAGTAAACAAAACCGAGATGCATGGGAAGAAATCATAACCCAGTGCCAACGAGGATATCTGCACTTTAGATTTAGGCGTCTGTAACGCGAAATTCTCCAGCTTTCATGAATTACGCACTACATGTTGAACTGTACGCGTTCCACAGCAAGCTGGAAAAACTTGGAGCGCATTTAGTGAAGTGCAAAAATTTTAATTTGAGTAAAGCAGCAAGTTGGGCGAGTTCGTTTCCGTTCGTAATGAAAATGAATAGAGAAGTCGTAATCAATCGTCATGCCGAAGAAGCTTCGTCATTATGTCGTATTCCTGATATGGTCGTCATATCTTCGTTGCTTTGCCGTCGTTATTGTAAGGGCATACAGCTGATCTAGTTATAATGGCTTTGCAATTCGTAATAGAAATTATACGGACGCTTAAGGGGGCGATCACGCCGTGAGTGTCACCATTGTCGTGCTGCTCCGCTGACGGGGAATGTGCGGATGTTTCCACCTTGTGGGTGCGTACACTTCGGCCACCGCTGACTGGCTCGAGCGGTTCCAGTGGGGAGGAGACTGGCTGGGCACATGTCTCCTTCGCACTGGAACCTCCTACCAGCCAAAATCAGCACTTCGGCACCAGCCGGTATGGACAGTCCACTGAGTGGACACTTTAGAAAAATACTTCCCGCAGTGGCGATTGAACCGCGGGGTATCACTTGCCATCGCCACGTACTCGCAGAATTTAAAGCTGAAACATTTCATACATTTTCATTGAGAAGAGCGAGAACCTCTTCACTGTACTCTGGCGCTGGACTAGAGACCGAGGCCCGCGCGGCAGCTTCTGCAATGCCTCTTCGGTGGGGGACTCACGCTCAATTAGTACAGCGTACGGCCGAAACGTCAGTGAAAGCCTGTTACTTTTCCTACGTGTTTCTATTCTTTCAACCATTATCGCGGACAACTTTCTGTGGCAATGAAGGCAAAACTACGAAGGCCAAGCGCGCACAAGTGAGAGCACTTCTCAAAAGTGTCCCGCGTTTTCATGCTCGTTAGTTTCAGCTGGGGGAGAGAAAACATAGGCGCCTTATTAGCAACAGGTAAATAAGATCAAACGCAGCACTGAATATAAATGTTTACTTATTTTGCGGCTTTTCCCCTCCGCCTCTGGGCATACGCAAAACTGTCACACGTGAAAGCTGCGTCGATTCAGCGTATGCTCCGGGCAACCAAGTGGTTATGGGTATTACCGTCTGGATGGAAGACTAGTTGACGTCAAGTTTATCCCCAGTTTGCAAAAGTCCCAACGAATGCTCTTTGTTAAAAGACCGATGCTACTGATGTGTGTCCCTGCATTACCCATTGCGATCTGCGCTGTGCAAACAAGACTAAAGGAGCCTTTTGATGCGAATCCTGCAGGCAGCCAGTGCAGCTTAGAAGCCTGTGCAGAGCAACCTTCACTCGATGCCGCTATTTTCGTTGGCTCCAATGACACCCTGTTAGGGCACTTATAGTCGGATACATGTAACATTAGTATTTTTCAACGAAAAATTCCCCACATCGAATGACGTACTATACATTATGTGTGTTTAACTGACGTGCCACAGCGAACTTGCTTTTAGGATACATCCAACAATACTATTTTTCAACGACAGATTAGCGGCATAGAATGACGTACGAAACATTATTTTTGCGTAACTGTGCTTTTTTTTCTATGGGTCTATGTGGTTATATGTTAGTGAGTGAGGACTCGGACACTATGAATGTGTCGTGCATAGACCCTTTCACTGTTTTCAAACATATAGGCCCTGGGCGGTTTCCGGTTTTGCTCTTGACGTAGTCCGCTAAACGAGCACAATGCACGAGCACAATGCACGAGACTGACGAGACTACGTCAGTTTCGTGCATTGTGCTCCTCGAGGTCTTGGTGGTCTTGGTTCCTCGCTACTTCCGCGGATCCGAGAGGGCCGCCACCCCCTTCCTGGGGGTGCCTCTCTAGAGCTGCCGAGACCTGCTGGACGGCCTTTAGTTGTTTATCTTGGTCATACGTCCTCGTTGCAGCCTCTAGCTGCGGCGGGATCGTGGTCTTCTCACTTGCTTCTCGTGGATTTGTACTGCAGTCCCAACGGATGTGAGCCGCGGTGGCTCTCTCCTTAGGGCACAGTCTACACACGTCACTCGCATACACGCTCGGACACACGCGCTTATCTAGCACCCGGGTGAGCAGGGTCCCCGTCTGTAATTGCCTGTATAACACTGCCTCCTCCCGGGTAAGCCCCGGGTGAGGTGGCGGCATAGTCGGTCTGTTAAGTCTGTACCACTTCACTATTTCGTTGAAGGTGGTCATCTTGTCCTTGGCACTGCACCGCGACCAACACTCATTCGTGCGCTTTCGCTCAGGCAACGTGCGATGGAGGGATGGATGTTATGAGCGTCCCCTTTGGAACGGGGCGGTGGGTTGCGCAACCAAGCTCTTCCTACTATGCGGCGCACCGCCGAAAGCGCCACCTCGTTTCTCTACAGCAAACTTCTTTGCGAAAAAGGTCAGTACGGAGAAATTCTACTCCCACCAGATGCGCCAGCGGCCGCCTCTGTTCTCAGGCATTTAAACGACTAATTGTATCCAAATATCCTCACTGCAAGAAATGTCGAGCGCATAATTTCTCTGTTAATGCGCAACTTTCTGCGCTGTCGTTCCCGAGACTTGACAAGAATGCCCGTTCGTTTCCTGGACGATTAATGTTGGCCAATCTCGGAGGCGGTGTAATCCGCGAAGGCGTGGGCCTCTTCGCGGCTCTTTCGAAACATCGGCACATCATCGTTACGTTGCGCAGAAGCTGAGCAGCTGTATGACATTTACTTGACCATTTCACGAAATCTTAGCATCGAATGGATATCTTTTTTCATGTCTTTTCATATTATCTTCAATTTCTCCTCTTCCTTTTCTTCCAATTTTCCCCTTCGCCAACACTAATTAGCAGGCTATTGAACATAGTAATTCAGGCCAACCTCTGAGGTTCCCTCTCATAACAAATATCTTTCTCTCTCTCTCACACACACATTGATTCCAATATGCGTGTTCGATCAGTATTATATTTTTACAGCGCTGAATCTATAGACGTTCGTATATTTTATTAAGAAAATCCCTTCCAGCTAGGAATATCACCTAGCTTTTAAGTGTCTGTAAAAATATGCGTGTTCGATCAGTATTATCTTTTTACAGCGCTGCATCTATAGACGTTCGTAAATTCTATTAAGAAAATCCCTTCCAACTACGAATATCACCTAGCTTATAAGTCTCTGTAATGTAACAGGCAATTTCCGCTATCACAACGTTTGATTCTCTCGCTGGGTAACCTCCAGTATGTTTCGTCATCGCGTCCGAGCATAAAAGCTTTCCCTGTGGCAGGTCTAGACAATATAAACAAGACTTTTTGTACTGTTTCAATTTACCTCTGGGATGAAAGCTGCTTTCGCTTATGTATGATGATTTTTAAAGAAAAAGAAGCTTTTTCTGGCGCCTCCTTCAAAGAAAACCAATAGGAACCAACATGTCTTGGTGCCTTTCTGGAACTTATGAAGCATTAGCATTGCAGACAATTTACCTTCGCACTGTTATCGACTCTTCGCAAATCTTTCCCTGCATAGCAGCAGCTGAATTGTTGTGACACTTCTATTTGACTGCTTCATTGAGGTTCAGAGGTATTAGCGCCACACAAAGTGAGTACGTGCGTTGAATCTGCGTGATTTTATTACAACAACGAATGCACAGCCTTCCGTAATTATTATTGAAGCAAACCTAATGTCTGTACACGTATCGGATCTACCTTCTATATTTCTGATGGAAAAAGGATCGCCGTTGTCGCAGCCGTTGGATCGGTGTTCCATTCGTTCCCTTTCGGTGTGCGGCCGCGCTGGAAGGGCTGGGCATTATCGAAGATACATATATCTTAAATACCACCCTGCGATGCTCTTTGGGTATCTTGTAATGTTAACGCGCTCTCTCTCTCTCTCTCTCTCTCTTGCGGGTGTGCTCGTCTGTATGGAAGACTAGTCGAGGCCAAGTTGATACCTAGCTTGCAAAAGTTACAACAAACGTATTTTTGGTTAAAGGACCGATGTTGCTCATGTGTGCATTTTAAAAGCTGCTTGAGTTCTGCGCTGCGCACCAAGCTTAACGCAACCTTACAATAAGAACCCTGCAGAGAGCCAGAGTACATTAGGTGGCTCTGTAGTGAAGCCTGCACTCGATGCATTCGTGCCAGTTGGCTCCAAGGACGGTCGAACCTGTGAACCTATGTGGTGGCAGTGATGTGAAATGCAAGCAACGGGCGCAGAGCGCGCACAAATGAGTATGAGTAATCAGTATGTGTTTGACTGTGAAAAAACAAACACTTGCGGTTACTTTAGTGGGCGCTTACCTTTCTATATTAAGTCGTTTCCTTAGGCAGAGACTGAGTGACATTATAGATGCGACACCTGGTCCATGGAATGTTGTTGGGGACTTCAACGCGCATTATTCACTTTGGGGAAGCAACAAGATAAATTCCAAAGGAAGAAACCTCGTGTCCTTTGCTTGCGACAATGAACTTTGTTGTCTAAATGATGGCAGTCCCACGTTTCTGCGCGGCCGGACGTACAGTAGTTGTTCAGACTTAGCATTTGTTTCGCGATGCCTCACTCGCTGCGTCCATTGGTTCGCAGATATAGAAACCCACGGAAGCGACCACATTCCTACCTACCTGAAGATAAAAGGCATCACCAAATCCGCTCCATCAAAGTTTTAACAAACAATAGATTGGCCCCTGTTTAAATCACTTATGGAAGACGCATGCCACGAAGGCATTTCGTCCACACTAGAATCTGAGATCGCCAAGGCTATGCAGGATGCTATGCGCTCATTTCGGCAACTAGAGAAATACACAGATTCTGATTCGGAAATACAGAGCCTCCGTGTAATCCGCCGGCGAGCTGAGCGACAGTACAGACAGACTAAATCGTTCTACGACCTTAGAGAGGCAAGACGCGCTCGAAAGAAAATTCAGCGTCGCCTTCCTGTACTGCAAAATCAACGCTGGAAATCGTTTTGCGAGTCTCTCGACCCGCGTAAACCTCTGTCGGTTGTCTGGAGAACAATCCGTGGACTTGGAACAGCTCCTCAAGAGCGTTGTCCATTTAAGTCTCTACATCAAGAACGCCGAGAATTCGAGGTAGCCGAAGATTACTGCTCAAGGATCGCGGGTCCGTAAGAAGGGCTTCAGATCTGTGACAGGAACTGCAGCAGTGGGATTAGCAGAAGGCCGTACAACTGACGTGGCCATCTGGTCCGCCAGAACATTACCTTCGATGGCCCTATGACCTGGCACCCAGCATATAATCACATACTGGTTAGATGCATATGCTTCACATAAGACGGAATAGAGTTCAATTATAACAGGATTTTTGTGCTTGCAGAACGATATCAAAGCCTTCACAACACTTAGGGAGTCCGTATATATAACTGATTTTTTGAGTTTTGATTTCCTTATATGCTTCACAGTCGACAATATTGCGTAGGCCTCAGCCGTGAAGATACTAGTTTCCGGATGCAGTGCGTCGGATTCCGAGAAGGATGGCCCGACGGCTGCATAGGACACCCCGTCATGTGACTTCGATGCGTCTGTGTAGAACTCCGTGCAGGAGTGTTTGTGCTGGAGTTCCCGGAAATGCATTTGGATTTCGATATCTGAAGCGTGCTTTGTAACTTGAACGAAAGATGTGTCGCATTGTATCAGCTGCCACTCCCAAGGAGGTAGCAGCTTGGCTGGATGCATTAGGGGGAGCTCGAGGAGTGGGACATGCATTTGATCACTAAGCTCCCTCACACGCAGCGAGAAAGGCTGTCTTACGGAGGGACGATTGCGGAAGAGTGTAGCATATGTCATGTCATTAACGGTATTAAAACAGGGATGTTGTGGATTTGAGTGGACTTTCAGAAAATATGTTTGGCTAATGTGTGTTCTCTGCAGATGAAGTGACCACTCATTTGATTCTACATATAAACTTTGTATGGGACTCGTTCTGAAAGCGCCTGTGGCCAGTCGGATTCCTCGATGGTGGACCGGATCTAGCATCTTTAGCGCGCTCGGGGCTGCAGAATGATAGATCACGGCACCATAGTCTAGTCGTGATCGAATGAGGCTCTTATAGATATTCATTAGACACTTCCTGTCACTACCCCACGTAGTCTGGGATAGAAGTTTCATTAGATTCATTGTTTTCAGACATTTTTGTTTAAGATATTTAATGTGGGGGACGAAAGTGAGTTTGTAGTCAAGTATGACACCCAGAAATTTGTGTTCTTTTTTTTACAGGTATCTGCTGTCCACGCAGTTCTATGCAAGGATCTGGGATAAGTCCTCTCTTTCTTGTAAAAAGAACACAAGAGCTTTTGTTAGGATTGATCCTAAATCCATTCCTGTCTGCCCACGTTGACACTTTGTTCAGACCATGCTGTACCTGTCTCTCGCAGACTGCGAGGTTACAAGATTTGAAAGCTATTTGAATGTCGTCTACGTAGACAGAGTAAAAGATGGCGGGTGGTAGTGAAGCACGAAGCGTGTTCATCTTCACGATGAAGAGGGTGCAGCTGAGCACGCCTCCTTGGGGTACACCCGTTTCTTGCGTAAAAGGACGTGAGAGTGTATTGCCGACTTTTACCCGGAAGATACGATTTGACAGATAGCTTTTCATTATATTAAACATATTACCGTGGATGCCCATTTCTGACAGGTCTCTTAGGATTCCGTAACGCCACGTTGTGTCATACGCCTTTTCCATATCGAGAAATATCGATAGGAAGAACTGTTTATGTATAAATGCGTCCCGGATATTCCCTTCAACGCGCACGAGATGATCGGTTGTGGAGCGCCCTTCTCGGAAGCCGCACTGATAAGGATCAAGCATTTTGCTCTGTTCAAGGAAATGAATGAGTCGCCGATTTATCATTTTTTCGAACAGCTTACAAATGCAGCTTGTGAGGGCTATCGGGCGGTAACTTGCCACCGAGGAAGGATCTTTGCCTTGTTTCAAAACAGGGACTACAATGGCTTCCTTCCACGCGGTTGGAAGGTACCCTGCATCCCAGATGGTGTTGAAAAGTGTAAGTAGTGTAAGTTGCGTGTCATTGTGTAAGTTTTTGAGCATTTCATATAAGATTCTATCAGATCCTGGTGCGGAACTCTTGCATGCGCTCAAAGCCGCTTTCAACTCGGCAGCACTAAATGGACAATTATATGGTTCATTCTGTCGGCATTTATCGATGAGTGGCTTGCATTCTTCTATTTCTTTATATTTCAGGAATGATTGTGAATAATGATTTGAGCTTGATACACTCTCAATGTGCTCCCCAAGTGAGTCTGCTTGTTCAAGCAGGGTATCGCCTTGTGGGTTTACCAGGGGGAGTGAATAAGTTTGTCGTCCTCTTATCCTGTTAACCCTGTTCCAGACTTTTGATTCCTGTGTGTAAGAGTTGATGCCCGATAAAAACTGTTGCCAGCTTTCTCTTCTGGCCTGACGGCGGGTTCGCCTGCCTTGTGATTTTACTTTTTTAAAGTTAATAAGATTCTCCGCAGTGGGGGAGGCGCGTAGCAGCCCCCACGCTTTGTTCTGATTTTTACGTGCGATCCTACAATCGTCGTTCCACCACGGGACACGCCGTTTGCAGGACAGACCATTTACTTGTGATATACATTTAGATGCGGCATCTATTATGAAGGCTGTAAAATATTCGACAGCAGCGTCAATTTCTAGCGAGGACATGTCATCCCCCGAAATACAAGATAGAGTTCGAAATTTTTCCCAGTCGGCAGTGTCAATTTTCCACCTAGGAGCCTGTGGTGGATATTCCTTTTCTTCGGGTGTTCTAAGCAGTGTTGGGAAGTGGTCGCTTCCGTAAGGATTGTTGTTAACTTGCCATTCGAGTTCAGACAGTAGTGACGGGGAGACTAGGCTAAGATCTATTAAAGAAAATGTTCTGTTTGCAAGAGAATAGTATGTCGCTTCCTTCTTATTCAGTAGACAAGCACCAGAAGAGAAAAGGAACTGTTCAACAAGACGTCCTCGCGCATCTATACGAGGGTCGCCCCAGAGGTAGTTGTGTGCATTGAAGTCGCCAAGAACCAGATAAGGTTCTGGCAATTCATCTATAAAGGACTGAAATTCATGTTTAGTTAATTTGTAATGTGGGGGTATATAAAGCGAGCAAATAGTGATGAGTTTGTTTAGCAGAACAGCTCGCACCGCCACTGCCTCAAGGGGCATACGTAGCTGTAAAGATTCACATGCTATACTTTTATGAGTGAGAATCGCCACACCACCCGATGATGCAACGGCATCATCGCGATCTTTGCGAAACGTAACATACGTACGGAGAAAGTTTGTGTGTTTGGATTTTAAGTGTGTTTCCTGTAGACACAGCACTTTTCGATTGTGTTTTTGAATGAGCTCTTGCACGTCATCAAGGTTTCTGAGAAGACCTCTGACGTTCCATTGAATTATTTGTGTATCCATATTGGGTGATAATATGTGCTGTGTGTACAGAAACAGAAGTAGTGTTTATGGAAATTACAGTGATTAAATTACAGAGCCCTTTCGAGGCCCTGTAACGGGAGTTTTGCCCTTTCTGGAGCGTTCGAGTGAACCTCGCCGCTCCTTAGGCGCTTGGCGCCCCTGGAGGATAGGTGTAGTGTCCATTGCCTCTTGTGAGGCGCCGGACACCTGCTCTTGCGAGCGAGAAGTCACCAGGGAGAGTCTCGCCTTGGAGGGCAAGACCCCTGCGCCCACCAGCCCGGAGGTCGATGGGGTTCCCTGGGGGATTTGACTGCGCCGGCCGTTGCCAGCGCTGGAAGGGACCTGGGAGGTTGAGGCAGCCTCGGCTGCACCCACCTTCGGGGTCGGTGATGCTTTCTCCTCGGTTGACGGAGCAGCGCTAGCTGCAACCGCCGCGGGGGCAGATGGTGTGACTGCCGACTCACTGTTTGCGAGCCGGATAGCCGCCGGAGGCCGTTGTGGCGCTGCCCCCTGACGCGCCACTTCGGCAAAGCTCTTCTTTGGCAGGTAAGCTACCCGCCTTCGTGCCTCTTTGAACGATATGTTCTCTTTTACTTTTATGGTTACAATTTCTTTCTCCTTCTTCCAGGAGGGGCACGACCGCGAGTACGCGGCGTGATCCCCGTCACAGTTTACACAGTGGAGAGAGTTATCACAAGCTTCAGTGGCGTGTTCAAGGGCACTGCATTTTGCACATGTTTGGCGGCCCCGGCAGCTCTGCGAACTGTGGCCGAAACGCTGGCATTTGAAGCATCTTAGGGGATTTGGCACATATGGTCTGACGCGGAGCTTGATGTACCCGGCCTCTACAGACTCGGGCAGAATACTTGAACCGAATGTAAGTATCAGGTGCTTCGTTTGAATTTATTTGCCATCCCTTCTTATTTTATATCTTCGGACATTGACAACATTCTGCTCACTAAAGCCCTCCAGGAGCTCCGCCTCTGTCAGCTGAAGCAGATCGTCATCCGAGACAACGCCGCGGGTGGTGTTCAGAGTGCGGTGTGGAGTTACTGTCAATGGAATATCCCCAAATGATGCTAGACTGGGCAACTTTTCGTATTGTTTCGGATCATGGAGCTCTAACAGGAGATCACCACTTGCCAGCCTTGATACCTTGTAGCCTGGACCAAGGACGTCAGTTAAGGACTTAGAAACTAGAAAGGGGGAAATGTTTCGTACTTGTTTATCGAATTTTTCTGAATGGATCACATGGTAACGTGGAAAGTTTGGTCTCTGACGTCCAAGGAACTGGAAAACTTCATCGGTGCGCCCTCTTTTGTGAGGGCGATCAGGAAGTGGAGGGAAAGAGGTTGCCATAAAGGGATTGAATTTTCGGTAATAACGCCAGCCACCCACCGTGGAGTCCTACAAGGGGACGCTACAGAGACTGTAAGAACATGTCCTGCAAACGCCAGCTGTACGTTATCACTATAACCAAATATGAGATAACCTAGGTTGGTTATTCACACAAGGTTAACCCTTGCTGCCTGGAAAAATCGGAAGTAAGCGGAAGCTAGGAGAAGACAGGAAAGATGAAAAGTGAGAGAAAGACGAAGACTAGAGGAAGAGAGAGACAGGAAAAGGCAACTACCGATTTCCCCCGGGTGGGTCAGTCCGGGGGTGCCGTCTACGTGAAGCAGAGGCCAAAGAGGTGTGTTGCCTCCGCCGGGGGGCCTTAAAGGTCCGAGCACCCGGCATCGACTCAACCTCCAGGATCCCCCTTTCCCCGGACACGGCTAAGCCGCGCACGGCTACGCGCGGGAGGGTCCAACCCTCATGTGCTCGGGTCCGTGGTGTCGCAACGCACCAAACGCCTGCTGACGCAGACGCCCCTGCGGGGAAGGCGGAGTACTCAGCCCTACCCATTTCAACCTGGTGCTCGTTGGTCTCGCTGATTCGTAACCGCAAACCGTTAAGCTCTCCGCATATGCAGACGACATTTGCATATGGGCTTCAGACGTGACATGTGTACAAGTCCGCGCACGACTTCAGAAAGCCTCAACGGCTGTGTCAACATACCTAAGAAAACAAGGCCTGGAGCTTTCCACTGAAAAATGTGCACTCGTTGCTTTTACTCGTAAAGCGATGGCCCCGTATGCTTTGTGGATCAATGACCAAATTATACGGTATAGACGAACGCGCCGATTTCTTGGCGTCATCATCTTGGAGCCCTCACATTTCGTACATGACAAAGCGTTTGGCCGCCATTGTGGACCTTCTTGCGTTTCTCGGCGGGAAGTCCTGGGGCGCAACAGTACCGTCAATGTTGCAACTATTTTTTTTTGGCTTCCTGCGGTACCGCTTACCTGTACTAAGAAATACTTGCGCTACGAATATTCGCAAACTCCAGAACGTGCAAGCCCAAGCGCTCAGGACTTGTCTCGGTCTTCCCAAAGTACGTCATCGATTGCGACAGTGGCCATAGCCAGAGACGCTCCTTTGACAGTCTACATTGATACAAATGTCCTGAGAGCGCACATCCGACACCTGACTTGGATTCCCTCACACCATCAGAGTCGCTTGCAAGCAAAAAGGCCACTTTCAACTTTTGCTAAAACTATTGTAAGACGTCAGTCCTACTTGCCAGCAGAATTTACGCCCGCTACACGATTATCAGATTCATTATGGTGTCTGCACCGGCCGCAGGTGCAACTGACAATTCCAGGGATCAGAAAGAAAGCTGGAGCGCCATTGCAGGCTTTGAAACACGCAACTTTGGAGCACATTCACAACGTGCACAGATCCCGGCAACATGTATACACAGATGGTTCAGTAAAACTCAACAGCTCTGCTGCTGCAGTCATCATGCAAATCTGAGGAAATCAAATTGGGAGCTTCATGTGTGACCACATCGACGGGTGCAGAACTCGCGGCGCTCCGTGCTGCACTTGATTTCATTAAGCAGAAGCCACCGCAACAATGGACAGTCTTTAGTGACTCCACAGCAGCCCTTCAGTGCATACGAAGCCCATTGCGCCACGGACCTAATGAACAAACGGCCTCGAAAATTCGGCACATATATCATCAAAGCCATGACAAGGGAGGCAACATAATCTTTGTGTGGCTACCAGGAGATTGTAACATCAGCGGGAATGACCACGCCGACGAAGCCGCCCGATCTGTACATGAAAGTGATCAACGAGTCTTCATTCCGCTTTCGCGAACAGAAGCTGCGGCTGAGCTGCGATTGATGTCCCGTGAGTGTGCTTTGCCCATGTGTGACTCAAATGTTTTCACCCTGGGTCGGTGGCGTTCGTTGTCTCCGGACATACGGATGCACCTCCCGCCTGGGTTACCACGACGTGAACAGACCATGCTCTACCATCTGTGGCTAGGCGTTGCCTTTACGAACTCATATGCTTTCCTCATTGGAATGGCCGACAGCCTCGCGTGCGACTCATGTAACATCGACGAGACGCTCGCACATATTATCTGTGTCTGCCCGCGATACAGTGCTCAGAGACAAGTGATGTGCAGAGTACTGGACCAGTTGGGCAATCGTCCACTTTCAGAACTAAAAGCTTTAGGCCAATGCTCCGAAAGAACATCCGCGTTGAAGGCCTTACTCGCGCTATTAAGGTTCTTGCGGTCTACGGGGCTTCGCGACAGACTCTAAGAATGCCGCCCCCTACCGCTTTGCAGTGTACGCGCTTTGTTCTTGCTTGTCTCCCTCTCTTTCTATCTCCCCCTTCCATTCTATTTTTCTTTTTATCCCCATTAACCCTTCCCCCTGCGCAGGGTAGCCAACCGGAACTACCTCTGGTTAACCTCCCTGCCTTTCTCTGTATTATTTTCTCTATCTCTCCTTTCTTTTCCATTACCGCCACCCATGAGATGATTTAAGCCTCCCTGACTTTCCGCTTGACGTTCTTTGTTGCTCTTTTGCCGATCCTACAGGCCGCATGCTTGCTGGTAAGCTTCCTAGTTATTTTCATCCTCTGTGAACCAATGTTTTTCCTTTACAGATACCTAAACACTCTCCCAGCACAATTACTTTCTTCGATATTCCTCAGTCGTTCTTCATAATCAACTTTACTGCGAGATTCCCTCACTTCAAAGCTAGTCCAGCCCGTATGACCCTGCACAGCTTCATTTGTAGTCTTCACGTGAGCGCCCAAGGCGAGGCGACCCACTGACCTTTGGTTCCCATCGTGTCTTCATTGTACCCCTTATTTGAGAGTATACTGACTGTACCCCTTATTGAGTGTGGGGCGCCGCTGAAAGCGCCACCTCCTTTCTCTAGCGCAAACTCTTTTGCGAAAAAGGTTTTGGAACGGAGACGTTCGACCCCTATACCAGATGCGCCAACGACCACCTCTGTTCTTAGGCTCTGCAGCAACTATAATGGTATCCAAATAGCCTCACTGCTACAAATGCCGAGCGCATAATATCTCTATTAACGCGAACATTCATGTGCTGTTTTTACAGGTGCCTAGCGCAAATCCTCCTTCGGTTCCTCGCCGAGTGACGTTGGCTTATCTCGGAGGCACTGTAACCCGCGAAAGCGAAGGTCGCGTAACGGACGTCTATAACCGTCGGCACGGCATTTCTACGTTTCGTAGGAGCTCATCAGATGTATGATATTTAGTTGCGCGCTTCACGAAATGTTAGCGCTCGATGGATTTTGTTTTATTCATGCCATGTTCTTTTCATATCAACTTACCTGTCTCCTTTATTTTTTTTATTCCCCTCTTCCCCCTTCACCAACGCTGATTAGCAGACAATAGGACATAGTAGTTCAGGGCAGCCTCTCAGCTTGTCCGTCATTATAAATCTTTCTTTCTCTCTCTCTCTCTATCTCTCTGAGGATGAGCAAAACGAGAATAAAGTGAAAGCAGGAGCCAACGTTTCGACAAGTGGGCTTCGCTTCTTCAAGACCACTTTTCCACTTGACTTGAAGATGATAAGTCCACTTGTCAAAACGTTGGCTCCTGCCTTCAGCTTCTCGTTTTGCTCATCGTCGTGAATTTCCATCTCCCGCCTTCCCTATGTTTTCCCTGGATCTCTATCGCTCTGACACATACATTCCGACATGCGTGTTGGATCAGTAGTATCGTTTTACAACGAAGCATCTATAGTCTTTCATTGATTCTAAGAAGAAAATCCGTTCCAAATAAGTATGTCACCTAGTTATTAAGTGTCTCTAATGTAACAGGCAATGTCCGTTGTACAGCCTTTGTTTCTCTCCTTCTCCTTGTGACAGGTCTAGACGATGTAAAGAAGGATTTTTGTAGTATTTCAAATTTATCTGTGGGAGGAATTCTGATTTTCGTTATTGATGACGATATTAAAGATATAGGAGCCTTTCTGGCTCCTCATTCAACGCAAACAAGAAAGAACCTCTACGCCTTGGTACCTTTCCCGAATTTGTGGGGAATCAGCTTTGTAGACAAATTACCTTCGCACTATTATCAACTGTTGACAAATTTTTCCTAGTTAAGCAAAAGATGAACTGTTGTACAACATCTATTTGACTGTTTCATTGAGGTTCAGAGCAATTCGCACCTCACAGATTAAAGTATGGCCGTTGAATCTCTATGCATTTATTACAACAACGCACGCACACTCCTTTGGAATGTTTTATGGAGCAAATATATTGTCTATATAGATATAGAATCCAGTTTCTATGTTTCTTATGGAAAAGAGAATGCCGTTGTTACAGCCCTCGGTTCGGTGTCGAATTCGATCGCCTCCTTTTGTGCTGCCGCGTAGGGATGGCCAATATCGAAGGTACATGTATCTTAGATACTATCTTTGGATATCTTGTATCTGCATCACGATACTTGCGGTAGGATATGCATCCGTATCTGTATTTTCAATGCATAAACTGAAGTATCATGCGTCCTAGGATACAAGATACACCTATAATCAATGAATACGTTAAGAGTTACTCAAGGCGAGCACTTCACATTTGAGCTTATTACAAGAGGCGATATTAGCGTTAACTCATACTACCAGTAAACAAACCTGATAGGAAAGGGCAGAAACCACAGCCCAATACCATCTAGATTATCTTCACCATCTCAATTTAAGGGATCCGAATACAGAACTTTCGAGCTTTCGTGAATGCTGCATTACACGTTCAACTGTACGCATTCCACAGCAAACTGGCAATACTTGGAGCGCATTTAGTGCATTGGGAAATTTGTAATTTAGTAACGCAGCAATTTGGGAAAGTTAGTTTCCGTTCGCAATGAAAGTAAATAGAGACGTTGTGAATCGATCGTCATGCCGAAGAAGCTTCGTCATTATGTCGTACTCGTGCTAGGGTCGTCATTCCTTCGTTTCAGCGCCGTGCTAATTGGAAGGGCGCACAGCTGAGCTAGTTATAGTAGTGTTAGAATCGGTGACAGCAACTACACGGACACTTAAGGGGCAATCACGCCGGGAGTGTTGACATTGTGGGGCTGTCCCGCTGACGGGGCATGTGCGAATCTATCCCCCTAGTAGGCTGTCCACTTCGGCCGCCGCTGATTGGCTGGAGCTGTATCGGTACGTAGGTGACTGGCCTGGCGCCTGTCTCCTTCGCACTGGAACGCCAACCCAGCCAAAATGAGCACTTCAGCACCAGCAGGAATGGACAGTCCTCTGAGCGGACACAAAAGATTAATGCTTCCCACAGTGGCTGCAGAGCCGTGGTATCTCACTTGCCAGTACCAGGTCAGTGTACTTGCAGAAATCATAGCTGAAACCTTTCATGAGGTTTCATCGAGGAGAGGGGGATTCTCCACGGACTATGGCGCGGGAGTACAAAGGTACCCGCGGAAGATTCTGCAATGCTCATTGCGCGGGGGATGATGCGCAATTAGCACAGCGTCCGGTAGAAACGTCAGTAAAATCATTTTATTTTTCCTACGTGCTTCTATATTATGGCGACGGCCAGGCCGTACTGAAAAATATGTTTATCTTGTTGGGAGTGTTAACGAATTTCCGAGGGCGCAGTGGTAAAATACTGTCCTCTTAATTTTAGCAATCACACACATACACACACTCTCTCTCTCTCTTCCGCGTATGCTCGTCTGTATGGAAGACAAGTCGAGACCAAGATGTTCCCCAGGTTGCAAAAGTAACAACAAACGTATTTTTGGTTAAAGGACCGATGTTGTTCATGTGTGCCTTTTAAAAGCTGCTTGCGTTCTGCTATGCGCACCAAGTTTAACGCAGCCTTCCGATAAGAATCCTGCAGAGAGCCACAGTAGTCTAGGTGGCTCTGTAGTGAAGCCTTCACTCGATGCATTCGTGCCAGTTGGCTCCAAGGACAGCTGCACAGGCCAGCCACGCGGCAGTGATGTGAAAACTAAGCAACGGACGCAAAGCGTGCACAAATGAGTGCAAAAGGCGTGATATTTTCATACATGCTAATTTTTAAATACGTTGTATGCAAGATCTAAATAACACGAAACGCACCACTGAATGATCGAGTTTAGTTTGACGCCTTTTCCCTTCCGCTTCGGGGCAAACGCGAAACCTTCGCACGTGGAAGTAGCGTCGATTCCACCAGCGTCTCTTTCGAGAAACCAAAATACACGCTGCCAGGCTACTAGGCGCAGAAACATGCGTATATTGAAGCTCCGCCTCCGTAGCTTTTCTTTCACCGCCTCATAAAGTTGCCCGCGAGTAAAAATGAGGGTGATGATTCATTTTACAACGGCAAAAACCATGCCCGAATGAGGTGGTAATATGATACGAACAAAGAAACAAGTTGTCGAAGATGTGAAAGAAAGTAATAATACTTGGAGGTTAGCGCTAGAATTCTGTCGGACGAGCGAACTTTTTTTATCCTCGAAGCAAGCCGTGGATGCCGAAGAGCCGGCAACACAGGCAGTACTTATGTGGCAGCGGTCTGTAACTTGGACACGCAGATTCTTCACATTCCTCATGCCAGACACAACTTCTTGCAACTAATTACTGCACACGTTTTCAATCCACGGCTCCATATTTTGCAGCGTGAATGGGCCACGGCCCGTTATTGAAAACCCACTTCCATCTCGGACGGCTAATCGCACAGAAGGCCGGCAGAAGAGGCAGTGGTGTCGTATCCGTGCGCTTTCGCTGAGGCAATGTGTGGCGCGGCGCCGACAGCGCCATCTCGTTTCTCTAGAGCAAACTCATTTGCGAAAAATGTCCATAGGTAGACATTCAACCCCTACCAGATGCGCCAGCGGTCGCCTCGGTTCTCAAGCATTCAAGGAACAAATAGTACTCAAATATCCTCACTGCAACAAACATTGAGCCCACATTATCTCCATTCAAGCAAAACTTTATGTGCTTTCTTTACCAGGGTTTCGCGCAAATACTCCTTCGGTTCGTCGCCGAGTAAAGGGAGCCGATCTCGGAGGCACTGTAACCCGCGAAAGCGTGGGTCGCTTCGCGCCGACTCGGAACATCGGCACGTCATCGCTACGTTGCGCATAAGCTGAACAGTTGGGCGATATTTATTTGTTCGTTTCACGAAATCTTAGCGTCAAATGAATTTTACAATTCATGCCTTTTCATATTATCTTCACTTTCTCCTTTTCCTTTTGTAACCCTTTGTCTCCTTCGCCAACACTGATTAGCAGGCTATAGAACATAGCAGTTCAGGCCAACTTCGTAATAAACCTCTTTCTCTCTCTATCTCTGACATAGATTCAAATATGCGCGTTCTATCAGTACTCTAATACAGCAGGCAATGTCAGTGGTCACAGCCTTTGCTTCTCTCGTAGGGTAACCCCAAGTATGCTTCGTCCTCGCGTCTGAGCATGACAGCTTTCCTTGTGACAGGTCTAGACGATATAAACACGAGTTTTTTGTACTATTTCAATTTACCAGTGGGAGGAAAGCTGCTCCCGATTATTGCTGACGATTTCTTTAACAAATGGAATATTTTTCTGGCACCCCATTCAACGCATACGAGAAGAAACCTATACTTCATGGTACCTTTCTCAAATTTGTGGGGCATTAGCTTTGTAGGCACGTTACCTGCGCACTGTTATCGACATTTGAGAAATGTTTCCCTTTTTAGCAGAAGCTGAATTGTTGCACACACAGGCAACAATTATTAGGCAACAAAGTATGTGCACCACACAGGCTACAGTATGTGCGTTGAATCTCTATGACTTTCTTACAACAAGGCATGCATAGTAGTTTGTAATGTTTTTGATGTAAATCTATTGTTTGTATATAAATATATAGTCTAGTTTCTAAATTTCGTATCATCGAAGACGCTCAGAGTTACTCAAGGCGAGCACTTTATATTTGAGCGTATTCTAAGGGGCGAATATTCTTGTTAACTCACATTTCGAGTAAACAAACCCGAGAGGGATGGGAAGAAATCACAAACCATTGCCATCGAGGGCATCTGCACTTTAGATTTTGGCGTCAGTAGCGCGAAATTCTCCAGCTTTCATGAATTACGCACTACATGTTCAACTGTAGGCGTTCCACAGCAAGCTGGAAAAACTTGGAACGCATTTAGTGAAGTCCAAAAATTTTAATTTGAGTAAAGCAGCAAGTTGGGCGAATTCGTTTCCGTTCGTAATGAAAATGAATAGAGAAGTCGTAATCAATCGACATGCCGAAGAAGCTTCGTCATTATATCGTATTCCTGATATGGTAGTCATACCTTGCTTGCCGCGCCGTCGTTAATGCAAGGGCATACAGCTGATCTAGTTATAACGGCTTTTCATTTGGCAATAGAAATTATACGGACGCCTAAGGGGGGATCACACCGTGAGTGTCACCATTGTCGTGCTGCTACGCTGACAGGGAAAGTGCGGATCTTTCCACCTTGTGGGCTGTACACTTCGGCCACCGCTGATTGGCTCGAGCAGTTCCATTAGGGAGGAGACTGGCTGGGCACGTCTCCTTCGCACTGGAACCTCCGCCCAGCCAAAATCAGCACTTCAGCACCAGCCGATATGGACAGTCCACTGAGTGGACACTTTAAATAATTACTTCCCGCACTGGCGATTGAACCGCGGGGTATCACTTGCCATTGCCGCGTACTCGCAGAAATTAAAGCAGAAACATTTCATACATTTTTATCGAGAAGAACGAGAACCTCTTCACTGTGCTCTGGCACTGGAGTACAGAGGCCCGCGCGGCAGCTTCTGCAATGCTCATTACGCCGTGGCTCACGCGCAATTAGTACTGCGTACGGCCGAGACGCCAGTAAAAGTCTGTTACTATTTCCTACGTGTTTCTATTCTTTCAACCATTATCGCGGACAACTTTCTGTGGCAATGAAGGCAAAGCTACGAAGGCAAAGCGCGCACAAGTGAGAGCACTTCTGAAAAGAGTCCCGCGCTTTCATGCTCGTTAGTTTCAGCTGGGGAAGAGAAAACATAGGCGCCTTATTAGCAACAGTTAAATAAGATGAAACACACCACTCAATATAAATGTTTACTTATTTTGCGGCTTTTCCCCTCCGCATCTGGGCATACGCCAAACTGTCACACGTGAAAGCAGCGCCGATTCAGCCTCTGTTCCGGGGCAACAAAATGCACTGTCAAACACTGGCGGACTGCTTGGCGCGGTAACCCTTGTGCAGAAGCTCCGCCCCCGTAGCTTTCGCTTCGTTGTCCGCGAGTATAGACACAGCGCATTATGGCGACGCCCGTGGCGTTCTGAAAAAAAAAAGGCCTGGCTTGTTGGTACGTTCAGCAATTTCAGAGCGCACAGGTTATGGGGATGCCCATCTGGATGGAAAAGTAGTTGACGCCAAGTTCCCCCCAGTTTGCAAAAGTTCCAACGATCGTTGTTTGTTAAAAGACCGATGCTGCTGATGTGTGTTCCTGCAATACCCATTGCGTTTTGCGCAGCCCGACAAGATTAAACGAGCCTTCTGATGAGAATACCGTAGACACCCAGTACAGCTTAGGCGGCTGTGTAGTGGAACCTTCAGTGGATGCCACAATTCGCGTTGGCTCCAATGACGTGCACGCAGCCACAGATGTGTCGATAGATGTGACAATACCACTTTTGTTGGCTCCAATGACGCACGGAAAGTAGTATCGTGTGTGGATAGATGTAACAATACTATTTTCGTTGACTCGAATGACGTACGAAACTTAGCGTGGTGTATGGATACATGTAACAATAAATTGTTAAATGTATCCACACCCCACGCTCAGTTTCGTGTATTGTTACATGTATCCACACACCGGGCTATCTTCCGTACGTCATTGGAGCCACGAAAATAGCGGCATCGAGTGCAGGTTTCACTACACAGCCGCATCATAAATTGTCATACATGTATGCACACACCACGCTATGTTTCGTACGTCATTGGAGCAAACGAACAATAGCGGCATCGAATGACGTACGAAATATCATTTATGTGTAACTATGCTTTTTCTGTGGGTCAGTGTGGTTATATGTTAGTGTGTGAGTGCTCGGACACTAATTGAGAACGTGTCCTGTATAGACCCTTTCAATGTTTATAAACATATAGGCCCTGGGGAGTTTCCGGTTTCGCTCATTGACGTAGTCCGCTAAATTTTGCAAGCAAAAAAGGCATTGGTTTCGATATTACAGCGAAGCTGTATACCTCTACAGTCCAAAGAAACTTTCGTGTCGTTAGCGTGGTAAGAAAACGAAAACCGTACGTGAGCCCATCCCGGAGATAATGCAATGCCGCGCCGAACCGTGACGGAGGTGAATCAGGCGTTAAGCACTCCCCGTACGTGGGCCGATCCCGCAGGTAGTGCAATGCCGGGCCAACCCGCGGCGGAGGTGAAGCAGGCGTTAAGGGACCCACATGCACAGCTTCGCTGGTCATCTTCTTCCTAGAGTGGAAGGGCACGGGGCTTTTTGACTAGCAAGAGTGCGTTAATATCTAAGCTGGCCGATTTCCAACACTTTTCCTCTGTACATAGAACAATATTACAATTGAATGTTGCCCTACGTTGGTACACGAAAATTTTTATCTATTCATCATCAGGAGTGATGCGCATGTCTTTTACTTGAAAACCTAAAACAGACATTCCGCCAGTAAAGCAACTTAAAAATGCCCTTTGTGTTCTGGCGCAGTAGATTGATAAGGCCCGTGACCGGAAGTTTCTTGGGGGCGCACTTTTGCTGCAGTTATCGCGCGAGTGAAACCCTCTTCAGAATGTTTCGTTTCATGTACATTTTATCGTTCTGGTGGAACTGTGCCGTCACTTTGACTCAGTGACTTATCGTCTCTTGTTGAAATAAACTTTTTCCAAACACAGGTCCTGCGAAATTTAGGCTAGGCAGGCAAAGCGAGAACAAATGAGAGCGCTTCCGAAGAAAGCGCGACAATTTCATCCGCGGTATGTTTTAAATAGATTGTTCACAACAACTAAATAGGACGAAACACACCACTGAATGTTGAAGTTGACTTACCTTTCCTGATTTTCCCGTCCGCTGCTGCGCAAAAGCGTTGCTCGTGGAAGCAGCGTCGATTCCACCAGCGTCTCAGCTCAGAAGCCGAAATATGCGCGGCATGCCAGACCATACTTTGTGCAGTAACACACAGATGTTGAAACTCTGCCTCGTAGCTTTCCTTGCACTGCCTCATAATGTTGTCCGCGACTAATGATGACAGTGATGATTCACAAAGGCACTAGCCACGCCACAGATGCGGTGGTAATATGATATCGGAACAAAAAAAAATGTTGTCGAAGATGCGAAAGAAAGTGGTAACAAATAAATAAGATGGCATGTGGCGGTCTCTGCTTAGAGCCTCCTTCACGTGCTCTTTTCTTTGCCGTTCACGTGCTTTTTCTTTGCCAACACTCTGTGGCAATTACGATCAAATGTGTGTCTTTCCACATGCTGCCATGTCAGTACCGCTTTACTATTGTATGTTCTTTGTTTGTGCGTGCGTTCGCGACTTTCATTATATATATAAATTTCGACCACTTGGGGTCGACTCCCGGCCACGGCGGCCGCATTTCGATGGGGGCGAAATGCGAAAACACCCGTTCACTTAGATTTCGGTGCACGTTAAAGAACCCCAGGTGGTCGAAATTTCCGGAGCCCTCCACTACGGCGTGCCTCACCATCAGAAAGTGGTTTTTGCACGTAAAACCCCATAATTCTTATATACAGGGTATTCCACCTATACCCCGCAAAGACTAAAAAAATATGCAAATATACCTCATACCTCGCTAGCCACACCAAGGATGAGGTAGTGATATGATATAAGAACAAAAAAAAATATTGTCGAAGCTGGGAAAGAAAGTGGTAACAAATAAAATAAAAAAGCATGTGGTGGTCTCTGCATAGAGAATCCTTCACGTGCTCTTTTCTTTACCGTTGGCCAACACTCTTTGTGATAATTACGACCAAATGTGTGCCTTTCCACATGCAGCCATGTCAGTACCGCCTCACTATTGTATGCTCTTTTGTTGGTGTGCGTTCACTTTCAGGGATCTGAAATATATATACAAAGCGTGTCCGAACTATCGTGCACGAAGACTTAAAATGAAGGGAAAGCTACGAAGGCAAAGCACGCACAAATAAAAGCACCCCTCAAAAGTGTCCCGCGTTTTCATGCTCGTTAGTTTAAGCTGTGGAAGACAAAACATAAGCGCCTTATTAGCAACAGTTAAATAAAGCGAAACACACCAATGAATGTAAATGCGTACTTATTTTGCGGCTTGTCCCCTCTGCGTCTGGGCATACGCCAATCTCTCACACGTGAAAGCTGCGTCGATTCAGCGTCTGTTCCGGGCAACCAAGTGGTTTTGAGTATGACCATCTGGATGGAAGACTAGTTGACGTCAAAGTTATCCCCAGTTTGCAAAAGTCCCAACGAGTGCTCTTTGTTAAAAGATCGATGCTGCTGATGTGTGTCTCTGCATTACCAATTGCGTTCTGCGCTGTGCAAACAAGACTAAAGGAGCCTTTTGATGAGAATCCTGCAGCCAGCCAGTGCAGCTTAGAAGCCTGTGTAGTGAAACCTTCACTTGATGCCGCATGTTCCATTGGCTCCTTTGACGTCTAGGCTCGTCTGCGCCGTTCGGATACATATAACAATAGTATTTTTTACGAAAAATTCGCGACATCGAATGACTTACGATACATTACGTGTGTTTAACTGACGGGCCACAGCGAACTTGCTTTTAGGATACCTCCAACAATACTATTTTTCAACGACAAATTAGCGGCATAGAATGACGTACGAAACATCATTTTTGGGTAACTGTGCTCTTTTTTTCTATGGGTCTATGTGGTTATATGTTAATGAGTGAGGACTCGGACACAAAAATGTGTCGTGCATAGACCCTTTCACTGTTTTCAAACATATAGGCCCTGGGCGGTCTCCCGTTTTGCTCTTGACGTAGTCCGCTAAATTTAGCGAGCAAGAAAGGCATTGGCTGCGATATTAAAGCGAATCTGTTTACCTCTACCGTCCAAGGAAATTTTCGTGTCGTTGGCGAGGTAAGAAAAAAACCCATACGTGGCCCGATCCTGTACATAGTGCAATGCCTGCCCCACCCGCAGCGGAGGAGAGGCAGGCCTTAAGCACTCCCCAAACGTGGGCCCATCTTGAAGGCATTGCAATGCTGGCCCGACCCGCGGCGGAGGTTTAGCCGGCGTTAAGAGCAAGCTTTCGCTCGGGCCCGACTCCGACGCGGCCTATTCAAATACATGTAAAACACAAAAGCGTTTTTCTGAGATAACCCGCAGACCGATTTTAATGAAATTTGTTGCGTTTGAGAGAAAAAGCTAAAATCTAGTGACTGCTGGAAGCCGAATTTTGATTTAGTACTTGAATTTTGCTAAAACGATTTTCAAATATTCGACCGTTTGAAAGAAATAGAAGCACGAGGTTTGCAAATTCATAGCTCTTCGTCAAGAAACGATATCGCATTTCTGTAAACGGTATCCATTAGATCATTCAAAGCGCACAAATACCATATGTCATTTTACATCTTACAAGAATTTTTTATGTTGGTTACAAGGGTTGTGCAAAAGCTGCATTTCCACATTAATTTTTTTTTTAGATTCATGTATAGCATATCAATTTTGTCAGCTTTAGATGTACTATTACATGGTACTATTACACAGTGAGAGTTCTAAACTTGATAGTTTCTTTTCTTGATTATATTTGATTTTGCCAATCTTTAATAAAATATTGACGATGTAACTCAAAAATTTGAAACAAGCAGTCACTTGTTTTTCTTTCAAATACAACAAACCTCGTCAAATTTGGTGCTGTGGTTGCCGAGAAAAAATTATTCTGCTTTTACATGTATTTAGATAGGAGCACCCGAGCTAAAGCTTCCTCTTAAGTACTCCCGATACGTGAGCCCAGTGGCGTAGCAACAGGGGGGGCCGGGGGGCCGTGGGCCCCGGGTGCAAGGGGCCAGAGGGGGGGGGGGGTCATATACGTTTGGAGACAGACGTATAAGCTACGCCACTGCGTGAGCCGATGCCGAAAGTCGTGCAATGCCGGGCTGACCAATGGCGGAGGTGAAGCAGGCGTTAAGCACTCCCCATACGTGGGCCGATCCCGGAGATAGTGCAATGCCGGGCCCATCCGCAGCGGAGGTGCAGTTCGCCATCAAGGGGCCCACATACACAGCTTGGCTGGTCATCCTTCTTCACAGAGTCCTCATGGTCGTCATTCCTACCTTGCCGTGCCGTCTTAATTGTAAGGGCATACTGCTGAGCTAGTTAGAGTAGTTCGGCAATTGGCCATACAATTATACGGACGCCTAATGGGCAATCATGCCGTGAGCGTTGCCATTGTAGTGCTGCTCCGCAAACGGGGCATGTGCGGATCTGTCCACCTAGTGGGCTGTCCATTTCAGCCGCCGCTGATTGGCTGGAGCTGTACCAGTGGTGAGGAGACTCTCCTACGCACTGCAACTCCAGCCCAGCCAAAATCGGCACTTCGGCACCAGCCGAAATGGACAGTCCACTGAGTGGACACTTAAAAGCATTCCTCCTGCAGCGGCGACAGAACCGCGGTGTCTTACTTGCCATTGCCGCGTACTCCCAAAAATTAAAGCGGGAAGCTTTCATACATTTTCATCGAGAATAGCGAGAACATCCTCTCGGGACTCTGGCTCGAGAGTACAAAGACACGCGCGGCAGATTCCGCAATGCTTTCACGCGCAAGCGTATATGTCCCGTCTGTGAAATGGACAATATTCGAGAGTTTTAGAAGAGTTTGGGACCCCAAAGAACTTTGCGGGTGTTAGCGTTTGGGTACGCAGGAGTGAAGAGTGTTAGAATAGGGCTTCGCGTTTGAGGTTAGCGTCTTGCGCCGGGAGTGCCACTACGGCGTCAATGAAAAGCTATTAAAAATAATTAAATAAAATATACGATATTAAAAAAAGAATAGTTATTTTGACTTGCGTGTATTCGCGTTTAATTACAATTAGTTGGGCTTAGTTTCGAGGAAACCAACTTTACGTGCCTTCAAGAGCCAAGCTTAGCCATGTTAGGCCTAAGAGCCTTAAAATGACAATGACAATGATGTTTATTTGCATCAGTACATTAGTACATGACGCGAGCGGCATGCAGAAAAAGCTGCCCCATGGACAGCTTGACGAAGCCGCAGGCCCCCGCATCCACAATCGAATTCGGAATCAGCGGCGTCTAATGAATCAATCTTCACAACACAGGCTAGTTGAGAGAAAGCAATAACCGCAGTCACTTTTCCTAGCTTGCGAACTTCACGCGTTATCACGAATCGTACCCAGTTTGGTCCTGGGTTAAAGCCGACGCTTCGATGGGGGCCGCCATGTTTGCTGACGCCAAGGTTTCGGGGCCGCTATTTGGGCTCCCGCTGAAGCGTTGAAATAACGTTCCCAACGCAATACCCAAACGCAGTTAGCGTCTCGCGCATGTGCAGGGGCTTCGACGCTATTTCTTTGGGGCCCCTATTCTAAAACTCTCTATTATCACTGTCACCGCGAGGGAAGCGAGCGTAGGAGGAGGAAGACGCCTGCGTAACCAAGAGATTGCACCGAGAGGAAGCCGTGCACACTTCTATATCGAATAACGACAGGATCTGGTAATACACCGGCCTGGTTGTTTAAAACGGGGCGAATCAATTCTCCGAACTGTTCGGCATGCAACGAGACAGGAGACATTGAGCACTTTTTGTGGTCCAGCCAGCAATTCCAAGATGAAAGAGACACTCCCCTGAAAAATCTGCAAAACAAGGACCTTCCGCATGTGCGCCTGCAACACCTTATATTTCCCGAGGGATCAGTTATAGCACGCAAAGAAACTTATCGTCTCCTCATCGAATTCTTAAGAGAGACGGGTTTGATGGACATATCGTGAAACCCTTGAGCGGTATTGTGCGAGACGCTCGGGCGGAGCAATTGCCGGCCTTGTTCGCCATGCTAAACCCGCCTGTTGCTACAATTCACCACCACCACCACCGACGTCTGGAGGTGGAGAAGACAAATGGCGCGCCGAGGAGAGTACGGAGACGCCGTCAACATGCACAGCGAGCCCCGCGCAGCGTCGAATCACATACGGAAAGGGCGCGAACGCTACGTTGAGCTTGACGGCGAGCCACAAGGACAGCACCCGCCGTTGACATCGGCGGCTTCACCTCTCCGCGTTGCCGCTGCAGTGCGCAGTGAGCACACTACCCTTACATTCTAGTACACCGCACTACGGGTTCTCTGTGCGCTATGCATATACCGGGTTCGTCGCGTGATCGAGAGGCGGAGCGCTAGTCGACCGACCCCGAGTTCGTCGCCAGGCGCCGGGCACGAGCCGAGCAAGTCCGGCGAAAGGTGCGGCTTTGGCGTGTCCGGGTGACTCCCGAAGAATGTGCTGATATATATATATATATATATATATATATATATATATATATATATATATATATATATATATATATATATATATATATATATATATATATAGAAATATATATATATATATATATATATGTATATATATATATATATACCCTGTATGTATACATACATAAAGGGTGTCCCAGCTATCCTACGCCATGGTTCCAAAATGCACAAATGCAACGTAGCTGGAATGAACCACGGTAATATTGTTTGCCGTCGCTTGTACATACTTAGATTATGCTTTTGCATTCCGCCTAAATACATATTTAGTGAAGTGAATAATCAACTTTTAAAATATTATAATTAGATGAAAAGTGTCAATGAGAAAATTGTAGAACAACATAAATAAGCTCCTGATACAGTTTTCTGTTGGTCAATACGTGCTGTACATGAAAGTGTTTTTCAGGGTGTGAAGGAGTCCCAAAAAGAACGCAAAGTGCTTCGTACGGCAACTCGGGGGGCCAGATATTTCCAAGATTTCCTAACTTTCTGCTTATGAACAGAATCAGTGTCAGTGTGCTTAGCTTCTCGTTCTTTGTTTAGCAAATACTTTAAAACTGTGGCTCATTTTTGATGTTTATTACTCTCTAAAATTCTGCGGGCGGTCGCTATTCGATTGTTTATTTTTTGCATGATCACCTGCGGCTGTGCTCACCTCCAAAACATTTGTACTTGGTGGGAAGGATTAGAGAGAGATGCAAATGAAAGGAAGGCAGGGAGGTTAGAACGTAGTTGTTATGTACGTTGTAATAGCTTGTATCAAATGCGTTATTATTGATACTCACTGAGCTTACTGTGTGGCCCGCTACGAAACGTTCAGCTTCGAACATTATTGTGCTGTCGGTGTAATCGCCGTCACCCATGCTTCGGCGCATTGATTCTTGTGCGCGTCTGTACACTTATTCTTGATACGTTGGCGATGTAGTGGGCGTAAATTTGCATGTGGATTGAGGTGGACGTGGACAGATGACGTGCGAGAAATTCACCAAATGAGAAGAAGCGGCGCTACTTCCTACGTCACCGTATAAAGAGCGGTATTCGCTCATGCAGACGTTCGGGGTTGAAGGGCTTTCCTTGGACGTTAGCGCTAAAACGCTGGCGGATGAGTGAACGTTTTTTAACCTCGAGGCAAGCCGTAGATCCCGAAGAGCCGGCAACACAGGCAGTACTTATGTGGCAGCGGTCTGTAACTTGGACACGCAGATTCATCACATTCCTCATGCCAGATACAATTACTGCACACGGTTTCAATCCACGGCTGCATATCTTGCAGCACGAATGGGGCACGGCACGTTATTGAAAACCCACTTCCATCTCCGACAGCTAATCGCGCAGAAGGACGGCAGAAGAGGCAGTGATGTCGTATCCGTGCGCTTTCGCTGAGGCAACGTGTGGCGCGGCGCCGAAAGCGCCATCTCGTTTCTCTAGAGCAAACTCATTTGCGAAAAATGTCCATAGGTAGACATTCAACCCCTACCAGATGCGCCAGCGGCCGCCTCGGTTCTCAAGCAGTTAAGGAACAAATAGTACTCAAATATCCTCACTGCAACAAACATTGAGCCCACATTATCTCCATTCAAGCAAAACTTTATGTGCTTTCTTTACCAGGGTTTCGCGCAAATACTCCTTCGGTTCGTCGCCGAGTAAAGGGAGCCGATCTCGGAGGCACTGTAACCCGCGAAAGCGTGGGTCGCTTCGCGCCGACTCGGAACACCAGCACGTCATCGCTACGTTGCGCATAAGCTGAACAGTTGTGCGATATTTATTTGACCATTTCACGAAATCTTAGCATCAAACAGATTTTCAAATTCATGTCTTCTCATATTATCTTGACTTTCTCCTTTTCCTTTTGTAACCATTCGTCTCCATCGCCAACACTGATTAGCAGGCTATAGAACATAGTAGTTCAGGCCGACCTCATAATAAATTTCTTTCTCTCTCTTTCTCTGACATAGATACCAATATGCGCGTTCGATCTGTATTATAACACAGCAGGCAATGTCAGTGGTCACAGCCTTTGCTTCTCTCGTAGGGTAACCTCCAGTATGCTTCGTCCTCGCGTCTGAGCACGACAGCTTTCCTTTTGACAGGTCTAGACGATATAAACATGAGTTTTTTGTACCATTTCAATTTATCAGTGGGAGGAAAGCTGCTCCCGATTATCGATGACGATTTTTTAAGAAATGGGATCTTTTTCTGGCACCCCATTCAACGCATACGAAAAGAAACCTAAACTTCGGCGTACCTTTCTCGAATTTGTGGGGCATTTGCTTTGTAGGCACATTACCTGCGCACTGTTATCGACTTTTGAGAAATTTTTCCTTTTTTAGCAGAAGCTGAATTGTTGCAAACAATTTAGGCAACAAAGTATGTACACCACACAGGCTACAGTATGTGCATTGAATCTGTATGACTTTCTTACAACAACGCATGCACAGTAGTTTGTAGTGTTTTTGATGCAAATCTATTGTTTTTATACATATATAGTCTAGTTTCTAGGTTTCTTAAGGAAAAGTGAACGCCGTTGTCACAGCTGTTGGATCGGTGTCCTATTCGTTCCCCTTCTGTGTGCTGACGCGCAGGGAGGGCTGGGCGATAAATATGTCTTAAGTACCACCGAACAGTGGCGTAGTCAGAAATTTCGTTCGGGGGGGGGCTGACCTTGCAGCTGGGCCTCCTCCTTAGAGAATTAGTCGCGGGATCTATATATATATATATATATCTGTCATTCAACAACCTTGCTTACATTTTCGTACATATGCAAAGGCCAGGGGAAAATCTCAGTGACAGTGTCCTTTGTTAGAATGTATTCCGCAGGAGCAGCTGTCACCAGTGGCGTAGCCAGAAATTTCGTTCGGGTGGGGCTGACCTTGCAGCTGGGCCTCCTCCGTAGAGAATTAGTCGCGGGATCTATATATATATATATATATATATCTGTCATTCAACAACCTTGCTTACATTTTCGTACATATGCAAAGGCCATGGGAAAATCTCAGTGACAGTGTCCTTTGTTAGAATGTATTCCGCAGGAGCAGCTGTCACCGCTTGTGCATTGCGAGTAATTGCTCCGAAAGTATAGTCGCAACAGAGAGCATATATAAAAAGCAGGAGTTCTGCAAAATATACGAGGGCGAGTCAAATGAAAGTGAGCCAATGCGAATATATATGACAAACGGGGTACTTTATTTAAAAGTAGTCACCATGAGTATTTAGACACTTGTACTACTAACGAGTCGCGTAATTCCCGTCTCATAAAACTCCTTGGGTTGCTGCCTCAAAAATCTGTAAATGAATACACGTCATCTTCCGACACGAATCTGGTTCCCTTGAGCAGTTTTTTTTTTCAAATTTTACCGAATGTGGAAGACGCAAGGCAACAGGTCTGGGCTGCATGAGGGATGTTGCAGCGTTTCCCACTTGAACTTTGCCAGTTTTGTATTAACCTCATCAGCGACGTGGGAACGGGCAATGTCGTGAAGCAAGATGTCCCCAATGCTAAATTTTCCACGTCGTTTGTTCTTGATTGCGACACGCAGCCGATCCGACCTTTCACAATATCTGAAACGATTTAGAATCTCTCCAGGTAAAGAAAATTCGATCAATAATGGCCCCTAACGATCTAAAAAGAAGTCAACACTTTTCCGGCAGAAATGACGGCCTTTGTTTTCCTTGGGAGTGGTGAATTCAAATGTTTCCACTGTAAGCTTTGCCGTAGTGTTTCAGGCTAGTAGTAGCGGCACCGCGAGTCATCCCCGTTCACAATTGCAGACAAAAGATCGTCGCCCTCATCTGGGGTTCTTTGATGTGCACTTAAATCTAAGTACACGGGTGTTTTCGCATTTCGCCTTCATCGAAATGCAGCCGCCGTGACCGAGATTCGATCCCGCGACCTCTTGCTCAGCAGCCCAACACCATAGCCTCTGAGCAACCACGGCTTTTTCAATTGTGTTAGGGGTGATTCCACGGTGGCTTCGGGCCGGCCATGGATCGTCTTTGTAACTTTCATGTCCTTCTTTGAACAGTTTGCTACAACGCTTCACAGTGGCCAATGAAACGCAATGTTCAATGCATACGGCAGCCATACGGCGAATAATTTCTTTTTGGGAAACATCTTCATTTGTGAAAAACCTCACGACACCAAGCTGTTCAACTTTTGGAGTGTCCATTATGTCACGCAACCATGTTCAACCCAGTCTATGAGAGCATTAAAGAACATTTAACCTCACCTCTGCATGTCACTTGTAAATGAGATGCGTATGTGCTACGCGCATGCCTCGAAAATAATGAACCGAACCATTATTGCGCGGTGCGGGTAGTCTCACTTTCATTTGACTCGCCTTCGTACATTAGAAATGCGAAGATACCATGGAATATACAAATGTGAAGATACAGCTTAATACAGGGCAAAAAATTGTCACTGGAAACAAAGTTCACTGCGCATATACACAAAACCTCGCAACAAGATGTTTAAAAATACGTATAAGTCTCCAATAAATCTACGTACCTAAGAAAAAGTCACTATATATAATGCATCAAACAAGGCAAATAAACAGGTTGCGCAACCACAGATTCACAGATCACAGCACCCCCCCCCCCCTCCCTCCACTCCCAAAATGTATCGCGTGCGACGGAAGGCGGCGCGCTTCCTCCCCGCTTTTCTCCCTTGCGCACACAAGACTGAGCCACCATCGTCGGCTTCAGCGCAAACGGCTAACTTCGGCGCAAACGGCTAACGCAAAGGAAAGCATGTTGGCTACAATCGAATGCCTACTTTGGGCACCTAGTGTGGCTACACAAGGAATATCGAAGAAAACGTGTAACGCTTGGCCCACAGGAAACCATACGCATACTGCTCGGTATCCTACACCGGCGAGACAAAAATTTCCGGAGAGGTTGTGCTCAAGCGAATGCGTTGCAATTCGTCGAGTCCCCGCAGTGCTGGCGGAGAGCGACTATGCATTGTTTCTTTTTCTCGTCTGCTAGCCAGAAAGCGTCCAAAACTCTGCCAGGCGAAAATCCATTCGGCCAGAGAAAAACGAACGCGCATTCGAGTGCGCCGCGCGGTTGTCGATGCCGCATGAGAAAAACGCATGCGCTCTGGCTGGATCGGCAGCTCGCAGGTTGCGAGAACAAAAAAAAAAGAACAAAAAAGAACAAAAAATGAGAAACAGGCTCAACGTATCCTCGCGAATAAAAGTCTAGGTAGAAAAATAAATCAGAACTTAGTTAAATGGTGGCTTTATAGCGTCTTGACATGGATGCTTTGGCGCAGGTGAAAAAAAAATGTTCATATTTTTTTTCTCTGACCTGACGGCACAAGTTAACCACCACAACGCTTTGTCTCATCAGACCTCGCTGCGTGCTTTGTCAACTTGTCTGATATTATGTCGATTTGGCTTGTCTCGTTGTATGGCCCGATGTACGACTTTAGAAAAGTCGATGCAGCTTTGGCGTGAAATGTTTACAACAGCATTAAACCCACAAAGTTCTGGAATTGAAAATCTAAAGCACGACTTTGCACGTTTCGCATCAAACTGTTATGAGAACTTCATACCCAGAAAGTTTCAGAATTGACATCCAAGCGCTCCGTATATTCCGCGGCCTCCGCGAGATGCCGAGACGAGCCCGCTCGCCATCAAAACGCCCTTGAAATTTTGTGCTCGGTGGGGCTCCTTGTGTTACGATATGCGACTCCCGATGCATGGGCGTTTCCGCGAAATCTAGCCTGATTTCGCAATGTTTGCGCTAAAATGTCTTTTTGAGCGTGAATAAAGGACATTCTAGACGAAATCGAGCATGATTTCCGGCGCCGGGTGTTGTTTTGGTCGGCGGCGCATGACAGCACGAAAAAATTTCGGGGGGGGGGGGGGGGCTGAAGCCCCATGGCCCCCCCCCCCCCCTGGCTACGCCCCTGCCACCGAAGGCTGGTTTTTGGGTGTCTTTTATCTGTATCACGATACGTACGGTAGGGCGTATATCCGTACCTGTATTTTCGATGCACCAATGTCAAGTATCGTGTGTCTTACGATACACGATACACCTGTTGCACAGCCAACGAAGACACTCAGAGTTACTCAACGCGAGCATTTATTATTTGAGCGTATTCTAAGAAGCGATTATCCTTGCTAACTCACATTTCTACCAAACAAACCCGACAGGGATGCGAAGAAAGCACAACCCTGCAGTGCCATCGAGAATACATGCACTTTCTAAATTTAGGCGTCTGTGACGCGGAATTCTCCAGCTTTCATGAATTACGCACTACACGTTCAACTGTACGCGTTCCACCGCAAGCTGGCAAAAAATGGAGCGCATTCAATCCGGTAGAAAATTTGTAATTTCAGTAACGCCGCAAGCTGGGCGAGTTCCTTTCCGTTCGTAATGAAAGTGAATAGAGAAGTCGCAATCAATCGACATGCCCAAGAAGCTTTGTCATTATATCGTATTCCCGATATGGTCGTCATACCTTCTTTGCCGTGCCGTCGTTAATGCAAGGGCATACAGCTGATCTAGTTATAATGGCTTTGCATTTGGCGATAGCGACTATACGGACGCTTAAGGGGGCGGTCACGCCGTGAGTGTTGCCATTGTCGTGCTGCTCCGCTGACGGGAATGTGCGGTTGTTTCCACCTAGTGGGCTGTACACTTCGGCCACCGCTGATTGGCTCGAGCGGTTCCAGTAGGGAGGAGACTGGCTGGGCACTTTTCTCCTTCGCACTGGAACCTCCGCCCAGCCAAAATCAGCACTTCAGCACCGCCAGCCGATATGGACAGTCCACCGAGTGGACACTTAAAGAAAAATACTTCCTGCAGTGGCGATTGCACCGCGGGGTATCACTTGCCATTGCCACATACTCAGAGAAATTAAAGCTGAAACATTTCATACACTTTCTTCGAGAATAGCGAGAACATCATCTCGGGACTCTGGCTCGGGAGTGCAAAGGCCCGCGCGGCAGCTTCTGCAATGCTTCTTGGGTGGGGGACTCACGCCCAATTAGTACTGCGTACGGCCGAAACGTCAGTAAAAGCCTGTTACTTTTTCATACGTGTTTCCATTCTTTCAACCATTATCGCGGACTACTTTCTGTGACAATGAAGGGAAAGCTACGAAGGCAAAGCGAGCACAAGTGAGAGCACTTCTGAAAAGAGTCCCGCGCTTTCATGCTCGTTAGTTTAAGCTGGGGAAGAGAAAACATAGGCGCCTTATTAGCAACAGTTAAGTAAGATGAAACACACATCACAATATAAATGCTTCATATTTTGCGGCTTTTCCCCTCCACGTCTGGGTATACGCCAAACTGTCACACGTGAAAGCTGCGTCGATTCAGCGCCTGCTCCGGGCAACCAAGTGGTTATGAGTATGACCATCTGGATGAAAGACTAGTTGACGCCAAGTTTATGCCCAATTTGCAAAAGTCCCAACCAACGTTTTTTGTTAAAAGACCGATGCTGCTGATGTGTGTCCCAGCATTACCCATTGCGGTCTGCGCTGGGCAAACAATACTAAAGGAGCCTTTTGATGCGAATCCTTCAGGCACCCAGTGCAGCTTAGAGGCCTGTGTAGAGAAACCTTCACTCGATGCCGCGAGTTTCGTTGGCTCCAATGACATAGTGGTTGCCCAATCTAGTCGGATACATGTAACAATAGTATTTTTCAACGAAAAATTCGCGACATCGAATGACGTACGATACATTATGTGTGTTTAACTGACGTGCCACAGCGAACTTGCTTTTAGGCTATATCCAACAATACTAGTTTTCAACGACAAATTAGCGGCATAGAATAACTTACGAAACATCATTTTTGCGTAACTGTGCCTTTTTCTTCTGTGGGTCGATGTGGTTATATGTTGGTGAGTGAGCACTCGGACACTAAGAATGTGTCGTGCATAGACCCTTTTACTATTTCCAAACATATAGGCCCTAGGCGGTTTCCGATTTTGCGCTTGATGTAGTCCGCTAAATTTAGCGAGCAAAAAGGCATTGGCTGCGATATTAAAGCGAAGCTGTATACCTCTACCGTCTAAGGAAATTTTCGTGTCGTTGGTGAGATAAGAAAAAAAAATTGGAGGACGCTTAAGCTTCGCCTTCAAGAGTGGGACGCGACAGCGTTCCCGTCGACCCGCCAAGGGGTATAAGACAATGCGCTACGGCACAGCAATCACGATGCGCCCCGCATCGGACTTAGCGCCCACCTATCACGCGGTGAACGTCGAGCAACGCAGCGTTCGGCGCGACAACGAAACGTGCGCCTGAGCGAACGAAACGAACCAAAGAACTCGGTGTCTCGGAGGGGAAACGATCTACGCCAGCCAAACGTCGTGATGCGACGTTTCCGAGTCCCGCGACGCGCCTGGCAGCGGTCCCAATGCGCGCGCGGCGCGCCTCCTGTCGGGGCAGCGCCGTACATTGAGAGGAGGGGGTCTTCTGTGTTTGCCGCAAGATGGCTCTGCGTGTGCGGAAAGCGCAAAAGAAATGCGGCGGAAACGCACTTCGCAACTCGTGTAATTGTGACTTCTGTACGTTACATGTTCATAATTACCGATATACACCGCAGTATAACTTTCCACGGCTGGTTTCGAAGGCAACACCGCATTCACTAGAGGCGCGTTTGCACCGCTTGGAAGCATCGAACTCGTGGCTGAGTGGTAGCGTCTCTGTCTCACACTCCGGAGACCCGGGTTCGATTCCCACCGGGCCAATCTTGGAAGTTGCTTTTTATTTATGAAGCGCCTGCCGTGATTTATCGCTCACGGTCAACGCCGCCGACGCCGACGACACCGGCTTTTCTGCGACACGAGCTCCTTAACGCTATCGCGTTAAAACCCATACGTGCGCCGATCCTGGACATACTGCAATGCCTGCCCCACCTGCAGCGGAGGTGAAGCAGACGTTAAGCAGTGCCCAAATGTGGGACGATCCCGGAGATAATGCAATGCCGGTCCGACCCGCGGCGAAGGTATAGCTGGCGTTAAGAGGAAGCTTTAGCTCGGGCCCGACTCCGACGCGGCCTATTCAAGTACATGTAAAACACAAAAGCGTTGTTCTGAGATAACCCGCGGACCGATTTTAGTGAAATTTGTTGCGTTTGAGAAAGAAAGCTAAAATCTAGAGACTGCTGGAATCCAAATTTTGATTTAGTGCTTGAATTTTGCTAAAAAGATTTTCAAATATTAGACCGTCTTAAAGAAATAGAAGCACGAGGTTTGCAAATTCATAGGTCTTCATCAAGAGCATATCGCATTTATCGCATAAAATATACGTGGCCAGACTACTTGGCGCAGTAACATGCGTATGTTGAACCTCCGCCTCCGTAGCATTCCTTCCACTGATACAAAAAGTTATTCGCGAGTAATAATTATGGTGATGACTCCTTTCACAATGGCAATAAACACACCACGAACGAGGTGGTAATATAAGAACTGAAAAAAAAATTGTCGGAGATCTGAAAGAAAGTGGTAATAAATAAAATAGAATGGCATCTGGCGGTCTCTGCATAGAGAATCTTTCCCGTGCTCTTTTCGTTGCCGTTGGCCAACATTCTTTGTTCCCCTTCTGTTTGACGCCTCGCAGGGACGGCTGGGCAGTACCGAAGAAACATGTATCTTAAATACCACCCTAAGATGCTCTCTGTGTATGTTGTATCTGTATCACGATACGTACGGTTGGACGTGTATCCGTACCTGTATTTTCGATGCACCAAGTGAAGTATCGTGTGTCTTACGATAATCGATACAGCTTTTGCATAATCAACGAAGACGCTCAGAGTTACTCAAGGCTAGCACTCTATAACTGAGCATATTCTAGAGACGATTATTCGGGTTCACTCACATTTCCACTAAAGAAACCCGACAGGGATGGGAAGAAAGCACAAACCGGTGCCATCAAGGATATCTGGACCTTCTAAATTTAGGCGTCTGTGACGCGAAATTTTCCTGCTTTCATGAATTACGCATTGCATCTTCAAATGTACGCGTTCGACAGCAAGCTGGAAAAACTTGGAGCGCATTTAGTCCGCTAGAAAATTCATAATTTGAGTAACGCCGCAAGTTGGGCGAGTTCGCTTCCGTTCGTAATGAAAGTGAATAGAGAAGTCCTAATCGATCGACATGCCAAAGAAGCTTCGTCATTATGTCGTATTCCTGATATGGTCGTCATACCTACCTTTCCGTGCCGTCATTATTGTAAGGGCATGCAGCTAATCTAGTTATAATGGTTTTGCAATTGGCACTAGCAATTCTACGGATGCTTAAGTGGGCAATCATGCCGTGAGTGTTACCTTTGTCGTGCTGCTCCGCTGACGGGGAATGTGCGGATCACTCCACCTAGAGGGTGTGTACACTTCGGCCACCGCTTTGGCTGGAGCTGTACCAGTAGGGACGAGACTGGCTCGGCGCCTGCTTCCTTCGCACTGGAACCTCCGCCCAGTCAAAATCAGCACTTCAGCACCAGCCGATATGGACAGTCCACTGAGTGTACACTTAAAGAAAAATACTTCCCTCTGTGGCGATGGAACCACGGGGTCTCACTTCCCATTGCCACATGCTCGCAGAAATTAAAGCTGAACAATTTTATAAACTTTCATCGAGGAATATGAGAACCTCTTCTCTGCAATCTGGCGCTGGAGTACAGAGGCCCGCGCGGCAGTTTGTGCAAATCATATTGCGCGGGGTCTCACGCGCAATTTGTACAACGTACGGCCGAAACGTCAATAAAAGCCTGTTATTTTCCAACGTGTTTCTATTCTTTCAACCATTAACGCGGACTCCTTTCTGTGGCAATGAAGGGAAAGCTACGGAGGCAAAGCACGCACAAGTGAGAGAACTTCTGAAAAGAGTCCCGCGTTTTCATGCACGTTAAACTCGGGAAGAGGAAACATACGCAGAGTTAAATAAGACGAAACACACCACTGAATATATATGTTTACTCATCTTGCAGCTTTCCCCCTCCGCGTCTGGGCATGTGCGAAACCGTCACACGTGAAAGCTGTGTCGATTCAGCGTCAGTTCCGAGCAACCAAATGCAGTGTCAAACACTGGCGAACTACTTGGCGTGGTAACACATGTGCAGAAGCTCCGCCCCCGTAGCTTCCCCTTCGTTGTCCGCGAGTATAGACAGAGTCCATTATGGCGACGCCCAGGGCGTTCTGAATAAAGGCCTGGCTTGTTGTTAGCGTTCAGGAATTTCAGAGCGCACAGGTTATGGGTATGCTCATCCCGACAGAAAACCAGTTGACGCCGAGTTACTCCCCAGCTTGCAAAAGTCGCAACAAACGATCTTTGTTATAAGACCGATGCTGCTGATATGTGTTCCCGCTATATCCATTGCGTTCTGCGCTGTTCAATAAGACTAAAGGAGCCTTCCCATGAGAATACTGCAGACATCCAGTGCAGCTTAGGCGGCTGTCTAGTTAAACGTTCACTTGATGCCGATCTTTGCGTTGGCTCCAATGACGTACCGGTGGGGACGTGGAGTGTGTATACTTCTCACGATGACTTACAAAGGGTAGGGTGGTGTGTGGATACACGTAACGATTTAATGTGGAGTGTAACCTACACTCGATGCCGCTATTTTCGTTGGCTCCAATGTACGGAAAGTAACATGGTCTGTCGATACCTGTAACAATACTATTTTCGTTGACTCGAATGACGCACGAAACGTAGCGTGGTGCATGGATACATGTAATAATAAATTCTTAAATGTATCCACACACCGCGCTACCTTCCGCACGTCATTGGAGCCTACGAAAGAAACGGCATCGAGTGAAGGTTTCACTGCACAGCCACCTCATAAATTGTCATGCATGTATCCACAAATCACGCTATGTTTCGTACGCCATTCGAGCAAACGAAAAATAGCAGCATCGAATGACGTATGAAACATCATTTATGCGTAACTGTGCTTTTTCTCTGGGTCTATGTGGTTATATGTTAGTGAGTGAGCACTCAGACACTACTGTGAGAACGTGTCACACTACTTTGAGAACGTGTCGTGTATAGGCCTCGTGCACCGCCTATAGAGGCGCCACCGATAGCCACCTAGCGGGCGCTTCCAACAATACGCGCGGGAGCAGTGGCAGACGACAACGCTTTGCAGCAAGGGTGACTGAAGTTCGCGGCTGCGATTTGTCCTTTGTTCGGGCGTCAGACTGCTTCTTCTGCGGTGACAGCTGTAGGGAAGACGCAGACCTCTGTGGGAGCGGGTATGAACAAGATGTTACCGGTGTTTGGGGCAACATGGTCCACATACGCGCCAGGTGCCTCCCGCAGACAAACGCCATGAAGACCATTTACATGAAGCGGAGCTCATGTAAACTAGCCGACAAATTTTGTTGACTAATGCGATGCCTTGACCGTGTTTTGACCCTTGCCGTAATGCTGCTTCTGTACCTCAATAATAAGCACCGGTCGTTAGTGCATACTTAGATAACAAATCCGCACGGTGCGATGTCTGCATATGCCGTTGTGATTTTTCTGCCGATGAATACATGTGACGCCGCCGAATAAGTGTAGTGGAAGTCGCCTGAAGAAGAATAATTGCGAATTTATTGATAGAAACGCGCACACTACAGTCAACGAAGCTACCAAACGCACGGGTTAATAAAAGCGCGATGAACTGCCGTTCGCGCCGCAGATTTTGCAATTTTAAATTCCCTAAGGGAGCTTCTTGGAAACGTACAAAGCTATAGTGTGACTAACTTTGCAGTACTTTTTTTAAATGCTACTAGAGACAGGTGCCACATGATATATTTAAAGGCAGAACAGCGCCAGTCAAATTATATCCAGCGCTGGCGGCAAGGCCGGGTTTAGTCCTATGCGGCGTAAGCATAATAAGAAATGATTCAGTTGAGTACAAAATTCACTTGCAAGAAGCGACTACGTTGTGAGACAAACAAATCACTCGGCGTGTTAAGTCTGCTCAGACAGCATCAAGATGTGATGACTTACCAAACGGGACGTGAACTATTCAGCGAAAATGGAACCATGCAAAATACCATATGCAGCAACTATTAGCAATTCTCGCCCTGAGCTACCTATTTTCTAAACACATTTGCCAAAAAACCACAATATCTAAGATGCCCTCGGGCGAAATGAATAAAGCTGTTAAAGACGCACTTGCTTGGTGCTATTCCGATAATACTCAGCGTGATTTATACCCTTTACAAACGAGGCAGGGTGAAAACCTCGCAGCTCAAAAGAATCAAGAGTTATGCATGAAGCAACTAGCAACAGTTAAACATGTGCGAAGCCACGCATAACATAGATGTAAAAACATGAAGTGCGCGACAGCTGGTGCGAGGGTTTACCGGGCCACATAAAACTAACAATTTCAGTTCTTGCAAACTTCTGTAGCTTTAACATAAAAGACAATGTGCTCATGCAGTCGTGCTGCCTAGCTAGCCCAACGCGGTAAAGAAGCGGAAAACAATATAAGCGGCAAACGGCATTCCGAACTTCAGCGAAATGCCTTTAAAGCGCATGTTGCACTGCAGACGAACTTCGTCGCTTACGCGTCTAACTACAATCGAGTAAAAAATAATAATAGAAAAAAAACACCGAAGCGACAAAGGAAAGGCTGAGAACAAGAAATTTCGCGCCGAAGCGACGATCCATTGCCACCGTTGCTCCTGCTGATGTGGTTTTTCGGGGAATAATTAGAACCGTATCGCCGGCACGTTTTCGCCGGTATTTGAGCCCCCCACCCTGCAACAATTCTTCTTCGTCATTCTTCGGAAGCTTTGGCCATCCCACACATGCGAAGGGTGTTGCCTATTTTGCTCTGAAAACACAAATAAGACGGAGAAGCACTATCAGCGACGCAGCAAACTACGGTGTGCTACGGCGCGCGGCTCACTCCTCTCCCGTGCGTTCTGCGCAAGGCCGCCACCAGTGGCGCGGCCATCGGCGTGCACGCCGCGTATAGACCCTTTCAATGTTTATAAACATATAGGCCCAGGCGGTTTCCGGTTTTGCTTATTGACGTAGTCCGCTAAATTTAGGAAGCAAAAAAGGCGTTGGCTTCGATATTACAGGGAAGCTGTATACCTCTACAATCCAAGGAAACTTTCGTGTCGTTGGCATGGTAAGAAAAAAAAAACCATATGTGAGCCGATCTCGGAGATAATACAATGCCGGGCCGAACCGTGACGGAGGTGAGTCAGGCGTTAAGCACTCCCCATACGTGGGCCGATCCCGAAAATAGTGCAATGCCGGGCCAATCCGCAGCGGAGGTGAAGCAGGCGTTAAGGGACCCACATACACAGCTTCGCTGGTCATCCTTCTTCCTAGAGTTGAGGGCACGGAGCTTTTTGACTAGCAACAGTGCGTTAATATCCAAGGTGGCCGATTCCCAACACTTTTCCTCTGTACATAGAACAATATTACAATTGAATGTTGCCCTGCGTTGTTACACTAAAATTTTTATGTATTTCTCTTGAGGAGTAATGCGCATGTCTTTTACTTGAAAACCTAAAACAGACATTCCGCCAGTAATACCCGTGTCACACGGGCGTTTGGAAGGCCTTCCAACCGATAGTCAGTTGACTCAAAGGTCAAGTTCGAGCTGCTACACGGGTGGTTTCGACGGCCGCCGAGTCAATAGTCTATCGAGTCAACGGAGCACCTCACAACTCTATCGAAATCTCGATGGCCTTTGAGCAACGGAAACGGAAACGGCGCGAACATGCCCTCTTTGTCACAGTGTGCTCCAACTCACGGTTAGAAAGAACAAATCAAACCAAAATGCTCTAACAATACTATGTATGAGTGTTATCAATTATTCAATAAATTATTTTTGCCACTTGATATGCGCGAACTACACACACTCTCGACAACAGCGACGTGCAGCGACGCAAACGTTGCCGCAGTTTCGCTACTCAACAACTTAAAAACTAAACATACATGTAAGGCAGTGTATAAACAATTGTTTTATTGTGTAAACAAACATAAAAGAAATTATAGTGCTTTTAAGTGGTTTTAATGTTGTTTAACTTTTTGTGACATGCAAACGAAAATAAAGATACGCAACGCCACACAATTTGGCGAGAAACGCCAGAACCACTCAATGGTCTTTCAAAAGTGCCGTGTAGCAGCGCGACAACTCCTTTGAGTCGATAGAGTTCTGGCGTTTCGAAGGCCGTCGACTGGAAGGCCTTCCAAATGTGCCCGTGTGACACGGGTATAAAACAACTTAAAAATGCCCTTTGTGTTCTGGCGCAGTAGATTGATAAGGCCCGTGATCGGCAGTCTCTTGGGGGTGCACTTTTGCTGCAGTTATCGTGCGAGTGAAACCCTCTTTACAATGCTTCGTTTCTTGTACATGTTATCGTCCCGGTGGAATTGTCCCGTGATTGTGACTCAGTGTTCCTATGGTCTCTTGTTGAAATAAATTTTTCCAAACACAGGTGCTGTGAAATTTAGGCTAGGCAGGCAAAGTGCGAACAAATGAGAGCGCTTCCGAAGAAAGCGCGACATTTTCATCCGCGGTAAGTTTTAAACACATTGTTCACAACAACTAAATAGGACAAAACACACCACTGAATGTTGAAGTTGACTTACCTTTCCTGATTTTCCCGTCCGCTTCTGGGCAAAAGCGTTGCACGTGGAAGCAGCGTCGATTCCACCAGCGTCTCATCTCAGAAGCCGAAGTATGCGCAGCATGCCAGACCATACTTGGCACAGTAACACGCACATCTTGAAACTCTGCCTCGTAGCTTTCTTTGCACTGCCTCATAAGGTTGTCCGCGAGTCATGATGACGGTGATGATTCACAAGGGCGCTAGCCACACCAGGGATGAAGTAGTGATATGATATAAGAACAAAAAAAAATATTGTCGAAGCTGGGAAAGAAAGTGGTAACAAATAAAATAAAAAGCATGTGGCGGTCTCTGCATAGAGAATCCTTCACATGCTCTTTTCTTTACCGTTGGCCAACACTCTTTGTGATAATTACGATCAAATGTGTGTCTTTCGACATGCAGCCATGTCAGTAACGCCTCACTATTGTATGCTCTTTTGTTGGTGTGCGTTCGCGACTTTCACAGATCTGAAATATATGTAAAGGGTGTCCCAACTATCGTGCACCTAGACTTAAAATGAAGGGAAAGCTACGAAGGCAAAGCGCGCACAAGTAAGAGCACTTCTCAAAAGTGTCCCGCGTTTTCATGCTCGTTAGTTTAACCTGTGGAAGAGGAAACATAAGCACCTTAGCAGCAACAGTTAAATAAGACGAAACACACCAATGAATATAAATGCTTACTTATCTTGCGGCTTGTCCCCTCCGCGTCTGGGCATACACCAAACTGTCACACGTCAAAGCTGCGTGAATTCAGCCTCTGTTCCTAGCAACCAATTGCACTGTCAAACACTGGCGGACTACTTGGCGCGGTAATACATGTGCAGAAGTTCCGCCCCCGTAACTTTCCCTTCATAGCCATAGAAAGTTGTCTGCGAGTATAGACACAGCGCATTATGGCGACGCTTAGGGCGTTCTAAAATAAAAAAGAAAGGCCTTGTTTATTGGTAGCGTTCAGGAACTTCAGAGCGCACAGGTTATGGGTATGTTCATCTGGATGGAAAACTAGTTGACACCATGTTGCTGCTCAGTTTGCAAAAGACCGAACGAACACTTTTTTTAAAAGACCGATGCTGCTGATGTGTGTGCCTGCAATACCCGTTGCCTTTTGCGCTGTGCAGCAAGACTAAAGGAGCCTTTTGCGGAGAATCCTGCAGACACCCAGTGCAGCTGAGGAGGCTGTGTAGTGAGACGTTCATTCGATGCCGCTATGTTAATTGGCTGCATTGAACCAGTTCGAAACTTTTGCCTTAGACCAAAATACTTGCGGCAGCTAGATATGTCTGAAACATCATTTATGTGTAACTGTGCTTTTGTTTTCTGTGGGTCTATGTGGTTATATGTTAGTGAGTGAGGACTCGGACACTAAGAATGTGTCGTGCATAGACCCTTTCACTGTTTCCAAACATATAAGCCCTGGGCGGTTTCCGGTTTTGCTCTTGACGTAGTCCGCTAAATTTAGCGAGCAAGAAAGGCATTGGCTGCGATATTAAAGCGAAGCTGTATACCTCTACCGTCCAAGGAAATTTTCGTGTCGTTGGCGTGGTAAGAAAAAAATTCATACGTGGGCAGATCCCGGACATAGTGCAATGCCTGCCCCACCCGAAGCGGAGGTGAAGCAAGCGTTAAGCACTCGCCATAAGTGGGCCGATCCCGAAGGTTGTGCAATGCCGGCCCGAACCTCGGTGGTTCGGGCCGGCAAAGCAAAAGCATTTTTCTGAGATAACCCCTTGACCGGTGTTAATAAAATTTGTTCCATTTGAGAGAAAAAGCTAAAATCTAGGGACTGCTAGAAGCCGAATTTTGATTTAGTACTCGAATTTCGCTAAACAGATTTTCAAATATTTGACCGTTTGAAAGAATTAGAAGCACGAGGTTTGCAAATTCATAGCTCTTCATCAAGAACAGATATTGCATTTCTGTAAACGGTATCCACTAGATCATTGAAAGCACACAAATACCGTATGTCATTTTATATCTTACAAGAATTTTTTACGTTGGTTATAAGGGTTCTGTAAAAGCTCCATTTCAATATTACAATTTTTTTTAGATTCATGTATAGCGTATCAATTTTGTCAGCTTTAGATGTACTATTAGAAGAAATTCACAGAATTGTATTATCCTGTATTGTTGTTGAGTTAGAGTTGTGAACTTTACAGTTTCTTTTCTTCAATATATTCTATTTTTGTCAATTTTTAATAAAACATTGACGATATAACTCAAAAACTGGAAACCTGCACAGTCACTACAGTTTACGTTTTTCTTTTAACTGCAACAAACGTCGTCAAATTTGGTGCTGTGGTTGCCGAGAAAAAAGAATGCTCCTTTTACATGTATTTAAATAGGAGCACCTGAGCTAAAGCTTCCTCTTAAGTACTCCCGATACGTGGGTCGATCCCGAAGGCAGTGCAATGCCGAGCCGACCTGCGGCGGAGGTGGAGCAGATGTTAAGCACTCTCCATGCGGGCCGTCCCCGCAGGTAGTACAATGCCTGGCCGACCCATGGCGGAGGTGAAGCTGGCGTTAACCACTCCCCATACGTGGGCCGAACGCGTAGGTTCTGCAATGACGGGCCGAACCGTGGCGGAGGTGGAGCAGACATTAAGCACCCCCCATACGTGGACCGATCCCGGAGATAGTGCAATGCCGGGCTCATCCGCAGCGGAGGTGCAGTTCGCCATCAAGGGGCCCACATACACAGCTTGGCTGGTCATCCTTCTTCACAGAGTCGTCATGGTCGTCATTCCTTCCTTGCCGTGCCGTCCTACTTGTAAGGGCAGAGGTCTGGACACCGACCAAAAATGGTTCAAAATAGTTATTTACGTTTCGGCAGCACCGCGCGGGAGCCTTGTTCACAATGAAAGAAACGGCAGAGCTGGCACCCCTTTTGTGTCCGTCTCAAAACATGACTAAGGCACCTGGCCGAACACTGTGCAGCCACATCACACAAGATTAACTGGGAGAAATCTCGTGTGATTGCCAAGGAACGAAATCATTCTTCGCGTCTTTATCTTCAGTCCCTAATCAACCAAACCACGGCGCACACTCTTAATCGCAACGAAGGCAATCTGCCGCCCGTGTATGCCAGGTGCCTTAGTCATGTTTTGAGACGCGCATAAAAGGGGCGCCAGCTCTGCCGCTCCTTTCATTGTGAACAAATCTCCCGTGGGGGAGCCGAAACGTAAATAACTATTTTAAACCATTTTTGGTCGGTGTCCAGACCTCTTCCTTTTAAGTATGCATCATCCCGACCAGACGGGCTTCCGTCATACTCTCAACTTCAATAATTGTAAGGGCATACTGTTGAGCGAGCTAGAGTAGTTTGGCAATTGGCGATAGCAAATTATACGGACGCTTAATGGGCCACCACGCCGTGAGCGTTGCCATTGTAGTGCTTGTAGGCTGTCAATTTGTAGGCTCTCCATTTCAGCCGCCGCTGATTGGCTAGAGCTGTACCAGTGGTGAGGAGACTGGCTGGGCGCCAGCCTCCTACGCACTGGAACCCCAGCTCAGCCAAAATCAGCACTTCAGCACCAGCCGAAATGGACAGTCCACTGAGTGGACACTTAAAAGAATTCTTCCCGCAGTCGCGACAAAACCGCGGTGTCTCACTTGCCATTGCCACGTACTCGCAGAAATTAAAGCGGGAACCTTTCATACATTTTCATCGAGAAGAGCTAGAATATCCTCTCGGGACTCTGGCTCGAGAGTACAAAGACACGCGCGGCAGATTCCGCAACGCTTTTACGCGCAAGCGTACATGCCCCGTCTGTGAAATCTGCAATATTCGAGAGCTTTAGAAGAGAGGTCCCAATGGTAGGGGACCCCAAAGAACTTTGCGGGTGTTAGCGTTTGGGCACGCAGGAGTGAGGAGTGTTAGAATAGGGCTTTGCGTTTGAGGTTAGCGTCTTGCGCTGACAGCGCCACAACGGCATCAATGAAAAGCTATTAGTAATAATGAATAAAATATACCATATTATAATAAGAATAGTGATATAAACAAGGCTTTTTCGTACTATTTCAATTTATCTCTGGGATGAAAGCTGCTTTCGTTTATGTATAACGATTTTTAAAGAAAAAGGAGCTTTTTCTGGCACCTCATTCAACGAAAACAAATAGGAACCTAAACGTCTTGGTACCTTTCTGGAATTTGTGGGGCATTAGCATTGCAGACAAGTTACCTTCGTACTGTTATCGACTCTTCACAAATTTTTCCCTGTTTAGCAGCAGCTGAATTGTGCAGCATCTGTCTCACTGCTTCATGGATTCAGCAATTCGCGCCACACAGATTAGAGCACGTGCGTTGAACCTGCGTGATTTTATTACAACAACGCATTTATTACTTACTTCATTAATTAATTATTGAAGCAAACCTCATGTCTGTGTACATATAAAATCTAGTTTCTATGCATCTGATGGAAAAGGGAACGCCGTTGTCACTGCCGTTGGATCGGCGTCCCATTCGTTCCCCTCCTGTGTCACGCCTCTCAGGGAAGGCTGGGCAGTATCGAAGAAACATATATCTTAAATACAACCTAGGATGATCTCTGGGTATCTTGTATCTGTATCACGATGCGTACGGTGGGACGTGTATCCGTACCTGTATTTTCGATGCACCGAGTCAAGTATCGTGTGTCTAACGATACACGATACAGCTTTTGCATAATCAACGAAGACGCTCAGAGTTACTCAAGGCGAGCACTCTATAACTGAGCATATTCTAGAGACGATTATTCGGGTTCACTCACATTTCCACTAAAGAAACTCGACAGGGATGGGAAGAAAGCGCAACCCAGTGCCATCAAGGATATCTGGACCTTCTAAATTTAGGCGTCTGTGACGCGAAATTTTCCTGCTTTCATGAATTCCGCATTGCATGTTCAAATGTACGCGTTCCACAGCAAGCTGGCAAAACTTGGAGCGCATTTAGTCTTCTGGAAAATTTATAATTTGAGTAACGCCGCAAGTTGGGCGAGTTCGTTTCCGTTTGTAATAAAAGTGAGTAGAGAAGTCGCAATCGCTCGATATGCCGAAGCTTCGTCAATATGTCGTATTGCTGATATGGTCGTCATACGTTCGTTGCGGTGCTGTCGTTATTGAAAGGGCATGCAGCTGATCTAGTTATAACGGCTTTGCAATTGGCAATAGAATTATACGGACGCTTAAGGGGGCAATCACGCCGTGAGTTTTACCGTTGTCGTGCTGCTCCGCTGACGGGGAATGTGCGAATCATTCCACCTAGAGGGTGTGTACACTTCGACCACCGCTGATTGGCTGGAGCTGTACCAGTGGGGAGGAGACTGGCTGGGCGCCTGCTTCCTTCGCACTGGAACCTCCGCCCAGTCAAAATCAGCACTTCAACACCACCCGAAATGGACAGTCGAAGGAGTGGACACTTAAAAAAAAATACTTCCCGCTGTGGCGATGGAACCGCGGGGTCTCACTTGCCATTGCCGCGTACTCGCAGAAATAGAAGCTGAAACATTTCATACATTTCCATCGAGGAGTATGAGAACCTCTTCACTGTGCTCTGGCACAATTTGTACAATCTACGGCCGAAACGTCAGTGAAAGCCTGTTACTTTTCCTACGTGTTTCTATTCTTTCAACCATTATCGCGGACAACTTTCTGTGGCAATGAAGGGAAAGCTACGAAGGCAAAGCGAGCACAAGTGAGAGCGCTTCTGAAAAGAGTCCCGCGTTTTCATGCACGTTAATTTAAGCTGGGGAAGAGAAAACATACGCACAGTTAAGTAACATGAAACACAACACTGAATATAAATGTTTACTTGTTTTGCGGCTTTTCCCCTCCGCGTCTGGGCATATGCGAAGCCGTCACACGTGAAAGCTGTGTCGATTCAGCGTCAGTTCCGAGCAACCAAATGCACTGCCAAACACTGGCGGACTACTTGACGCGGTAACGCCTGTGCGGAAGATCCGCCTCCGTAGCTTTCTCTTCGTTGTCCGCGAGTATAGACAGAGTGCATTATGGCGCCGCTCAGGGCGTTCCAAAAAAAAAAAGGCCTGGCTTGTTGGTAGCGTTCAGGAATTTCAGAGCGCAGAGGTTGTGGCTACGCCCATCTGGATGGAAGACTAGTCTACGCCAAGTTGCTCCCCAGCTTGCAAAAGTTGCGACGAATGCTCCTTGTTAAAAGACCGATGCTCCTGATGTGTTTTCCTGCAAGGTCCACTGCGCTCTGCGCTGCGCAATAAGAATAAAGGAGAATTCTCATAAGAATACTGCAGATACCCAGTGCAGCTTAGGCGGCTTTCCATTTAAACCTTCACTCGATGCCGCTATTGACATGGGATTTATTGACGTCCTTTGCCGGACATGTAATGTTGGTACTTGTGACAATACCATCTTTGTTTTGGCTGCAATGCCTTACGAAGCGTAGTGTGGCGAGCGGATACACGTAACAATTTGATGTGGAGTGAAACCAACGCGATGCCTTTATTTTCATTGGTTCCAATGACGTACGGAAAGTAGCATGGTCTGTCGAGACATGTAACAATACTATTTTCGTTGACTCGAAGGACGCACGAAACGTAGCGTGGTGCATGAATACATGTAACAATAAATTGGTAAATCTATCCACAAAGCGCGCTCCGTTTCGTATATTGTTACATGTGTCCACACACCGGGCTACCTTCCGCACGTCATTGGAGCCTACGAAAATAGCGGCATAGAGTGAACGTCTCACTACACAGCCACCTCATAAATTGTCATGCATGTATCCAGACACCACGCTATGTTTCGTACGTCATTGGAGCAAACGAAAAATAGCAGCATCGAATGACGTACGAAACATCATTTATGTGTAACTGTGCTTTTTCAATGGGTCTATGTGGTTATATGTTAGTGAGTGAGCACTCAGACACTAATTTGAGAACGTGTCGTGTATAGACCCTTTCACTGTTTATAAACATATAGGCCCTAGGTGGTTTCCGGTTTTTCTACTTGACGTAGTCCGCTAAATTTAGCAAGCAAAAAAGGCATTGGCTTCGATATTACAGCTAGGCTGTATACCTCTACAATCCAAGGAAACTTTCGTCTCGTTGGCGTGGTAAGAAAAAAAACCGTATGTGAGCCGATCCCGGAGATAATGCAATGCCGGGCCGAACCGTGACGGAGGTGAATCAGGCGTTAAGCACTCCCCATACTTGGGCCGATCCCGAAGGTAGTGCAATGCCGGGTCAACCCACGGCGGAGGTGAAGCAGGCGTTAAAGGGAAGCTGAAGAGTTTGTCGAATTCAATAAGATGCTCATATACGGATGCGAGAACCTTATAAACCATGTAGGTCAAATTTGGGGGTTTTTCTTCTAATAGGAGCGACGTAATCGTCGGTTGAAATTGCGCTGTAGCTCCGCCCCCCGTCGAATGCCGCGCGCTGCTGCTGACGCTGACGATGCGAGCGGAGACCGGAAACCGCGGTGTTGTGACGTCAACTTTAGTGTTTTGCTCCTTCGCAGCCTGCGCGACCGTGCCTGACCGTGCTTGTTTCTGCGTGCGTGCCGTCGTATCTGCTTCGATCGACCCTGCATTTCTTTGTTGGTGCGTCTGTGTGTATGTAGAGTGGTGGTGAACGTGCACAGCAGCAACTGATGTGGTGGGCCGATCATGCCGTCTTTCTGTGCAGCCTACGGTTGCACGAACACCAGCGGCCGCGACGATGTTGTCTTCCATTGCTTCCCACAAGACAAGAAGCTTTTAAGGAAGTGGGAGGCTGCTGTAAAGTGAAAGAATTTCAAGCCCTCAAGAACAACACTGCTGTGCTCCAACCACTTCCGTGACGACGATTATCACCAGAATTTCCACTAGCAGGCTTTCTAAACGCAGCGCGAATAGATCGGAGCAACCAAAACAAAGACGGCACGAGTGCGGACTGACTGATGATAACTGGTGTTGGAAGGCCTTATGAATACACGCACTCGCCCAAACCTGGATTTTGATTTACTGCGAGCTCCTTCATGTTAGCACGCTGAACGGAAGGTGCATGTTTATTTCCCGCCCTCGACGCAGGTTTCATCGCAAAGCGCCGCGAATTTTCTATTTGCACGTGTGTTGTAAAACAGCCTGCACGCAGCTACCATAACGCAGTGCAGATGTAGAGTTTGCATGTGCTGGAAAGCCGGCGCACGCCAGGACGCTACGCTCCCCCCGTCTCTCGCGCACAGCGAGAAACCAACCGTCTCACGTAGCCTACGGAATTCGCCGCCTTTACGACTTCGGTTACGAGTAGTGTGCGGATGGCGCACAGATGAAGGTCACTACACGTACTGCATGAACCGGGAAGCTTTTCACGCGTTTGAACCGTCTTTGTAGGTTGCCGACAGCTTTGGACAGCGCACAACTGCCGACGACCGCATCCCCGCTTACGTTCCACGAGGAGGCATGCAGGAACATAACACTGCAGTTGTTTGACCGGAAACGAGCTCACTAGATCGGCGAAAGATCGGCGAGATCACTAGACCGCTTTGCAAAAAACATACTCGCCAAAGAGCATTTCCAACACGAGGAGATCCCAAGACTTCGCTTTCGTTCTCGTCGAAAGCACTGCTCGCACCAGCATCGTTTGCTTCTTCGAGAGGCCGGCTCTTTGCAATCGGCTCGTACATGTAGGGAGCAACGCCGAACTCTTCAGAAAAACGCAGTCTCTCTAAATTTTCTATTGCCTCGTAATTTGCCATTACGGCACCAAACTACCTGGCACCGCGCTTCATGTGGAGCGGCAGCGGTCGGTCGCTAAAGTTGACGTCACGGTTCGCCCGACCAATCACAGGCGGAAACGAGACGCGCGAGCTGGGCGTGTCCGCTGCTGCACTTTTCGTCGAAATAAAATATATTTGCGCTTTCTTTCGCTCAATTTCGATACGATATTCGAATTCGGACGGTCGAAAACCATTATGTACACATGTTCACTCATTTTTTCTGGAAAACCTTTCAGCTTCCCTTTAAGAGACCCACATACACATCTTCGCTGGTCATCCTTCTTCCTAGAGTGGAAGGGCACGGGGCATTTTGACTAGCAAGAGTGCGTTAATATCTAAGCTCGCCGATTTGCTACACTTTTCCTCTGTACATAGAACAATATTACAAGTGAATGTTGGCCTACGTTGTTACACGCAATTTTTTATGTATTTGTCTTGAGGAGTAATGCGCATGTCTTTTATCTGAAAACCTAAAACAGACATTCCGCCAGTAAAATATTGTTACGTAAGATGACGCAGACGAAAAGCTATGTACAAATATATTTACAAGGAAAATACGCTGCGCTAGGCCAAGAGGCAACAGCCCGCGCTAGCATCTAATCGTCGTCGTCGTCGTCTTCACACTGCTGGCCTTTCGTGATCGCACATATTGTGCCGTAGCACTACCCCCGGCTGCAAAAGCGCCGTCCCGGAGCGACTAAAGGTCGGACGCGGAAGCAGTGTAGTAGGCCTTGAGCCTACTGACGTGTACGACATCACTAGATGCCACAGGAGAGGACGAGGTTGAGCCCACAGGAGCAATTTCGTAAGTCACAGGCGTCACCTGGCGCAGCACGCGGTAGGGCCCTGTGTATCGCGAAAGAAGTTTCTCTGAAAGTCCGACGTGACGAGAGGGCGACCACAGGAGCACGAGCGCACCAGGTGAAAACTGTACGTCACGATGGCGGGCGTTGTACTGACACTGCTGAGTGGTCTGTGAGGCCGTAAGTCGAGCACGGGCAAGCTGGCGTGCATGGTCGGCGAGGGCGATGGCGTCGCGCGCATACTCGCTTGTTGAGACCGCAGCAGGAGGAAGTGCCGTGTCTAGGGGCAAGGTAGGTTCGCGACCGTACAGGAGATAAAAGGGAGAAAATCCGGCGGTGTCGTGCAGGGAAGAATTGTACGCAAATGTTACGTAAGCAAGGGCAATGTCCTAGTCGTGGTGGTCCTTGGAAACGTATTTGGCCAGCATATCGGTAAGAGTACGGTTTAACCGCTCTGTCAGGCCATTGGTGTGAGGATGGTATGAAGTAGTCAGTTTGTGTTGAATGGAGTAGGAACGCACAATGTCAGCGATCACTTTCGAGAGGAAGTTTCGACCACGGCCAGTAAGCAGCTGTCGCGGGGCGCCATGAAGCAAGATAATGTCACGCAAGAGAAAGTCCGCGACGTCAGTGGCGCAGCTGGTAGGGAGAGCCCGAGTGATAGCGTATCGGGTGGCGTAATCAGTCGCGACGGCTGCCCATTTGTTCCCGGAGGATGACGTGGGAAAGGGACCGAGCAGGTCTAATCCAACACGAAAGAACGGTTCCACAGGGACGGTGATCGGCTGGAGATGACCGGCAGGTAGCACCTGAGGTGTCTTCCGACGCTGGCAGGGATCACAGGCAGCAACATAGCGTCGAACGGAGCGAGCGAGACCAGGCCAATATAAGCGGCGGCGGACGCGGTCGTACGTGCGGGTTACCCCAAGATGTCCTGCATTGGGTGCGTCATGCATCTCAAAGAGCACAACCTGTCGTAGATGTTTTGGCACGACAAGAAGAAGATCAGGGCCGTCAGGGAGGAAGCTCCTTCGGTACAGAATGCCGCCCTGGAGGACATATCGGCGAACGGATGCGTCGGTAGGTGTAGAGCGCAGACGCTCGATGAGTACTCGCAGCGATAGGTCTCGGTACTGCTCATCGGCGATGTTAGCGAAGGCAGACACAGAGAAAATTCCGTCGGCGGTACTACTGTCGGCGTCGTCAGGCTCGTCTACCGGGTAGCGAGACAGGCAGTCAGCGTCCTTGTGTAGTCGGCCAGATTTGTAGGTGACAGAGAACGAATATTCTTGGAGGCGTAAGGCCCAGCGACCAAGTCTTCCTGAAGGGTCTTTCAATGAGCATAACCAAGAAAGCGCGTATGGTCTGTGACAACGGAAAAGGATCGGCCATATAAGTATGGGCGGAATTTCGCAACCGCCCAAACTAGGGCCAGACACTCACGCTCAGTGATGGAATAGTTGCGCTCCGCGGGTGAGAGGAGCCTGCTGGCGTAAGCGATAACACGGTCGTGGCCACGCTGGCGTTGTGCTAGTACTGCTCCAATTCCGTGACCGCTGGCATCAGTACGGACTTCGGTAGGCGCAGAAGGATCGAAATGGGCCAGAACGGGGGGCGTTGTGAGAATGTCGATTAGATGAGAGAATGCAGAGGCCTCGTTATCGCCCCACTGGAAAGGAGAGTCTTTTTTCAAAAGGTCGGTTAGTGGTCGTGCTATGGCGGCGAAATTCCTCACGAAACGGCGGAAGTACGAACAAAGGCCGATGAAGCTGCGCACATCCTTGACACACGTCGGAACAGGGAAGTGCGTAACAGCATGGATCTTGCCTGGGTCCGGTTGCACTCCGTTCGCGTCAACGAGATGTCCAAGGACGGTAATCTGGCGACGGCCGAATTGGCACTTCGATGCGTTGAGTTGCAGACCGGCTCGCCGAAAAACGTCCAGGACTGCTAAGAGGCGCTCGAGGTGCGTAGCGAACGTTGGGGAGAATACGATAACGTCGTCCAAGTAGCACAAGCACGTGGACCATTTGAAACCGTGAAGAATGGAGTCCATCATGCGTTCTAAAGTGGCAGGAGCGTTATATAGGCCGAACGGCATCACCTTGAATTGATAAAGACCGTCGGGTGTCACAAAGGCAGTCTTCTCGTGGTCGAGATCGTCCACGGCAATCTGCCAGTAGCCGGAGCGAAGGTCAATAGAGGAGAAATAGCGAGCACCGTAGAGGCAGTCAAGGGCGTCATCAATCCGAGGTAGGGGGTACACGTCCTTTTTGGTAACCTTGTTAGGGTGCCGATAATCCACGCAAAAGCGCCATGAGCCATCCTTCTTTTTTTACCAGCACAACCGGTGACGCCCAAGGACTATATGACGGTTCAATAATGTTCTTGGCAAGCATTTTGCGAACTTCTGCGTGAATAACTTGACGCTCAGCTGGTGACACTCGATACGGGCGGCGATGAATAGGAGGGGCGTCGCCGGTATTGTTTGACAGCTGTATTTTGGGCTAAAGGACGATCGTTAAAGTAAAAAATATCGTGGTAGGAAAACAGAACGCGGTAGAGTTCACGAGCGTGCTCGGAGGGCAAGTCGGGCGCAATCATTTTCCGTAAGTCAGCGATGGAACAATTTGTCGACTGCGATGGTAGAGAAGTATCGGATGAAGTGTCGTCTACTGCAATGGATGCTACTGAGTGATCCTCGAACGAACAAAGCTGGGCCAAAGACATCCCACGTGGCAGCACTTGTGTCGTCAAGCCAAAGTTGACCACTGGCAGGCAAACGCAATTCGCCGTAATAGATAAAACTGTATGGGGTACTGTGATCCCGTGTGTAAGGAGGACGTCTTGCATAGGAGCCGCGATGTAGTGACCGTCGGGGACTGGTGGGGATGACACTAGGTCAACGTAGGTCAGTGCCGAAGGTGGCAAGCGAACGAAGTCGGCGGAACTGAGGCGACTGGGGAGGGGAGGCGGTTCGTTCAGTAGGATCCAGAACAGGCAGGTCAAGGCGGAGAGTACTGGCGGAACAATCGATGAGAGCAGAATGTGCAGAGAGGAAGTCTAAGCCGAGGATGATGTCGTGGGGACAGTGGGCGATGACTGTGAATAGCACGATTGTTGAACGATCAGCGAAGGAGACGCGGGCGGTACACATACCAATTACGGGGCTGTTCCGCCATCGGCGACACGGACAACAGGCGTCGTGGCGGGCGTTATAATTTTCTTGAGCCGGTTACGAAGGTCAGCGCTCATTACGGACAAATGCGCCCCAGTGTCTATGAGAGCAGACACGGAAACACCGTCGACGTGCACGTCAAGAAGGTTCAGATGAGTGGGCAAAGTCAGTAGAGGATTTGGCGGCGTAGGGAGCAATGCAGCGTCACCTCGAGGCGCTGCATCGTCTAGTTTTCCGGCTGGGAGCGGCGCCCGAAGGGAGTCGGCGAATAGGAGCGACGGGGCTAGGGAGAGCGAGATTGTCGTCGTTGGGGCGAAGGCGAACGAGAATAGGGGCGGTTCGTTGCAGGAGAATCAGTGGCGGCATTATCGGAGCGTGCGGCATGGGGACGAGAAGGGCCACCTGAGGGGTGAGAGTAGGCAGTATAAGTAGACCGGATCGGGGAACTCCAGCGACTACGACAGTGCCGAGAAATGTGCCCGATTCGATGGCAGTGGAAACAAATAGGCTTGTCGTCAGCAGTGTGCCACTCAGATGGGTTGCTGAAACGTGGTGGGTAAGAAGATGCGGGACGGGGCGAAATCGAAGAAGCCGGGCGGGTATCACGGCGATGGGCCGGGCGGGTATCAGGGCGATGGGCCGAGCAGATGGTGTGAAGACCCATGTTTTCAAACTCCTGGCGGACAACTGCCTGGATCAGTGAGACCATGACTGCAGACGTGTTGGTGGGACTGGAGTCGAAGGCAGCCGGATAGGCGGCCTCGATCTCACGCCGGACGATCCTGGTAACATCGGCAGTGTTGGTGGGACGAGGAGCGTCGGCACAGGAAGATGTCGCTGGGGTGTTGGGCAGACGGGCAAACTGCTGGTCAATACGTCGGCTTTTGGCGAGTTCCAGGCGGCGGCACTCTTTTATAACAGCATCCACCGTGGCTACGTTGTTGCAAACGAGCAAGTTGAAGGCGTCATCGGCAATGCCTTTGAGGATGTGGGAAACTTTGTCTGACTCAGTCATGTGGGTGTCAACTTTGCGGAAAATACGCTGCGCTAGGCCAAGAGGCAACAGCCCGCGCTAGCATCTACTCGTCGTCGTCGTCTTCACACTGCTGGCCTTTCGTGATCGCACATATTGTGCCGTAGCAATATCATAAAAGCGCGTTTTGTGTTCCGTTGCAATAGATTGATAAGGCCCGTGACCGGAAGTTTCTTGGGGGGCGCACTTTTGCTGCAGTTATCGCGCGAGTAAAAGCCTCTTTAGAATGCTTCGTTTCTCATACATGTTATCGTCCTGGTGGAATCGTACCGTGATTGTGACTCAGTGTTCGTATCGTCTCTTGTTGAAATAAACTTTTTCCAAACACAAGGGCTGTGAAATTTAGGCTACGCAGGCAAAGCGCTAACAAATGAGAGTGCTTCAGAAGAAAGCGCGACATTTTCATCCACATTCATTTTTAAACACATTGTTCACGGCAACTAAATAGGACGAAACACGGCGCTGAATGTTGAAGTTGACTTACTTTTCCTGATTTTGCCGTCCGCCTCTGGGCAAAAGAGTTGCACGTGGAAGCAGCGTCGATTCCACCAGCATCTCCGATGAGAAGCGAAAATATACGCTGTATGCCGCACCATACTTGGTGCAATAACACGCACATGATTAACTCTGCCTCGTACCTTTCCTTGCACTGCCTCATAAAGTTGTCCACGACTAATAATGACGGTGATGATTCACAAGGGCACTAGCCACGCCACGAATGAGGTGGTGATATGATATAGGAACAAAAAAAATGCTGTCGAAGATGCGAAAGATAGTGGCAACGAAAAAAGTAAAATGGCATGTGGTGGTCTCTGCATAGAAAATCCTTCACGTGCTCTTTTCTTTGCCGTTGGCCAACACCCTTTGTAATAATTACTATCAAATGTGCGTCTTTTCACATGCAGCCATGTCAGTACCGCTTCACTGTTGTATGCTCTTTTGTTGGTGTGCGTTCGCGACTTTCACAGATCTGAAATATTTATAAAGGGTGTCCCAACTATCGTGCACCTAGACTTAAAATGAAGGGAAAGCTACGAAGGCAAAGCGCGCACAAGTAAGAGCACTTCTCAAAAGTGTCCCGCGTTTTCATGCTCGTTAGTTTAACCTGTGGAAGAGGAAACATAAGCACCTCATTAGCAACAGTTAAATGAGATGAAACACACCAATGAATATAAATGCTTACTTATTTTGCGGCTTGTCCTCTCCGCGTCTGGGCATACGCCAAACTGTCACACGTGAAAGCTGCGTCGCTTCAGCGTCTGTTCCGGGCAACCAAATGCACTGTCACACACTGCCGGACTACTTGGCGCGGTAACACGTGTGCAGAAGTTCCGCCCCCGTAGCTTTCCCTTCATAGCCATAGAAAGTTGTCCGCGAGTATACACACAGCGCATTATGGCCTCGCCCAGGGCGTTCTGAAATAAAAAAAAGAGAGGCATAGTTTATTGGTAGCGTTCAGGAACTTGAGAGCGCACAGGTTATGGGGATGCCCAGGTGGATGGAAAACTAGTTGACGCGAAGTTGCTCCCCAGTTTGCAAAAATCCGAACGAACGCTCTTTTTTAAAAGACCGATGCTACTGATGTGTGTCTCTGCAATATCCATTGCGTTCTGCGCTGTGCAGCAAGACTGAAGGAGCCTTCTGCGGAGAATCCTGAGACACCCAGTGCAGCTTAGGAAGCTGTGTAGTGAGACGTTCATTCGATGTCGCTATGTCAATTGGCTCTAACGACAAATACCTAGAACTCCTGGAAATTAGCTCTTAGTCTCGGTGAATTGTGCCGTGATTATTACTCGGTGTTCGTATCGTCTCTTTTTCTAAACACAGACCAAAAATTACCGGCAGCGAAACACCATTTATGTGTAATTGTGCTTTTTTTTCTGTAGGTCTACGTGGTTATATGTTAGTGAGTGAGTGATGACTCGGACACTACTTTAAGGACGTGTCATATATAGACCCTTTCACTGTTTACAAGCATATAGCCCCTGGGGGGTTTCCGGTTTTGCTCTTGACGTAGTCCGCTTAATTTAGCGAGCAAGAAAGGCAGTGGCTGCGATAATAAAGCGAATCTGTATACCTCTACCGTCCAAGGAAATTTTCGTGTCGTTGGCGTGGTAAGAAAAAAACCCATACGTGCGCCGATCCCGGACATAGTGCAATGCCTGCCCCACTCGAAGCGGAGGTGAAGCAAGGGTTATTCACTCGTCATACGTGGGCCGATCCCGAAGGTAGTGCAATGCCGGCCCGAACCTCGGCGGAGGTGAAGCAGGCGTTAAGCAGTGCCCATACATGCGCCGATCCCGGAGATAATGTAATGCCGGGCCGACCCACGGCGGAGGAGAAGCAGGCGTTAAGCACTCCCCAATCGTGGGCCGATCCCGAAGGCATTGCAATACCGGCCTGACCCGCGGTGGAGGTGTAGCTGGCGTTAAGAGGAAGCTTTAGTTCGGGCCCGACTCCAACGCGGCCTATTCGATTACATGTAAAACGTAAAAGCGTTTTTCTGAGATAACCCTCAGACCGATCTTAATGAAATTTGTTGCATTTCAGAGAGAAAGCAAAAAACTAGTGACTGCAGGAAGCCGAATTTCGATTTGGTACTTGAATATAGCTAAAAACATTTTCAAATATTTGACCGTTTGAAAGAAATAGAAGCACAAGGTTTGCAAATTCATATCTCTTCATCAAGAACAGATATCGCGGTTCTGTTAGCGATATCCACTAGATCATTCGAAACGGACAAATATCATATGTCATTTTACATCTTACAAGATTTTTTTGCGTTGGTTACAAGGGTTTTGCAAAAGCTGCAGTTCCATATTACTAATTTTTTTTAGATTCATATGTAACATATCAATCTTTTCAGCCTTAGATGTACTATTAAACGAAATTCACAGAATTGTATTATTATTTTTCGTTGTTGAATTAGAGTTGTAAACTTCATAGTTTTTTTTTTAATATATTCGATTTTTGCCAATTTTCAATAAAATATTGACGACCTAACTCAAAAATTCGAAACCACCAATCACTACATTTTACGTTATTCTTTTGAATACAACAAACCTCGTCAAACTTGGTGTAGTGGTTGCCGAGAAAAACTAATTCTCCTTTTACATGCATTAAGATAGGAGCACCCGAACTAAACCTTCCGATCCCGAAGGCAGTGCAATGCCGAGCCGACCAACGGTGGAGGTGAAGCTGGCGTTAAGCACTCCCCATACGTTAGCCGATCCCGGCGATAGTCCATGTGTCGGGCCAACCCGTGGCGCACGTGAAGCAGGCGTAAAGCACTCGCCAGACGGGGGCCGATCCCGGAGATAGTGCAACGTCAGCCCGACCCGCGCGGCAGAGGCGAAGCAGGCGTTCAGCACATTGATACGTAGGCCGATCCCGAATATAGTGATATGCCCGGCCAACCTGCGGCGGAGGTGAAGCAAGCGTTAAGCACTCCAGTCCTCATACGTGGGACGATCCCGCAGGTTGCAATGCCTGACCGATCCGTGGCAGAGATGAAGCTGGCGTTAAGCACTCCCCATACGAGAGCCGACGATCCCGAAGTTAGTGCATGGCCGAGGCGACCCGCGGTGGAGGTGAAGCAGACGTTAAGCACTCCCCATACGTTAGCCGATCCCAGAGATATTGCAATGCGCCCTACCCGTGGCGGTGGTGAAGCAGGCGTTAACCACTCCCGATATGTGGGTCGATCCCGAATAGTTCAATGCCCAACCGACCCGCGGCTGAGGCGAAACAGGCATAAAACACTCGCCACACATCGGCCGATCCCGGAGATAATGCAATGGCGGGCTAACCCGCGGGGGAAGTGTAGCAGGCGTTAAGTATTCCCCATAGGCGGCCCGTTGCCGAAGGTAGTGCAATGCCCGGCCGAACCCGCGGAGGAGGTGAAACGGGCGTTAAGCACTCCCCATACGTGAGCCAATCCCAAAAGTAGTGCAATGCCGGGCCGAGCCCCGACGGAGATTAAGCGGGCGTTAAGCACTACCCACACGATGGCTGATCCCGAAGGTAGTGCAATGCTGCGGGTAGACCCATGGCGGAGGTGAAGCTGGCGTTAAGCACTCCCCATACGTGGGCCCGTCCCGGAGATAGTGCAATGCCGGGCCCATCCGCAGCGGAGGTGCAGTTCGCCATCAAGGGGCCCACATACGCAGCTTGGCTGGTCATCTTTCTTCACAGAGACGTCATGGTCGTCATTCCTTTCTTGCGGTGCCATCCTAATCGTAAGGGCATACTGCTGAGCTAGTTAGAGTAGTTAGGTAATTGGCGATAGCAATTATACGGACGCTTAATGGGCAAACATGCCATGAGCGTTGCCATTGTAGTGCTGCTCCGCTAACGGGGCATGTGCGGATCTGCCCACCTCGTAGGCGGTCCATTTCAGCCACCGCTGATTGGCTGGAGCTGTACCAGTGGTGAGGAAACTGGCTCGGCGCCAGCCTCCTATACGCACTGGAACCCCAGCCCAGCCAAAATCAGCACTTCAGCACGAGCCGAAATGGACAGTCCACTGAGTGGACACTTAAAAGCATTCTTCCCACAGTGGCGACAGAACCGCGGTGTCTCACTTGCCATTGCCGCGCACTCGCAGAAATTAAAGCGGGAACCTTTCATACATTTTCATTGAGAAGAGCGAGAACATCCTCTCGGGACTCTGGCTCGAGAGTACAAGGACACGCGTGGCAGATTCCGCAACGCTTTTACGCGCAAGCATACACGCCCCGTCTGTGAAATCGGCAATATTAGAGAGTTTTAGAAGAGAGGTCCCTATGGTTTGGGACCCCAAAGGACTTTGCGGGTGTTAGCGTTGGGGTACGCAGGAGTGAAGAGTGTTTGAATAGGGCTTTGCGTTTGAGGTTAGCGTCTTGCGCTGACAGCGCCACTACGGCGTCAATGAAAAGCTATTAGTAATAATAAATAAAATATACCATATTATAATAAGAATAGTGATATAAACAAGGCTTTTCCGTACTATTTCAATTTATCTCTGGGATGAAAGCTGCTTTCGTTTATGTATAACGATTTTTAAAGAAAAGGGAGCTTTTTGTGGCACCTCATTCAACGAAAACCAATAGGAACCTAAACGTCTTGGTACCTTTCTCGAATTTGTGGGGCATTAGCATTGCAGAGAAGTTAACTTCGTACTGTTATCGACTCTTCACAAATTTTTCCCTGTTTAGCAGCAGATGAATTGTTGTGCAGCATCTATTTCACTGCTTCATGGATTCAGCAACTCGCGCCACACATATTAGAGCATGTGCGTTGAACCTGCGTGATTTTATTACAACAACACATTTATTACTTACCTAATTAATTAATTATTGACGCAGACCTCATGTCTGTATATATATAAAATCTAGTTTCTATACATCTGATGGAAAAGGGAACGCCGTTGTCACTGACGTTGGATCGACGTCCCGTTCATTCCCCTTCTGTGTGACGCCTCGCAGGGAAGGCTGGTCAGTATCGAAGAAACATGTATCTTAAATACCACCTAGGATGATCTCTGGGTATCTTGTATCTGTATCACGATGCGTACAGTGTGACGTGTATCCGTACCTGTATTTGCGATCCACCGAGTCAAGTATCGTATGTCTTAGGATACACGATACAGCTTTTGCATAATCAACGGAGACGCTCAGAGTTACTCAAGGCGAGCACTCTATAACTGAGCATATTCTAGAGACGATTATTCGGGTTCACTCACATATCCACTAAACAAACTCGACAGGGATGGGAAAAAAGCGCAACCCAGTGCCATCAAGGATATCTGGACCTTCTAAATTTAGGCGTCTGTGACGCGAAATTTTCCTGCTTTCATGAATTCCGCATTGCATGTTCAAATGTACGCGTTCCTCAGCAAGCTGGCAAAAACTTGGAGCGCATTTAGTCTTCTGGAAAATTTATAATTTGAATAACGCCGCAAGTTGGGCGAGTTCGTTTCCGTTTGAAATAAAAGTGAGTAGAGAAGTCGCAATCGCTCGATATGCCGAAGCTTCGTCAATATGTCTTATTGCTGATGTGGTCGTCATACATTCGTTGCTGTGCTGTCGTTATTGAAAGGGCATGCAGCTGATCTAGTCATAATGGCTTTGCAATTGGCAATAGCGATTATACGGACGCTTAAGGGGGCAATCAGGCCGTGAGTGTTACCTTTCTCGTGCTGCTCCCCAGACGGGGAATGTGCGGATCATTCCACCTAGAGGGTGTGTACACTTCGGCCACCGCTGATCGGCTGGAGCTGTACCAGTGGGGAGGAGACTGGCTGGGCGCCTGCTTCCTTCGCACTGGAACCTGTGCCCAGCCAAAATGAGCACTTCAGCACCAGCCGATATGTGCCGTCCACTGAGTGGACACTTAAAAAAAATACTTCCCGCTGTGGCAAAGGAACCACGGGGTCTCACTTCCCATTGCCACGTGCTCGCAGAAATTAAAGCTGAAAAATTTTATAAATTTTCATTGAGGAGTATGAGAACCTCTTCTCTGCCTTCTGGCGGTGGAGTAACCAGGCCCTCGCGTCAGTTTCTACAAATCATTTCGCACGGGGTCTCACGCGCAATTTGTACAACGTACGGCCGATCGAAACGTCAGTAAAAGCCTGTTATTTTTCCTACGCGCTTCTATTCTTTCAACCATTAACGCGGACTACTAGCTTTCTGTGGCAATGAAGGGAAAGCTACGAAGGCCAAGCGCGCACAAGTGAGAGCACTTCTGAAAAGAGTCCCGCGTTTTCATGCACGTTAGTTTAAGCTGGGGAAGAGAAAACATGCGCACAGTTAAATAACATGAAACACACCACTGAATATAAATGTTTACTTACTTTGCGGCTTTTCCACTTCGCGTCTGGGCATATGCGAAGCCGTCACACGTGAAAGCTGTGTCGATTCAGCGTCAGTTCCGAGCACCCAAATGCAGTGTCAAACACTGGCGGACTACTTGGCGCGGTAACACATGTGCAGAAGCTTCGCCCCCGTCGCTTTCCCTTCGTTGTCCGCGAGTATAGACAGAGTGCCTTATGGCGACGCCCAGGGCGTTCTAAAAAAAAAAGGCCTGGCTTGTTGGTAGCGTTCAGGAATTTCAGAGCGCACAGGTTGTGGTTACGCCCATCTGGATGGAAGACTATAGTTGAGGCCAAGTTACTCCCCAGCTTGCAAAAGTTGCAGCGAACGCTCTTTGTTAAAAGACCGATGCTGCTGATCTGTGTTCCTCCAATGTCCACTGCGCTCTGCGCTGCGCAATATGAATAAAGGAGCATTGTCAAGAGAATACTGCAGACACCCAGAGCAGCTTAGGCGGCTATCTGGTTAAACCTTCACTCGATGCCGAGAGTTTCGTGGGCTTCAATGACGTCCTTTGCCGGACATGTAGTGTGTATACTTTTGACAATACCACTTTTTTTTGCTGCAATGCCTTACGACGCGTAGGGTGGTGTGTGGATATACGTAACAATTTAATGTGGAGTAAAACCTACACTCGATGCCGCTATTTTCGTTGGCTCCAATGTACGGAAAGTAACATGGTCTGTCGATACCTGTAACAATACTATTTTTGTTGACTCGAATGACGCACGAAACGTAGCGTGGTGCATGGATACATGTAATAATGAATTGTTAAATGTATCTACACACCGTGCTACCTTCCGCACGTCATTGGAGCCTACGAAAGAAACGGCATTGAGTGAAGGTTTCACTGCACAGCCACCTCATAAATTGTCATGCATGTATCCACAAATCACGCTATGTTTCGTACGTCATTCGAGCAAACGAAAAGTAGCAGCATCGAATGACGTATGAAACATCATTTATGTGTAACTGTGCTTTTTCTCTGGGTCTATGTGGTTATATGTTAGTGAGTGTCACAGAATTGCATGCCCGCGCTCCTCTCAAGATGGCCGACATTGCCGCAGCTGCAGCAAGGCCGCTAGAACGGCGGAGGGAGAGCGCTCCCCATTGTCCCGGAACCCGCCCGACGGGTCGATCACGTGGAGTCGCCGGGGCGCGACGGAGGGACGAAGCGCCTCGGGAAGCCGGCAGAGCAGCGTGGAAGGCGAAGGAACGAGGTCGTGCACCGGGGGACAGCTGAAGATGTGGTCGGCAAGCTGAGATCTCCAGGCTGAAGACTTCGCCGGTCGAGCGACAGACGGTGTAAGTCCGTCAAGATCTTCGGCAGCGAGGTTGCAGCAGCCCGACGCTCTTCAGACCGGGACCTCGGCAAGCACGCCCCAGATAAGCCTCGTGTTCCAGGCCGCTCTCACAACTTTCCGCCGGACTCTCTTTTCCAATCTCGTTTAATCTTTCATTTGTTTATCCATCGCGTGTTAATTATTTTATGTTCTGTTAGTGTAGTGCTTGCCGTATTTAGTGTCGCGTGTATTTTGTATTTGTGTCGCATATTTTATTTGTATTTCGCGAGTGTTAGTGGTTCCCACGTGGTGGGCTTAGTGTCGCGCGAGTGGCGTCAGGGCGTGTGCTGTGTGACCCGCACGCTCTCCGCGAACTAGGCCCCGCTACTGGAAATTTGCATGTTTGTTTTCCTTATGTCTCGCGCATGATTTTAGTGTATTAAATTGAGTGTGTGTTGTACGACGTCGCCTCCCGTCTCATGCCTCTGGTTCACGGTCGATCAGGCGTGGACCTTATCGCCGGTCAGCAGTCGAACCTTCCCTAAACGCACGCGGGGTGGGTTTGTTGTCGCCCCATCCCCTCCGGTTCGGAGAGTGCAATTAACCCCACCATCCAATCCTTGACAGTGAGTGAGCACTCAGACACTACTTTGAGAACGTGTCACACTACTTTGAGAACGTGTCGTGTATAGACCTCGTGCACCGCCTATAGAGGCGCCACTGATAGCCACCTAGCGGGTGCTTCCAACAATACGCGCGGGAGCAGTAGCAGACGACAACGCTTTGCAGCAAGGGTCACTGAAGTTCGCGGCTGCGATTTGTTCTTTGTTCGGGCGCCAGACTGCTTCTTCTGCGGTGACAGCTGTAGGGAAGACGCAGACCTCTGTGGAAGCGGTTATGAACGAGATGTTACCGGTGTTTGGGGCAACATGGTCCACATACGCGCCAGGTGCGTCCCGCAGACAAACGCCTTGAAGACCATTTACATGAAGCGGAGCTCGTGTAAACTAGCCGACAAATTTTGTTGACTAATGCGATGTCTCGACCGTGTTTTTTTTTAATTCTACCCTTGCCGTAATGCTGCTTCTGTACCTCAATAATAAGCACCGGTTGTTAGTGCAGACTTAGATAACAAATCCGCACGGTGCGATGTCTGCATATGCCGTTGTGATTTTTCTGCCGATGAATACATGTGACGCCGCTGAATAAGTGTAGTGGAAGTCGTTGGAAGAAGAATAATTGCGAATTTATTGATAGAAACGCGTACACTATAGTCAACAAAGCTACCAAACGCACGGGTTAATAAAAGCGCGTGTTAGCGCTGTACCGCCGATGAACTGCCGTTCGCGCCGCAGATTTTGCAATTTTAAATTCCCTAAGGGAGCTGCTTGGAAACGTACAAAGCTATAGTGTGACTAACTTTGCAGTACTTTTTTTAAATGCTACTAGAAACAGGTGCCACATGATATATTTAAAGGCAGAGCAGCGCCAGTCAAATTAGATCCAGCGCGGGCGGCAAGGCCGGGTTTAGTCCTATGCGGCGTAAGCATAATAAGAAATGATTCAGTTGAGTACAAAATTCACTTGCAAGAAGCGACTACGTTGTGAGACAAACAAATCACTCGGCGTGTTAAGTTGGCTCAGACAGCATCAAGATGTGATGACTTACCAAACGGGACGCGAACTATTCAGCGAACAATGAAACCAAAATACCATATGCAGCAACTATTAGCAATTCTCGCCCTGAGCTACCTATTTTCTAAACACATTTCCCAAAAAACCACAATATCTAAGATGCCCTCGGGCGAAATGAATAAAGCTGTTAAAGACGCACTTGCATGGTGCTATTCCGATAATACTCAGCGTGATTTATACCCTTTACAAAAGAGGCAGGGTGAAAACCTCGCAGCTCAAAAGAATCAAGAGTTATGCATGAAGCAACTAGCAACAGTTAAACATGAGCGAAGCCACGCATAACATAGATGTAAAAACATGAAGTGCGCGACAGCTGGTGCGAGGGTTTACCGGGCCACATAAAACTAACAATTTCAGTTCTTGCAAACTTCTGTAGCTTTAACATACCACACAATGCGCTCATGCAGTCGTGCTGCCTAGCTAGCCCAACGCGGTAAAGAAGCGAAAAACAATATAAGCGGCAAACGGCATTCCGAACTTTAGCGAAATGCCTTTAAAGCGCATGTTGCACTGCAGACGAACTTCGTCGCTTACGCGTCTAACTACAATCGAGTAAAAAATAATAATAGAAAAGAAAAAAACACCGAAGCGACAAAGGAAAGGCTGAGAACAAGAAATTTCGCGCCGAAGCGACGATCCATTGCCACCGTTGCTCCTGCTGATGTGGGTTTGCGGGGAATAATTAGAACCGTATCGCCGGCACGTTTTCGCCGGTATTTGAGCCCCCCACCCTGCAACAATTCTTCTTCGACATTCTTCGGAAGCTTTGGCCATCCCACACATGCGAAGGGTGTTGCCTATTTTGCTCTGAAAACACTAATAAGACGGAGAAGCACTACCAGCGACGCAGCAAACTACGGCGTGCTACGGCGCGCGTCTCGCTCCTCTCCCGTGCGTTCTGCGCAAGGCCGCCACCAGTGGCGCGGCCATCGGCGTGCACGCCGCGTATAGACCCTTTCAATGTTTATAAACATATAGGCCCAGGCGGTTTCCGGTTTTGCTCATTGACGTAGTCCGCTAAATTTAGCAAGCAAAAAAGGCGTTGGCTTCGATAATACAGGGAAGCTGTATACCTCTACAATCCAAGGAAACTTTCGTGTCGTTGGCATGGTAAGAAAAAAAAACATATGTGAGCCGATCTCGGAGATAATACAATGCCGGGCCGAACCGTGACGGAGGTGAATCAGGCGTTAAGCAATCCCCATACGTGGGCCGATCCCGAAGGTATTGCAATGCCGGGCCAATCCGCAGCGGAGGTGAAGCAGGCGTTAAGGGACCCACATACACAGCTTCGCTGGTCATCCTTCTTCCTAGAGTTGAGGGCACGGAGCTTTTTGACAAGCAACAGTGCGTTAATATCCAAGGTGGCCGATTCCCAACAGTTTTCCTCTGTACATAAAACAATATTACAATTGAATGTTGCCCTACGTTGTTACACTAAAATTTTTATGTATTTCTCTTGAGGAGTAATGCGCATGTATTTTACTTGAAAACCTAAAACAGACATTCCGCCAGTACAACAACTTAAAAATGCCCTTTGTGTTCTGGCGCAGTAGATTGAGAAGGCCCGTGACCGGCAGTTTCTTGGGGGTGCACTTTTGCTGCAGTTATCGCGCGAGTGAAACCCTCTTTACAATGCTTCGTTTCTTGTACATGTTATCGTACTGGTGGAATTGTCCCGTGATTGTGACTCAGCGTTCCTATGGTCTCTTGTTGAAAGAAATTTTTCCAAACACAGGTGCTGTGAAATTTAGGCTAGGCAGGCAAAGTGCGAACAAATGAGAGCGCTTCCGAAGAAAGTGCGACATTTTCATCCACATTCATTTTTAAACACATTGTTCACAACAACTAAATAGGACGAAACACGCCACTGAATGTTGAAGTTGACTTAGCTTTCCTGATTTTCCCGTCCGCTGCTGGGCAAAAGCGTTGCACGTGGAAGCAGCGTCGATTCCACCAGCGTCTCATCTCAGAAGCCGAAATATGGGCTGCATGCCAGACCATACTTGGCGCAGTGACACGCACATGTTGAAACTCTGCCTCGTAGCATTCCTTGCACTGCTTCATAAAGTTGTCCTAGAGTAATGATGACGGTGATGATTCACAAGGGCACTAGCCACGCCAGGAATGAGGTGGTAATTTGATATAAGAACAAAAAAATGTTGTCGAATATGTGAAAGAAACTGGTAACGAATAAAATAAAATAGCATGGGGCGGGCTCTACATAGAGAATCGTTCACGTGCTCTTTTCTTTGCCGTTGGCATACACTCTTTGATAATTACGAACAAATGTGTGTCTTTCCACATGCAGCCATGTTAGTACGGCTTGACTATTGTATGCCCTTTTGTTTGTGTGCGTTCGCGGCGTCCCATAGATATGAAATATATATAGCCGGCGCCACCGCTCGCAGACCTTGGCGGCGGACATGGAACGTCTTTTTTGCCGCAGGCGTCACGAGAACGTGATCTTTTGGGGTGAACGCAACTGGTCAAAAAACCCAAGAAGAGTAGTGGCGCTGGCTAACACTCCCAGGGTTCTACTAGGACACATAAATACCCAGGAAAGTGGATGGGAAAACGGCGCCGTGGTAGTTCAAGTGGTAGAGCTTCGCATGCGAAATGCGAAGGTTGTGGGTTCGGTTCCCACCTGCGGCAAGTTGTTTTTTCATCCACTTTAATTTCCATTAATTTATCGTTTCTTTATTTCATTTATTATGCACAAGCAATTTCCCCTATGTTCTCCTCGGTGTGAAATATATATATATATAAATATATATACAAGCAGCGGGCCCCAACTATTCTGCACCAAGACATAAATATATACAAATGCTGCGTGGCTGGATCGAACCAAGGTAATACTGTGCCATCGCCTGTAGATAATCAGACAATTTTTTTCCATTCCGCCTTAATATGTATTAAGTCAAAGGATTATTCATAGTCTCAAATATAATTACATCAAAAGCGTCAAAGAGAAAATTGTAGAGCAATATGAAAAACTCCGCATACAGCTTTCAGTTGCTCAATACGTGCTGCATAAACTTGCTTTTGCGAGCGCGAAGGAAGCCCGCGAAAACACGCAAGGAGCCTCGAGTGGTGACTGGCGCGGTAAGTTTTTTCTAATCTTTCCTAACTTTCCGCTTATGAACTGAATCGATATCAGTGGGTTTAGCTCTTCGTTCTTTATTTAGCAAATACATTTAGGCAGCGGCTAATTAGTCACCTTTCTGACTCAGTAGTGTTCCACGGGCGGTCACTATCAGATTGTTTACATTCTGCCTGATCGCTCGCGGGTGTGTTCAGTTGCGATAAATTTGTATCTTAGATGGATTCTGACGTAGATGGTATGTGCGATGTAACAGATTGTGTCAAATACGTATCATAGCTAATCATTGCGCTTACTGTGTGGTCCGCCAGGAAACGATCAGCTTCGAACATTAGTGTGCTGTCGGTGAAGTCGCTGTCACCAATGCTCTGTTGAAGCAGGCGTTAAGCACTGCCCATACGTAGGCCGATCCCGAAGAAACTGCAATGCCTGCCCGACCGGCGGCGGAGGTAAATCAAGCGTTAAGCACTACCCATATGTGGGCCGATCCCGAAGGTAGTGCAATACGGGGCCGATACACGCGGAGATTAAGCAGGCGTTAGGCACTCCTCGTACGCGGGCCCATAGATGCACCCATAGGTGGACCAATAGACCCCATAGGTGAACCAATCCCGGAAATTTTGCAATGCCGGGCCGACCCGCAGTGGATGTGAAGCCGGCGTTAAGCACTCGCCACGAGACGGCAGATTGTTATCACAGGCGCATTGTCGCAAGACGGCATTGCACTACCTTCGGCATCGGCCAATGTATGGCGAGTGTTTAACGCCTGCTTCACCTCCGCCGCGGGTCGGGCCGGCATTGTAGAATCTCCGGGATTGGCCCACCTATGAAGAGTGTTTAACGCCTGCTTCACCTCCGCCGCAGGTCGGCCAGGCATTGCACTATGTCCGAGATCACCCACATATGGGGAGTGCTTAATGCATGCTTCACCTCCGCCGCGGTTCGGGCCAGCATAGCAATATCTCCTGGACCGGCCTACGTATGGTGTGTGCTTGACGTCTGCTTCACCTCCGCCGCGGGTCGGCCCGGCATTGCACTACCTTTGGGATCGGCCCACGTATTGCGAGCGCTTAACGCTTGCTTCACCTCCGAGAAGGGTTGTGCCGGTATTGCAGGACCTTCGGGTTCGGCCCACGTATGGCGAGTGCTTAACGCCTGCTTTACTTCTTCCGCGGGTCGGGCCGGCATTGCAGTTTCTTCGGAATCGGACCACGTATCGGGAGTCCTTAAGGCCTGCTTAACCTACGCTGCAGGTTGGGCCGGCATTGCACTTTTTTCCGGACCAGCCCACGTATGGTACTTTTTTTTTCTTATCACGCCAACTACAGGAAAATTTCCTTGGGCGCTAGAGGTAGACAGGTTCGCTGTAATACCGCAGCCCATGCCTTTGTTGCTCGCTAAATTTAGCAGACGACGTCAAGAGCAAAATCGGAAACCCCCCAGGGCTAATATCTTTGTAAACATAAATAATGTTTCGTACGTCCTGAAAATCAGCCGTTCAGGTGTATCATTGGGGCCAATTAACAATGCGGCATCGAATGAAGGTTTCACTAAACAGCCTCCTAAGCTGCACTGGGTGCCTGCAGGATTCTCCGCAGAAGGCTCCTTTAGTCTTGCTGCACAGCGCAGAACGCAATGGGTATTGGAGGAACACACGTCAGCAGCACCGGTCTTTTAACAAAGAGCGTTTGTTGTTACTTTTGCAAGCTGGGGAGAACTTGGCGTTAACTAATCTTCTGTCCAGATGGGCATACCCATAACCTGTGCCCTCTGAAATTCCTGAACGCTACCAATAAACCAGGCCTTTCTTTTTTATTTCAGAACGCCCTGGGTGTCGCCATAATGCGCTGTGTCTATGCTCGCGGACAACTTTGGCTATGAAGGGAAAGCTACGGGGGCGCAGCTTCTGCAGGAAGTAGGAAGCTAAAAGCAGGAAGCAGGAAGTAGGAAGCAGGAAGCATGAAGCTAAAAAACCTCAGCTAAACACTGAAAAAAAAACAAGGAAAAGCCACCAGGACACCTCACCAAGTTGATGAACAGCGGGCTGGAGTCCTCAAGAATCCGCACGGTACCCTACCCGGACATTCTCGGGAGGGGACCACGTGGAGGGGATCAGCAGCACTCGAGTTCGAACGCAAAAAAAGTTCACACCTACACCATAGAGAAAGAAATTTCAACAAGAGCGGACACTTCCATAGAGCCCAGCAGCCGAATTTACTGTAGCGCGCCAAGCGGACGGTATTAACACTTTCCGGTTTCGGTTTTGTGCGCGCGTTTTGAACGTCAGTTGGTAACGCCACGCCGGCTCCGCTGATCATGCAGCGCGTCATTTTTTTTTGCTTCTACTCCTGAATCACGTACGGCTTTGGCGCGGAATCGTTTTATTATTTAGTAAAAATGATTGCGAACGATCTTTACAAGCCTACACCGAATCTGTGTCACGTGCAACTTCATAAAGCAAACGAAAGGTGTCTTCTGAAATGGTAAAATGTTTATTTTGCTTGATATAAATGCTCGTTCCGGGCTTCTTGTGCATTCATGCAAAGTTGTAGCCCCAGGTAAGCAGCAGTCGTTGCCGTACGAAGCTCCACCGTATGACATCAGCTGAAAAAACGTAATTCCAAGCGTGTATTATTTTGGTATATTGATCTAACAGGAATATAGCGTGTTGAGGCGAAACCTGCGTAAGTGGTGAATGAGCGGCATTACAGATAAATTCTCTTTTACATACATTTCGCAGCAAATAAACTCCTCCCAAACAATGCCATAAAATCTGAAGAAGACATCCGATTTTCAAGCATCCCTCCCTTCCCGGGCATTATTTCCTGCACTTTAAGAGCACAAATATACTGGTGACTACGCTTTTCCAAAACAACTTGGCCTCAGTCGACGCGATGGTACGCCAAGGACACAGAGGTGGCTACAACACAGGCTCTCAGCTAGACCATGTTACACGCTCGCAGTATGCCTTCTATTCGCACACCAAGGCAGATTCGTGGGTGCGAAGCCTGTTTTCAACCGCTCAGAAGACAGAAATGTCAATTTCTTGAGCTCCTCGGCGTTATCTTTTACGCGTCCTGCCGGCTACAGCAGCACACTCCCGTGTTATCACTGTCGGTAATCGCTCGTCGCGTTTTCGACAAGCGTGAGTACCGAAATAAGGTATATTTTGTTGCAGGGCCGTGAAAAGCGTCACAAGCTTGTCCCGCTAAAATTAAGTACACGCAAAACTAACCACGTTAGCTTACTAGCTAACAGCTTCACAGCCTCAGGCGCGGCGAGCATGCCTCAAAACTATCCCAAACAGCTACGAAATGAATTAAAGTAATTTTCGCGGTCACAGAATGCGTCACTTATTTCTTACAGTAAGATACAGTAAGATGCACTACATGCTAAACTAACTGCGGCACACATCCGAGCTGCTTTTCGTTAACTGCGCAGCTACGCCGAGCGCGGCCACTCTGCTTGAAAAGTACCCCAAGAAGTAGCGAAATTAGTTACAATTATGTCTGGGGTCAGAGAAAGCTCCAGAACTACCGAAATAAGTTAAAATAATGCTTGGGCTCATAGAAAGCGTCGCAAACATCTCCCAGTACGAGTAGTTAGCTCAAATTAACTGGGGCTGGAATGCGGAGCTGTTTTTCGATAACTGCGTCAATATTTGGGTTCAGTTTTGTGTAGTAAGCATAACAGTGCTTGAAGTGCGTCACAGACTGTCAAACGAAATTCCTCACCTTGCTGTAGTCCATGGCAGTAGTGCAGCGGTGTCGTGTCGAAATGCAGACGAAACACAAGAGAACCCCGGGAGCCCAAAAACGGGCCACATCCAAAACAAACGGGTCGCCGAGCACGCGAGCTTCGCATGCGCTGCCGGCCACGCTAGCTCCAGCGGATGCACGCGCATCTGGCGTGTTGCTAGCTTGTTGCTAGGCAACGCAAGAAAAGTAAGAAGCAAAATATGAGTTCATTTATACGCAGAACTTTTTTTAGTTTTAGTGGGAAAGAATAAAAAAATCAAACGTTGTCTATAGGTTCATATCACTTTTTTTTTCTGATGCTCGCGTCAAGTAACGGATGGAGTTGACACTAAGCGTGACGTGTTTCCTGTGGCCAGTTTTTACAGAGTGTCCGCTCTTGCTGAATTTTCCTCTCGATTCCTACACCGCTCAGCCCACAGCATGCTAAGGAAGCATGTCGAAACTGAGACGCGGACGACATGCACACTGACGATCTCTGAGCCATTTCTGCTCGCGCTGAACGTACGTAATCCGCTCTGTCTAGCGAAGAAAAACCGCTTCGGTTAGGACATGAAGCATTACTATCTAAGCCATCAGGTTTTCAACACTTTTCTTTTGCACAATACGATAGTTTCACAAGTTAAGGTGGCCGCAAGTGACACGGAAAATATTGTGCTGTATTCTCGAGGTGTAAGACGCATGTCTATGATCCCAAAACTTAAATATAGACTTTCTCCATAGTGGAAGAACTTTAAAACATGCTATGTGTTCCGGCGCAGTGGACAGTTAAGGCCCGTGACCGGAAGTTTCATGGGGCGCGCTGAGAGCGCAGATTACGGGCATGCTCGTTAGCATGGACGAGAAGCTAAAGCCAAGCTCTTCCACAAGCTACAATAATCGGAAAGACGTTCTTAGTTAAAAGACCAATGCTATTTATGCGTTTCTCAGGAATGCTGCTCGCGTTCTATATTGAGAGGAAATATTGCAAGAAGTCATTGGATTAAAATGCGGAGGGAACCAGACCAATTGAGGTGGCTGAATAGTATGGCGTTCACTTGGCACTTCCATAATTGTTCGACTGCTCGCATTATGTGCCTCGTTTCTGTGTCTTGACAGCTGGAAAAAAACGCGTAGAGTTTCCTTCAAAGATCCGAAGTCCAGTGTGTTGCAAATGCTATTAATATTGATGCTAAGTAATTGCTGTTAATTCGTCTCATTTTCCTGTTTCAAACGTTCGCGTGATTTTGATAATAATTTGCTACCGTGCATAAACGCTACTAATTATAGCGGTTCCGCCTGTCGAGTTGGCCAAATCGATACGCGCTAAACGTCTCAACATCCCCCTGGCTTACCCGCGGGAAATTCTCAAGTTTTATATGACGCTTGTCACTGCGTACGTAGGGCGTACAGGTTTCATTGTCACTCGTCTGTGCATGAGGTGCTGTGTTCGAATGCTGCTATTGGAGGATTCTATTAAAGTTTATTACATTTTTGATAACCCAGTTATTTGTCGAAAATTATAAATTTGTAAAGTCATTTAAATCCAAAAGAACCAAGTTTGCCATGCTGGCTGAACCGCCCCACTTCCAGCGCCCGTAGCCACTAGCGCCAGAAATCACCCAAGTAATTATTGTATGAAACGGTACGGTATGTTTCTCTCCATTCGCAGCTTTTGTTGACTGTTTTCACCGCGCTGTCACTTCAGTGGTCGACACAGAGGTCGACAGTGTTGACCCCTGTTATATTTATATGTTCTCATCGCGCAAGAAGTCGGCAGTCACTTCAGGATATGCTTAAGAGGATCACTAAATTCCTTGACATTCTCATTCGAATGCAATCTGACTTTCTACTATTTGTTTTCTCTCTCCGAAGGGCGTAGATCCGAATGTCCTAATTAAGTCTACCTTAATTATATTAGCCCTAATTAAAACCAAAAGTAGTGGGGTCGACTCCCACAAGATGCCGTGGATTGGAGCGCCTTATGTGACTCTATCTTAATTAATCATGCTTTAATTACCATTGTCGTAATCAATACCAATGGTTGTGGGTTCTACTCCCTTAATTAACTTTAGCATAGTTAATTCTGCGTTAATTAACTGTTAAGTAATTAACCAAAGCTCCAGGATCTGACACCCTATTTTTCTGCCAATGCACTTTGGTGCCATTGAATTTTCTGGAGAGTCCAATTTTCGACTCATCCGGTCCGGTATGGGAGAACGCAGGGAAGGAATTTCGCTTGCGAAGGCTAGGCGGGGCGAATGGAGAGAGCGTCTTGCTTGGCAGATGATCCCGCCTGCTGAAACCATGGGTTCACGGCACTGAAGTATTTCTATCTCGGCTAATAATGAGCCAATTTGAAAAAAAATTGCGGCAGAACGCACCCTACAGGACACGTAACATCTCCCAGCGTATAACCAAAATTTGCTATGGGGCCTGGTGAGGGGCCCATTAATAATAAAATTTATTTCATAAAGTCCAGCACGATCGTCTCATGAGGCAAGCTTTCTTAGCTCGTGTGCGTGGGGCTGGCTGCTGCTTTTGCTTTATACATTTCTCCAGCTGTGAACACAGTAAATACCGAGGCGGAAGGTGATGTGAAGGTTCGACCACTCTCAAGAAGAACAGGCGAGCCCCCGCCTGCGTTAGGTCCCTAGTTTAAGTTATAGCGCTCCTCCTCCCCAACGCCAGTATAGCCCTTCTCCTCCGGGGCATGCTTCCCTCTTAATCCAGTTTCACAGGCGTAACATACACACGCGTAAAATTCTTTATCTAGGGACATACACGCTCCGTGGTGTGCCACATGCAGCCGCCAGGACTACTTGCGCAGACGCGTTAATACAGCCAAGATGGCGCCTACGGCGTGTCGTCTGCTTCTTCTCGCGCGTGCGCAAAGCCTCCCTTCATTCTCGTGCCGCAGCTTTGCATGCATCGCGGTGTAAGAACCCCCGTCTTCTGTTTCAACTGTCGTAAAGCGCTGAGTGTTTTATGTCAGGTAGCACAGCGAACTGCACGAAGGGGCAAGCGAGTAGTCCGAGAATAACAGTCTTTCGTAGAGGTGTTCAATATTTGACAGCATGCCATACGCATGATCGGTGTGCGTGTATATTGCTCGTCTCAATTTATCTGATGAACTCGTAAAAAACTATTAGCACTGCTCAGTCCAACTTGTGTATCAGTAGGGCTGTGTGTTGAAAGAAAAAAAGCGATGCAGTCGACGATTATTATTCTGAAGCTAGACAGTGGCGCATGTAGTGCGTGATAACGTCTACTTGCCTATTCACGTCAGATCTTTTTGCCGCTCAACACGACTTAGCCGTCCGCTCCTAAGGAGGGCGTGGTTTAATTGCTACAGCAGCGAAGTAATGCGGGCTAACTGTTCGTGATTTTAGAATAAATGATTGAATGATAAGGTAGAGCTTACCAAGTCTTAGAAAGGCAGCGAGAGAGACTGTACATGAAAGGAGCGACGAAATCATTGTTCAAAAAGCTGAGGTTTTGTTATGCATCCCAGCTCCTCTGACTTCGGACGAAAAATGCCAAGAAGTACCTCATAAACGCAGAACACGTACGAAAGCAGGTATTCTGCGAGCACTTCATTACTCTTTTGAGCAGCTGGTTCTGCGACGGGGGAGAACACCGAGCGCTTTACGTGCCGTGTGACGCGAAATACCTTCCTTTGGGGCACGCTGCACCATGATGTGAGAGAAATTACGACACCATCACGCGGCGACGTTTGGTGCGTGACGGCACAGCAGCAGAGGACAAGTCGTATAGGACCCATAATTTGGCACACAACGGGCACGCGCAAGCAGTTCATCTAGCGGCCGCATCGGGCGTAACCTTGGAGAGTTGCCGTCTGCCCGCGTGTGGACGACCCTGTACCTATACGTAGTCGCAGACGCCGAGTTTCAACAGACGCACGCCGTCATCTCCATTCCTTAGTTGCATGCGGCTTCATTCTATAGTTTTGTTTTTATGTATGGGGATGCCGTCGTCATTCTTTCATTGTCGACAATCTTTCGCGTATATTAGCGCGATGGCGTTAAGGCAGTGTTCTCACGACTCCTAAACGCAGAGTAATTGATTTTCTTTCCGCAATAAATCGGTAGGAATCAGTAGATTTTCTATTTCAGTTCTTGCACTCAGTTCTTGAACCCGCCAATCAAGTTAAGTTAAATGTTAAGCCCACAATGTCTCTATTAAAGCGCAACTTTCTCTCCTTTATTTCCTGAGATTTGACGAAAATGCTCGTTCGTTTCTTGGCCGATTAATGTTGTCCAATCTCGGGGGCGGTGTAAACCGCGGAGGCGTGGGACTCGTCGCGCTGTTTCTAAACGTCGGCACATCATCATTACGTTGCGCAGAAGCTGAACAGCTGTTACTCGACCATTTCACGAAATCTCAGCATCAAATGAATTTTTTTATTCCTGTCTTTTCATATCAGCTTCAATTTCTCCTCTTCCCTTTCTTCCTTTTTTCCACTTCGCCAACGCTCATTAGCAAGCTATTGAACATAGTAATTCAGGCAAACCTTTCAGGTTCTCTCCCACAATAAATATCTTTCTCTCTCTCTCTCACATATACACAGTGATTCCAATACGCGTGTTCGATCAGTATTATCTTTTCACAGTGCTGCCCCTATATATGTTCGCATAATTTATTAATAAAATCTCTCCCAACTACGAATATCACCTAGTGTTTAAGTGTGTCTAACGTAACAGGCAACCTCCGCTGTCACAACATTTGCTTCTTCTCGCTGCTCTACCTCCAGTAAGTGGCGTCATCTCGTCCGAGCATAAAAGCTTTCCTTGTGACTGGTCTAGACGATATAAACAAGGCTTTTTTGTACTATATCGGTTTATCTCTGGGACGAAAGCTGCTTTCGTTTATGTATAACCATTTTTTAAAGGAAAAGGAGCTTTTTTTCTGGCACCCCATTCAACGAAAACAAGTAGGAACCTAAACGTCTTGGTACCTTTCTCGAATTTGGGGAGCATCAGCATTGCAGACAAGTTACCTTCGCAATGCTATCGATTCTTCACAAGTTTTTTTCTCTGTTTAGCAGCAGCTGAATTGTTCTACAACATATATTTGACCGCTTCATCGAGGTTCGGAGCGGTTCGCGCCACACAGCTTAGAGTACGTGCTGTGAATCTGAGTGATTTTATTACAACAACGCACGCATGGTCCTCCGTAATTATTACTGAAGCACACCTCATGCCTGTGTACGTATAAAATCTAGTTTCTATGCATCTGATGGAAAAGTGAACGCCGTTGTCACAGTCGTTGGATCGGCCTCCTATTCGTTTCCCTTCCGTGTGCTGCCTCGCAGGGAGGGCTGGGCAGTATCGAAAATACATATATCCTAAATGCCACCCTAGGATGCTCTTTGGGTATGTTTTATCTGTATCACTATACGTGCAGTAGAAAGTGCATCCATACCCGTATTTTAGATGCACCAAGTCAAGTATCATGTGTCTTACGATACACGATACACCAGTTGTATAACCAACGAAGACGCTCAGAGTTACTCAAGGTGAGCATCTTATATTTGATCGTATTCTAAGAGGCGATTATTCTTGCTAACTCCTATTTCTAGCAAACAAACCGGACAGTGATGTGAAGAAAGCAAAACCCTGCATTGCCACGAGAACATCTGCACTTTCTAAATTAGGCGTCTGTGACACGAAATTCTCCAGCTTTCATGAATTGCGCCCTACATGTCCAAGTGTACGCATTCCACAGCAAGCTGGCAAAAAATGGAGCGCATTTAGTCTGGTAGAAAATTTATGATTTGAGTAACGCCGCAAGTTGGGCGAGTTCGCTTCCGTTCGTAATGAAAGTTAGTAGAGACGTCGTAATCAATCCTCATGCCGAAGAAGCTTCGTCATTATGTCGTATTCCTGATATGGTCGTCATACCTTCTTTGCCGTGCCGTCGTTAATGCAAGGCCATACAGCTGATCTAGTTATAATGGCTTTGCATTTCGCGATAGGGACTATACGGACGCTTAAGGGGGCGGTCACGCCGTGAGTGTTGCCATTGTCGTGTTGCTCCGCTGACGGGGAATGTGCGGATCATTCCACCTAGAGGGTGTGCACACTTCGGGGACCGCTGATTGGCTGGAGCTGTACCAGTAGGGAGGAGACTGGCTGGGCGGCTGCTTCCTTGGCACTGGAACCTGCGCCCAGCCAAAATCGGCACTTCAGCACCAGCCGAAATGGGCCGTCCACTGAGTGGACAATTAAAAAAAAAAAATACTTCCCGCAGTGGCGACGGAACCGCAGGGTCGCACTTGCCATCGCCACGTAGTTGCGGAAATTAAAGCTGAAACAGTTCATACATTTTCATCGAGGAGAACGAGGACCTCTTCTCTGCATGCGCTCTGCCGCTGGAGTACAGAGGCCCGCGCGGCAGTTTCTGCAAATCATTTTGCGCGGGGTCTCACGCGCAATTTGTACAACCTACGGCCGAAACGTCAGTAAAAGCCTGTTACTTTTCCTACGTGTTTCTATTCTTTCAACCATTATCACGGACTACTTTCTGTGGCAATGAAGGGAAAGCTACACTGTAAAAAAAATTTCTTCAGTTTACGGTCAAAGTTGCAGGTAAAACGTTGCCGGACACTTTTCCGTAAATGAAAAAGGGTGTTTCCGTAAAACGGACAGGCCGTAAAAATTATTTCCGTTAAATGGAAAATGGTGTTTCCGTAAAACGGACAGGCCGTAAAAATGTTTCCGTTAAATGGAAAACGGTGTTTCCGTAGAACGGACAGGCCGTAAAAATTATTTCCGTTAAATGGAAAACGGTGAGCTCCGCAGTTGTGATCACAGAATTGACCGTATTTTGCAAATAAGAAAAACGGTGAGTTCCGTAAAACGGAAATGCTATAAATTGAGCCCCGTACTTGTGATTGTATACGAAGGCAAAGCGAGCACAAGTGAGAGCGCTTCTGAAAAGAGTCCCGCGTTTTCATGCACGTTAATTTAAGCTGGGGAAGAGAAAACATACGCACAGTTAAGTAACATGAAACACACCACTGAATATAAATGTTTACTTATTTTGCGGCTTTTCCCCTCCGCGTCTGGGCATATGCGAAGCCGTCACACGTGAAAGCTGTGTCGATTCAGCGTCGGTTCCGAGCAACCAAATGCACTGTCAGACACTGGCGGACTACTTGGCGCGGTAACGCCTGTGCGGAAGATCCGCCTCCGTAGCTTTCTCTTCGTTGTCCGCGAGTATAGACAGAGTGCATTATGGCGCCGCTCAGGGCGTTCCAAAAAAAAAAAAGGCCTGGCTTGTTGGTAGCGTTCAGGAATTTCAGAGCGCACAGGTTGTGGCTACGCCCATCTGGATGGAAAACTAGTTTACGCCAAGTTGCTCCCCAGCTTGCAAAAGTTGCGACGAATGCTCCTTGTTAAAAGACCGATGCTCCTGATGTGTTTTCCTGCAAAGTCCACTGCGCTCTGCGCTGCGCAATAAGAATAAAGGAGAATTCTCATGAGAATACTGCAGATACCCAGTGCAGCTTAGGCGGCTTTCCATTTAAACCTTCACTCGATGCCGATATTGCCATGGGATTTATTGACGTCCTTTGCCGGACATGTAATGTTGATACTTGTGACAATACCATCTTTGTTTTGGCTGCAATGCCTTACGAAGCGTAGGGTGGCGAGCGGGTACACGTAACAATTAGATGTGGAGTGAAACCAAAGCGATGCCTTTATTTTCATTGGTTCCAAAGACGTACGGAAAGTAGCATGGTCTGTCGAGACATGTAACAATACTATTTTCGTTGACTCGAATGACGCACGAAACGTAGCGTGGTGCATGGATACATGTAACAATAAATTTTTAAATCTATCCACAAAGCGCGCTCCGTTTCGTATATTGTTACATGTATCCACTCACCGGGCTACCTTCCGCACGTCATTGGAGCCTACGAAAATAGCGGCATAGAGTGAACGTCTCACTACACAGCCACCTCATAAATTGTCATGCATGTATCCAGACACCACGTTATGTTTCGAACGTCATTGGAGCAAACGAAAAATAGCAGCATCGAATGACGTACGAAACATTATATATGTGTAACTGTGCTTTTTCAATGGGTCTATGTGGTTATATGTTAGTGATTGAGCACTCAGACACTAATTTGAGAACGTGTCGTGTATAGACCCTTTCACTGTTTATAAACATATAGGCCCTAGGTGGTTTCCGGTTTTTCTACTTGACGTAGTCCGCTAAATTTAGCAAGCAAAAAAGGCTTGGCTTCGATATTACAGCTAGGCTGTATACCTCTACAATCCAAGGAAACTTTCGTCTCGTTGGCGTGGTAAGAAAAAAAACCGTATGTGAGCCGATCCCGGAGATAATGCAATGCCGGGCCGAACCGTGACGGAAGTGAATCAGGCGTTAAGCACTCCCTATACTTGGGCCGATCCCGAAGGTAGTGCAATGCCGGGTCAACCCGCGGCGGAGGTGAAGCAGGCGTTAAGAGACCCACATACACATCTTCGCTGGTCATCCTTCTTCATAGAGTGGAAGGGCACGGGGCATTTTGACTAGCAAGAGTGCGTTAATATCTAAGCGCGCCGATTTCTAACACTTTTCCTCTGTACATAGAACAATATTACAAGTGAATGTTGGCCTACGTTGTTACACGCAAATTTTTATGTATTTGTCTTGAGGAGTAATGCGCATGTCTTTTATCTGAAAACCTAAAACAGACATTCCGCCAGTAAAATATTGTTACGTAGGATGACGCAGACGAAAAGCTATGTACAAATATATTTACAAGGAAAATACGCTGCGCTAGGCCAAGAGGCAACAGCCCGCGCTAGCATCTAATCGTCGTCGTCGTCGTCTTCACACTGCTGGCCTTTCGTGATCGCACATATTGTGCCGTAGCACTACCCCCGGCTGCAAAAGCGCCGTCCCGGAGCGACTAAAGATCGGACGCGGAAGCAGTGTAGTAGGCCTTGAGCCTACTGACGTGTACGACATCACTAGATGCCACAGGAGAGGACGAGGTTGAGCCCACAGGAGCAATTTCGTAATTCACAGGCGTCACCTGGCGCAGCACGCGGTAAGGCCCTGTGTATCGCGAAAGAAGTTTCTCTGAAAGTCCGAAGTGACGAGAGGGCGACCACAGGAGCACGAGCGCACCAGGTGAAAACTGTACGTCACGATGGCGGGCGTTGTACTGACACTGCTGAGTGGTCTGTGAGGCCGTAAGTCGAGCACGGGCAAGCTGGCGTGCATGGTCGGCGAGGGCGATGGCGTCGCGCGCATACTCGCTTGTTGAGACCGCAGCAGGAGGAAGTGCCGTGTCTAGGGGCAAGGTAGGTTCGCGACCGTACAGGAGATAAAAGGGAGAAAATCCGGCGGTGTCATGCCGGGAAGAATTGTACGCAAATGTTACGTAAGGAAGGGCAATGTCTCAGTCGTGGTGGTCCTTGGAAACGTATTTGGCCAGCATATCGGTAAGAGTACGGTTTAACCGCTCTGTCAGGCCATTGGTTTGAGGATGGTATGAAGTAGTCAGTTTGTGTTGAATGGAGCAGGAACGCACAATGTCAGCGATAACTTTCGAGAGGAAGTTTCGACCACGGTCAGTAAGCAGCTGTCGCGGGGCGCCATGAAGCAAGATAATGTCACGCAAGAGAAAGTCCGCGACGTCAGTGGCGCAGCTGGTAGGGAGAGCCCGAGTGATAGCGTATCGGGTGGCGTAATCAGTCGCGACGGCTGCCCATTTGTTCCCGGAGGATGACGTGGCAAAGGGACCGAGCAGGTCTAATCCAACACGAAAGAACGGTTCCACAGGGACGGTGATCGGCTGGAGATGACCTGCAGGTAGCACCTGAGGTGTCTTCCGACGCTGGCAGGGATCACAGGCAGCAACATAGCGTCGAACGGAGCGAGCGAGGCCAGGCCAATAGAAGCGGCGGCGAACGCGGTCGTACGTGCGGGTTACCCCAAGATGTCCTGCAGTGGGTGCGTCATGCATCTCAAAGAGCACAGCCTGTCGTAGATGTTTTGGCACGACAAGAAGATCAGGGCCGTCAGGGAGGAAGCTCCTTCGGTACAGAATGCCGCCCTGGAGGACATATCGGCGAACGGATGCGTCGGTAGGTGTAGAGCGCAGACGCTCGATGAGTACTCGCAGCGATAGGTCTCGGTACTGCTCATCGGCGATGTTAGCGAAGGCAGACACAGAGAAAATGCCGTCGGCGGTACTACTGTCGGCGTCGTCAGGCTCGTCTACCGGGTAGCGAGACAGGCAGTCAGCGTCCTTGTGTAGTCGGCCAGATTTGTAGGTGACAGAGAACGAATATTCTTGGAGGCGTAAGGCCCAGCGACCAAGTCTTCCTGAAGGGTCTTTCAATGAGCATAACCAACAAAGCGCGTATGGTCTGTGACAACGGAAAAGGATCGGCCATATAAGTATGGGCGGAATTTCGCAACCGCCCAAACTAGGGCCAGACACTCACGCTCAGTGATGGAATAGTTGCGCTCCGCGGGTGAGAGGAGCCTGCTGGCGTAAGCGATAACACGGTCGTGGCCACGCTGGCGTTGTGCTAGTACTGCTCCAATTCCGTGACCGCTGGCATCAGTACGGACTTCGGTAGGCGCAGAAGGATCGAAATGGGCCAGAACGGGGGGCGTTGTGAGAATGTCGATTAGATGAGAGAATGCAGAGGCCTCGTTATCGCCCCACTGGAAAGGAGAGTCTTTTTTCAAAAGGTCGGTTAGTGGTCGTGCTATGGCGGCGAAATTCCTCACGAAACGGCGGAAGTACGAACAAAGGCCGATGAAGCTGCGCACATCCTTGACACACGTCGGAACAGGGAAGTGCGTAACAGCATGGATCTTGCCTGGGTCCGGTTGCACTCCGTTCGCGTCAACGAGATGTCCAAGGACGGTAATCTGGCGACGGCCGAATTGGCACTTCGATGCGTTGAGTTGCAGACCGGCTCGCCGAAAAACGTCCAGGACTGCTAAGAGGCGCTCGAGGTGCGTAGCGAACGTTGGGGAGAATACGATAACGTCGTCCAAGTCGCAGAAGCACGTGGACCATTTGAAACCGTGAAGAATGGAGTCCATCATGCGTTCAAAAGTGGCAGGAGCGTTACATAGGCCGAACGGCATCACCTTGAATTGATAAAGACCGTCGGGTGTCACAAAGGCAGTCTTCTCGCGGTCGAGATCATCCACGGCAATCTGCCAGTAGCCGGAGCGAAGGTCAATAGAGGAGAAATAGCGAGCACCGTAGAGGCAGTCAAGGGCGTCATCAATCCGAGGTAGGGGGTACACGTCCTTTTTGGTAACCTTGTTAAGGTGCCGATAATCCACGCAAAAGCGCCATGAGCCATCCTTCTTTTTTTACCAGCACAACCGGTGACGCCCAAGGACTACATGACGGTTCAATAATGTTCTTGGCAAGCATTTTGCGAACTTCTGCGTGAATAACTTGACGCTCAGCTGGTGACACTCGATACGGGCGGCGATGAATAGGAGGGGCATCGCCGGTATTAATGCGATGTTTGACAGCTGTAGTTTTGGCTAAAGGACGATCGTTAAAGTAAAAAATATCGTGGTAGGAAAACAGAACGCGGTAGAGTTCACGAGCGTGCTCGGAGGGCAAGTCGGGCGCAATCATTTTCCGTAAGTCAGCGATGGAACAATTTGTCGACTGCGATGGTAGAGAAGTATCGGATGAAGTGTCGTCTACTGCAATGGATGCTACTGAGTGATCCTCGAACGAACAAAGCTGGGCCAAAGACATCCCACGTGGCAGCACTTGTGTCGTCAAGCCAAAGTTGACCACTGGCAGGCAGACGCAATTCGCCGTAATAGATAAAACTGTATGGGGTACTGTGATCCCGTGTGTAAGGAGGACGTCTTGCATAGGAGCCGCGATGTAGTGACCGTCGGGGACTGGTGGGGATGACACTAGGTCAACGTAGGTCAGTGCCGAAGGTAGCAAGCGAACGAAGTCGGCGGAACTGAGGCGACTGGGGTGTGGTTCAGTAGGATCCAGAACAGGCAGGTCAAGGCGGAGAGTACTGGCGGAACAATCGATGAGAGCAGAATGTGCGGAGAGGAAGTCTAAGCCGAGGATGATGTCGTGGGGACAGTGGGCGATGACTGTGAATAGCACGATTGTTGAGCGATCGGCGAAGGAGACGCGGGCGGTACACATACCAATTACGGGGCTGTTCCGCCATCGGCGACACGGACAACAGGCGTCGTGGCGGGCGTTATAATTTGCTTGAGCCGGTTACGAAGGTCAGCGCTCATTACGGACAAATGCGCCCCAGTGTCTATGAGAGCAGACACGGAAACACCGTCGACGTGCACGTCAAGAAGGTTCAGATGAGTGGGCAAAGTCAGTAGAGGATTTGGCGGCGTAGGGAGCAATGCAGCGTCACCTCGAGGCGCTGCATCGTCTAGTTTTCCGGCTGGGAGCGGCGCCCGAAGGGAGTCGGCGAATAGGAGCGACGGGGCTGGGGAGAGCGAGATTGTCGTCGTTGGGGCGAAGGCGAACGAGAATAGGGGCGGTTCGTTGCAGGAGAATCAGTGGCGGCATTATCGGAGCGTGCGGCATAGGGACGGGAAGGGCCACCTGAGGGGTGAGAGTAGGCAGTATAAGTAGACCGGATCGGGGAACTCCAGCGACTACGACAGTGCCGAGAAATGTGCCCGATTCGATGGCAGTGGAAACAAATAGGCTTGTCGTCAGCAGTGTGCCACTCAGATGGGTTGCTGAAACGTGGTGGGTAAGAAGATGCGGGACGGGGCGAAATCGAAGAAGCCGGGCGGGTATCACGGCGATGGGCCGGGCGGGTATCAGGGCGATGGGCCGAGCAGATGGTGTGAAGACCCATGTTTTCAAACTCCTGGCGGACAACTGCCTGGATCAGTGAGACCATGACTGCAGACGTGTTGGTGGGACTGGAGTCGAAGGCAGCCGGATAGGCGGCCTCGATCTCACGCCGGACGATCCTGGTAACATCGGCAGTGTTGGTGGGACGAGGAGCGTCGGCACAGGAAGATGTCGCTGGGGTGTTGGGCAGAAGGGCAAACTGCTGGTCAATACGTCGGCTTTTGGCGAGTTCCAGGCGGCGGCACTCTTTTATAACAGCATCCACCGTGGCTACGTTGTTGCAAACGAGCAAGTTGAAGGCGTCATCGGCAATGCCTTTGAGAATGTGGGAAACTTTGTCTGACTCAGTCATGTGGGTGTCAACTTTGCGGCACAGAGCCAAGACGTCCTGAATGTACGTGACATAGGGCTCTGTTGACGTCTGCACACGGCCGGAAAGCGCCTTCTGCGCGGCAAGTTTTTGACCGTAGGGGTTGCCGAACAAGTCTCGAAGCTGAGTCTTAAATGAATCCCAATTGGTGAGCTCATCTTCGTGCGTGCGATACCAAACTCGAGGTGTGCCACCGAGGTAAAAGACTACGTTGGCGAGCATAATAGTAGGGTCCCACCGGTTATTGCGGCTGACGTGTTCATAGAGGCTGATCCAGTCATCGACGTCTTCCCCATCGTGGCCCGAGAAGACGCCAGGATCACGGGTAGCGGGGAGAGTGATGTAGGTCGTCGAAGGGGCAGCAGGTGTCGGAGCCGGCGGAGTCGGGTTGTCGTCGCCGGGAGCCATGACGGAAGGCTCGACGTACCGTCCACTGCGAAGCTCCGTGACGAGGTACAGGGAACGTCCACCTCCACCAGATATGTTACGTAGGATGACGCAGACGAAAAGCTATGTACAAATATATTTACAAGGAAAATACGCTGCGCTAGGCCAAGAGGCAACAGCCCGCGCTAGCATCTAATCGTCGTCGTCGTCTTCACACTGCTGGCCTTTCGTGATCGCACATATAGTGCCGTAGCAATATCATAAAAACGCGCTTTGTGTTCCGTTGCAATAGATTGATAAGGCCCGTGACCGGAAGTTTCTTGGGGGGCGCACTTTTGCTGCAGTTATCGCGCGAGTAAAAGCCTCTTTAGAATGCTTCGTTTCTCATACATGTTATCGTCCTGGTGGAATCGTACCGATCGTACCGTGATTGTGGCTCAGTGTTCGTATCGTCTCTTGTTGAAATAAACTTTTTCCAAACACAAGGGCTGTGAAATTTAGGCTACGCAGGCAAAGCGCTAACAAATGAGAGTGCTTCCGAAGAAAGCGCGACATTTTCATCCACATTCATTTTTAAACACATTGTTCACGGCAACTAAATAGGACGAAACACGCCACTGAATGGTGAAGTTGACTTAGCTTTCCTGATTTTTCCGTCCGCCTCTGGGCAAAAGCGTTGCACGTGGAAGCAGCGTCGATTCCACCAGCATCTCCGCTGAGAAGCGAAAATATACGCTGTATGCCACACCATACTTGGTGCAATAACACGCACATGATTAACTCTGCCTCGTACCTTTCCTTGCACTGCCTCATAAAGTTGTCCACGACTAATAATGACGGTGATGATTCACAAGGGCACTAGCCACGCCACGAATGAGGTGGTGATATGATATAGGAACAAAAAAAATGCTGTCGAAGATGCGAAAGATAGTGGCAACGAAAAACGTAAAATGGCATGTGGTGGTCTCTGCATAGAGAATCCTTCACGTGCTCTTTTCTTTGCCGTTGGCCAACACCCTTTGTAATAATTACTATCAAATGTGCGTCTTTCCACATGCAGCCATGTCAGTACCGCTTCACTGTTGTATGCTCTTTTGTTGGTGTGCGTTCGCGACTTTCACAGATCTGAAATATTTATAAAGGGTGTCCCAACTATCGTGCACCTAGACTTAAAATGAAGGGAAAGCTACGAAGGCAAAGCGCGCACAAGTAAGAGCACTTCTCAAAAGTGTCCCGCGTTTTCATGCTCGTTAGTTTAACCTGTGGAAGAGGAAACATAAGCACCTTAGGAGCAACAGTTAAATAAGACGAAACACACCAACGAATATAAATGCTTACTTATCTTGCGGCTTGTCCTCTCCGCGTCTGGGCATACGCCAAACTGTCACACGTGAAAGCTGCGTCGCTTCAGCGTCTGTTCCGGGCAACCAAATGCACTGTCACACACTGCCGGACTACTTGGCACGGTAACACGTGTGCAGAAGCTCCGCCCCCGTAGGTTTCCCTTCATAGCCATAGAAAGTTGTCCGCGAGTATAGACACAGCGCATTATGGCCTCGCCCAGGGCGTTCTGAAATAAAAAAAGAGAGGCATATTTTATTGGTAGCGTTCAGGAGCTTGAGAGCGCACAGGTTATGGGGATGCCCAGGTGGATGAAAAACTAGTTGACGCCAAGTTGCTCCCCAGTTTGCAAAAGTCCGAACGAACGCTCTTTCTTAAAAGACCGATGCTCCTGATGTGTGTCTCTGCAATATCTATTGCGTTCTGCGCTGTGCAGCAAGACTGAAGGAGCCTTCTGCGGAGAATCCTGACACACCCAGTGCAGCTTAGGAGGCTGTGTAGTGAGACGTTCATTCGATGTCGCTATGTCAATTGGCTCTAACGACAAATACCTGGAACTCCTGTAAATTGGCTCTTAGTCTCGGTGAATTGTGCCGTGATTATTACTCGGTGTTCGTATCGTCTCTTTTTCTAAACACAGACCAAAAATTACCGGCAGCGAAACACCATTTATGTGTAATTGTGCTTTTTTTTCTGCAGGTCTACGTGGTTATATGTTAGTGAGTGAGTGAGGACTCGGACACTACTTTAAGGACGTGTCGTATATAGACACTTTCACTGTTTACAAGCATATAGCCCCTGGGGGGTTTCCGGTTTTGCTCTTGACGTAGTCCGCTTAATTTAGCGAGCAAGAAAGGCATTGGCTGCGATATTAAAGCGAATGTGCATACCTCTACCGTCCAAATAAATTTTCGTGTCGTTGGCGTGGTAAGAAAAAAACCCATACGTGGGCCGATCCCGAAGGTAGTGCAATGCCGGCCCGAACCTCGGCGGAGGAGAAGCAGCCGTTAAGCACTCCCCAAACGTGGGCCGATCCCGAAGGCTTTACTATACCGGCCTGACCCGGGGCGGAGGTGTAGCTGGCGTTAAGAGGAAGCTTTAGTTCGGGCCCGACTCCAACGCGGCCTATTCGATTACATGTAAAACGTAAAAGCGTTTTTCTGAGATAACCCTCAGACCGATTTTAATGAAATTTGTTGCATTTCAGAGAGAAAGCAAAAAACTAGTGACTGCAGGAAGCCGAATTTCGATTTGGTACTTGAATATAGCTAAAAACATTTTCAAATATTTGACCGTTTCAAAGAAATAGAAGCACAAGGTTTGCAAATTCATAGCTCTTCATCAAGAACAGATATCGCGGTTCTGTTAGCGATATCCACTAGATCATTCGAAACGGACAAATATCATATGTCATTTTACATCTTACAAGATTTTTTTGCGTTGGTTACAAGGGTTTTGCAAAAGCTGCAGTTCCATATTACTAATTTTTTTTAGATTCATATGTAACATATCAATCTTGTCAGCTTTAGATGTACTATTAAAAGAAATTCACAGAATTGTATTATTCTTTTTCGTTGTTGAGTTAGAGTTGTAAACTTCATAGTTTTTTTTAATATATTCGATTTTTGCCAGTTTTCAATAAAATATTGACGACCTAACTCAAAAATTCGAAACCACCAATCACTACATTTTACGTTATTCTTTTAAATACAACAAACCTCGTCAAACTTGGTGTAGTGGTTGCCGAGAAAAACTAATTCTCCTTTTACATGCATTAAGATAGGAGCACCCGAGCTAAACATTCCGATCCCGAAGGCAGTGCAATGCCGAGCCGACCAACGGGGGAGGTGAAGCTGGCGTTAAGCACTCCCCATACGTTAGCCGATCCCGGAGATAGTCCATGTGTCGGGCCAACCCGCGGCGCACGTGAAGCAGGCGTAAAGCACTCGCCAGACGGGGGCCGATCCCGGAGATAGTGCAACGTCGGCCTGACCCGCGCGGCAGAGGCGAAGCAGGCGTTCAGCACATTGATACGTAGGCCGATCCCGAATATAGTGATATGCCCGGCCAACTTGCGGCGAAGGTGAAGCAAGCGTTAAGCACTCCCCATACGACAGCCGATCCCAGAGATATTGCAATGCGCGCTACCCGTGGCGGTGGTGAAGCAGGCGTTAACCACTCCCGATATGTGGGTCGATCCCGAAGGTAGTTCAATGCCCAACCGACCCGCGGCTGAGGCGAAACAGGCATAAAGCACTCGCCACACATCGGCCGATCCCGGAGATAATGCAATGGCGGGCTAACCTGCGGGGGAAGTGTAGCAGGCGTTAAGTATTCCCCATAGGCGGCCCGATGCCGAAGGTAGTGCAATGCCCGGCCGAACCCGCGGAGGAGGTGAAACGGGCGTTAAGCACTCCCCATACGTGAGCCAATCCCAAAAGTAGTGCAATGCCGGGCTTAGCCCCGACGGAGATTAAGCAGGCGTTAAGCACTCCAAACACGATGGCTGATCCCGAAGGTAGTGCAATGCCGCGGACAGACCCATGGCGGAGGTGAAGCTGGCGTTAAGCACTCCCCCAAACCTGGTGGGCCGATCGCGGGATAGTGCAATGCCGGCCCAGCTCGCGGCGGCGGTGAAGGAGGCGTTAAGCACTTGCCGATCCCGAAGGTAGTGCAATGCCGGGCCCATCCGCAGCGGAGGTGCAGTTCGCCATCAAGGGGCCCACATATAGAGCTTGGCTGGTCATCCTTCTTCACAGAGACGTCATGGTCGTCATTCCTTCCTTGCCGTGCCATCCTAATTGTAAGGGCATACTGCTGAGCTAGTTAGAGTAGTTTGGCAAGTGGCGATAGCAATTATACGGACGCTTAATGGGCAATCACGCCGTGAGCGTTGCCATTGTAGTGCTGCTCAGCTAACGGGGCATGTGCGGATCTGTCCACCTAGTGGGCTGTCCATTTCAGCCGCCGCTGATTGGCTGGAGCTGTACCAGTGGTGAGGAGACTGGCTCGGCGCCAGCCTCCTGCGCACTGGAACCCGAGCCCAGCCAAACTCAGCACTTCAGCACCATCCGAAATGGACAGACCACTGAGTGGACACTTAAAAGAATTTTTCCCGCAGTGGCGAGATAACCGCGGTGTCTCACTTGCCATTGCGCGTACTCGCAGAAATTAAAGCGGGAACCTTTCGTACAGTTTTATCGAGAAGAGCGAGAACATCCTCTCGGGACTCTGGCTCGAGAGTACAAAGGCACGCGCGGCAGATTCCGCAATGCTTCTTGGGTGGGGGACTCACGCGCGATTAGTACAGCGTACGGTCGAAACGCCACCAAAAGCTTGTTATGTTTCCTACGTGTTTCTATTCTTTCGACCATTATCGCGGATAAATTTCTGTGGCAATGAAGGGATAGCTACGGAGGCAAAGCGCGCACAAGTGAGAGCACTTCTGAAAAGAGTCCCGCGCTTTCATGCTCGTTAGCTTAAGCTGGGAAAGAGAAAACCTAAGCACCCTATTAGCAAGAGTTCAATAAGATGAAACACACCAATGAATATAAATGTTTACTTATCTTGCGGCTTCTCCCCTACGCGCCTGGGCATACGCCAAACTGTCACACGTCAAAGCTGCGTGGATTCAGCCTCTGTTCCTAGCAACCCAATGCCCTGTCAAACACTGGCGGACTACTTGGCGCGGTAAAACATATGTAGAAGTTCCACCCCCGTAGGTTTCCCTTCATCGCCATAGAAAGTTGTCCGCGACTATAGACACAGCGCATTATGGCGATGCCCAGGGCGTTCTGAAATAAAAATGAAAGGCCTGGTTTATTGGTAGCGTTCAGGAACTTCAGAGCGCACAGGTTGTGGGGATGCCCATCTGGATGGAAAACTAGTTGACGCCAAGTTTCCCCCCAGTTTGCAAAAGTTCCAACGAACGCTCTTTGTTAAAAGACCGATGCTGCTGATGTGTGTTCCTGCAATACCCATTGCGTTTTGCGCTGCCTGACAAGATTAAACGAGCCTTCTGATGAGAATACCGTAGACATCCAGTACAGCTTAGGTGGCTGTGTAGTGAAACCTTCACTGGATGCCACCATTCATGTTGGCTCCAATGACGTGTGTGCAGGCACGGTGGCGTCGATAGCTGTGACAATACTACTTTCGTTGCTCTAATGACGCACGCAAAGTAGCATAGTGTGTGGATAGATGTAACAATACCATTTTCGTTGACGCGAATGACGTACGAAACTTAGCGCGGTGTACGGATACATTTAACAATAAATTGCTAAATGTATCCACACCCCACGCTCCGTTTCGTATATTGCTGCATGTATCCACACACCGGGCTACCTTCCGTACGTGCAGGTTTCACTACACAGCCGCATCATAAATTGTCATACATGTATGCATACACCACGCTATGTTTCGTACGTCATTGGCGCAAACGAACTATAACGGCATCTAATGACGTACGAAACATCATTTATGTGTAACTATGATTTTTCTGTGAGTCTATGTGGTTACATGTTAGTGAGTGAGTGCTCGGACACTAATCGAGAACGTGTCATGTATAGACCCTTTCTATGTTTCTAAACATGTAGGCCCTGGGCGGTTTCCGGTTTTACTCATTGACGTAGTCCGCTAAATTTAGCAAGCAAAAAAGGCATTGGCTTCGATATTACAAGGAAGCTGTATACCTCTACCGTCCGAGAAAACGTTCGTGTCGTTGGCATTCGTGGTAAGAAAAAAAAAACCCGTACCTGAGCCGATCCCGGAGATAATGCAATGAAGGGCCGAACCGCGACGGAGGTGAATCAAGAGTTAAGCACTTCCCATACGTGGACCGATCCCGAAGAAACTACAATGCCGGGCCGACCCGCGGCGGAGGTGAAGCAGGCGTTAAGGGACCCACATACACAGCTTTGCTGGTCATCGTTCTTCCTAGAGTGGAAGGGCATGGGGCTTTTTGACTAGCAAGAGTGCGTTAATATCTAAGCTGGCCGTTTTCCAACACTTTTCCTCTGTACATGGAATAATATTACAATTGAATGTTGCCCTACGTTGTTACGCGAAAATTTTTATGTATTTGTCTTCAGGAGTAATGCGCATGTTTTTTATCTGAAAACCTAAAACAGACATTTCGCCAGTAAACTTAAAAACGTGCTTTGTATTACGGCGCAGTAGACTGATAAGGCCTGTGACTCGAAGTTTCTTGGCGGCGCACTTTTGCAGCAGTTATCGCGCGAGTGAGACCCTCTTTACGATGCCTCGTTTCTTGTACATGTTATCGTCCTGTTGGAATTGTACCGTGATTGTGACTCAGTGTTCGTATGGTCTCTTGTTGAAATAAGCTTTTTCCAAAAACAAGTGCACTGAAATTTAGGCTATGGAGGCAAATCGCGAACAAATGAGAATGCTTCCGAAGAAAGCGCGACATTTTCATCCATGGTAATCTTTAAACACATTCTTCACAACAACTAAATAGGACGAAACACGCCACTGAATGTTGAAGTTGACTTAGCTTTCCTGATTTTCCCGTCCGCTGCTGGGCAAAAGCGTTGCACGTGGAAGCAGAGTCGATTCCACCAGCGTCTCATCTCAGAAGCCGAAATATGCACTGCATGCCAGATCATACTTGGCGCAGTAACACGCACATGTTGAAACTCTGCCTGGTAGCATTCCTTGCACTGCTTCATAAAGTTGTCCTCGAGTAATGATGACGGTGATGATTCACAAGGGCACTAGCCACGCCAGGAATGAGGGGGTAATTTGATATAGGAACAAAAAAATGTTGTCGTATATGTGAAAGAAACTGGTAACGAATAAAATAAAATAGCATGGGACGGGCTCTACATAGAGAATCCTTCACGTGCTCTTTTCTTTGCCGTTGGCATACACTCTATGATAATTACGAACAAATGTGAGTAGTTCCACACGCTGCCATGTTAGTACGGCTTGACTATTGTATGCCCTTTTGTTTGTGTGCACCCGCCGTGGTTGCTCAGTGGCTATGGTGTTGGGCTGCTGAGCACGAGGTCGCGGGATCGAATCCCGGCCACGGCGGCCGCATTTCGATGGGGGCGAAATGCGAAAACACCCGTGTGCTTAGACTTAGGTGCACGTTAAAGAACCCCATATGGTCAAAATTTCCGGAGTCCTCCACAACTGTGTGCCTCATAATCAGAAAGTGGTTTTACACGTAAAACCCCAAATATTATTATTGTTTGTGTGCGTTCGCGGCGTCCCATAGATATGAAATATATATATATATATATATATATATATATATATATATATATATATATATATATATATATTTATATATATATATATATATATATATATATATATATATATATATATAAACGAGAAGAAAGCGGGTTAACCAAGGGGCCCGATTTTAATTAGTCATATCATAAGAAGCCAACAAACATTGACACCAAGGAGAACATAGGGGAAATTACTTGTGCATAATAAATGAAATAAAGAAACGATAAAATAATGAAAATTAAAGTGGATGAAAAAACAACCTGCCGCAGGTAGGAACCTAACCCACAACCTTCGCATTTCTCGTGCGATGTTCTACCACTTGAACTACCGCGGCGCTGTTTTCCCATCCACTTTCTTGGGTATTTATGTGTCCTAGTAAGACCCTGGGAGTGTTAGCCGGCGCAACCGCTCGCAGACCTTGGCGGCGGACGTGGAACGTCCTTTCTGCCGCAGGCGTCACGAGAACGTGATCTTTTTGGGTGAACGCAACTGGTCAAAAAACCCAAGAAGAGTGGTGGCGCTGGCTAACACTCCCAAGGTTCTACTAGGACACATAAATACCCAGGAAAGTGGATGGGAAAACGGCGCCGTGGTAGTTCAAGTGGTAGAACATCGCATGCGAAATGCGAAGGTTGTGGGTTCGGTTCCCACCTGCGGCAAGTTGTTTTTTCATCCACTTTAATTGCCGTTAATTTATCGTTTCTTTAATTAATTTATTATGCACAAGTAATTTCCCCTATGTACTCCTTGGTGTCAAATATATATATATATATATATATATATATATGTATATATATACAGCGGGCCCCAACTATTCTGCACCAAGACATAAATATATACAAATGCTGCGTGGCTGGATCGAACCAAGATAAAACTGTGCCATCGCCTGTAGATAATCAGAAAATTTTTTTCCATTCCACCTTATTATATAATAAGTCAAAGGATTATTCATAGTCTCAAATATAATTACATCAAAAGCGTCAATGAGAAAATTGTAGAGCAATATGAAAAACTCCGCATACAGCTTTCAGGTGCTCATTAGGTGCTGCATAAACTTGCTTTTGCGAGCGCGAAGGAAGCCCGCGAAAACACGCAAGGTGCCTCGAGTGGTGACTCACGTGGTAAGTTTTTTTCCAATCTTTCCTAACTTTCCGCTTATGAACTGAATCGATATCAGTGGGTTTAGCTCTTCGTTCTTTATTTAGCAAATACATTTAGGCAGCGGCTAATTCGTCACCTTTCTGACTCAGTAGTGTTCCACGGGCGGTCACTGTCGGATTGTTTATATTCTGCCTGATCGCTCGCGGGTGTGCTCAATTGCGATAAATTTGTAGCTTAGAAGGATTCTTACGTAGATGGTATGTACGATGTAACAGATTGTGTCAAATACGCATCACAGCTAATCATTGCGCGCACTGTGTGGTCCGCCAGGAAACGATCAGCTTCGAACATTAGTGTGCTGTCGGTGTAGTGGCTGTCACCCATGCTCTGATGAAGCAGGCGTTAAGCACTGCCCATACGTACGCCGATCCCGAAGAAACTGCAATGCCTGCCCGACCGGCGGCGGAGGTAAATCAAGCGTTAAGCGCTACCCATATGTGGGCCGATCCCGAAGGCTGTGCAATGCCGGGCCGACACACGCGGAGATTAAGGAGGCGTTAGGCATTCCTCGTACGCGGGCCCATAGATGCACCCGTAGGTGGACCAATAGGCCCCATAGGTGAACCAATCCCGGGGATTTTGCAATGCCGGGCCGACCCGCAGTGGAGGTGAAGCAGGCGTTAAGCACTCGCCGCGCGACGGCAGATTGTTATCACAGGCGCATTGTCGCAAGACGGCATTGCACTACCTTCGGCATCGGCCAATGTATGGCGAGTGTTTAACGCCTGCTTCACCTCCGCCGTGGGTCGGGCCGGCATTGCACTGCCTTTGGGATCGGCCCACGTATTGCGAGCGCTTAACGCTTGCTTCACCTCCGAGAAGGGTTGTGCCGGTATTGCAGTACCTTCGGGTTCGGCCCACGTATGGCGAGTGCTTAACGCCTGCTTTACTTCTTCCGCGGGTCGGGCCTGCATTGCAGTTTCTTCGGAATCGGACCACGTATCGGGAGTGCTTAAGGCCTGCTTAACCTACGCTGCAGGTTGGGCCGGCATTGCACTTTTTTCCGGACCGGCCCACGTAGGGTACTTTTTTTTTCTTATCACGCCAACTACAGGAAAATTTCCTTGGGCGCTAGAGGTAGACAGCTTCGCTGTAATACCGCAGCCCATGCCTTTGTTGCTCGCTAAATTTAGCAGACGGCGTCAAGAGCAAAATCGGAATCCCCACAGGGCTAATATCTTTGTAAACATAAATAATGTTTCGTACGTCCTGAAAATCAGCCGTTCAGGTGTATCATTGGGCCAATTAACATTGCGGCATCGAATGAAGGTTTCACTAAACAGCCTCCTAAGCTGCACTGGGTGCCTGCAGGATTCTCCGCAGAAGGCTCCTTTAGTCTTGCTGCACAGCGCAGAACGCAATGGGTATTGGAGGAACACACGTCAGCAGCACCGGTCTTTTAACAAAGAGCGTTTGTTGTTACTTTTGCAAGCTGAGGAGAACTTGGCGTTAACTAATCTTCTGTCCAGATGGGCCTACCCATAACCTGTGCCCTCTGAAATTCCTGAACGCTACCAATAAGCCAGGCCTTTCTTTTTTATTTCAGAACGCCCTGGGTGTCGCCATAATGCGCTGTGTCTATGCTCGCGGACAACTTTGGCTATGAAGGGAAAGCTACGGGGGCGCAGCTTCTGCAGGAAGTAGGAAGCTAAAAGCAGGAAGCAGGAAGTAGGAAGCAGGAAGCATGAAGCTAAAAAACCTCAGCTAAACACTGAAAAAAAAAAACAAGGAAAAGCCACCAGGACACCTCACCGAGTTGATGAACAGCGGGCTGGAGTCCTCAAGAATCCGCACGGTACCCTATCCGGACATTCTCGGGAGGGGGCCACGTGGAGGGGATCAGCAGCGCTCGAGCTCGAACGCAAAAAAAGTTCACACCTACACCATAGAGAAAGAAATTTCAACAAGAGCGGACACTTCCATAGAGACCAGCTGCCGAATTTACTGTAGCGCGCCAAGCGGACGGTTTAACACTTTCCGGTTTCGGTTTTGGGCGCGCGTTTTGAACGTCAGATGGTAACGCCACGCCGGCTGCGCTGATCATGCAGCGCGGTATTTTCTTTTTTTTTGCTTCTACTGCTGAATCACGAACGGCTTTGGCGCGGAATGGTTTTATTATTTAGGAAAAATGATCGCGAACGATCTTTACAAGCCTACACCGAATCTGTGTCACGTGCAACTTCATAAAGCAAACGAAAGGTGTCTTCTGAAACGGTAAAATGTTTATTTTGCTTGATATAAATGCTCGTTCCGGGCTTCTTGTGCATTCATGCAAAGTTGTAGCACCAGGTAAGCAGCAGTCGTTGCCGTACGAAGCTCCACCGTATGACATCAGCTGAATAAATGTAATTCCAAGCATGTATTATTTTGGTATATTGATCTAACAGGAATATAGCGTGTTGAGGCGAAACCTGCGTAAGTGGTGAATGAGCGGCATTACAGATAAATTCACTTTTACATACATTTCGCAGCAAATAGACTCCTCCCAAACAATGCCAAATCAGAAGAAGACATCCGATTTTCAAGCATACCTCCCTTCCCGGGTATTATTTTCTGCACTTTGAGAGCACAAATATACGGGTGACTACGCTTTTCCAAAACAACTTGGCCTCATTCGACGCGATGGAACGCCAAGTACACAGAGGTGGCTACAACACAGGCTCTCCGCCAGACCATGTTACACACTCGCAGAATGCCTTCTAGTCGCACACCAAGTCAGATTTGTGGGTGCGAAGCCAGTTCAACCTCTCAGAAGACAAGAAATGTCAATTTCTTGAGCTCCTCGGCGTTATCTTTTACGCGTCCTGCCGGCTACAGCAACACGTACACTCCCGTGTTATCACTGTCGGCAATCGCTCGTCGCGTTTTCGGCAAGCGTGAGTACCGAAATAAGGTATATTTTGTTGCAGGGCCATGAAAAGCGTCACAAGCTTGTCCCGCTCTAATTCAGTACACGCAAAACTAACCACGTTAGCTTACTAGCTAACAGCTTCACAGCCCTAGGCGCGGCGAGCATGCCTCAAAAGTATCCCAAACAGCTACGAAATGAATTAAAGTAATTTTCGGGGTTACAGAATGCGTCACGAATTTCTTACAGTAAGATAAAGTAAGATTCACTACACGCTAAACTAACTGCGGCACACAGCCGAGCTGCTTTTCGTTAACTGCGCCACTACGCCGAGCGCGGCCACTCTGCTTGAAAAGTACCCCAAGAAGTATAGCGAAATTAGTTACAATAATGTCTGGGGTCAGAGAAAGCGCCAGAACTACCGAAATAAGTTAAAATAATGCTTGGGCTCATAGAAAGCGTCGCAAACATCTCCCAGTACGAGTAGTTAGCTCAAATTAACTGGGGCTGGAATGCGGAGCTGTTTTTCGATAACTGCGTCACTATTTGGGTTCAGTTTTGTGTAGTAAGCATAACAGTGCTTGAAGTGCGTCACAGACTGTCAAACGAAATTCCTCACCTTGCTGTAGTCCATGGCAGTAGTGCAGCGATGCCGTGTCGAAATGCAAACGAAACATAAGAGAATCCAACAAGCCCAAAAAAACGGGCTACATCCAAAACACATGGGTCGCCGAGCACGCGAGCTTCGCATGCGCAGCGGGCCACGCTCGCTCCAGCGGATGTACGCGCGTCTGGCGTGTTGCTAGCTTGTTGCTAGGCAACGCAAGAAAAGTAAGTCGCAAAATATGAGTTCATTTATGCGCAGAACTTTTTTTAGTTTTAGTGGGAAAGAATAAAAAAATCAAACGTTGTCTATAATTTAACTGTTTTGTTCTGATGCTCGCGTCAACTAACGGATGGAGTTGACACTAGGCGTCACGTGTTTCCTGTGGCCAGTTTTAGCAGTGTCCCCTCTTGCTGAATTTTCCTCTCCATTCCTACACCGCTCAGCCCACAGCATGCTAAGGAGGCATGTCGAAACTGAGACGCGGACGACATGCACACTGACGATCTCTGAGCCATTTCTCCTCGCGCTGAACGTACGTAATCCGCTCTGTCTAGCGAAGAAAAACCGCTTCGGTTACGACATGGAGTAACCGTGGTGCATTACTATCTAAGCCATCAGGTTTTCAACACTTTTCCTTTGCACAATACGATAGTTTCACAAGTTAAGGTGGCCGCAAGTGACACGGAAAATATTGTGCTGTATTCTCGAGGTGTAAGACGCATGTCTATGATCCCAAAACTTAAAAATAGACTTCCTCCATAGTGGAATAATTTTAAAACATGCTATGTGTTCCGGCGCAGTGGACAGTTAAGGCCCGTGACCGGAAGTTTCATGGGGCGCGCTGAGAGCGCAGATTACGGGCATGCTCGTTAGCATGGACGAGAAGCTAAAGCCAAGGACTTCCACAGGCTACAATAATTGGAAAGACGTTCTTAGTTAAAAAACCAATGCTATTTATGCGTTTCTCAACAACGCTGCTCGCGTTCTGCATTGAGAGGGAATATTGAAGGAGTCATTGGATTAAAATGCGGAGAGAACCAGACCAATTGAGGTGGCTGAATAGGATAGCCTTCACTTGGCACCACCGCTCCAACTTGACTGTTCATATTATCTGCCTCTTTTCTGTGTTTTGATGGGTGAAAACGCATACAGTTTCCTTCAATGATCTAATTGCTCAGTCTGTTGTGATTGCTATTAATAATGATGCTAAGTAATTGCTACTCATTTGTCGCATGTTTCTGCTTCAGACGTTCGTGTGAGTTTGATAATAATCTGCTAACGTGCATAAACGCTACTAATTAAAGCGGTTCCACCTTTCGAGTTGGCCAAATCGAAACGCGCTAACCGGCTCAACACACCCCTGCCTTACCCGCGGGAAATTCTTAACGGTTTCCTTTGACGCTTGTCACTGCATACGTAGGGCACACTGGTTTCAATGTCACTCTTCTGTCAATGAGGCGCTGTGTTCGAATGCTGCTATTGGGGGATTCTATTAAAGTTTATTACATTTTTGATAACCCAGTTCTTTGTCAAAAATTATAAGTTTGTAAAGTCATTTAAAGCCAAAAGAACTATGTTTGCCATGCTGGCTGAACCGCCCCACTTCCAGGGCCCGTAGCCACTAGCGCCAGAAATCCCCCAAGTAATTATTGTATGAAACGGCACGGTATTTTTCTCTCCATTCGCAGCTTTTGAGGACTCTGTTTTCACCGCGTTGTCACTTGTGTTGCAACAGAGGTCGACAATGTTGACCCCTGTTATATTTATATGTTCTCATCGTGCAAGAAGTCGGCAGTCACTTCAGGATATGCTTAAGAGGATCACTAAATTCCTTGACATTTTCATTCGAATGCAATCTGACTTTCTACTACTTGTTTTCTCTCACCGAAGGACGTAGATCCGAGTGTCTTAATTAAATCTACCTTAATTATCTTAGCCCTAGTTAAAACTAAAAGTGGTGGGTTCGACTCCCACAAGATGCCGTGGATTGGAACGCCCTATGTAACTCTATCTTAATTATCATGGCCTAATTAACATTGTATTAATCAATACCAATGTTTGTGGGTTCTACTGCCGTAATTAACTTTAGCTTAGTTAATTATGCGTTAATTAACTGTTAAATAATTAACCAGAGGTCCACGATCTCACACCCTATTTTTCTGCCAATGCACTTTGGTGCCATTGAATTTTCTGGAGAGTCAAATTTTCGACTCATCCGGTGCGGCATGGGAAAACGCAGGGAAGGAATTTCGCTTGCGAAGGCTAGGCGGGGCGAGTAGAGAGAGCGTCTTGCTTGGCAGATGATCCCGCCTGCTGAAACTATGGGTTCGCGGCACTGAAGTATTTCTATCTCGACTAATAATGAGCCAATTTGAAAAAAAAAATTTGCGGCAGAACGCACCCTAGAGGACATGTAACAACTCCCAGCGTATAACCAAAATTTGCTATGGGGCCTGGTGAGGGGCCCTTTAATAATCAAATTTATTTCATAAAGTCCAGCACCACCATTGTTGAGAATTGGTAGCGACCGTCGCGCGTTTCTTGCAACCGTGGTTGGGGGCCCGGCGACGCTACAAGAGGGAGGCGGTGAAAGGACGAGGGGGCGCCCCGCTGGGCTGGTGTCCCGACCGGCGCCTCGACCCGCAACCTGATCCGAGCCCCGTGTTTTCGGCGGACCGCCTGCTGGGCGGGAATGGCCGGCGCTTCCGAGAAGAACGAAGGCGTCGGTGCGGCCAACGGACAACTCGAATTTTGTATTTACTTTTCTCTTCCTTTTCTAGTCACTGCGATGTCTTTTGTAAAATAAACGTTCAGTCTTGAAGCGAACCCCGACGAGTGAGAATCGTTCCTTCGAGGCTCCTGCGTGCGCGGCCGCTGTATACGCCGCCGCCCGAAAGAGTCTCACGCAGCAGTTCAGTTTTTTTGTAGTCGCATTCGCGAAGTGACCTCCACAGAGCGTTGGTCGTAGCCTTTAATTATTCTACAACCGTCTCATGACGCAAGCTTTCTTAGCTACTGTGCGGGGGGCTGGTTGCTCCTTTTGATTTATACATTTCTCCAGCTGTGAACACAGTAAATACCGAGGCGGAAGGTGATGTGAAGGGTCGACCGCTCTCAGGAAAAACAGGCGAGCCCCCGCCTGCGTTCGGTCCCTAGTTTGAGGTATAGCGCTCCTCCTCTCCAGCGCCAGTATGGCCCTTCTCCTCCGGGGCATGCTTCCCTCTTAATCCCGTTTCACAGGCGCCACATATACGCGCGTAAAAATCTTTATCTAGGGACATCACGAGACGCTCCGTTGTGTGCCACATGCAGCCGCCAGGACTACTTGCGCAGACGCGTTAATACAGCCAAGATGGCGCCTACGGCGTGTCGTCTGCTTCCTATCGCGCGTGCGCAAAGCCTCCCTTCATTCTGGCGCCACAGCTTTGCATGCATCGCGGTGCAAGAACGCCCGTCGTCTGTTTCAACTGTCGTAAAGCGCTGAGTGTTTTATGTCAGGTAGCACAGCGAACTGCACGAAGTGGCAAGCGAGTAGTCCGAGAATAACAGTCTTTCCTAGAGGTGCTCAATATTTGACAGCATGCCATACGCATGATCGGTGTGCGTGTATATTGCTCGTCTCAATTTATCTGATGAACTCGTAAAAAACTATTAGCACTGCTCAGTCCAACTTGTGTATCAGTAGGGCTGCGTGTTGAAAGAGAAAAAGCGATGCAGTCGACGATTAATTTTCTGAAGCTAGACAGTGACGCATGTAGTGCGTGATAACGTCTACTTGCCTATTCACGTCAGATCTTTCTGCCGCTCAACACGACTTAGCCGTCCGCTCCTAAGAAGGGCGTGGTTTAATTGTCGTAGCAGCTTAGTAATGCTCGCTAACTGTTCGTGATTTTAGAATAAACGATTGAATGAGCAGGTAGAGCTTGCCAAGTCTTAGAAAGACAGCGAGAGAGACTGGACATGAAAGGAGCGACGAAATCATTGTACGAAAAGCTGAGGTTTTGTTATGCATCCCAGCTCCTCTGACTTCCGTCAAAAAATGCCAAGAAGTATCTCATAAACGCAGAACACGTAAAGAAGCAGGCATTCGGCGAACGCTTCGTTACTCTTCTGAGGAGCTGGTTCTGCGACGGGGGAGAACACCGAGCGCTTTACGTGCAGTGTGAAGCGAAATACCTTCCTTTGGGGCACGCTGCACCATGATGTAAGAGAAATTACGACACCATCACGCGGCGACGTTTGGTGCGTGACGGCACAGCAGGAGAGGACAAGTCATTTGACCCATAATTTGGCACTCAACGAGCACGCGCAAGCACTTCACATAGCGACCGCATCGGGCGTTCCGTGGGGAGCGGCCGTGTGCTTGCGTGTGGACGACCCCGAACCTATACGTGGTCGCAGACGCCGAGTATCAACAGACGCACGCCGTCATATCTCCATTCCTTAGTTGCATTCGGCTTCACTCTATAGTTTTGTTTTTATGTGTGGGGATGCCGTCATCATTCTTTCATTATCGACAATCTTTCGCGTATATTAGCGCGATGGCGTTAGGGCAGTGTTCTCACGACTCCTAACGCAGAGTAATTGATTTTCTTTCCGCAATAAATCGGTAGGAATCAGTAGCTTTTCTATTTCAGTTCTTGCACTCAGTTCTTGAAGCCGCGAATTAAGTTATTAAATGTTAAGCCCATAATGTCTCTATTAAAGCGCAACATTCTCTTCTTTATTTCTTGAGATTTTACGCAAATGCTCGTTCGTTTCCTGGCCGATATAATGTTGGCCAATCTCGCAGGCGGTGTAAACCGCAGAGGCGTGGGACTCGTCGCCCTGTTTCTAAACGTCGGCGCATCATCATTAAGTTGCGCAGAAGCTGAACATCTGTATGATATTTACTCCACCATTTCACGAAATCTTGGCATCAAATTGATTTTTTTATTCATGTCTTTTCATATAATCTTCAATTTCTCCTCTTCCCTTTCTTCCATTTTTCCCCTTCGCCAACGCTGATTAGCAAGCTATAGAACAAAGTAATTCAAGCAAACTTCTCAGGTTCTCTCCCACAATAAATCTATTTCTCTCTCTCTCTCACACACACACACTGATTCCAATATGCGTGTTCGATCAGTATTATCTTTTTACAGCGCTGCCTCTATAGACGTTTGCATATTTTATGAATAAAATCCCTTCCAACATCGAATGTCACCTAGTTTTTAAGTGTCTCTTATGTAACAGGCAATCTGCGCTGTCACAACGTTTGCTTCTCTCGCTGGGTAACCTCCAGTATGTTTCGTCATCACTTCCGAGCATAAAAGCTTTCCTTGTGACTGGTCTAGACGATATGAACAAGTATTTTTTGTACTATTTCAATTTATCTCTGGGATGAAAGCTGCTTTCGTTTATGTATGACGATTTTTAAAGAAAAAATGACCTTTTTCTGGCACCTCTTTCAACGAAAACCAATAGAAACCTAAACGTCTTGGTATTTTTCTCGAATTTGTGGGGCATTACCATTGCAGACAATTTACCTTCGTACTGTTATCGACTCTTCATAAATTTTTCCCTGTTCAGCAGCAGCTGAATTGTTGTGCAGCGTCTATTTCACTGCTTCATGGATTCAGCAATTCGCGCCACACAGATTAGAGCACGTGCGTTGAACCTGCGTGATTTTATTACAACAACGCATTTATTACTTATTTATTTAATTAACTACTGGAGCAAACCTAATGCCTGTGTACATATAAAATATAGTTTCTATGCATCTGATGGAAAAGGGAACGCCGTTGTCACTGACGTTGGATCGTAGTCCCATTCGTTCCCCTTCTGTGTGACGCCTCTCAGGGAAGGCTGGGCAGTATCGAGGAAACATGTATCTTAAATACCACCTAGGATGATTTCTGGGTATCTTGTATCTGTTTCACGATGCGTACGGTGGGACGTGTATCCGTACCTGTATTTTCAATGCACCAAGTCAAGTATCGTGTGTCTTACGATACACGATACACATTTTGCATAATCAACGAAGACGCTCAGAGCTACTCAAGGCGAGCACTTCATAATTGAGCATATTCTAGAGACGATTATTCGGGCTCACTCACATTTCCAGTAAGCAAACTCGACAGGGATGGGAAGCAAGCACAAACCAGTTCCATCAAGGATATCTGGACCTTCTAAATTTAGGCGTCTGTGGCGCGAAATTTTCCTGCTTTCGTGAATTACGCATTGCATGTTCAAATGTACGCGTTCCACAGCAAGCTGGAAAAACTTGGAACGCATTTAGTCCTCTAGAAAATTTATAACTTGAGTAACGCCGCAAGTTGGGCGAGTTCGTTTCCGTTCGTAATGAAAGTGAATAGAGAAGTCGCGATCGCTCAACATGCCGAAGCTGCGTCATTATTTCTTATTGCTGATATGGTCGTCATACGTTCGTTGCGGTGCTGTCGTTATTCAAAGGGCATGCAGCTGATCTAGTTATAATGGCTTTACAATTGGCAATAACGATTATACGGACGCTTAAGGGGGCAATCACGCCGTGTGTGTTACCTTTGTCGTGCTGCTCCGCTGACGGGGAATGTGCGGATCTTTCCACCTAGAGGGTGTGTACACTTCGGCCAGCGCTTATTGACTGGAGCTGTACCAGTAGGGAGGAGACTGGCTGGGCGCCTGTCTCCTTCGCACTGGACCCTCCACCCAGCCAAAATCAGCATTTCAGCACCGCCAGCTGATATGGACAGTCCACCGAGTGGACACTTTAAAAAAATTCTTCCCGCAGTGGCGATTGCACCGCGGGGTATCACTTGCCATTGCCACGTACTCGGAGAAATTAAAGCTGAAACCTTTCGTATAGTTTCATCGAGAAGAGCGAGAACGCCCTCTCGGGACTCAGGCTCGGGAGTACAAAGGCCCGCGCGGCAGCTTCTGCAATGCCTCTTGGGTGGGGGACTCACGCGCAATTAGTACAGCGTACGGCCGAAACGTCAGTAAAAGCCTGTTGCTTTTCCTACGTGTTCCTACGTGTTTCATCACCATTCGCGTCACCCCCATTCGCGTCAGGTGATGAAATCAGATAACATAAGGTTCGGCGACAACAGACAGCGGGTAGAAGCATCGATAACTTTCCAGAAAATTCGGATACATGCAGGCACGTTCCACGCTGCGCGATTACATTTGTTAGGCGGCGAACCGTGGTTGCCCGATAAAGATAAGTACACGTGTCACTATTCTTTCAACCATTATCGCGGACAACTTTCTGTGACAATAAAGGCAAAGCTACGAAGGCCAAGCGCGCACAAGTGAGAGCACGTCTGAAAAGAGTCCCGCGCTTTCATGCTCGTTAACTTAAGCTGAGGAAGAGAAAACATAAGCGCCTTATTAGCAACAGTTAAGTGAGATGAAACACACCACTCAATATAAATGTTTACTTATTTTGCGGCTTTTCCCCTCCGCGTCTGGGCATACGCCAAACTGTCACACGTGAAAGCTGCGTCGATTCAGCGTCTGCTCCGGGCAACCAAGTGGTTACGGGTATGACCATCTGGATGGAAGACTAGTTAACGCCAAGTTTATCCTCAGTTTGCAAAAGTCCCAACGAACGCTCTTTGTTAAAAGACCGATGCTGCGGATGTGTGTCCCTGCATCACCCATTGCCGTCTGCGCTGGGCAAACAAGACTAAAGGAGCCTTTTGATGAGAATCCTGCAGGCAGCCAGTGCAACTTAGAAGCCTGTGTAGTGAAACCTTCACTCGATGCCGATATTTTCGTGGGCTTCAATGACGTCCTTTGCCGGATGTGTAGTGTGGATACTTGTCAAAATATCACTTTTTTTGGCTGTAATGCCTTACGAAGCGTAGGGTGGTGTGTGGATACACGTAACAATTTAATGTGGAGTGAAACCTACTCGATGCCACCATTTTCGTTGGCTCCAATGACGTGCGGAAAGTAGCATGGTCTGTCGATACATGTAACAATACTATTTTTGTTGGCTCGAATGACGCGCGAAACGTAGCGTGGTGCATGGATACATGTAACAATAAATTGTTAAATGTATCCACACAGCGCGCTCCGTTTCGTATATTGTTACATGTGTCCACATACCGCGCTACATTCCGCACGTCATTGGAGTCTACGAAAATAGCGGCATAGAGTGAAGGTCTCACTACACAGCGATCTCATAAATTGTCACGCATGTATCCACACACCACGCTATGTTTCGTACGTCATTGGAGCAAACGAAAAATAGCAGCATCGAATGACGTACGAAACATCATTTATGTGTAACTGTGCTTTTTCAATGGCTCTATGTGGTTATATGTTAGTGAGTGAGCACTCAGACACTACTTTGAGAACGTGTCGTGTATATATCCTTTCAATGTTTATAAACATATAGGCCCTAGGCGGTTTCCGGTTTTGCTCATTGACGAAGTCCGCTAAATTTAGCAAGCCAAAAAGGCATTGGCTTCGATATTACAGCGAAGCTGTATTATACCTCTACAGTCCAAGGAAACTTTCTTGTCGTTGGCGTGGTTAGAAAAAAAAACCGTACTTCTGAAAAGTGTCCCGCGTTTTCATGCTCGTTAGTTTAAGCTGTGGAAGTGGAAACATAAGCACCTCATTAGCAACAGTTAAATGAGACGAAACACACCAATGAATATAAAATATGCTTACTTATTTTGCGGCTTCTCCCCTCCGCGCCTGGGCATACGCCAAACTGTCACACGTGAAAGCTGCGTCGATTCAGCCTCTGTTCCGGGCAACCAAGTGCACTGTCAAACAGTGGCGAACTACTTGGCGCGGTAAAGAACGCGCAGAAGTTCCGCCCCCGTAGGTTTCCCTTCATCGCCATAGAAAGTTGTCCACGACTATAGACACAGTGAATTATGGCGACGCCCAGGACGTTCTGAAATAAAGAAGAAAGGCCTGGTTTATTGGTAGCGGTCAGGAACTTCAGAGCGCACAGGTTATGGGGAAACCCATCTGGATGGAAAACTAGTTGACGCCAAGTTTCCCCCCAGTTTGAAAAAGTTCCAACGATCGCTGTTTCTTAAAAGACCGATGCTGCTGATGTGCGTCCCTGCAATGCCCATTGCGTTCTGCGCTGCCCGACAAGATTAAACGAGCCTTCTGATGAAAATACCGTAGACAGCCGGTGCAACTTAGGCGGCTCTGTAGTGAAACCTTAACTAAATGCCACTATTCTTGTTGGCTCTAATGAGGGAACGCCTATTGCAGTTGCGTTGGCTCCAATAATGACGCACGGAAGGTAGCATGGTGTGTGGATAGATGTAACAATAATATTTTCGTTGACCCGAATGACGTACGAAACTTAGCGTGGTGTATGGATACATGTAACAATAAATTGTGAAATGTATCCACACCCCACGGTCCGTTTCATATATTGTTACATGTACCCACACACCGGGCTACCTTCCGTACGTCATTGGAGCCACGAAAATAGTGGCATCGAGTGCAGGTTTCACTACACAGCCGCATCATAACTTGTCATACATGTATGCACACACCACGCTATGTTTCGTACGTCATGGGCGTAAACGAACAACAGCGGCATCGAATGACGTACGAAACATCATTTATGTGTAACTATGCTTTTTCCGTGGGTCTATGTGGTTATATGTTAGTGAGGAAGTGCTCGGACACTAATTGAGAATGTGTCGTGTATAGACCCTTTCAATGTTTATAAACATATAGGCCCTGGGGGGTTTCCGGTTTTGCTCATTGACGTAGTCTGCTAAATTTAGCAAGCAAAAAAACACTGGCTGCGATATTACAGCGAAGCTGTATACCTCTACCGTCCAAGAAAACTTTCGTGTCGTTGACATTCATGGTAAGAAAAAAAAATGGCCAGGCTTAGCTTGGTTAAGCCAAGAATGCGTTGCATATTGTGCGGCCGCGCAATATGCGGCCGCGCACGACCGCGCCAGTTGGGGCCCAGCTTTTCTTCCGTGACGTGGATGGATGGATGGATGGATGGATGGATGGATGGATGGATGTTATGAGCGTCCCCTTTCGAACGGGGCGGTGGGCTGCGCCACCAGGCTCTTGCTACTATACTGCCTAATATTCTACCTAGGTTAAACAATGAAAAAAGACAAAAAAAACACTATGAACTACCACGCCCAAATTTTCTGATCCCCTATTGCGAACTGTGCTTTTGTACGTCTCCGTCTTTTGTCTTTTCCCTACTTTTCTTCCACCAATCCTCCAGTCGCCTCTTACTAATGTCTATTGCCGACATGTTTGCTTTACCACTGCTCCCTCTAAACCCAAGGGCTTCAAGGAGGCCAGTGGTGCCTAAATCGAACTCTGGGTAGACGTCTTCACATTCTAATAAACATGCTCCGTAGAATCCCTAGCTTTACCACAGCAAGCACATGCTTCTTCTTCCCTCTTATATCTCGCTTTATAGTAGCGTGTTCTAAGGCATCCTGATCTCGCTTCGAAAAGTAATGAACTTCCCTTTGAGTTATCATAAATGGTTTCTTTCCTGATTTCGTTTTTTCCTCTTAAGTAGTTACTCATGACAGGTTTCTTTTTCATTGCCGCCACCCATGAGATTAATTCAGCTTCTCTTACTTTCCGCTTGACCTTTCTTGTTGTGTTGTCCACACTACAGGCCGCGTACTTGCTGGTAAGCTTCCTAGTTCTTTTCCTCCACTGTGAATCAATGTTTTTCCTGTACAGATACCTGAATACTCTCCCAGCCCATTTACTTTCTTCCATATTCCTCGCCCGTTCTTCATACTCAATTTTACTGCGAGCTTCCCTCACTTCAAAACTAGTCCAGCGCATGTCACCCTGCACAGCTTCATTTGTAGTCTTCCCGTGAGCGCCCAATGCGAGGCGACCCACTGACCTTTGGTTCCCGTCGAGTCCTGATTGTACCCCTAATTTATAGCAAACAACCGCATTTCCAAAAGTAAGTCCTGGAACCATTACACCTTTCCACATACCTCGGAGTACCTCGTACCTATTGTATCCCCATAGCGCTCTGTGCTTCATTATGGCTGCATTTCTCTTCGCCTTTACTGTTATGGTTTTTTTCCTGTGTTTCCATATATCCGTTGCCTTCGTTTATCCATATACCAAGGTATTTATATTCTGTTACCCGAGGTATTTCTTGGCCCTGTATCTCCACTGTCTGTTCACTGTTTTCATTGAATACCATCATACCTGATTTTCTAACACTAAACTTCAAACCTAAATCGTTGCCTTCCTGTCCACAGATATTTGTCAGGTGTTGGAAATCACTTTGCTTGTTAGCTAGCAACACAATGTCGTCCGCATAAAATAACCCTGGGAGTTGCTGCTCTATTACTGTACCCGCCTGTTTGTATGAGAGATTGAACCCGATATTACTTCCTTCTAGCGCCCTCTCCATCCTCACCATGTACATCATAAACAACAGCGGGGCTAAAGGGCAGACCTGCCTCAGTCTCTTGTTGATATGAACTTTCTCCTCGTTCCTCATCCCTTAACTCAAACGGTATTTTCTAGGTAAGTCTCTCTCAAAAGCTGTTTACAATCGTTACCCAAGCCTTCCCCTTCCAGGATATCCCACAAAATGTTGCGGTCCACGTTGTCGTAGGCTCCTGTAATGTCTAAAAAGGCCACATACAACGGTCTGCTTTCTGCTTTTGATATTTCAATACACTGACTAAGAACAAACAAGTTGTCATCCAAACGCCTACCTATTCTGAAGCCATTCTGAAGCTCTCCCAAAATGCCATTATTCTCTGTCCATGCTTGAAGCTTTAATTTGATTGCCTGCATTGCTAGCCTGTATATTACAGATGTAATGGTCAACGGTCTATACGAGTGAATTCTGTCTTTCTCCCCCTTTCCTTTATGGAAAGGGGGAGAAAGACAGGGGGAGCGCCCCTAGCGGGAGGAGCGGGAGTCAGGTGGTGGCTGCGTCCGCGCGCGACCGCGCGAGTTGGGGCCCAGCTTTTCCTCCGGCTGTCGTGACCTCACGTCACGTGCTTAAATGGTGGCTGCCCGGCCGCGCCCAAGGGCTGAACTGAGTGATTGCAATATGCAACGCATAAAAAACCCGTACCTGTGCCGATCCCGGAGATAATGCAATGGTGGGCCGAACCGTGACTGAGGTGAATCAAGCGTTAAGCACTTCCCATACCTGGGCCGATCCCGAAGGTAGTGCAATGCCGAGCCAACACGCGGCGGAGGTGAAGCAGGCGTTAAGGGACCCACATACACAGCTTCGCTGGTCATCCTTCTTCCTAGAGTGGAAGGGCACGGGGCTTTTTGACTAGCAAGGGTGCGTTAATATCTAAGCTGGCCAATTTCCAACACTTTTCCTCTGTACATAGAACAATATTACAATTGAATGTTGCCCTACGTTCTTACACGAAAATGTTTTTGTATTTCTCCTGAGGAATAATGCGGATGTCTCTTATCTGAAAACGTAAAGCAGACATTCCACCCGTAGAACAACTTATAAACGTACTTTGTGTTCCGGCGCAGTAGATTGATAAGGCCCGTGACCGGAAGTTTCTTGGGGGCGTACTTTTGCTGCAGTTATCGCGCGAGTGAAACACTCTTTACAATGCTTCGTTTCTTGTACATGTTATCGTACTGGTGGAATTGTACCGTGATTGTGACTCAGTGTTCCTATGGTCTCTTGCTGAAATAAACTTTTTCCAAACACAAGTGCTATGAAATTTAGGCTAGGCAGGCAAAGCGCGAACAAATGAAAACGCTTCCGAAGAAAGCGCGACATTTTCGTCCACGGTAAGTTTTAAACACATTGTTCACAACAACTAAATAGGACGAAACACGCCACTGAATGTTGGAGTTGACTTACCTTTCCTGATTTTGCCGTCCGCTGCTGGGCAAAAGCGTTGCTCGTGGTAGCAGCGTCGATTCGGATCCACCAGCGTCTCATCTCAGAAGCCGAAATATGCGCTGCATGCCAGACCATACTTGGCACAGTAACACGCACATGTTGAAACTCTGCATCGTACCTTTCCTTGCACTGCCTCACAAAGTTGTCCGCGACTAATAATGATGGTGATGATTCACAAGGGCGCTAGCAACGCCACGGATGAGGTGGTAATATGATATAGGAAAAAAAATGTTGTCGAAGATGGGAAAGAAAGTGGTAACAAATAAAATAAAATAGCATGTGGCGGTCTCTGCATAGAGAATCCTTCACGTGCTCTTTTCTTTGCCGTTGGCGAACACTTTGTGAAAATTACGATCAAATGTGTGCCTTTCCACATATAGCCATGTCAGTACCGCTTCACAATTGTATGCTCTTAATTTGTGTGCGTTCGCGACTTTCATAGATATGAAATATATATACAAAGGGTGTCCCAACTATCGTGCGCCAATACTTAAAATGAAGCGAAAGCTACGAAGGCAAAGCGCGCACAAGGGAGAGAACTTCTGAAAAGTGTCCCGCGTTTTCATGCTGGTTAGTTTAAGCTGGGGTAGAGAAAACATAAGCGCCTTATCAGCAACAGTTAAGTAAGATCAAACACACCACTCAATATAAATGTTTACTTCTCTTGCGGCTTCTCCCCTCCGCGCCTGGGCATACGTCAAACGGCCACGCGTAAAAGCTGCGTCGATTCAGCGTCTGCTCCGGGTAACCAAGTAGTTATGGGCAGTGGCGTAGCAACAGGGGGTGCCGGAGGGCCGTGGGCCCCGGGTGCAAGGGGCCAGTAGGCGGGGGGGTGTCATATACGTCATACGTCTGAAGACACCCCTCTTTCCGCCGGCTACACCCGGGGGGGGGGGGTGACAGAAGACCTATGGGCCCCGGGTGCCAGACGACCTAGCTACGCCACTGGTTATGGGTATGACCATGTGGATGGAAGACTAGTCGACGTCAAGCTTATCCCCAGTTTGCAAAAGTCCCAACGAACGCTCTTTGTTAAAAGACCGATGCTGCGGATGTGTGTCCCTGCATTACCCATTGCGGTATGCGCTGGGCAGACAAGACAAAAGGAGCCTTTTGATGCGAATACTGCAGGCAGCCAGCGCAGCTTAGAAGCCTGTGTAGAGAAACCTTCACTCGATGCCGCTAGTTTCGTTGGCTCCAATGACATCTCGCACCGACTTGTCTAGTTAGATACATGTAACAATAGTATTTTTCAACGAAAAATTCGCGACATCGAATGACGTACGATACATTGTGTGTGTTTAACTGACGTGCCACAGCGAACTTGCTTTTCGGATACATCCAACAATTCTATTTTTCAACGATAAATTAGCTTCATAGAATGACGTACGAAACATTATTTTTGCGTAACTGTGCTTTTTTTTTCCTATGTGTCTATGTGGTTATATGTCAGTGAGTGAGGACTCGGACACTAAGAATGTGTCCCTTTCACTGTTTTCAAACATATAGGCCCCGGGCGGTTTCCGGTTTCGCTCCCGACGTAGCCCGCAAAATTTAGCGAGCAAGAAAGGCATTGGCTGCGATATTAAAGCGAAGCTGTATACCTCTACCGTCCAAGGAAATTTTCGTGTCGTTGGCGAGGTAAGAAAAAAACCTATACGTGCGCCGATCCTGGACATACTGCAATGCCTGCCCCACCCGCGGCGGAGGTGAAGCAGACGTTAAGCAGTGCCCAAATGTGGGACGATTCCGGAGATAATGCAATGCCGAGTCGAACCGTGGTGGAGGAGAGGCAGGCGTTAAGCACTCCCCAAACGTGGGCCGAACCTGAAGGCATTGCAATGCCGGCCCGACCCGCGGCGGAGGTATAGCTGGCGTTAAGAGGAAGCTTTAGCTCGGGCACGACTCCGACGCGGCCTATTCAAATACATGTAAAACGCAAAAGCGTTTTTCTGAGATAACCCGCAGACCGATTTTAATGAAATTTGTTGCGTTTGAGAGAGAAAGCTAAAATCTAGTGACTGCTGGAAGCCAAATTTTGATTTAGTACATGAATTTTGCTAAAAAGATTTTCAAATATTCGACCGTTTGAAAGAAGTAGAAGCACAAGGTTTGCGAATTCATAACTCTTCATCAAGAACCGATATCGCATTTCTGTAAACGGTATCCATTAGATCATTCAAAGCGGACAAATACCATATGTCATTTTATATCTTACAAGAATTTTTTTACGTTGGTTATAAAGGTTCTGCAAAAACTGCATTTCCATATTACATTTTTTTAGATTCATGTATAGCATATCAATGTTGTCAGCTTTAGATGTACTATTGCACGGTACTATTACACAGTTAGAGTTCTAAACTTGATAGTTTCTTTTCTGAAATATATTCGATTTTGCCAATTTTTAATAAAATATTGACGATGTAACTCAAAAATTCGAAACCAGAGGTCAGTACAGTCTACGTTTTCTTTTAATACAACAAACCTCGTCAAATTTGGTGCTGTGGTTTCCGAGAAAAAAGAATTCTCCTTTTACATGTATTTAGATAGGAGCACCCGAGCTAAAGCTTCCTCTTAAGTACTCCCGATACGTGAGCCGATCCCGAAAGTCGTGCAATGCCGGGCCGACCCATGGCGGAGGTGAAGCTGGCGTTAAGCACTCCCCATACGTGCGCCGATTCCGGAGATATTGCATGGCCGAGGCGACCCGCGGTGGAGGTGAAGCAGACGTTAAGCACTCCCCATACGTTAGCCGATCCCAGAGATATTGCAATGCGCCCTACCCGTGGCAGTGGTGAAGCAGGCGTTAACCACTCCCGATATGTGGGTCGATCCCGAAGGTAGTTCAATACCCAACCGACCCGCGGCTGAGGCGAAACAGGCATAAAGCACTCGCCACACATCGGCCGATCCCGGAGATAATGCAATGGCGGGCTAACCCGCGGGGGAAGTGTAGCAGGCGTTAAGTATTCCCCATACGCGGCCCGATGCCGAAGGTAGTGCAATGCCCAGCCTAACCCGCGGAGGAGGTGAAACGGGCGTTAAGCACTCCCCATACGTGAGCCAATCCCAAAAGTAGTGCAATGCCGGGCTGAGCCCCGACGGAGATTAAGCAGGCGTTAAGCACTCCAAACACGATGGCAGATCCCGAAGGTAGTGCAATGCCGCGGACAGACCCATGGCGGAGGTGAAGCTGGCGTTAAGCACTCCCCCAAACCTGGTGGGCCGATCGCGGGATAGTGCATAGCCGGCCCAGCTCGCGGCGGCGGTGAAGGAGGCGTTAAGCACTTGCCGATCCCAAAGGAAGTGCAATGCCGGGCCCATCCGCAGCGGAGGTGCAGTTCGCCATCAAGGGGCCCACATACACAGCTTGGCTGGTCATCCTTCTTCACAGAGTCGTCATGCTCGTCATTCCTTCCTTGCCGTGCCCTCCTAATTGTAAGGGCATACTGCTGAGCTAGTTAGAGTAGTTTGGAAATTGGCGATAGCAATTATACGGACACTTAATGGGCAATCAAGCCGTGAGCGTTGCCATTGTAGTGCTGCTCCGCTAACGGGGCATGTGCGGATCTGTCCACCTAGTGGGCTTTCCATTTCAGCAGCCGCTGATTGGCTGGAGATGTACAAGTGGTGAGGAGACTCTCCTACGCACTGGAACCCCAGCCAAGCGAAAATCATCACTTCAGCACCAGCCGAAATGGACAGTCCACTGAGTGGACACTCAAAAGCATTCTTCCCGCAGTGGCGACAGAACCGCGGTGTCTCACTTTCCATTGTCACGTACTCACAGAAATTATAGCGGGAACCTTTCATACATTTTCATCGAGGAGGGCGAGGACATCCTCTCCGGACTTTACGCTTTACGTGCAGTGTGAAGCGAAATACCTTCCTTTGGGGCACGCTGCACCATGATGTAAGAGAAATTACGACACCATCATGCGGCTACTCTTGGCGCGCGACGGCACAGCAGCAGAGGGCAAGTCGTATAGGACCCATAATTTGGCACTCAACGAGCACGTGCGAGCAGTTCCTCTAGCGGCCGCGTCGGGCGCTCCGTGGAGAGCGGCCGTCTGCCCACGTGTGGACGACCCCGTACGTATTCGCAACTCCAGCAATTCATGCGACACCTAGCGGCAGTAGGGAGAAACGAAATACAGAGGTCCAGTCGCCGTGTGTGCCGTGGAGGCTGCTGTCGCGGACGGAAGAATGAAGCTGCTAGCAAAGAAAAAGCGAACGGCCAAGCAGTTCTGCTGTGTTCCTCGGTGCGTGCCAGCGAGATGGAAGGACCGCGATATTTCCGTTCACGCACTTCCCTCCGAGTGGAAAGGCTGAAGCCGCAGAACCAGGTGGATCGCTAACCTCCGCATCGGCAAGGCTGTGACGCTTACAGTGACTGTTTGCTCACGGCATTTTGCACGGGATAATTTCTCCTTACCAGGTGAGACACTATTGTGAACTTGTGAACTCGACCCTAATGCATGACCATTGTGCGTGGCCATTATACATGTCACTGTGTCACCTTATGTAAACACGTTTCGCATTGCGGGCACTGGCGATTGGGATATGCATTATTTGCTGCATATGTTAGCCGCAACGCGAAATTCGAGCACAGGTTCGAGACCTGTCACAGCGGTTTCTCCGAGGAACGTCTCTTCTGCACTCGTTAACCACATTGGCTGTAATTAGAGCTCATGTTCGACGCTTCACAGTGGTTTCTGCGAGCAACGTCACCTCTGCGCTCGTTGGCTACACCCGGCTGTAACTCGGGAGGCTTTTGATGCCCAGCACGTCTCGCGCAACTTATACGGGCGTCGGAGATTCAAATGTTTACGAATGATGTACTAGCAAGTTCGGGAAGTGTTGAGTGTAAACGTGCCACGTATGTGGCATGCTAAAGCGGAATAAATATCATGCGTGGTGCGGATGAACTTGCAGCACAGGCGCACTGCACGCGGGCACTTCCCAGCGCGACTGATTACGAATTTGCCACTTGCACTTGAGAATCTCCGACGTGCTCAAGAGTGGCCATATCACAGTGGTATTTCGCACCAACGGCGAGCCTATCGCGTTCATTGCAGAAGTTTGCCACTTACGCGACAGCCACATGTCAATTTTACACGCGTTTGCTAGTTTCGAGGAAAATTTACGGCGTCCGCCGTCTACTGACGTGTCGCATATGTATGTGCAGTATTAGTACCTAAGCTAGCTTTATCTGTGTTATTAAATCATCCCCAACTCAGTGGCATAACTACTCCGGTCATGTGGTGGTGTTTGCACCTGTGTACTTTGTGTTATGAGCAGCTTTCAACTACGTTTTGCAGATGCTACATTCGGTATACATCGTTGCATAGCCTTGCACACTCAAACCGTGCTTCATTTCCTTGCAAATGCTTTTTTATAAATATTGTGGCTTTGTTTCTGAGGTAAAAAAAAAACAATTCTGGGTGCAGCCCATATTGAGGCACAACAAAGCATAAACAATTTATTTATTTTTTCAGATGTAGCATGTCAAAGACAGCGGCTGAAAAAAATGCAATACCAACTGAAAACCTGCCAAGGACGTCATGTTATGATGAGAACAAGGATGCTCATATGAAAGAGCTTTCACTGGCAAGACTTCGCTGACGTGTGTATCGGTCAGCCAGAGTAAGTTAATTTGACTACATGGTGCAGCACTTATATGCTTATGGTACATACACCATGTCTACAAGCATGCAATAGATGTCAACACCTTTTAATGCATTACAGAATGAATCAAGCAAAGAAACTGTTGCCTCCCCATTAGAAGCAAAGGTGTTGCCCCATGCACCTGTCAGCACGACCACCATGGTAAATTGGCTGCCTGCAACTTGTGCACACATTGCTTCACCACTAATTCCTTGGGATTAAACTCTGACATTGCAGGACGATCTCCCATCCCCTGACCGCAACAGCATGGACCAAATAAGTGACAAAGGAAATATGGTAATTTCTTTTTGTATATGTATGTGTTGTGGTAGCTGTCTTTACCTAGACGGTGGCATGCTTTCTGGATTTACATCGTAAAAGCATTGTAGCACGTGGTGTGTGATGGGTGCACATTAATTGCAACTTGTGCACACATTGCTTAACCACTGGTTTCTTGAACTAAACTCTATCTGACATTGCAGGACGATTTCCCATCCCCTAACAGCATTGACCAAAGCCTTGCAAACACCATAAGGAACAAGGACATAGCAAATATGGCAATTTATTTTTTCTATATATTTGTGATGTGGTAGCTGTCTTTACCTAGCCGGCAGCATGTTTTCTGGATTAATTCGTGAAAGGATTGTGGTGTGTGATGGGTGCAAATTAACTGATGCAAAAAGCTTGGCTTTCCTACTTCCAACATTAAATTTAATACACTGACGTGCATTATTGGAATGACAAAAAGAAGCTGCATTTCGCGTCAGATATGTCAGACATTACAACTCTTTCTTTTGTTTTGTGACAGGAATGTGCTTGCCAACCTGGCCTCCAGACATTAATGGCAGAGTACTCAAGAGAAGAAAAAGACGTGGCAAATTTCCTACTAGAAATGGCTTCACGGACAAGGCTTACAGAAAGCAAGGCTGCCCAAGTGACATCGGGTACTTTTCCACAGAAGTTTGTGAACACGATAAATAGTAGCGACGTAAATACATTCACAGGCCTGCCATCATTCGATGTTCTGAATGCTCGTGTGACGTGCTACACAAAAATTCATCCACTTTCAGGACGGCACCAGTTATGTGTAAAAACAATTGCATTGACATTGGTGAAATTGAAGCATATTTCCACTGCATTCTTGAGTCACCTTTTTAACTGTTCTCTAACTACATGTAGCAACATAATTGCAGAGACTGTTCAGTTGATGTGTGAAATTTTAAAGGTAACTGTGGCTGTGCCACCAAAAGATGAATTCCAGTGGCGCGTTTGCATATTCGGCATTAGGTGATTCACCTGAAGTCGTGCCATGGCTGGCGATATTGCAAGTAGCCTGTATTGCATAGAGGCATTTGTGCGTGTGACCTTGGCTCCATCAAAGCGTGGCGGCCTTGAGAGTAAGTGCAGTCTTCTGTTTGGAAATCCAGCATTTTTTATGCCACTCAGCCACTTCATACTTTTCAGACACGGTCGTTGCCATGTGATCTACATGCTGCACTTGTTTGCATTGGCCAAACCTGCAGACTTCAACTTCAACACACTTTTTGTAAATTAGCAATGCACATTCTTTTGCAACTTGTATTCTTCATTGAAGTGCTGATTTACACTACGCATTCTGATGCAAGTTTTCATCTTATGGTATTCCGAGATATTTGCAGTTCACTTATGATCTGTGTGCATAGAGTTGTGGTTATTCTTCAATGGCGGTTTGTTGTCCCTTTCCTTACTTGTATTTTTTCACAAAATAAACCACATGCACTCAATATTTTGTTCACTGTACTTGCCTCATACGTTTTACTCAAGCCCATTTTTGTTGCACTTTTTAGCATATGAGGGTATATCTGGCCAAACAGAACATGAGAAGTAACATGGAACAGTGTCAAACCTGCATACGATGAGTATTTAAAAAGTTTGGCCACCAGAGTTGAGTACTCTGAAAGAATGGTTTGATTCAAATGACCCCAGCTGGTATATGTACCATAATTTATGCTTCTTCCCAGTTTGTTGAATACAGTGCAAATGGCTGTCCTGGGAAGCATAACTAAACCACTGGTAATACAACATGGGGAGACACTTGTGCAGACTTAACATCAGTGAATGATAATTATTGACCTCCAGAGAGCATATAGAGCTGTCCTTACTATGAACATATCAATAAATGGAAAGTAAGTGACATAAAAGTTTAACATGCACTTAAAGCACTTAACAAATACTTAAAGGGGCACTGAAACACTTCCGACTGATCATAGTTACCTCACTACAAAAGGACACCGCCTGCTGCAAAAATTTTTCGAATCATTGAACTGTAAGCGGAATTAGTAGTTATTGCACTGATGCATTGCTTTCTCCTTTCGCCTCAGCTAGTGTGCTGGAAGCTACACGGTGCATGGCAGGGTAGCAAGGTCCTGGTCAAGTTTTTTTTTTACACATTGCTACTTGTGGTTCAGGCATGTGTGGCACTCTCTAAACGCGAGATGGACGCCTGGAGCTACATCACTTACAGAGACCAATAAATACACACGGCTGTCTGATCGTCCTGCGAACAGAGCTTGTGGTGGTCGTGGTATCTATATCATGCGGCATGCCAGTTTCAGGGCCCCTTTAAGAAGGGCACTAACAAAGACAACAAAAGTTGGTTTCATGAGTTCTGCCTGAGTCGCCACTGATATCACGCAGTTGCTCGAGCACAAATTGTGAAACAATAGCGTATGAGCCATAGGAAACGAACAGTCATGTCGGCAAAAAAAAAGAAAAAAAGCAGGATATGTATTGTGATAGGTAACCCCAAGCGCCACAGCACAAGGTGAAGCTAAGTTGCAGTTCGGCACATAATAGGATCTATTCTGCTTACAACGGTGCACGCACATGAACATTCCACTTTACTACGATCTTTGCACTATGAACAGCATTGAAACGCAATGTAGAGACGAAACGTTAAAGGGACTGACAACTACACCAAATGTTCCAGGATAAGGTGCCAGGAGAAACAGCCGAGATGTGCTTGCACTTTTGCGACAATCCAGCAGTGCACGAACACTTTGCCTCCACGATCGATGGGTCCCGGAATGCGTCGGCGATTCTCACCACAATCTCGTGCGGGTCCGCTGTCACGCCGGAGGTTTGCACACACGCGCGACTACTTCTACTTAATTACTCTTTGTACCATTGGTGCCGACTAAAATGAGGTGCTCGACGTCCACTACCCGTTCTCCCTCCACAAAACAGCGCGAATTAACATCGCAGTGCAACAAACTTAATGTTTTCACCAAGGAAAGCGTAGCGGGGACCTCCGTAAAGCCGCCATACTGCACAGTGTAGCCAGACCGGGTCAGGCTCCGCAGCGCCCCCTAATGTTGATTTGAGTTGCCAATACGTAATCGCAGACCCAGAGTTCCAAGACACGCACGCCGTCATCTCCATTCCTTAGTTGCATTCAGCTTCATTCTACAGTTTTTATGCGAAGCATACTAGCCGCACAACCACGCTCTTCCTTGCTGCGCCGCGCGCGGCCGCGTAGCTACCATATGACGTCATAACAGCTGCAAAAGCGGAGGCTACACTCGTGCGCTCGCCTGCATGAGTTGTTTCTTCGTCTAGCCGAACCAAATATAGCCAAGCAACAGCAGTTCACCAGGCTAAACAGTGGTTCAACAACTAAAATAAAGGCTAGTATGCTTCGCTTCCTGGGCTTAACCTTAGCTAAGCCACAGCCATTTTTTTATGTGGGGCGATGCCGTCGTATTTCTTTCGTTGTCATCAATCCGTCGCGCATATAGCGCGATGGCGTTAAGGCAGCGTTGCCACGACACCTAAAAATACAGAGTATATTTTTTTTTCGGGAAAGATCGGTAGAAATCAGTATATTTTCTATTTCCGCTTTTGCACTCATTTCTTGAACCCGCGAATTAAGCGCTTATATTTGAGCTGTACTTTAGTATTATTGTACCGTCTAAGAAATTGCACAAAAACGATCACGAGATTTTCGGCGATGGCGTTGAGAAACCTAGGGTTACCGAAACCCATAATCAAGCACGGATATAAACACATTCAAGACCTGGCGATGACCTATTTAAAGACGTCAGATGGTAGTACCTGAAAGCTTTCGTGCTAGTGGACTCCGTCTTGCCTGCCTTCTTCGCACTGGTGCCTGTCTCGTTCGCACTGGAACCCCAACCCAGCCAAAATGAGCACTTCAGCACAAGCAGGAATGGACGGTTTTCTGAGCGGACACTAAAGATTAATGCTTCCCCCAGTGGCTACCGATTCGAGGTGTCTCACTTGCTAGTACCACGTCCGCGGACTCGCAGAAATTATAGCTGAAAGCTTTCATACAATTTCATCGAGGAGAGCGGAAATCTCCTCTCCGGACTCTGGCGCGGGAGTATCAAGGCACGCGCGCAAGATTCTGCAATGCTCATTGCGCGGGGGCTCATGCGCAATTAGCACAGCGTCCGGCCGAAAGGTCTGCAAAATCCTGTTATTTTTCCTACGTGCTTGTATAGTATGGCGACGGCCAGGGCGTTCTGAAAAATAGGTTTATCTTGGGAGTGTTAACGAATTTCCGAGGGCGCTGTGGTAAAATAGTGCACTCTTCCTCTTCGCAATCACAAACAAGCTCTCTCTCTCTCTCTCTCTACCTTGCGGGTATGCTCGTCTCTATAGAAGACTAGTCGAGGCGAAATTGTTCCCCAGCTTGCAAAAGTCACAACAAACGTATTTTTGCTTAAAGGACCGATGTTGTTCATGTGTGCCTTTTAAAAGCTGCTTGCGTTCTGCTCTGTGCATCAAGCTTAACGCAGCCTTCCTATAAGAATCCTGCAGAGAGCCAGAGTAGCCTAGGTGGCTCTGTAGTAAGGCCTTCACTCGAAGCATTCGTACCAGTTGGCTCCAAGGACGGCGAGCTAATGGAAGGTATACGAGCGATGGCAGTGATGTGAAACTTCAGCAGCGGACGCGAAGCGCGCACAAATGAGTGCGTTTCCCAAGAAAGCGCCACATTTTCATGCACCTTTAATTTTTAAATAACACGAAACGCACCACTGAATGCTGAAGTTTACTTTGAAGCCTTTTCCCTTCCACTTCGGGGCAAATGCGAAACCTTCGCACGTGGAAGTAACGTCGATTCCACCAGCGTCTTTTTCGAGAAACCAAAATACACGCTGGAAGACTACTAAGCGCAGCAACATGCGTATCTTGAAGTTCCGCCTACGTAGTTTTTCTTTCACCGCCTCATAAGGTTATCCGCGAGTAAAAAATGAGGGTGATGATTCATTTTACAACGGCACAAACCCGGATCCGAATGAGGTGGTAATAGGATGCGAACAAACAAACAAGTTGTCGAAGATGTGAAAGAATGTAATAATAAATAAAATGAAATAGTGTGTGGCTGTCCCTGCGCAGAAAATCGTTCATGGGTTCACTTCTGTGCTGTTGGCCAACACGCTTTGTGACGATTAGGAACAATGCTATGTCGTTCCATACGCTTCCATATTACTGAGGCTTCCAGATTCTATACTCTTTTTTGTGTTCGCACATTCATACACACAATATATATATATATATATATATATATATATATATATATATATATATATATATATATATATATATATGTATATGTATGCGCAGGGTGTCCCAACTATCATGCGCCAAGGTTTCAAAATGTGCAAATGCCACGTAGCTGGAATGAACCAAGGTAATATTGTTTGCCGTCGCTATTAGATACTTAGATTATGCTTTTGCATTCCGCCTAATTACATATTTAGTCAAGTGATTAATCAACTTTTAAAATATCATAAGTAGAAGAAAAGTGTCAATGAGAAAATTGTAGAACAACATGAAAAACTCCCAACACAGATTTCTGTTGCACAATACGTGTTACATCAAAGTGTTTTTCACGGGGTGAAGGAGTCAAAAAAAGAACGCAAAGTGCTTTGAGCGGCGAGTCTTGCGGCCACATATTTCAAAGCTTTCCTAACTCTCTGCTTATGAACAGAATCAGTATCAGTGTGCTTAGCTTCTCGTTCTTTATTTGGCAAATGCTTTTAAACTGTGGCTCATTTGTGATGTTTATGACTCTCTCAAATTCTGCGGGCGGTCACTATTCGATTGCTTATTTGTTGCATGATCGCCTGCAGGTGTGCTCACCTCCAAAACATTTGTACTTGGTGGGAAGGATTATAACGTAGATGGTATGTACGTTGTAATAGCTTGTATCAAATGCGTATTATTTATAATCACTGAGCTTACTGTGCGGCACGCTACGAAACGTACAGTTTCGAACATTATTGTGCTTTCGGTGTAATCGCCGTCACCCATGCTTCGGCGCATTGATTCATGTGCGCGTCTGTACACGTATTCTTGATGCATTGGCGATGTAGTGGGCATAAATTTGCATGTGAATTGAGGCGGACGTGTGCAGATGACGTGCGAGAAATTCACCAGATGAGAAGAAGCGGCGCTACTTCCTACGTCACCGTATAAAGAGCGGTATTCACTCATGCAGACGTTCCGGGATTGAAGGGCTTTCCTTGGAGGTTAGCGCTAGAACGCTGGCGGATGAGTGAACTTTTTTTATCCTCGAGGCAAGCCGTGGATCCCGAAGAGCCGGCAACACAGGCAGTGCTTATGTGGCAGCGGTCTGTAGCTTGGACACGCAGATTCATCACATTCCTCATGCCAGACACAACTTTTTCCAGCTGATTACTGCACACGTCTTCAATCCACGGCTCCATATTTTGCAGCGTGAATGGGCCACGGCCCGTTATTGAAAACCCACTTCCATCTCCGACAGCTAATCGCACAGAAGGCCGGCAGAAGAGGCAGTGATGTCGTATCCGTGCGCTTTCGCTGAGGCAACGTGTGGCGCGGCGCCGAAAGCGCCATCTCGTTTCTCCAGAGCAAACTCATTTGCGAAAAATGTCCATAGGTAGACATTCAACCCCTACCAGATGCGCCAGGGGCCGCCTCGGTTCTCAAGCATTTAAGCAACAAATAGTACCTAAATATCCTCACTGCAACAAACATTGAGCCCACATTATCTCCACTAAAGCAAAACTTTATGTGCTTTCTTTACCAGGGTTTCGCGCAAGTACTCCTTCGGTTCCTCGCCGAGTAAAGTGGGGAGATCTCGGAGGCACTGTAACCCGCGAAAGCATGGGTCACATGGCACCGACTCGGAACATCGGCACGTCATCGCTACGTTGCGCATAAGCTGAACAGTTGTACGATATTTATTTGACCGTTTCACGACACCTTAGCGTGAAATGGATTTTCAAATTCATGTCTTTTCATCTTGACTTTCTCCTTTTCCTTTTGTAACCATTTGTCTCCTTCGCCAACGCTGATTAGCAGGCTATAGAACATCGTAGTTGAGGCCGACCTCATAATAAATCTCTTTCTCTCTCTTTCTCTGACATAGATTCCAATATGCGCGTTCGATCAGTATTATAATACAGCTGGCAATGTCAGTGGTCACAGCCTTTGCTTCTCTCGTAGGGTAACCTCCAGTATGCTTCGTCCTCACGTCTGAGCATGACAGCTTTCTTTGTGACAGGTCTAGACGATATAAACATGAGGTTTTTTACGATTTCAATTTATCAGTGGGAGGAAAGCTGCTCCCGATTATTGATGACGATTTTTCAAGAAATGGGATCTTTTTCTGGCACCCCATTCAACGCATACGACAAGAAACCTATACTTCGCTGTACCTTTCTCAAATTCGTGGGACATTAGCTTCGTAGGCACATTACCTACGCACTGTTATCGACTTTTGAGAAATTATTCCCTTTTTAGCAGAAGCTGAATTGTTGCACACACAGGCAACAATTATTGGGCAACAAATTATGTGCACCACACAGGCTACAGTATGTGCGTTGAATCTCTATGACTTTCTTACAACAACGCACGCACAGTAGACTGTAATGTTTTTGATGCAAATCTATTGTTTGTATACATATATAGTCTAGTTTCTAGGTTCCTTATGGAAAAGTGAACGCCGTTGTCACAGCTGTTAGATCGGTGTCCTATTCGTTCCCCTTCCGGGTGCTGACGCGCAGGGAGGGCTGGGCGATACACGTATCTTAATTACCACCGTCGGATGCTCTTTGGGTATCTTTTATCTGTATCACGATACGTACGGTAGGACGTGTATCCGTACCTGTATTTTCGATGCACCAAGTCAAGAATCATGTGTCTCACGATACACGATACACCTGTTGCACAACCAAAGAAGACACTCAGATTTACTCAACGCGAGCATTTTATATTTGAGCGTATTCTAGGAGTCGATTATCCTTGCTAACTCACATTTCTAGCAAACAAACCCGACAGGGATGCGAAGAAAGCACAACCCTGCAGTGCCATCGAGAATACACGCACTTTCTTAATTTATGCGTCTGTGACGCGAGATTCTCCAGCTTTCATGAGTTACGCACTACATGTCCAAGTTTTACGCGTTCCACAGCAAGCTGGCAAAAAATGGAGCGCATTTAGTCCGGTACAACATTTGTAATTTCAGTAACGTCGCAAGCTGGGCGAGTTCGTTTCGTTCGTAATGAAAGTGAATAGAGAAGTCGTAATCAATCGTCATGCCGAAGAAGCTTCGTCATTATGTCGTATTCCTGATATGGTCGTCATATCTTCGTTGCTTTGCCGTCGTTATTGTAAGGGCATATATACAGCTCATCTAGTTATAATGGCTTTGCAATTGGCAATAGAAATTATACGGACGCTTAAGGGGGCGATCACGCCGTGAGTGTCACTATTGTCGTGCTGCTCCGCTGACGGGGAATGTGCGGATGTTTCCACCTAGTGGGCTGTACACTTCGGCCACCGCTGACTGGCTCGAGGGGTTCCAGTAGGGAGGAGACTGGCTGGGCACCTGCCTCCTTCGCACTGAAACCTCCGCCCAGCCAAAAGTAGCGCTTCAGCACCATCCGATATGGACAGTCCACTGAGTGGACACTTACAAAAAAAATACTTCCCGCAGTGGCGATTGCACCGCGGGGTATCACTTGCCATTGCCACGTACTCGCAGAAATTAAAGCTGAAACCTTTCGTACAGTTTCATCTAGAATAGCGAGAACGCCCTCTCGGGACTCAGGCTCGGGAATGCAAAGGCGCGCGCGGGAGCTTCTGCAATGCTTCTGGGGTGGGGGACTCACGCGCAATTAGTACAGCGTACGGCCGAAACGCCAGTAAAAGCTTGTTACTTTTCCTACGTGTTTCTATTCTTTCAACCATTATCGCGGACGACTTTCTGTGGCAATGAAGGCTAAGTTACGAAGGCAAAGCGCGCACAAGTGAGAGCACTTCTGAAAAGAGTCCCGCGTTTACGTGCTCGTTAGTTTAATTAGGCTGGGGAAGAGAAAACATAGGCGCCTTATTAGCAACAGTTAAATAAGATGAAACACACCACTCAATATAAATGTTTACTTATTTTGCGGCTTTTCCACTCCGCGTCTGGGCATACGCCAAACTGTCACACGTGAAAGCTGCGTCGATTCAGCGTCTGCTCCGGGCAACCAAGTGGTTATGGGTATGACCGTCTGGATGGAAGACTAGTTGACGTCAAGTCTATCCCCAGTTTGCAAAAGTCCCAACGAATGCTCTTTCTTAAAAGATCGATGCTGCTCATGTGCGTCCCTGCATTACCCATTGCGGTCTGCGCTGTGCAAACAAGACTAAAGGAGCCTTTTGATGAGAATCCTGCAGGCAGCCAGTGCAGCTTAGAAGCCTGTGTAGAGAAACCTTCACTCGATGCCGCTAGTTTTGTTGGCTCCAATGACATCACGTTCGCGCATCCTTAGTCAGATTCATGTATTAATAGTATTTTTCAACGACAAATTAGCGCCATCGAATGACATACGAAACATCATTTTTGACTAACTGTGCTTTTTTGTTTCTGTGGGTCTATGTGGTTATATGTTACTGAGTGAGGACACGGACACTAAGAATGTGTCGTGCATACACCCTTTCACTGTTTTCAAACCTATAGGCCCTGGGCGTTTTCCGATTTTGCTCTTGACGTAGTCCGCAAAATTTAGCGAGCAAGAAAGGCATTGGCTGCGATATTAAAGCAAATCTGTATACCTCTACCGTCCGAGAAAACGTTCGTGCCGTTGGCATTCATGGTAAGAAAAAAAAACCCGTACCTGAGCCGATCCCGGAGATAATGCAATGAAGGGCCGAACCAAGACGGAGGTGAATCAAGAGTTAAGCACTTCCCATACGTGGACCGATCCCGAAGAAACTAAAATGCCTGGCCGACCCGGGGCGGAGGTGAAGCAGGCGTTAAGGGACCCACATACACAGCTTCGCTGGTCATCCTTCTTCCTAGAGTGGAAGGGCATGGGGCTTTTTGACTAGCAAGAGTGCGGTAATATCTAAGCTGGCCGTTTTCAAACACTTTTCCTCTGTACATGGAATAATATTACAGTTGAATGTAGCCCTACGTTGTTACGCGAAAATTTTTATGTATTTGTCTTGAGGAGTAATGCGCATGTTTTTTATCTGAAAACCTAAAACAGCCATTCCGCCAGTAAACTTAAAAACGCGCTTTGCGTTCCGGCGCAGTAGACTGATAAGGCCTGTGACTGGAAGTTTCTTGGCGGCGCACTTTTGCAGCACTTATCGCGCGAGTGAAACCCTCTTTACGATGCCTCGTTTCTTGTACATATTATCGTCCTGTTGGAATTGTACCGTGATTGTGACTCAGTGTTCGTATGGTATCTTGTTGAAATAAGCTTTTTCCAAACACAAGTGCACTGAAATTTAGGCTAGGGAGGCAAATCGCGAACAAATGAGAATGCTTCCGAAGAAAGCGCGACATTTTCATCCATGGTAATCTTTAAACACATTGTTCACAACAACTAAATAGGACGAAACACGCCACTGAATGTTGAAGTTGACTTAGCTTTCCTGATTTTCCCGTCCGCTGCTGGGCAAAAGCGTTGCACGTGGAAGCAGCGTCGATTCCGCCAGCGTCTCATCTCAGAAGCCGAAATATGCGCTGCATGCCAGACCGTACTTGGCGCAGTGACACGCACATGTTGAAACTCTGCCTCGTAGCAATCCTTGCACTGCTTCATAAAGTTGTCCTCGAGTAATGATGACGGTGATGATTCACAAGGGCACTAGCCACGCCAGGAAGGAGGTGGTAATTTGATATAGGAACAAAAAAATGTTGTCGAATATGTGAAAGAAAGTGGTAACAAATAAAATAAAATAGCGTGTGGCGGGCTCTACATAGAGAATCCTTCACGTGCCCTTTTCTTTGCCGTTGGCATACACTCTTTGATAATTACGAACAAATGTGAGTAGTTCCACACGCTGCCATGTTAGTACGGCTTGCCCTTTTGTTTGTGTGCGTTCGCGGCGTCCCATAGATATGAAATATATATATATATATATATATATATATATATATATATATATATATATATATATGCACAGCGGGCCCCAACTATTCTGCACCAAGACATAAATATAGACAAATGCTGCGTGGCTGGATCGAACCAAGCTAAAACTGTGCCATCGGCTGTGCCATCAGATAATTTTTTTTCCATTCCACCTTAATATATATTAAGTCAAAGGATTATTCATAGTCTCAAATATAATTACATCAAAAGCGTCAATGAGAACATTGTAGAGCAATGTGAAAAACTCCGCATACAGCTTTCAGTTGGTCAATAGGTGCTGCATAAACTTGCTTTTGCGAGCGCGAAGGAAGCCCGCGAAAACACACAAGGTGCTTCGAGTGGTGACTAGCGCGGCAAGTTTTTTTCCAATCTTTCCTAACTTTCCGCTTATGAACTGAATCGATATCAGTGGGTTTAGCTCTTCGTTCTTTATTTAGCAAATACATTTAGGCAGCGGCTAATTCGTCACCTTTCTGACTCACTAGTGTTCCACGGGTGCGCTTCACTATCGGATTGTTTATATTCTACCTGATCGCTCGTGGGTGTGCTCAGTTGCGATAAATTTGTAGCTTAGAAGGATTCTGACGTAGATGGTATGTACGATGTAACAGATTGTGTCAAATACGTATCATAGCTAATCATTGCGCTTACTGTGTGGTCCGCCAGGAAACGATCAGCTTCGAACATTAGTGTGCTATCGGTGTAGTGGCTATCACCCATGCTCTGATGAAGCAGGCGTTAAGCACTGCCCATACGTAGGCCGATCCCGAAGAAACTGCAAACGCCTGCCCGACCGGCGGCGGAGGTAAATCAAGCGTTAAGCACTACCCATATGTGGGCCGATCCCGAAGGCTGTGAAATGCCGGGCCGACACACGCGGAGATTAAGGAGGCGTTAGGCACTCCTCGTACGCGGGCCCATAGATGCACCCGTAGGTGGACCAATAGGCCCCATAGGTGAACCAATCCCGGAGATTTTGCAATGCCGGGCCGACCCGCAGTGGAGGTGAAGCAGGCGTTAAGCACTCGCCGCGCGACGGCAGATTGTTATCACAGGCGCATTGTCGCAAGACGGCATTGCACTACCTTCGGCATCGGCCAATGTATGGCGAGTGTTTAACGCCTGCTTCACCTCCGCCGCGGGTCGGGCCGGCATTGCAATATCTCCTGGACCGGCCTACGTATTGTGTGTGCTTGACGTCTGCTTCACCTCCGCCGCGGGTCGGCCCGGCATTGCACTACCTTTGGGATCGGCCCACGTATTGCGAGCGCTTAACGCTTGCTTCACCTCCGAGAAGGGTTGTGCCGGTATTGCAGTTTCTTCGGAATCGGACCACGTATCGGGAGTGCTTAAGGCCTGCTTAACCGACGCTGCAGGTTGGGCCGGCATTGCACTTTTTTCCGGACCGGCCCACGTATGGTACTTTTTTTTTTCTTATCACGCCAACTACAGGAAAATTTCCTTGGGCGCTAGAGGTAGACAGGTTCGCTGTAATACCGCAGCCCATGCCTTTGTTGCTCGCTAAATTTAGCAGACGACGTCAAGAGCAAAATCGGAAACCCCCCAGGGCTAATATCTTTGTAAACATAAATAATGTTTCGTACGTCCTGAAAATCAGCCGTTCAGGTGTATCATTGGGGCCAATTAACATTGCGGCATCGAATGAAGGTTTCACTAAACAGCCTCCTAAGCTGCACTGGGTGCCTGCAGGATTCTCCGCAGAAGGCTCCTTTAGTCTTGCTGCACAGCGCAGAACGCAATGGGTATTGGAGGAACACACGTCAGCAGCACCGGTCTTTTAACAAAGAGCGTTTGTTGTTACTTTTGCAAGCTGGGGAGAACTTGGCGTTAACTAATCTTCTGTCCAGATGGGCATACCCATAACCTGTGCCCTCTGAAATTCCTGAACGCTACCAATAAACCAGGCCTTTCTTTTTTATTTCAGAACGCCCTGGGTGTCGCCATAATGCGCTGTGTCTATGCTCGCGGACAACTTTGGCTATGAAGGGAAAGCTACGGGGGCGCAGCTTCTGCAGGGAGTAGGAAGCTAAAAGCAGGAAGCAGGAAGTAGGAAGCAGGAAGCATGAAGCTAAAAAACCTCAGCTAAACACTGAAAAAAAAAACAAGGAAAAGCCACCAGGACACCTCACCAAGTTGATGAACAGCGGGCTGGAGTCCTCAAGAATCCGCACGGTACCCTACCCGGACATTCTAGGGAGGGGACCACGTGGAGGGGATCAGCAGCACTCGAGTTCGAACGCAAAAAAAGTTCACACCTACACCATAGAGAAAGAAATTTCAACAAGAGCGGACACTTCCATAGAGCCCAGCAGCCGAATTTACTGTAGCGCGCCAAGCGGACGGTATTAACACTTTCCGGTTTCGGTTTTGTGCGCGCGTTTTGAACGTCAGTTGGTAACGCCACGCCGGCTCCGCTGATCATGCAGCGCGTCATTTTTTTTTTGCTTCTACTCCTGAATCACGTACGGCTTTGGCGCGGAATCGTTTTATTATTTAGTAAAAATGATTGCGAACGATCTTTACAAGCCTACACCGAATCTGTGTCACGTGCAACTTCATAAAGCAAACGAAAGGTGTCTTCTGAAATGGTAAAATGTTTATTTTGCTTGATATAAATGCTCGTTCCGGGCTTCTTGTGCATTCATGCAAAGTTGTAGCCCCAGGTAAGCAGCAGTCGTTGCCGTACGAAGCTCCACCGTATGACATCAGCTGAAAAAACGTAATTCCAAGCGTGTATTATTTTGGTATATTGATCTAACAGGAATATAGCGTGTTGAGGCGAAACCTGCGTAAGTGGTGAATGAGCGGCATTACAGATAAATTCTCTTTTACATACATTTCGCAGCAAATAAACTCCTCCCAAACAATGCCATAAAATCTGAAGAAGACATCCGATTTTCAAGCATCCCTCCCTTCCCGGGCATTATTTCCTGCACTTTAAGAGCACAAATATACTGGTGACTACGCTTTTCCAAAACAACTTGGCCTCAGTCGACGCAATGGTACGCCAAGGACACAGAGGTGGCTACAACACAGGCTCTCAGCTAGACCATGTTACACGCTCGCAGTATGCCTTCTATTCGCACACCAAGGCAGATTCGTGGGTGCGAAGCCTGTTTTCAACCGCTCAGAAGACATAAATGTCAATTTCTTGAGCTCCTCGGCGTTATCTTTTACGCGTCCTGCCGGCTACAGCAGCACACTCCCGTGTTATCACTGTCGGCAATCGCTCGTCGCGTTTTCGACAAGCGTGAGTACCGAAATAAGGTATATTTTGTTGCAGGGCCATGAAAAGCGTCACAAGCTTGTCCCGCTAAAATTAAGTACACGCAAAACTAACCACGTTAGCTTACTAGCTAACAGCTTCACAGCCTCAGGCGCAGCGAGCATGCCTCAAAACTATCCCAAACAGCTACGAAATGAATTAAAGTAATTTTCGCGGTCACAGAATGCGTCACTTATTTCTTACAGTAAGATACAGTAAGATGCACTACATGTTAAACTAACTGCGGCACACAGCCGAGCTGCTTTTCGTTAACTGCGCCACTACGCCGAGCGCGGCCACTCTGCTTGAAAAGTACCCCAAGAAGTAGCGAAATTAGTTACAATAATGTCTGGGGTCAGAGAAAGCTCCTGAACTACCGAAATAAGTTAAAATAATGCTTGGGCTCATAGAAAGCGTCGCAAACATCTCCCAGTACGAGTAGTTAGCTCAAGTTAACTGGGGCTGGAATGCGGAGCTGTTTTTCAATAGACAGTTTTAGCAGAGCGTCTGCTTGCGCTCCGCTCCGCACACGTTTCAAGCGCGCCGGTGGCTGCATAGAATGCATTGATTTCGCTTATCTAACAAGCGCGTCTCCCAGAGACGCCACTGACGTGCTCTCAGCTTGGCGGTAAAACGATTACGAAAGCAACTACACGCCCCCTGACGCACCGCTAAATCAGGTTCCCAGCGGAGCGTGGTCAGCGGCCCACGTTCCGCTGCCGCTAAGTGTGCTGTGCGCACGCGCGTCAGTGTTCCCGGTAGCGTTTTGATGAGCGGCTGCGTGCCAATTGTTGTGATGGGCAGGTCTGAGCGGAGCGGACCGTGAACGCTCTGCTAAAACTCTCTAATAACTGCGTCACTATTTAGGTTCAGTTTTCTGTAGTAAGCATAACAGTGCTTGAAGTGCGTCACAGACTGTCAAACGAAATTCCTCACCTTGCTGTAGTCCATGGCAGTAGTGCAGCGGTGCCGTGTCGAAATGCAGACGAAACACAAGAGAACCCCGGGAGCCCAAAAACGGGCTACATCCAAAACAAACGGGTCGCCGAGCACGCGAGCTTCGCATGCGCAGCCGGCCACGCTAGCTCCAGCGGATGCACACGCGTCTGGCGTGTTGCTAGCTTGTTGCTAGGCAACGCAAAATATGAGTTCATTTATGCGCAGAACTTTTTTTAGTTTTAGTGGGAAAGAATAAAAAAATCAAACGTTGTCTATAGGTTCATATCACTTTTTTTTCCTATGCTCGCGTCAAGTAACGGATGGAGTTGACACTAAGCGTGACGTGTTTCCTGTGGCCAGTTTTTACAGAGTGTCCGCTCTTGCTGAATTTTCCGCTCCATTCCTACACCGCTCAGCCCACAGCATGCTAAGGAAGCATGTCGAAACTGAGACGCGGACGACATGCACACTGACGATCTCTGAGCCATTTCTGCTCGCGCTGAACGTACGTAATCCGCTCTGTCTAGCGAAGAAAAACCGCTTCGGTTACGACATGGAGTAACCGTGGTGCATTACTATCTAAGCCATCAGGTTTTCAACACTTTTCCTTTGCACAATACGATAGTTTCGCAAGTTAAGGTGGCCGCAAGTGACACGGAAAATATTGTGCTGTAATCTCGAGGTGTGAGACGCATGTCTGTGATCCCAAAACTTAAAAATAGACTTTCTCCATAGTGGAAGAACTTTAAAACATGCTATGTGTTCCGGCGCAGTGGACAGTTAAGGCACGTGACCGGAAGTTTCATGGGGCGTGCTGAGAGCGCAGATTACGGGCATGCTCGTTAGCATGGACGAGAAGCTAAAGCCAAGTTCTTCCACAGGCTACAATAATTGGAAAGACGTTCTTAGTTAAAAAGCCAATGCTATTTATGCGTTTCTCAGCAACGCTGCTCGCGTTCTGCATTGAGAGGAAATATTGCAAGAAGTCATTGGATTAAAATGCGTAGGGAACCAGACCTATTGAGGTGGCTGAATAGGATAGCCTTTACTTGGCACCACCGCTCTAATTTGACTGTTCATATTATCTTCCGCTTCTCTGTGTTTTGATTTCCTTCAATGATCTAATTGCTCAGTGTGTTGTGATTGCTATTAATAATGATGCTAAGTAATTGCTACTCATTTGTCTCGTGTTCCTGCTTCAGACGTTCGTGTGATTTTGATAATAATCTGCTAACGTGCATAAACGCTACAAATTAAAGCGGTTCCACCTGTCGAGTTGGCCAAATCGAAACGCGCTAACCGTCTGAACACCCCCTGGCTTACCCGCGGGGAATTCTTAACGGTTTTCTATGAAGCTTGTCAATGCATACGTAGGGCATACTGGTTTCAATGTCACTCTTCTGTGCATGAGGCGCTGTGTTCGAATGCTGCTATTGGAGGATTCTATTAAAGTTTATTACATTTTTTGATAACCCAGTTATTTGTCGAAAATTATAAGTTTGTAAAGTCATTTAAAGACAAAAGAACCAAGTTTGCCATGCTGGCTGAACCGCCCCACTTCCAGCGCCCGTAGCCACTAGCGCCAGAAATCCCCCAAGTAATTATTGTATGAAATGGTACGGTATGTTTCTCTCCATTCGCAGCTTTTGAGGACTCTGTTTTCACCGCGTTGTCACTTCAGTGTTGCAACAGAAGTCGACAATGTTGACCCCTGTTATATTTACATGTTCTCATCGTGCAAGAAGTCGGCAGTCACTTTAGGATATGCTTAAGAGGATCACTAAATTTGTTGACATTCTCATTCGAATGCAACCTGACTTTCTACTATTTGTTTTCTCTCACCGAAGGGCGTAGATCCGAGTGTCTTAATTAAGCCTACCTTAATTATCTTAGCACTAATTAAAACCAAAAGTAGTGGTTTCGACTCCCACAAGATGCCGTGGATTGGAACGCCTTATGTAACTCTATCTTAATTAATCATGCCTTAATTAACATTGTCGTAATCAATACCAATGAAAATGGGTTCGACTACCTTAATTAATTTTAGCTTAGTTAATGTTGCCTTAATTAGCTGTTAAGTAATTAACCTAAGGTCCGGGATCTGACACCCTAATTTTGTGCCGATGCACTTTGGTGCCATTCAATTTTCTGGGCAGCCAAATTTTCGACTCATCCGGTGCGGCATGGGAAAACGCAGGGAAGGAATTTCGCTTGCGAAGGCTAGGCGGGGCGAGTGGAGAGAGCGTCTTGCTTGGCAGATGATCCCGCCTGCTGAAACCATGGGTTCGCGGCACTGAAGTTTATCTGTCCCGGCTAATAATGAGCCGATTTGAAAAAAAAATAAAAATTGCGGCAGAACGCACCCTAGAGGACACGTAACAACTCCCAGCGTATAACCAAAATTTGCTATGGGGCCTGGTGAGGGGCCCTTTAATAATCAAATTTATTTCATAAAGTCCAGCACCACCGTTGTTGAGAATTGGTAGCGACCGTCGCGCGTTTCTTGCAACCGTGGTTGGGGGCCCGGCGACGCTACAAGAGGGAGCCGGTGAAAGGACGATGGGGGCGCCCCGCTGGGCTGGTGTCCCGACCGGCGCCTCGACCCGCAACCTGATGCGTGCCCCGTGTTTTCGGCGGACCGCCTGCTGGGCGCGAATGGCCGGCGCTTTCGAGAAGAACGAAGGCGTCGGTACGGCCAACGGGCAACTCGTATTTTGTATTTACTTTTCTCTTCCTTTTCTAGTCACTGCGATGTCTTTTGTAAAATAAACGTTCTGTCTTCAAGCGAACCCCGACGAGTGAGAATCGTTCCTTCGAGGCTCCTGCGTGCGCGGCCGCTGTATACGCCGCCGCCCGAAAGAGTCTCACGCAGCACCAGTTTTTTTTGTAGTCGCATTCGCGAAGTGACCTCCACAGAGCGTTGGTCGTAGCCTTTAATTATTCTACAACCTTCTCATGACGCAAGCTTTCTTAGCTACTGTGCGGGGGGCTGCTTGCTCCTTTTGATTAATACATTTCTCCAGTTGTGAACACAGTAAATCCCGAGGCGGAAGGTGATGTAAAGGGTCGACCACTCTTAGCAAAAACAGCCGAGATCCCGGCTGCGTCAGGTCCCTAGATTAAGTTATAGCGCTCCTCCTCCCCAGCGCCAGTATAGCCCTTCTCCTCCGGGGCATGCTTCCCTCTTATTCCCATTTCACAGGCGCAACATGTACGCGCGTAAAAATCTTTATCAAGGGACATCACGACATGCTCCGTTGTGTGCCACATGCAGCCGCCAGGACTACTTGCGCAGGCGCGTTAATACAGCCAAGATGGCGCCTACGGCGTGTCGTCTGCTTCCTTTCGCGCGTGCGCAAAGCCTCTCTTCATTCTGGCGCCGCAGCTTTGCATGCATCGCGATGCAAGAACGCCCGTCGTCTGCTTCAACTGTCGTAAAGCGCTGAATGTTTTATGCCACGTAGCACAGCGAACTGCACGAAGTGGCAAGCGAGTAGTCCGAGAATAACAGTCTTTCATAGAGGTGTTTAACATTTGACAGCACGCCACACGCATTACAGGTGTGCCTGTATGTTATTAGTCTCAATATATGGGATAAAGTTGTGAAAAACTATTATTACTGCTCAGTCCAACTTTACTATCGGTAGGGTCGTGTGTTGAATGAGAAAAATTAAGCGATGCAGTCGACGGATATTTTTCTGAATCTAGTCAGTGACGCATGTATTGCGTGTTAACGTCTACTTGTATTTTCACGCGAGATCATTTTGCCGCTCAACACGACTTAACCGAACGTTCCTAAGGACGGCGTGGTTTAATTGCTATAGCAGCGAAGTAATGCGCTCTAACTGTTCGTGATTTTAGAATAAATGATTGAATGAGCAGGTACAGCTTACCAAGTCTTAGAAAGACAGCGAGAGAGACTGGACATGAAAGGAGCGACCAAATCATTGTACGAAAACCTGAGGCTTTGTTATGCATCCCAGCTCCTCTGACTTCAGAGGAAAAACAACAAGAAGTACCTCATAAGCGCAGAACCCGTAAAGAAGCAGGTATTCTGCGAGCACTTCATTACTCTTTTGAGCACCTGCCTCTGCGACGGGGGAGAACGCCGAACGCCTTACGTGCACTGTGAAGCGAAATACCTTCCTTTAGGGCAGGCTGCGCCATGATGTACGAGAAATTACGACACCATCATGCGGCGATGTTCGGCGCGTGACGGCACAGCAGCAGAGGACAAGTCGTAGGACCCACCTTTTGGCACTCAACGAGCACGCGCAAGCAGTTCATCTAGCGGCCGCATCGGGCGTACCGTGGGAGAGTGGCCGTCTGCCCACGTGTGGACGACCCCGTACCTATATACGTAGTCGCAGACGCAGAGTTTCAACAGACCCACGCCGTCATCTCCATTCCTTAGTTGCATTCAGCTTCATTCTACAGTTTTTATGCGAAGCATACTAGCCGCACAACCACGCTCTTCCTTGCTGCGCCGCGCGCGGCCGCGTAGCTACCATATGACGTCATAACAGCTGCAAAAGCGCAGGCTCAATTCGTGCGCTCGCTTGCGGCCGCGTAGCTACATAGCCGGGTCTCAGCTCGTGCGCTCGCCTGCATGAGTTGTTTCTTCGTCTAGCCGAACCAAATATAGCCAAGCAACAGCAGTTCACCAGGCTAAACAGTGGTTCGACAACTAAAATAAAGGCTAGTATGCTTCGCATCCTGGGCTTAACCTTAGCTAAGCCACAGGCATTTTTTTATGTGGGGTGATGCCGTCGTATTTCTTTCGTTGTCGTCAATCTGTCGCGCATAATAGCGCGATGGCGTTAAGGCAGCGTTGCCACGACACCAAAAAATACAGAGTATATTTTTTTTCGAGAAAGATCGGTAGAAATCAGTAGATTTTCCATTTCAGCTTTTGCACTCATTTCTTGAACCCGCGAATTAAGCGCTTATATTTGAGCTGAACTTTAGTTATTATTGTACCGTCTAAGAAATTGCACAAAAAAGATCACGAGATTTTCGGCGATGGTTTTGAGAAACCTAGGGTTACCAAAACCCATAATCAAGCACGGATATAAACACATTCAAGACCTGGCGATGACCTATTTAAAGATGTCAGATGGTAGTACCTGAAAGCTTTCGTTCTAGTGAACTCCGTCTTGCCTGTCTTCTTCGCACTGGTGCCTGTCTCGTTCGCACTGGAACCCCAATCCAGCCAAAATCAGCACTTCAGCACAAGCAGGAATGGACAGTTCTCTGAGCGGGCACTAAACATTAATGCTTCCCCCAGTGGCTACCGAATCGAGGTGTCTCACTTGCTAGTACCACGTCCGCGGACTCGCAGAAATTATAGCTGAAAGCTTTCGTACGACTTCATCGAGGAGAGCGGAAATCTCCTCTCCGGACTCTGGCGCGGGCGTATCAAGGCACACGCGCAAGATTCTGCAATGCTCATTGCGCGGGGGCTCATGCGCAATTAGCACAGCGTCCGGCCGAAAGGTCTGCAAAATTCTGTTATTTTTCCTACGTGCTTGTATAGTACAGCGACGGCCACGGAGTTCTAAAAAATAGGTTTATCTTGGGAGTGTTAAAGAATTTCCGATGGCGCTGTGGTAAAATAGTGCCCTCTTCCTCTTCGCAATAAAACACAAACTCTCTCTCTCTCTCTCTCTATCTTACGGGTATGCTCGTCTCTATAGAATACTAGTCGAGGCGAAATTGTTCCCCAGCTTGCAAAAGTCACAACAAACGTATTTTTGGTTAAAGGACCGATGTTGTTCATGTGTGCCTTTTTAAAGGTGCTTGCGTTCTGCGCTGTGCATCAAGCTTAACGCAGCCTTCCGATAAGAATCCTGCAGAAAGCCAGAGTAGCCTAGGCGGCTCTGTAGTGAAGCCTTCACTCGACGCATTCGTGCCAGTTGGCTCCAAGAACTGTGCATCTATAGAAGGTACACGTGGTGGCAGTGATGTGAAACTTCAGCAGTGGACGCGAAGCGCGCACAAATGAGTGCGTTTCCCAAGAAAGCGCCACATTTTCATGCACTTTAATTTTTAAAAACGTTGTACGCAACACCTAAATAACACGAGACGCACCACTGAATGCTGAAGGTTACTTTGAAGCCTTTTCCCTTCCGCTTCGGGGCAAATGCGAAACCTTCGCACGTGGAAGTAACGTCGATTCCACCAGCGTCTGTTTCGAGAAACCAAAATACACGCTGCCAGACTACTAAGCGCAGTAACATGCGTATCTTGAAGCTCCGCCTCCGTAGCTTTTCTTTCACCACCTCATAAAGTTGTCCGCGAGTAAAAATGAGGGTGATGATTCATTTTACAACGGCACAAATCCGGCCCCGAAAGAGGTGGTAATATGATACGAACAAAGAAACAAGTTGTCGAAGATGTGAAAGAAAGTAATAATAAATAAAATGAAATAGTGTGTGGCTGTGCCTGCGAAGAAAATCGTTAATTTGTTCTCTTTGCTGTTAGCCAACACGCTTTGTGATGATTAGGAACAATGCGGTGTCGTTCCATATGCTTCCATAGTACTGAGGCTTCCAGATTCTATACCCTTTTTTGTGTTCGCACATTCATACACACGATATATATATATATATATATATATATATATATATATATATATATATATATATATATATATGCAGGGTGTCCCAACTATCATGCGCCAAGGTTTCAAAATGTGCAAATGCCACGTAGCTGGAATGAACCAAGGTAATATTGTTTGCCGTTGCTTGTAGATACTCAGATTATGCTTTTGTATTCCGCCTAAATACATATTTAGTCAAGTGATTAATCAAGTTTTAATATAGCATAATTAGATGTACAGTGTCAATGACAAAATTGTAGAACAACATGAAAAACTCCCGATACAGCTTTCTGTTGCTCAATACGTGTTACATCAAAGGGTTTTTCAGGGGGTGAAGGAGTCAAAAAAAGAACGCAAAGTGCTTCGAGCGGCGAGTCGGGCGGCCACATATTTCCAAGCTTTCCTAACTTTCTGCGTATGAACAGAATCAGTGTCAGTGTGTTTAGCTCTTCGTTCTTTATTCAGCAAATACTTTTAAACTGTGGCTTATTTGTGATGTTTATGACTCCCTAAAATTCTGCGGGCGGTCACTATTCGATTGTTTATTTTTTGCGTGATCACCTGCAGGCGGGCTCACTTCCAAAACATTGGCACTTGGTGGGAAGGATTATAACGCAGATGTTATGTAGGTTGTGATAGCTTGTATCGAATGCGTATTATTTTACTCTGCGGCCCGCGACGAAACGTTCAGCTTCGAACATTATTGTGCTGTCGGTGTAATCGCCGTCACCCATGCTTCGGCGCATTGATTCATGTGCGCGTCTGTACACTTATTCTTGATACCTTGGCGATGTGGTGGGCGTGAATTTGCATGTGAATTGAGGCGGACGTGTGCAGATGACGTGCGAGAAATTCACCAGATGAGAAGAAGCGGCGCTACTTCCTTCGTCACCGTATAAAGAGCGGTATTCACTAGTGTAGACGTTCCAGGGTTGAAGGGCTTTCCTTGGAGGTTAGCGCTAGAACGCTGGCGGATGAGTGAACTTTTTTTAACCTCGAGGCAAGCCGTGGATCCCGAAGAGCCGGCAACACAGGCAGTGCTTATGTGGCAGCTGTCCGTAACTTGGACACGCAGATTCCTCACATTCCTCATGCCAGACACAACTTCTTGCAGCTAATTACTGCACACGTTTTCAATAGACGGCTCATATTTTGCAGCGTGAATGGGGCACGGCCCGTTATTGAAAACCCACTTCCATCTCCGACAGCTAATCGCACAGAAGGCCGGCAGAAGAAGCAGTGGTGTCGTATCCGTGCGCTTTCGCTGAGGCAATGTGTGGCGCGGCGCCGAAAGCGCCATCTCGTTTCTCTAGAGCAAACTCATTTGCGAAAAATGTCCATAGGTAGACATTCAACCCCTACCAGATGCGCCAGCGGCCGTCTCGGTTCTCAAGCAGTTAAGCAACAAAGAGTACTGAAATATCCTCACTGCAACAAACATTGAGCCCAAATTATCTCCATTCAAGCAAAACTTTATGTGCTTTCTTTACCAGGGTTTCGCGCAAATACTCCTTCGGTTTCTCGCCGAGTGAAGTGGGCCGATCTCGGAGGCACTGTAACCCGCGAAAGCATGGGTCGCTTGGCGCCGACTCGGAACATCGGCACGTCATCGCTACGCTGCGCATAAGCTGAACAGTTGTACGATATTTATTTGACCCTTTCACGAAATCTTAGCATCAAATGGATTTTCTAATTCATGTCTTTTCATCTTGACTTTCCCCTTTTCCTTTTGTAACCCTTTGTCTCCTTCGCCAACACTGATTAGCAGGCTACAGAACATAGTAGTTCAGGCCAACCTCGTAATAAATCTCTTTCTCTCTCTTTCTCTGACATAGATTCCAATATGCGTGTTCGATCAGTATTATAATACAGCAGGCAATGTCAGTGGTCACAGCCTTTGCTTCTCTCGTAGGGTAACCTCCAGTATGCTTCGTCCTCGCGTCTGAGCATGACAGCTTTCCTTGTGACAGGTCTAGACGATTTAAACATGAGTTTTTTGTTCGATTTCGATTTATCAGTGGGAGGAAAGCTGCTCTCGATTATTGATGACGATTTTTTAAGAAATGGGATCTTTTTCTGGCACCCCATTCAACGCATACGAGAAGAAACCTATACTTCGTAATACCTTTCTCGAATTAGTGGGGCATTAGCTTTGTAGGCACATTACCTGCGCACTGTTATCAACTTTTGAGAAATTTTGCCTTTTTAGCAGAAGTGGAATTGTTGCACACACAGGTAACAATTTAGGCAACAAAGCATGTACACCACACAGGCTACAGTATGTGCGTTGAATCTGTATGATTTTCTTACAACAACGCATGCACAGTAGTTTGTAATGCTTTTGATGTAAATCTATTGTTTGTATACATGTATAGTCTAGTTTCTAGGTTTCTTATGGAAAAGCGAACGCCGTTGTCACAGCCTTTGGATCGTTGTCCTATTCGTTCCCCTTCTGTGTGCTGACGCGCAGGGAGGGCTGAGCGATACACGTATTTTAAGTACCACCGTAGGATGCTCTTTGGGTATCTTTTATCTGTATCACGATACGTACGGTAGGACGTGTATCCGTACCTGTATTTTCGATGCACCAAGTCAAGCATCGTGTGTCTTACGATACATGATACGCCTGTCGCATAATCATCGACGACGCTCAGAGTTACTCAAAGCGAGCACTTTAAATTTGAGCGTATTCTAAGAGGTGATTTTTCTTGTTAACTCACATTCCTAGCGAAAAAACGCGAGAGTGATGGGAAGAAATCACAACCCAGTGCAATCGAGGATATCTGCACTTCAGATTTAGGCGTCTGTAACGCGAAATTTTCCAGCGTTCATGAATTACGCACTACATGTTCAACTGTAGGCGTTCAACAGCAAGCTGCAAAACCTCGGAGCGCATTTAGTGAAGTGGAAAATTTTTAATTTGAGTAAAGCATCAAATTGGGCGAGTTTGTTTCCGTTCGTAATGAAAGTGAATAGGGAAGTCGTAATCAATCGTCATGCCGAAGAAGCTTCGTCACTATGTCGTATTGCTGATATGGTCATCATACCTTCTTTGCCATGTCGTCGTTAATGCAAGGGCATACAGCTGATCTAGGTATAATGGATTTACAATTGGTGATAGCAACTATACGGACACTTAAGGAGGCAATCACGCCGTGAGTGTTACCTTTGTCGTGCTGCTCCGCTGACGGGGAATGTGCGGATGTTTCCACCTATTGGGCTGTACACTCCGGCCACCGCTGTCTGGCTCGAGCGGTTCCAGTAGGGAAGAGACTGGCTGGGCTCCTGTCTCCTTCGCACTGGAACCTCCGCCCAGTCAAAATCAGCACTTCAGCACCAGCCGATATGGACAGTCCACTGAGTGGACACTTTAAATAATTACTTCCCGCACTGGCGATTGAACCGCGGGGTATCACTTGCCATTGTCGCGTACTCGCAGAAATTAAAGCTGAAACATTTCATACATTTTTATCGAGAAGAACGAGAACCTCTTCACTGTGCACTGGCACTGGAATACAGAGGCCCGCGCGGCAGCTTCTGCAATGCTCTTTACGCCGGGGCTCACGCGCAATTAGTACAGCGTATGGCCGAAACGTCAGTGAAAGCCTGTTACTTTTCCTACGTGTTTCCATTCTTACAACCATTATCGCGGACAACTTTCTATGGCAATGAAGGGAAAGCTACGAAGGCAAAGCGCGCACAAGTGAGAGCACTTCTGAAAAGCGTCCCGCGTTTTCATACTCGTTAGTTTAAGCTGGGGAAGAGAAAACATATGCGCTTTATTAGGAACAGTTACATAAGATGAAACACACTAATTAATATAAATGTTTCCTTATTTTGCGGCTTTTCCCCTCCACGTCTGGGTATACGCCAAACTGTCACACGTGAAAGCATCGTCGATTCAGCGTCTGCTCCGGGCAACCAAGTGGTTATGGGTATGACCATGTGGATGGAAGACTAGCTGACGTCAAGTTTATCCTCAGTTTGCAAAAGTCCCAATGAATGTTTTTTGTTAAAAGACCGATGCTGCTGATGTGTGTCCCTGCATTACCCATTGCGGTCTGCGCTGGGCAAACAAGACTAAAGGAGCCTTTTGAGGAGAATCCTGCAGGCAGCCAGTGCATCTTCGAAGCCTGTGTATTGGAACCTTCACTCGATGCCGCTAGTTGCGTTAGCTCCAAAGACACAATCCATCGGCTGCGACTCTGCAGGTGCTCGTGATTTCTGTGTGTGTGTCCTCTCGTATACATGATCATTTTTGTATATACAGATCTCGTGCATATCACTTCAAAATTGTGTAAAGTGTTCTATGACATCATCATTGTATATAACCATTGTGCACACTGTATATATTGAAAATCATTTTGTACATGTGGCATTTAGTTTATGTGTAACTGTGCCTTTCCGTAGGTATACGTGTTTATATGTTGGTGCGTGAGGACTCGGACATTGCTCGCGTTGACAACGCGCTGTGTTTCGTGTCTTACATGTTATCGTCCGCGTGGAATTGTGCCGTGGTTATGACTCAGTGTTCGTATCGTCTCTTGTCGAAATAAACTTTTTCTAAACACATGTAAGAATAGTATTTTTCAACAAAAAAAATAGCGGAATTGAATGACGTACGATACGTAATGTCCGTTTAACTGGCGTGCCACAGCGAACTTGCTCTTAGGATACATCTAAGTATACTATTTTTTAACGACAAATTAGCGGCATCGAATGACGTACGAAACATCATTTTTGCGTAACTGTGCTTTTTTTTCTGTGGGTCTATGTGGTTATATGTTAGTGAGAGGACTCGGACACTGAGAATGTGTCGTGCATAGACCCTTTCACTGTTTTCAAACATATAGGCCCTGCGCGGTTTCCGGTTTTGCTCTTGACGTAGTCCGCTAAATTTAGCGAGCAAGAAAGGCATTGGCTGCGATATTAAAGCGAAGCTGTATAGCTCTACCGAACAAGGAAATTTTCGTGTCGTTGACGAAGTAAGAAAAAAACCCATACGTGCGCCGATCCTGGACATACTGCAATGCCTGCCCCACCCGCGGCGGAGGTGAAGCAGACGTTAAGCAGTGCCCAAATGTGGGACGATCCCGGAGATAATGCAATGCCGAGTCGAACCGTGGCGGAGGAGAAGCAGGCGTTAAGCACTCCCCAAACGTGGGCCGAACCTGAAGGCATTGCAATGCCGGTCCGACCCGTGGCGAAGGTATAGCTGGCGTTAAGAGCAAGCTTTAGCTCGGGCCCGACTCCGACGCGGCCTATTCAAATACATGTAAAACGCAAAAGCGTTTTTCTGAGATAACCCGCAGACCAATTTTAATTAAACTTGTTGCATTTGAGAGACAAAGCTAAAATCTATAGTGACTGCTGGAAAACGAATTTCGATTTTGTACTTGAATTTTGCTAAAAACATTTTCAAATATTCGACCGTTTGAAAGAAATAGAGGCACGAGGTTTGCGAATTCATAGCTCTTCGTCGAGAACAGATATCGCATTTCTGTAAAAGGTATCCATTAGATTATTCAAAGCGGACAAATACCATATGTTATTTTACATCTCACAAGAGCTTTTCTTGTAAGATGGGTTCTGCAAAAGCTGCATTTCCATATTACAATTTTTTTTTAGATTCATGTATAGCATATCAATTTTGCCAGCTTTAGATGTACTATGTGAAGAAATTCACAGGATTGTATTATCCTTTTTTGTTGTTGAGTTAGGGTTGTAAACTTCATAGTTTCTTTTCTTGAATATATTCGATTTTTGCCAATCTATAATAAAATATTGACGACGTAACTCAAATGTTTGAAACAAGCAGTCACTTGTTTTTCTTTCAAATACAACAAACCTCGTCAAATTTGGTGCTGTGGTTGCCGAGAAAAAAGAATTCTCCTTTTACATGTATTTAGATAGGAGCACCCGAGCTAAAGCTGCCTCTTAAGTACTCCCGATACGTGGGTCCATCCCGAAAGCAGTGTAATGCCGAGCGGACCCGCGGCGGAGGCGAAACAGGCATTAAGTAGTCCCCATGCGTTAGACGATCCCGGAGAAAGTGCAATGTCGGCCAGACCCGCGGCGGAGGTAAAGCAGGCGTTAAGCACTCTCCGTGCGTGGACCGTTCCCTAAGGTAGTGCAATGCTGGCCAGACACGCGGTGGAGGGGAAGGAGGCGTTAAGCACTCCCCATACGTGGGCCGAACCCGAAGGTAGTACAATGCCTGGCCGACCCGCAGCGGAGGTGATGCAGGCATTAAAAAATCCCCAATGTGGGTCAATCCAGGAGATAGTGCAATGCCGGGCCCATCCGCAGCGGAGGTGCAGTGAAGGTGAGTGAAGGTGCAGTGAAGGTGAAGCTGGCGTTAAGCACTCCCCATACGTGGGCCGAATTCTTAGGTTGTGCAATGCCGGGCCGAACCGTGGGGGAGGTGGAGCAGACATTAAGAACTCCCCATACGTGGGCCGATCCCGGAGATAGTGCAATGCCGGGCCCAACCTTGGCGGAGGTGCAGTTCGCCATCAAGGGGCCCACATACACAGCTTGGCTGGTCATTCTTCTTCACAGAGTCGTCATGGTCGTCATTCCTTCCTTGCCGTGCCGTCCTAATTGCAAGGGCATACTGTTGAGTTAGTTAGAGTAGTTTGGCAATTGGCGATAGCAAATATACGGATGCTTAACGGGCAATCATGCCGTGAGCGTTGCCATTGTAGTGCTGCTCCGCTAACGGGGCATGTGCGGATCTGTCCACCTAGTGGGCTGTCCATTTCAGCCGCCGCTGATTGGCTGGAGCTGTACCAGTGGTGAGGAGACTCTCCTACGCACTGGAACCCCAGCCCAGCCAAAATCAGCACTTCAGCACCAGCCGAAATGGACAGTCGAGTAGCCTAGGTGGCTCTGTAGTGAAGCCTTTACTCGATGCATTCGTGCCAGTTGACTTCAAGGACAGCAGTGTTAATGCGCCACGCAACACAGAGGGCGAAAAAATCGACCGCGCGCCGCTGCTAACAAAGCCGACGTAGTAGCATCACTTCGGAATGCATTCGTTAGTTCCAACATTTCCCGGTAGAGGCGTCGTAATAAGCGCAATTTTATCTTACAAACTTTCTCTTACAATTACCGAAGCATTTTTGTCACATAAAAAACACGGCAAAATTATCATTGCTAATTAATTATTGTACTCTTTGTTAGTAACTTTATTGTTTCTTCGTCATTATAAACGCAAATAGCGTTCAGCATCATCGATCGTTCACGTGACCTCTGGCGTGGATTTAAAGTTTTTACCGGTATTTTCGAGTGCACGGCAGCACGGATTCCTTCGTTCGTACACTCAGACTGGTTGCTTCTTTGTTTCTAAAACTAGTTTCTTGCGCTTCGATGTCTCGTGTTATTTAACTTGGGGTGAAGTTACGTGTTTGCAAGCGGACATGTAAGCCCGGAAGTTGGGTTTCGGTCGTGAGCCATTCGGAACACGTCTGCATCGAAACGGGAGCTGGATTTCGCTGCGGCTGACAACGGCAATAACGGTGAATCGTTTAACACAGCTGCTTGAATCGTTATATAACATCCGTCTCATTACCTTCCAGGCGGGCACAAGTTAACGAACTAGATCCTGCATTACATGTGGGCAGTCAGGATCTCAGTTGCTGTTTCCTAAATAAACCTTTACTTGCGAGGCTGTCGTTATACATACACAACCAGGAAAGAAAGAGCGATATCGGAACGCGTGTCTCATTTTTCATCTTACTGTAGCCGTGGTCGTAGGTGACTGAGTAGCCTTATCAATATACATATTTAACTTTTTTTCGAGTCCACCGGCAACTTCTTTCGTCCACAAAACCGAATAATCCTTTGGTAAAATGAAGTGAAAGTACAAAATTTAATGTATTAAACAGTTGCAAGCATGCTAATTCACCCATCTTGCGTACTTGTTGGTTCCAAATGTTCTTGCTGTTCAGTGTGGTTTACCGTAGGGCATTTATTTTTGCAGTAGTGAAGCGGTGCATCACGTTCTTGCAGAAAAATAATGCATCAGTTCTAATAGCTTCATGACTTTCATGCATTTGCTTGTGGAACCAGCAGTGTGATCTCTTCTAGTGTATAAATGAACGCACAAATGTTCTCATTTGTGATCTTAATAATACTTAAGCTGTTGACATGCATTGTAGTTAGGCAGACATCAATTTTATGGACAATAGCAATATTTATTTAACATGCTGCTTAAGCACCCTAGAACAGACAGTGTACATTTGCATGTGTTCTCTAGTCGCGAACCATTACAATATATATGTCACACTTTTTTGCATTTCATATTGCAAAATGTTGCTTTTTCTATTTCTGATTCAGTCAAAATTTCTGTTCCAGACATGCAGTACTAAGGACGGCACCCTGCAGTATAAAGCAACACACTCCACGCATTAAACAGAAGCTGCTACCTGCTACAACAAGGTCGCCGTGTGGACGTTGGCTACTACTACAAGGTAAACAACACATGGTTCAGAAATAAATATGTTTGATATATGCTGTATTGGCTTGCTGTTTGCAGCAGATATGAATGTTTGTTCATATTTATGGTTGAGTATAATTGGTTCGAACATAAAAGAAAATACACATGAGTTTGGCTAATCTGTGCTGTATCTCATGTGTCACCGTTCTGCCCCAACAGAGTCTATGCCAAGCACATCTTGGTCATCACTGGAGCTCCTATCTGCACCAACAGGAAGGGGCTGGAGCCGAATTTGCAAGGCTTTTACACCACAAACAAAGAAGCGCATGCAGAAGAATATGGATCAGATATCAAGTCTGCAGAGGACAGTGTTAAGACTAAAAAGAGCTTCAGCCACCATTCCACCAGCACGGACATTTGGCTGAGTCATCCAGGTAACTCAAAAACGACTTTCTAGAAATTCTTCGTCTTCAGATGCACCTGCAACATCCGACCAAGCACGGACGACGCTGGCCAAAAGATCGAATTCCGTCAGTTTGCCCTTAATCAGCTTCCTAGCCACGTCAATTCCGCTTGTGCCAAGTGTAATTTTTCTTCTATAAGTGCAAGCTTTTTCATTGCCCATTTTTGTTAGAGATCATTCATCCTCATCCAAACATAAAGGTCAACCGATTCTTCGCTGATACTTAATACCAGTCATTGTCTAGTAGCCTAACATATCTGTAGCAGTATCTTCTAGTGTACGTTATCATGCACAATTTGTCTCCTGAAATAGCTGATGTAGCATGGGCTTGTGTCTTGCATTCACCTGAGCACCATGTGCTATGCACCATTTTACTTTTCTTGATGTTTTTAGTCTTCTTCCTCGATAGCCTGGGTCTTTGCGCAAGCTACACTGAAGTGATTCATTGCAGAATCTGGTTTTGCTGTCCCACTTGGTTGTGGTAACTGTGTTACGTTTCTCGGATGTGGGTGCCTGGTCAGTTGCATTGGTAAGCGGTCCCTCAAGGTAAGCATTTGCTCCTGCAGTCCGCAAAGCGACACAGACTCCCAGTATACACACCCCGTAACTGGTGCTCCCCGTTCGTTCTTGCCTGCTGCAGCCATGGGCAAATTGTGCTTGTGGCCTACCTCGGCCATGATTTGCTCAAAACGGAGACCAGCATATGTGCTTGCATGGTTCGAAGTGTATGAAGTTGATAGCCGTATGGGTGGAAAGGCCCGCAAAAATGGCTGCCGAAGGTGATGCCCACAAAAGCGACTTGTCCACATTGAGACAAAGTGGGACACAAAGTGTGAGCCACACATTAGCGGCCCTCGAAAGAAAATAAATGTGCAGGTTGGAAAGGACTTAACGCTAAAATCCCGGGTAGTCCATGTCGCTGTGTTGGTTGCGGCAGCAGATGCCTGCGTCACCTGATTGCTTCCCAATGGAAGTTGCTCATCTCCAACGGCAACTGTTGGTTCAAATAGGTGCGAGGCTCTGTCCAATTTGTTTGTACCACTTGTTGTCGCACGTTACCAGACCACCACATACGACAAAGGCAAGCATTATGCCTGTGAGATGGTTCGACGACAATGTATAATGTATTGTCTGAACCTCATGCGGTGACTGATTGCTGTTTAATTTTGCTGTTATGTCACTTGGTTACGGTTGCAGTGTTATGTTTTTCGAATGTTGCGGCCTGGTCGGTTGCACTGGGAAGTAGTCTGTCGAAGTAAGCATTTGCTCCTGCAGTCTGCACAGAGGCATAGACTCCCAATTTACAAACACCGTGATTTGTGCTCCCCGTTCACCCTTTCCTGATGCAACCATGGGCAAATTGTGCCTCTGGCCTTTCTCGGCTGCGATTAAGCACGAACGGAGACCAGAATACGTGCTTACATGGTCAGACGTGCATGAAATTTGGTGGAAAGGCCCGCAAAAGTGGCTGATGAAGGTGATGCCCATGAAAGCGACTTGTCTATATTGAGACAATGTGGGACACCAAGTGTGAGCCACACATTAGAAAAGAAAAGAAAAGAAAAGAAACGTGCAGGTTGGAAAAGAAGGAACAGCTAAAATCCGGGGTAGTCCATGTCGCTGTGTAGGCTGCGGCAGCAGATGCCTGCGTCACCCGATTGCTTCGCAATGCAATTTGGGCATCTTTAACGGCGACTGTCGCTGCTAACAGGTGGCACACTGTCCAATCTGTTTCCGCTGCTGGTTGTCGCTCGTTAACCTGGCCACCACGTGCGACGACGATGGTGAGCCGTTTACGAGCTCGCGTCAATGATTCCAGCGTATCTCGACATGCAAATATAATTTCTGCTATTGCACGAGAATGTACACTGCTTGTCTTCTGCCAATAAAGTCGCACGTTCTGTTCACTCACTTGTGGCTTGTTTGTATGGGCGTCAGTAGAGGCTCTTGGCAATTCGAACGCACCAGCTACGCGGCAGCGAAGGCATTGAGGCATGCCGCATAGCCGGCACGACAAGCACGGCGCGTACTAGCGTACGCGACCGGCGAAAAGCGGTCATATTGGATTTTGTTCTGAAAAACAAAGTGTACTTCCGCTTCCGGATTGAGCAACGTCATCTGGCGTCCACCTAAGTAAGTTCTATGAGCTGCCGCTGCTGATTTTCGAACCACTGCGAAAGGTACAGTTTCCCTTCTCTAAGTTGCTTCTTTATTCTATGAGCCACGTGGCAGTGATGTGAAACTTAAGCAACGGGCGCAAAGCGTGCACAAATAAGAGCAAAAAGCGTGATATTTTCATACATGCTAATCTTTAAGTACGTTGTATGCAAGACCTAAATAACACGAAACGCATTACTGAATGTTGAAGTTTACTTTGGCGCCTTTTCCCTTCCGCTTTAGGGCAAACGCGAAACCTTCGCACGTGGAAGTCACGTCGATTCCACGAGCGTCTCTTTCGAGGAACCAAAATACACGCCGCCAGGCTACTAGGCGGAGAAACATGCGTATCTTGAAGCTCCGCCTCCGTAGCTTTTCTTTCACCGCCTCATAAAGTTGTGCGCGAGTAAAAATGACGGTGATGATTCATTTTACAACGGCGCATGCCAGGCCCCGAATGAGGTGGTAATATGATACGAACGAAGAAACAAGTTGTCGAAGATGTGAAAAAAAAATAATAATAAATAAAATGAAATAGTGTGTGGCTGTGCCTGCGCAGAAAATCGTTAATTTGTTCTCTTTGCTGTTAGCCAACACGCTTTGTGATGATTAGGAACAAGGCGTTGTCGTTTCATACGCGTCCATATTACTGAGGCGTACAGATTCTATACTCTTTTTTGTGTTCGCACATTCATACACTCGATATATACACACACACACACACACACACACACACACACACACACACACACACACACACACACACACACACACATATATATATATATATATATATATATATATATATATATATATATATATATATACATACAGGGTGTCCCAACTATCATGCGCCACGGTTTCAAAATGTGCAAATGCCACGTAGCTGGAATGAACCAAGGTAATATTGTTTGCCGTCGCTTGTGGATACTCAGATTATGCTTTTGCATTCGGCCTAAATACATATTTAGTGAAGTGATTAATCAACTTTTAAAATATTATAATTAGATGAAAAGTGTCAATGAGAAAATTGTAGAACAACATAAAAAAACTCCTGATACAGTTTTCTGTTGGTCAATACGTGCTACATGAAAGTGTTTTTCAGGGTGTGAAGGAGTCCCAAAAAGAACGCAAACTGCTTCGAGCGGCGAGTCTTGCGGCCACATATTTCAAAGCTTTCCTAACTTTCTGCTTATGAACAGAATCAGTGTCAGTGTGCTTAGCTCTTCGTTCTTTATTTAGCAATACTTTTAAACTGTGGCTTATTTGTGACGTTTATGACTCTCTAAAATTCTGCGGGTGGTCACTATTCGATTGTTTATTTTTTGCATGATCGCCTGCGGGTGTGCTCACCTCCAAAACATGTACTTGGTTGGAAGGAATATAACCTAGTTGTTATGTACGTTGTAATAGCTTGTATCAAATGCGTATTATTTTACTGTGCGGCCCGCTATGAAAAGTTCAGCTTCGAACATTATTGTGCTCTCGGTGTAATCGCCGTCACCCATGCTTCGGCGCATCGATTCATGTGCGCGTCTGTACACTTATTCTTGATGCATTGGCGATGTAGTGGGCGTGAATTTGCATGTGAATTGAGGTGGACGTGTGCAGTTGACGTGCGAGAAATTCACCAGATGAGAAGAAGCGGCGCTACTTCCTTCGTCACCGTATAAAGAGCGGTATTCACTCGTGCAGACGTTGAAGGTCTTTCCTTGGACGTTAGCGCTGGAACGCTGGCGGATGAGTGAAGTTTTTTTAACCTCGAGGGAAGCTGTGGATCCCGAAGAGCCGGCAACACGGGCAGTGCTTATGTGGCAGCGGTCCGTAACTTGGACACGCAGATTCCTCACATTCCTCATGCCAGACACAACTTCTTGCAGCTAATTACTGCACACGGTTTCAATCCATGGCTCCATATATTGCAGCATGAATGAGGCATGGCCCGTCATTAAAACCCACTTCCATCTCCGACAGCTAATCGCACAGAAGGACGGCAGAAGAGGCAGTGATGTCGTATCCGTGCGCTTTCGCTGAGGCAATGTGTGGCGCGGCGCCGAAAGCGCCATCTCGTTTCTCTAGAGCAAACTCATTTGCGAAAAATGTCCATAGGTAAACATTCAACCCCTACCAGATGCGCCAGCGGCCGCCTCGGTTCTCAAGCAGTTAAGCAACAAATAGTACCCAAATATCCTCACTGCAACGAAAATTGAGCCCACATTATCTCCATTAAAGCATAACTTTATGTGCTTTCTTTCCCTGTGTTTAGCGTAATGCTCCTTCGGTTCCTGGCCGATTAAAGTGGGCCGATCTCGGAGGCACTGTAACCCGCGTAAGCGTGGGTCGCTTGTCCCCGACTCGGAACATCTGCACGTCATCGCTACGTTGCGCATAAGCTGAACAGTTGTGCGATATTTATTTGACCATTTCACGAAATCTTAGCATCAAACGGATTTTCAAATTCATGTCTTTTCATCTTGACTTTCTCCTTTTCCTTTTGTAACCATTTGTCTCCATCGCCAACGCAGATTAGCAGGCTGTAGAACATAGCAGTTTAGGTCAACCTTGTAATAAACCTCTTTCTCTCTCTTTCTCTGACATAGATTCCAATATGCGCGTTCGATCAGTATTATAATGCAGCAGGCAATGTCAGTGGTCACAGCCTTTGCTTCTTTCGTAGGGTAACCTCCAGTATGCTTCGTCCTCGCGTCTGAGCATGACAGCTTTCCTTGTGACAGGTCTAGACGATATAAACATGAGTTTTTTGTACGATTTCAATTTATCAGTGGGAGGAAAGCTGCTCCCCATTATTGATGGTGATTTTTTAAGAAATGGGATCTTTTTCTGGCACCCCATTCAACGCATACGAGAAGAAACCTAAACTTCGGCGTACCTTTCTCGAATTCGTGGGGCATGTGATTTGTAGGCACATTACCTACGCACTGTTATCCACTTTTGAGAAATTATTCACTTTTTAGCAGAAGCTGAATTGTTGCACACACAGGCAACAATTATTAGGCAACAAAGTATGTGCACCACACAGGCTACAGTATGTGCGTTGAATCTCTATGACTTTCCAACAACAACGCAGGCACAGTAGTTTGTAATGTTATTGATGCAAATTTATTGTTTGTATACATATATAGTCTAGTTTCTAGGTTCCTTATGGAAAAGTGAACGCCGTTGTCACAGCTGTTGGATCAGTGTCCTATTCGTTCCTCTTCTGTGTGCTGACGCGCAGGGAGGGCTGGGCGATACATATATCTTAAGTACCATCGTAGGATGCTCTTTGGGTATCTTTTATCTGTATCACGATAGGTACGGTAGGACGTGTATCCGTATCTGTATTTTTGATGCACCAAGTCAAGTATCGTGTGTCTTACGATACACAATACGCCTGTCGCATAATCATCGAAGACGCTCAGAGTTACTCAAGGCGAGCCCTTTATATTTGAGCGTATTCTAAGAGGCGATTACTCTTGTTAACTTCAAATTTCTAGTAAACAAAACCGACAAGGATGGGAAGAAATCACAACCCAGTGCCATCGAGAATATCTGCATTTTAGATTTAGGCGTCTGTAACGCGAAATTCTCCATCTTTCATGAATTACGCACTACATGTTCAACTGTACGCGTTCCACAGCAAGCTGGCAAAACTTGGAGCACATTTAGCGTTGTGGAAAACTTGTCATATGAGTAAAGCAGCAAGTTGGGTGAGTTCGTTTCCGTTCGTAATGAAAGTGAATAGAGATGTCGTAATCAATCGTCATGTCGAAGAAGCTTCGTCATTATGTCCCATTCCTGATATGGTCGTCATACGCTCGTTGCTGTACTGTCGTTATTGTAAGGGCATGCAGCTGATCTAGTTATAACGGCTTTGCAATAGGCAATAGCACTTATACGGACGCTTAAGGGGGCAATCACGCCACGAGTGTTACCTTTGTCGTGCTGCTCCGCTGACGGGGAATGTGCAGATCATTCCACCCAGTGGGTGTGTACACTTCGGTCACCGCTGATTGGCTCGAGCGGTTACAGTAGGGAGGAGACAGGCTGGGCACCTGTCTCCTTCGCACTGGAACCTCCGCCCACCCAAAAGTAGCACTTCAGCACCAGCCGATATGGATAGTCCGCTGAGTGGACACTTAAAGAAAAATACTTCCTGCAGTGGCGATTGCACCGCGGGGTATCACTTGTCGTTGCCACGTACTCAGAGAAATTAAAGCTGAAACATTTCATACATTTTCTTCGAGAATAGCGAGAACATCCTCTCGGGACTCAGGCTCGGGAGTACAAAGGCCCGCGCGCCAGCTTCCGCAATGCTTTTTGGGTGGGGGACTCACGCGCAATTAGTACAGCGTACGGCCGAAACGTCAGTAAAAGCCTGTTGCTTTTCCTACGTGTTCCTACGTGTTTCATCACCATTCGCGTCACCCCCATTCGCATCAGGTGATGAAATCAGATAACGTAAGGTTCCGCGACAACAGACAGCGGATAGAAGCATCGATAACTTTCCAGAAACTTCGGACACATGCAGGCGCGTCCCACGCTGCGCGATTACATTTCTTAGGCGGCGAAACGTGGTTGCCCGATAAAGATAAGTACACGTGTCACTATTCTTTCAACCATTATCGCGGACAACTTGCGGTGGCAATGAAGGGAAAGCTACGAAGGCAAAGCGCGCACAAGTGAGAGCACTTATGAAAAGTGTCCCGCGTTTTCATGCTCGTTAGTTTAAGCTGGGGAAGAAAAAAACATAAGCGCCTTATTAGCAACAGTTAAGTGAGATGAAACACACCACTCAATATAAATGTTTACTTATTTTGCGGCTTTTCCCCTCCGCGACTGGGCATAGGCCAAACTGTCACACGTGAAAGCTGCGTCGATTCAGCGTCTGCTCCGGGCAACCAAGTAGCTATAGGTATGACCATGTCGATGGAAGACTAGTTGGCGTCTAGTTTATCCCTAGTTTGCAAAAGTCCCAACGAACGTTCCTTGTTAAAAGACCGATGCTGCTGATGTGTGTCCCTGCATTACCCACTACGGTCTGCGCTGCGCAAACAAGACTAAAGGAACCTTTTGATGCAAATCCTGCAGGCACCCAGTGCAGCTTAGGAGCCTGTGTAGAGAAACCTTCACTCGATGCCGCTAGTTTCGTTGGCCCCAATGACATCTCTTCTACATACTGGTCAGATACATGTAACAATAGTATTCTTCAACGAAAAATTCGCGACATCGAATGACGTACAACACATTATGTGTGTTTAACTGACGTGCCCCAGCGAACTTGCTTTTAGGATACATCTGACAATACCATTCTTCAACGACAAATTAGCGGCATCGAGTGACGTACGAAACATCATTTTTGCGTAAATGTGCTTTTTTTTCTGTGGGTCTATGTGGTTATATGTTAGTGAGTGAGGACACGGGCACTAAGAATGTGTCGTGCATAGACCCTTTCACTGTTTTCAAACATATAGGCCCTGGGCGGTTTCCGGTTTTGCTCTTGACGTAGTCCGCTAAATTTAGCGAGCAAGAAAGGCATTGGCTGCGATATTAAAGCGAAGCTTTATACCTCTACCGTCCAAGGAAATTTTCGTGTCGTTGGCGAGGTAAGAAAAAAACCCATACGTGGGCAGATCCCAGAAATAGTGCAATGCCTGCCGCACCCGCAGCGGAGGTGAAGCAGACGTTAAGCAGTGGCCAAATGTGGGACGATCCCGGAGATAATGCAATGCCGGTCCGACCCGTGGCGAAGGTATAGCTGGCGTTAAGAGGAAGCTTTAGCTCGGGCTCGGGCATTGACGAATTTCGGAGCGCACATGTTCCAGCTATGCTCGTCTGGATGGAAGGCAAGCTCAGACCAAGTTGCTATCCAGCTTGCAAAAGTCACAATGAACACTCTTTGTTAAAGGACCGATGCTGTTGATTTGTGTCTCTGCAATGCTAATTGCATTCTATGCTGCGCAGAAAGATTAAAGCAGCCTCCTGGTAAGAATCCTGCAGAAACCCAGTGTAGCTTAGGCGGCTATGCAGTGAAGCTTTCACTCGATGTCGCCATTGCCTCTGATGACAATATCCAAGTTCAAACTTGCTGCGGTCTCCGTGTCGTGACATTTAAGCTCCAGAGGCAAAGCGCGCACTAATGTGAGCGCTTCCGATGGAAGGTCCGCACATTTCCGTCTCCATTAGTTTTTAAACAGCTCCTTTGCAACAGCCAAATCAGACAAAACACACCACTGAATGTAGAAGTTGACGTTCTTTCCCGGCTTTCCGCGTTAAAACGTAACCTTCGCACGTGGGAGCAATGCCGATTCTCCCAGCGTCTCTTCTGAGAAACCAAAATATACGTGGCCAGACTACTTGGCGCAGTAACATGCGTATGTTGAACCTCCGCCTCCGTAGCTTTCCTTTCATTGGTACAAAAAGTTTTTCGCGAGTAATAATCATGGTGATGAATCCTTTCACAGAGGCAATAAACACACCACGAACGAGGTGGTAATATAAGAACTGAAAAAAAAATATTGTCGGAGGTCTGAAAGAAAGTGGTAATAAATAAAATAAAATGGCATCTGGCGGTCTCTGCATAGAGAATCTATCCCGTGCTCTTTTCCTTGCCGTTGGCCAACATTCTTTGTGACAACTACGAACAACAGTGTGTCGTTCCAAATGCTGCCATGTTAGTGCGCCTTCCGTATGGTATACCCTTTTGTCTGTGTGTGTTCGCGACTTTCATAGATGCGAAATATATATATATATATATATATATATATATATATATATATATATATATATATCCTCAAAAAGACTTAAAAAGACTTATAGACTTAAAAATATCCAAATACCGCGCAGCTGGACTGAACCAAGGTAATACTGTTTGCCGTCACCTGTACATACTCAGATTATGATTTTTTGCATTCCGCCTAATTAATTAGTCAAAAGATTAATCAAAGTCTCAAATATAATTAGATGAAAAGCGTCAATGAGAAAATTGCCGAGCAATATGAAAAACTGCCGATACAGCTTTCAGTTGCTCAATACGTGCCACATACAAACTTTTTTTTTTCTGAGCGCGAAGGAAACCCGCGAATACACACAAAGTGCCTCGAGCGGCGACTCGCGCGGCAACTATTTTTCCAAGTTTTCCTAATTTCCTAACTTTCCGCTTATGAATTGAATCAATATAAGTGTGTTTAGCTCTTCGTTCTCTATTTAGCAAATACATTTAAGCAGCTGCTTATTCGTCACGTTTCTGACTCAGTAATGTTCTACGGGCGGTCACTATCGTATTGTTTAATTTCCGCCTGATCGTTGGCGCGTGTGCTCCACCCAATCAGTGGCGGCCGAAGTGGACAATACACTAGGTGGATTGATCCGAACATGCCTCGTCACCGGAACAGCTCGACAATGGCAACATTCATGGCGTGATTGCCACTAAGGGTCTGTATAATTGCTATCGCCAATTGCAAAGCTACTTTATTTAGCTCAGCTGCATGGCAGAGAAGCGATGGAATGATAACCCTATCACGAATACAACTTAATGACGAAGCTTCTTCGGCATGACGACTGATTGACGACGTCTCTATTCACTTTCATTACGAAAGGAAACGAACTCACCCAACTTGCGGTGTTATTCAAATGACAAATTTTCTACCGGACTGAATGCTCTCCATGTTTTGCCAGCTTGCTCTGGAACGCGTACAGTTGAACACGTAAGGCATAATTCCTGAAAGCTGGAAAATTTCGCGTCACAGACGCATAAATTTAGAAAGTGCAGGTATTCTCGGTGGCACTGGGTTGGGATTTCTTCCCATCCTCGTGGGGTTTGTTTACTAGAAATACGAGTGAACGCGAACCATCGTCTCTTATAGAATGAGCTCATAATTAGAGTGCTCGCTTTGAGTAACTCTGAGCGTCTTCGATAGTTATGCGACAGGCGTATCGTGTATCGTAAGACACACGATACTTGACTTGGTGCATCGAAAATACAGGTACGGATACGCGTCCCACCCGTACGTGTCGTGATACAGATACAAGATACCATCCTAGGGTGGTATTTAAGATACATGTTTCTTCGATACTGCCCTGCCCTCCCTGCGAGGTGTCACACAGAAGGGGAACGAATGGGACGCCGATCCAATGGCAGCGACAATGGCGTTGTCAACAGCCATAGAAAGTTGTCCGCGAGTATAGACACAGCGCATTATGGCGACGCCCAGGGCGTTCTGAAATAAAAAAGAAAGGCCTGGTTTATTGGTAGCGTCAGCAACTTCAGAGCGCACAGCTTATGGGTATGCCCATCTTGATGGAAAACTAGTTGACGCCAAGTTTCCCACCAATTTGCAAAAGTTCCAACGAACGCTATTTGTTAAAAGACCGATGCTGCTGATGTGTTTCCCAGCATTACCCATTGCATTCTGCGCTGTGCAACAAGACTAAAGGAGCCTCCTGATGAGAATCCTGCAGGCACCCAGTGCAGCTTAGGAGGCTGTGTAGTGAAACCTTCGCTTCATGCCGCTATTTTCGTTGGCTCCAATGACAGTGGCGTCTAGGCGGTGCTTCTCGGATGTAACAATAGTATCGTTCAACGACAAATTTGCGGCATCGAATGACGTACGATACATCATGTATGTTTAACTGACGTTCCACAGCGAACTTGCTTTTAGGATACATGTAACAATACTGTTTTTCAACGACAAACTAGCGGCATCGAATGACGAACGAAACATCATTTATGTGTAACTGTGCTTTTTTTTTCTGTGGGTCTATGTGGTTATAAGTTAGTGAATGAGGACTCGGACACTATTTTAAGAACGTCTCGTGCATAGACCCTTTCACTGTTTACAAACATATAGGCCCTGGGCGGTCTCCCGTTTTGCTCTTGACGTAGTCCGCTAAATTTAGTGAGCAAGAAAGGCATTGGCTGATGTATTAAAGCGAAGCTGTATGCCTCTACTGTCCAAGGAAAGTTTCGTGTCGTTGGCGTGGTAAGAAAAAACCCATACCTGGGCCGATCCCGGACATAGTGCAATGCCTGCCCAACCCGCAGCGAAGGTGAAGCAAGCGTTAAAGGGACACTAAAGTAAAAAATGATTTCTTCTGCATCAGTGAATTAGAGTTCTACAACACCAAAAACACCACTCTTACAACGATAAGACGTTTGGTAAGCCAGAAAAAGCGCAAGAACGAAATACGGGTGGCGACTCCTACTTAAGTTCCCGCACCGATGGCATCTTCTAGGCCCTACTAACTATATATGGCGGTACAGAATTACTACATTGTGTTATAAAAGAACCAGATATTAAACATGGCAAGTTTCGGGAACCTTTATTCAGCCAACGCGGCCCAAGTGCGAAAACATACTTTGGAATCCCTGACGTCACGCTGACGTACTGGCGCTGGGGTTTCGGCGCGAAATTCAAATACTGATACTTGAACCTTCATTTTCTCATTTAATAATCAAACTATTCTTTTGAAATGACTGCCTGCAGAGTTCTCAAACAGTGCTTCATTAGTCTAAACTGATTTATTGTTTCGCTTTAGTGTCCCTTTAAGCACATGCCATACGTGGGCCGACCCCGAAGGTAGTGCAATGCCAGCCCGAACCTCGACGGAGGTAAAGCAGGCGTTAAGCAGTGCCCATACACGGGCCGATCCCGGAGATAGTGCAATGCCGGGCCGACCCTCGGCGGAGGAGAAGCAGGCGTTAAAGGGGTGGAGACATCAAAATTTTCGTTCATGCGTTTGTTGATTTAAACGTTGCGTCATGCTTCAGGGAGCACGATACACACAGCGGGATTCATATATATCCGATAAGTAATTTAATAATAGCATTATTATACCGAGCGATTTCGGTTTCGGTTTCTGGGCTCCGGGGGATGCTATGACGTCACAGAGGAGGAAACGCAACATGCCTTGGTCACGTGGGCCACAAAAATGGTGACGTAAAACTATGCTGCGTCGTCTGCTCGCGCATACGCGTGCTCTGCCAGCAGAGGTCAACTGACGATTCGAAGTGCATGTCGCGATTATTATAATTATTGCGAAGAGCGACAACAACGGTAAGAAAATATTGCGGCTTGTGAGGGTCGGTAATTCATTCCGAAGCGCCGTAAGGTTTAGCTTCGAAGTGAACCGGAAAAGGCCTAGCCACGATATAGGCGGCGCCGAACGATCAGAGGCGGTGAAGCTACCGTCGGTGTACAGAGTGACCACTCCTCGGACGCTGATTGGCCGCTTCGCCGTACGGCTGCCGCACAAATGGGTCCCGGACCCGTGCTCTCTACGGCTAGGAAATCTCGCCGTTCGCGAGCAAAACCGCCGTCGCACGGGCGCCCGCGAACGGCAAACGGCGTGCGGCGAGTTTCCGTGCCGGTAACGTGGATGGGCCTTCACATTATGCCTTCACACTATGCGACTACGCGAGGAGAGAAGCGGACAACGCGAACGCCGCATATCCTGGTCCCTTTCGGAGTCGGCCGGCTACTGTTTTACACTCAAACGTGCATTGGCCCGTCGGCACGGCAACTCGCCGCACGCAGTTTGCCATTCGCGGGCCGCCGTGCGGCGTTCGTGTTGTCCACTTCTCTCCTCCTGTGTCCGTGTCTGCATGCCTTACCCCTTCTTTGCATTAAGAAAGGATTTCTATATGCCTGTAGCTCGGTCATAGTGGAGGCTATACTCAGTCGCTCGGCTCAGCAGGCTCCGTAATCGGCATTTCATCGCTACTCATCATACGTCACGTTTTTGTGCTGGTGTGCTCGCTTTGGTCAGCGGTGCATGGACAGCACGAAACAATTTCGGGGGGGGGGGGCTGAAGCCCCATAACCCCCCCCCCTGGCTACGCCCCTGGTAAAAGCCTGTTACTTTTCCTACGTGTTTCTATTTTTTCAACCATTATCGCGGACAACTTTCTGAAGCAATGAAGGGAAAGCTACGAAGGCAAAGCGAGCACAAGTGAGATCACTTCTTAAAAGAGTCCCGCGTTTTCATGTGCGTTAGTTTAAGCTGGGGAAGAGAAAACATACGCACAGTTAAATAACATGAAACACACCACTGAATATAGATGTTCACTTATTTTGCGGCTTTTCCCCTCCGCGTCTGGGCATATGCGAAGCCGTCACACGTGAAATCTGTGTCGATTCAGCGTCAGTTCCGAGCACCCAAAGGCACTGTCAAACACTGGCGGACTATATATATACTTGGCGCGGTAACGCATGTGCAGAAGCTTCGCCCCCGTCGCTTTCTCTTCGTTGTCCGCGAGTATATACAGAGTGCATTATGGCGACGCTCAGGGCGTTCCAAAAAAAAAAAAAAGCCTGGCTTGTTGGTAGCGTTCAGGAATTTCAGAGCGCACAGGTTCTGGCTACGCCCATCTGGATGGAAGACTAGTCTACGCCAAGTTGCTCTCCAGCTTGGAAAAGTTGCGACGAATACTCCTTGTTAAAAGACCGATGCTCCTGATGTGTTTTCCTGCAAAGTCCACTGCGCTCTGCGCTGCGCAATAAGAATAAAGGAGAATTCTCATGAGAATACTTCAGATACCCAGTGCAGCTTAGGCGGCTTTCCATTTAAACCTTCACTCGATGCCGCTATTCCCATGCGATTTATTGACGTCCTTTGCCGGACATGTAATGTTGATACTTGTGACAATACCATCTTTGTTTTGGCTGCAATGCCTTACGAAGCGTAGGGTGGCGAGCGGATACACGTAACAATTTGATGTGGAGTGAAACCAACGCGATGCCTTTATTTTCATTGGTTCCAATGACGTACGGAAAGTAGCATGGTCTGTCGATACATGTAACAATACTATTTTCGTTGACTCGAATGACGCACGAAACGTAGCGTGGTGCATGGATACATGTAACAATAAGTTGTTAAATGTATCCACACAGCTCGCTCCGTTTCGTTTTTTGTTACATGCATCCACACACCGCGCTACCTTCCGCACGTCTTTGGAGCCTACGAAAATAGCGGCATAGAGTGAAGGTCTCACTACACAGCCATCTCATAAATTGTCGTGCGTGTATCCAGACACCACGCTATGTTTCGTACGTCATTGGAGCAAATGAATAATAGCAGCATCGAATGACGTACGAAACATCATTTATGTGTAACTGTGCTTTTTCTGTGGGTCTATGTGGTTATGTATTAGTGAGTGAGTGCTCGGACACTAATCGAGAACGTGTCGTGTATAGACCCTTTCAATGTTTATAAACTTATAGGCCCTGGGAGGTTTCCGGTTTTGCTCGTTGACGTAGTCCGCTAAATTTAGCAAGCAAGAAAGGCATTGGCTTCGATATTACAGCTAGGCTGTATACCTCTACAATCCAAGGAAACTTTCGTCTCGTTGGCGTGGTAAGAAAAAAAACGGTATGTGAGCCGATCCCGGAGATAATGCAATGCTGAGCCGAACCGTGACAGAGGTGAATCAGGCATTAAGAACTCCCCATACGTGGGCCGATCCCGAAGGTAGTGCAATGCCGGGCCAATCCGCGGCAGAGGTGAAGCAGCCGTTAAGGGACCCACATACACAGCTTCGCTGGTCATCCTTCTTCCTAGAGTGGAAGGGCATGAGACTTTTTGACTAGCAAGAGTGCGTTAATATCCAAGCTGGCCGATTTCCAACACTTTTCCTCTGTACATGGAACAATATTACAAGTGAATGTTGGCCTACGTTGTTACACGCAAATTTTTATGTATTTGTCTTCAGGAGTAATGCGCATGTCTTTTATCTGAAAACCTAAAACAGACATTCCGCCAGTAAAATATCTTTAAAACGCGCTTTGTGTTCCGGCGCAGTAGATTGATAAGGCCCGTGACCGGAAGTTTCTTGGAAGCGCACTTTTGCTGCAGTTATCGCGCGAGAAAAACCTTCTTTACGTTGCTTCGTTTCTCGTACGTGTTATCGTCCTGGTGTACTTGTGCCGTGATTGTGACTCCGTGTTCGTATCGTCTGTTCTTGAAATAAACTTTTTCCAAACACAAGTGCTGTGAAATTTAGGCTAAGCAGACAAAGCGAGAACAAATGAGAGCGCTTCCGAAGAAAGCGCGACATTTTCGTCCACGGTAAGTTTTAAACACATTGTTCACAAATACTAAATTGGACGAAACACGCCACTGAATGTTGAAGTTCACTTACCTTTACTGATTTTCCCGTCCGCTGCTGGGCAAAAGCGTTGCTCGTGGAAGCAGCGTCGATTCCACCAGCGTCTCATCTCAGAAGCCGAAATATGCGCTGCATGCCAGACCATACATGGCGCAGTAACACGCACATGTTGAAACTCTGCCTCGTAGCTTTCCTTGCACTGCGTCATAAAGGTTTCCACGACTAATGATGACTGTGATCATTCACAAGGGCACTAGCCACGCCACCGATGCGGTGGTAATATGATATAGGCACAAAAAAAATGTTGTCGAAGATGTGAAAGAAAGTGGTAACAAATAAAATAAAATGGCATGTGGCGGTCTCTGCATAGAGAATCCTTCATGTGCTCTTTTCTTTGCCGTTGGCCAACACTCTTTGTGAAAATTACGATCAAATGTGTGCCTTTCCACATATAGCCATGTCAGTACCGCTTCACAATTGTGTGCTGTTAATTTATGTGCGTTCGCGACTTTCATAGATCTGAAATATATATACAAAGGGTGTCCCAACTATCGTGCGCCAACACTTAAAATGAAGCGAAAGCTACGAAGGCAAAGCGCGCACAAGTAAGAGCACTTCTCAAAAGTGTCTCGCGTTTTCATGCTCGTATAGTTTAAGCTGTGGAAGAGGAAACATAAGCACCTTATCAGCAACAGTTAAGTAAGATAAAACACACCAATGAATATAAATGCTTACTTATATTGCGGCTTGTCCCCTCCGCGTCTGGGCATACGCCAAACTGTCACATGTGAAAGCTGCGTCGATTCAGCGTCTGCTCCGGGCAACCAAGTGGTTATGGGTATGACCAGCTGGATGGAAGACTGGTTGACGTCAAGTTTATCCCCAGTTTGCAAAAGTCCCAACGAATGCTCTTTGTTAAAAGATCGATGCTGCTGATGTGCGTCTCTGCATTACCAATTGCATTCTGCGCTGTGCAAACCAGACTAAAGGAGCTTTCTGATGAGAATCCTGCAGGCAGCCAGTGCAGCTTAGAAGCCTGTGTAGTGAAACCTTCACTCGGTGCCGCTAGTTGCGTTGGCTCCAACGACACTCCTCGTCAGCTGTCTCCGAAGGACACATGTAACATTAGTATTTTGTGACGACAAATTAAGCGGAATCGAATGACGTACGATACATAATGTGTGTTTAACTGACGTGCCACAGCGAACTTCCTTTTAGGATACATCCAGCAATACTATTTTTCAACAACAAATTAGCGGCATCGAATGACGTACGAAACATCATTTTTGGGTAACTGTGCTTTTTCTTTTTCTGTGGGTCTATGTGGTTATATATTAGTGAATGAGGATTCGGACACTACTTTAAGAACATGTCGTGCATAGACCCTTTCACTGTTTACAAACATATAGGCCCTGGGCGGTTTCCGGTTTTGCTCTCGACGTATAGTTCGCTAAATTTAGCGAGAAAGAAAGGCATTGGCTGATGTATTAAAGCGAAGCTGTATACCGATACCGTCCAAGGAAATTTTCGTGTCATTGGCAAGGTAAGAAAAAAACCCATACGTGGGTCGATCCTGGACATACTGCAATGCCTGCCCCACCCACGGCGGAGGTGAAGCAGACGTTAAGCAGTGATCAAATGTGGGACGATCCCGGAGATAATGCAATGCCGGTCCGACCCGCGGCGGAGGTGTAACTGGCGTTAAGAGCAAGCTTTAGCTCGGGCCCGACTCCGACGCGGCCTATTCAAATACATGTAAAAAGCAAAGGCGTTTTTCTGAGATAACCCCTAGACCGGTTTTAATGAAATTTGTTGCATTTGAGAGAAAAGGCTAAAATATAGTGACTGTGCTGGAAGCCGAATTTTGATTTAGTACTCCAATTTTGCTAAAAAGATTTTCAAATATTCGACCGTTTGAAAGAAATAGAAGCACGAGGTTTGCAAATTCATAGCTCTTCATCAAGAACAGATATCGCATTTCTGTAAACGGCATCCATTAGACCATTCAAAGCGGACAAATACCATATGTCATTTTACATCTTAAAAATTTTTTTTACGTTGGTGATAAGGGCTCTGCAAAAGCTGCATTTCGATATTACAATTTTTTTTTAGATTCACGTATAGCACATCAATTTTGTCAGCTTTAGATGTACTATTACACGAAATTCGCACAATTGTATTATCCTTATTATTGTATTATTGTAGTGCATAATTGTATTATTAACCAGTTAGAGTTGTAAACTTCATAGTTTCCTTTCTTGAATATATTCAATTTTTGCCAATTTTTAAAGAAATATTGACGATGTATCTCAAGTCACTAGAGCTTAAGTTTTTTTTTTAAGTACAACAAACCTCGTCAAATTTGGTGCTATGGTTGCCGAGAAAAAAGAATTCTCCTTTTACATGTATTTAGAGAGGAGCACCTGAGCTAAAGCGTCCTCTTAAGTACTCCCGATACGTGAGCCGATCCCGAAAGTCGTGCAATGCCGGGCCGAACCGTGGCGTAGGTGGGGCAGACATTAAGAACTCCCCATATGTGGTCCGATCCCGGAGATAGTGCAATGCCGGGCCCATCCGCAGCGGAGGTGCAGTTCGCCATCAAGGCGCCCACATACACAGCTTGGCTGGTCATCCTTCTTCACAGAGTCATCATGGTCGTCATTCCTTCCTTGCCGTGCCGTCCTAATTGTAAGGACATACTGCTGAGTTAGAGTAGTTTGGCAATTGGCGATAGCAACTATACGGACGCTTAATGGGCAATCACGCCGTGAGCGGTGTCATTGTAGTGCTGCTCCGCTAACGGGGCATGTGCGGATCTGTCCACCTAGTGGGCTGACCATTTCAGCCGCCGCTGATTGGCTGGAGCTGTACCAGTGGTGAGGAGACTCTCCTACGCACTGGAACCCCAGCACAGCCAAAATCATCACTTCAGCACCAGCAGAAATGGACAGTCCACTGAGTGGACACTTAAAAGAATTTTTCCCGCAGTGGCGACAGAGCCGCGGTGTCTCACTTGCCATTGCCGCGTACTCCCAGAAATTAAAGCGGAAGCCTTTCATACATTTTCATCGAGAAGAGCGAAAACATCCTCTCGGGACTCTGGCTCCAGAGTACAAAGGCGCGCGCGGAAGATTCCGCAACGCTTTTACGCGCAAGCGTACATGCCCCCTCTGTGAAATGGGCAATATTAGAGAGTTTTAGAAGAGGGGCCCCAATGGTTCGGGACCCCAAAGAACTTTGCGGGTGTTAGCGTTGGAGTACCCAGGAGTGAAGATATATAATACTGCTTTGCGTTTGAGGTTAGCGCCTTGCGCTGACAGCGCCACTACGGCGTCAATGAAAAGCTATTAGAAATAATTAAATAACATATACCACATTAAAATAATAATAGTGAATTTGACTTGCGTTTATTCGCATTTAATTACAATTTAGAGGTTATTCTATAAGCAGCAAACAATTAGTTGCGCTTAGTTTTGCGCAAACCAAATTTACGTGCCTTCAAGAGCCAAGCTTAGCCGTGTTAGGCCTACGAGCCTTAATATGCCAATGACAATAATGTTTATTTGCATCAGAGCATGACGAGAGTGGCATGCAGGAAGAGCTGCCACATGGACAGCTTGACGAAGCCGCAGGCTCCCGCATGCACAATCAAATTCAAAATCAGCGGCGTCTAATGAATGAATTTTCATAACACATGCTAGTTGCGAGAAAGCAACAACCGCAGTCACTTCTCCTAGCTTGCGAACTTCACGCGTTACCTAGAATCGTACCCAGTTTGGTGCTGGGTTAGAGCCGTCGCTTCGATGGGTGCTGCCATGTTTGCTGACGTCAAGCATTCGGGACCACTATTTGGGCTCCCGCTAAATCGGTGAAATAGCATTCCCAACGCAAAACACAAACGCAGTTAGCGTCTCGCGCATGCGCAGTGGCTTCGATGCCATATCCTTAGGGCCCCAAAACATTCGGAGCCCCTATTATAAAACTCTCTATTATCACTGTCACCGCGAGGGAAGCGAGAGTAGGAGGAGGAAGACATCTGGAGGTGGAGATGAGAGAGGCGCGCCGAGGAAAGTGCGGAGACGCCGTGAACATTACAGAGTGAACATGCACAGCGAGCCCCGCAGCGCCGAATCACATACGGAAAGGGCGCGAACGCGGTCGCTACATAGAGCTCGACGGTGAGCCACAAGGACAGCACCCGCCGTTGAAATCGGCGGCTTCACCTCTCCGCGTAGCCGCTGGTGCGCAGTGAGCACACTACCCTTACATTCTAGTACACTGCACTATGGGTTCTCTGTGCGCTGTCAAGACCAATCGTCTCATCAATCCCCACTCTTTACCTTCATGCCCCTGCCATCCAATTACTGCGACCGACTCGAGATCCAGCGACTCAACCGCAGGATTTATCCTCCGCCTCACAAAAAGCTCAGCACTGAAGATGCCGTAGCTCTCCGACTTATACAGACCAACACATTTCCAAACCTACACAGATACAGTAAAATGTTCCCACATACAAGTCGCGGCATCTGCCCCTGGTGCGGCGACACACGCCCTACACTCTTTCACATCTCGTGGGGGTGCGAGGGCAAACCTCAACACTTAAAGACTCCTAGCACGTCATTTGAGCGGTGGGAGGTACAGCTGACCGGCGATACCCTGGCAGGACAAGAGGCTCTCGTCCAGCAAGTACGTCGAGCAGCCATGGCCAGTGGAGTCCCGGAATGAGGACACCACCCACTCGACCTCAAGAGCAACCACCTCGATAGTCCGAATAAATGTTTTCTCTCTCTCTCTCTCTCTCTCTCTCTCTCTCTCTCTCTCTCTCTGTGCGCTATGCATGTGCCGGGTTCGTCGCACCGACCCCGAGGTTGTCGCCAGGCGCCGGACACGAGCCGAGCAAGTCCGGCGAAAGGTGCGGCTTTGGCGTGTCCGGGTGACTCCCGAGGAATGTGCTAGGCGGCTTGCGACAACGCGAATGCACGTGTGATAACAATAAGCCTTAAAAAAGCGACAACACTTACAGTCAATCAAAAATTCGTAAAACATTCTACGCGCAATGCACGAACAGGTAATAACACCCATAGGGATGCGCGTAACCCTCGTTCACGCAGCGAAACGTCACTAACCTTTTGCGCGGGGGCTCGCGCGATAGCCAGGACATTATGGCGACGCCGATTCGTCATCCTTGAAAAGATGTGGCTTGCTGAGAGTGCTGACAAATTTCAGTGCGCGCATGTTGCGAGTATGCTCGTCTGTATTGGTGACAAGTGGAGCAAATTGTTCCCCAGTTTCCAAAAGTCAGGACGAACGTTCTTTGTTAAAAGACCTATGCTATTTACGGTGTGCCTCTTAAAGACTGCTTGCGTCCTGCGCTGCGCAGCGAGGTTAAAGCAGCCTTCTGATCAGAACCCCTGCAGTCAACCAGAGTAGCTTAGGTGGCTGTGTAGAGAAGCCTTCATTCGATGCCGCAGTCTCAGTTCGCTTTCGATGACATTTCGTGTCCATAGCTGGTGGTAATGTTATTTAAGCTACGGAGGACAAGTGCACAAATGAGAGCGTCTTCGTATTAATTAGTCCGACATTTTCATCCGCGTTAGTTTAATATGTGAGAGACAAAACTCGAGCTCCTTGTCTACAACAGCTAAATAAGACAAAACACACCACTGAGTGTTAGAGTTGGCATACTTTTGCGGTTTTTCCTTTCCGCGTTAGGGCTAACGAGAAAGCTTCGCAGGTGGATGGTGGTGAAAAGCATTTATTGGGCTATATATTCAGAGAGGTGCTCGGGGAGAGACCTCTAGTTGGTCGAGCCTCCTGCAATACTGGGCGGACTCTCTCATTCCGCGACCCCATTGATCTTCGCCGCTGGGCAAGTCCGCCGAACTATAGGGCTTGTTGGGCCGATAGCTCCTGGCAGCCGAGTAGGGCCGCCCCCAGTCCTCTCGGGAAGGGGAAGAGGTGGTGTGGGGAGAGAAGGATTTTGCCTGCATGCCCAAACCATGTGGAAGGTGTCGGCCACCTCCCCTCAGAATGAGCAGCGTGTTAGGGTTGTCGTCTGACACCATGTGCAGAAAGGAATTTCAACCGACCATCTCTCTCCCTGCCTCGACGAAATGAGGCGTGACTTCGCCTGCTATGGTTGGCGTCCCGCACCTCGTGCAAAAAGAACTTTCTCTCACCCGACCTTCTTCCACCAGGCCTCGTCGAAATGAAGCGTGACTTCCTAATTCGCCATGGTCATTTCGAGTGTCTGCTGGTCTGGCAGAAGCCCCGCAGTGTACAGCACTCTTTCGTGTCTGTGTGTGCGACTTTAGATGGACCCCTTCCGTGAACGGCCAAAAGGAGAACGTGCCGGTCACGTGACGTCGACGGAAGCAAGAGAACTCCTCCTATCAGCAGGCTGTCAGTGCCGGTAACGTGACGTCGATGGAAGCAAGATCCCTCCCACGATTGTAGAGAGCCTATTTAGGGCCTCATAAATTTACTTTAGATCACTTCATTCTCTTCTCTTCATTTTTCATCAACCTTTGAATAAACAGTGCAAGTTTCGCACTAGAAATCGTCTCGCCCTTGCTTGGTCGCCATGGTCTACCGGGTGCCTGCAGCCCGCCGACAATGCCACGCTACCCAATAAGTAACGTCGGTCGAGCTTCGATAGGCAGGCGCCGCTACAACTCGGCAGCAGTACGATACGATACCCTGGAGTACGCAACAGCGTGCGCAAAGCCTCCCTTCATGATGGGACCGCAGGTTTGCACGCATCGTGGTGCAACAACGCCCGTCTTCTGTTTCAACTGCCGTAAAGCGCTGGGTGTTTTATGCCAGGCAGCACAAGGAACTGCACGAAGTGGCAAACGAGTAGTCCGAGAATAACAGTTTTTCATAGACGTGTTTAATATTTGACAGCGCGCCATACGCATGACAGGTGTGCCTGCATGTTACTCGTCAAAATTTATCTAATGAACTCGTAAAAAATTGTTAGCACTGCTCGGGACCAACTTTTCTATCAGTAGGGCTGTGTGTTGAATGAGAAAAAGCGATGCAGTCGACGAATATTTTTCTGAAGCTAGTCAGTGATGCATGTAGTGCGTGATAGCGTCTACTTGCATTTTCACGTCAGATCGTCAAGGTAGATGTACTGGTAGCGAAGGCTCCATAGACGCCCATTGGTCCAAAAAATGGCGGCTCGTGGGCACTCCAGCGCCCCCTGGATTTTGGGGGGCAAACTACGCAAACGTGACGTAGAATGACGTCACGCATACGTATGCTTTTGGCGCGAATTATAAAGTGGTCTTTCTGTAGAATCCGCGTTTTCGAGTCCGTACCTCTGGAAGGTTGCTGCCTTTCTGCGCGCCCCAACCTTTGCCAGTCAAATGTGCTCGAGTTCCTGCTAGTTATGGCCTTGTTAATGTTCATTTGGGAACGCAATGAAAGTGACTGGTAAAGGAGGGGCAGCATAGAAAGGCAGCAACACTTCCAGACACTGGCGAAGCATGCATGATTCGTAGTGCAAATACTAGTGCTAGTACTTTTGAGAGCTTTTGAGTACAGCAAGGTATGATGCACAAAGCACTGGCTCAAGTGCACAGTTCGCAATAGAGTGTACGGCAAGTATGGTTTTCATAGTTTCATATTCATTGTTTATTGCAGCAACCAAACAAATACAGTCACAAAGCACACCCTTGGCACACAAACAAAAAATACATGTCACAGGCAGCACAAGCAGAATTGTTTAAGTTGGCTAATCATTTCAATAGTCACAGTGCAGATAGGAAAAAGCCCTGAAGTGCCACGAACGTTGTCAGTTAGGAAAGTGAAAAGTATAGAAAACAATGCTACGACAGCTTCAATTGAAGCAAACATAACATGACATAAGTAGGCGCATCAACACAGACCATAGAGCACACTGGGATTATTCTTCACATTTAATTTCTTCAGCTGAAAGAATATAGCAGGTGCGTTTACATCTGCAAGGCAATGTTAAAGCCAGCTTTAGCACCCTCAAACGTGCTCAACGTAGGAGCAAATACCATACATTGAGCCGGCGTACCATCTCCAGAGTACTTCTAGTCGTTAGCCGGATCAATTTGAAGTAATTTTACGTCAACAAAAATACACATGAAGTACAGCGTACAGTGATGTGCAAGGACATTCGCGGGACAGTAAAGCATGTAATCAGTGTACTGTACGCTACAATATAGCCAGATAAAAGTCCAGCGCTGTTCTGTTCGTTGCGCTGACAAAGATCCTACTAAAAACTCTGAGATGCAACTAGCCTGCTAAAAGGTGGCCTGGTAGCCAGTGGTGCCGAGTGGTAGTTATGATGACAATGGTTGATTTCATTATACCTGCCAGCAGGGAACTGCAGGGGGGGCGAGCAGGTAGAAAAATTAATCCCAGCGCCACGGAAACTAGGTTAATCCATTGCCTAGAAAGTCTCCTTTCAGAGGCATTCACTTTATCGGTATGGCGTTTTATCTGACAATATTGCACAAGTACATAGGTGACACTTTAACAGGCTGTACATGGCATAAAAGTACCCTAAAAGAGTGACATAGTGGAATGAATGATGAAAGATGCTACATTGTCAAACCATTGCCCCTGTGAGCAACCACGTCACATCCTAGCAAATCAAAATACACAAGTAAAAAATAAAAGAATAAAACCAGGCTGTGAACCAGAAACCAGACTAAGCTGGTTTGTTGCACAGGCTGCATAATAGCCTGCAACTTCACAAAATATTCAGCCAACCGCTCGGGAATTGCATCCTTTTCATGTGCTTAGCCTCAGTGCTTGCTTCGTGGCTTTCCGTTTAGTAGTTTGACTGTGCAGTTCAAGATTTTTTCTGCGTGCAAGCCAATGCAGCCTCACCCTGACGAACAGGGCAAACAAACCATCATAAACGTCATCACCACACACAGTCAGCGAGTTTTCTACCTTTGCATGAAGCAACATGCACAGATCATGCCCTACTTGTTCTTTTCCCACAATATTGGAACTAGATGCGACAAAAACCTGCTCGCAAACATTGATGAAAGCTACAAACGAGGGTGTAGGAATTGACAGGCTCCCAAAGTCACCTTCTCCAGGATTTTTGACACTTAAGTACAAGAGAACCTGGCTCTGATCGGCAAAGGCGGCATCCACGCTGTCGCAGTGTACCACGGAGCATCGTTTCTTCACATGCCGCAAGCTCATCTTGAAATGAAGCGCTAAGCGCTTCAAAAGAAGGGCGCGAAGCGTGCAAAGACGGAAAAAGACTTCGCACTGGCCGCACGCCGAAGGAAACGACAAAACCGAGAAAACTGCCGCAGCGGTGCAGCGGGCTGCAAATATTACCGAACGGTGACAAAGAAGCGACGTGCAAGGACGACGAAAACTTCGCAAAAGGAGCATTTTGAGACCGGCGAGCTAAATTCATACGCATTACCAGGCGCGCCATCGCAGACAGCTGGCGATAAGAAATCGCTTCGTAAGCTCCCGCCACTGTGGCCGGGTAGCCGGGTATCGAAACAAGGCCTGCAAAGACGCGCTGTAATGCACCGCACACTCATGAGTAGGGGGCAGGTCAAGAGTGTTGCAAAAATACAAAATTTGCCAGGTTTTAATAAAACGACTTACCTCTTTCATAAAACAAGGTGCTAATATATTTTTTCTTTTCTATTGGCAGATTACATTCCAATTTTGTAGCTTTATTATTTCTTTATATGAGTGTTTTGCCCCCCATCCTCTGGTTGTGCTGCAGTCGCGCTAAACCACTTTTCGGCCCAGCCTTCGCCACCACTTTAAATCCGCCTTGAGATCGTTTTGCCGCTCAAGACGGCTTAGCCGTTCGCTCCTAAGGAGGGCGTGGTTTAATTGTCATAGCAGCTTAGTGATGCGCGCTACATGTTCGTGATTTCAGAATAAACGATCGAATGAGCAGGTAGAGCTTACCAAATCTTTGAAAGACAGCGAGAGAGACATGACGTTGAAGGAGCGACGAAATCATTGTACGAAAAGTTGTGGCTTTATTATGCATCCCAGCTTCTCAGACTTCCGATGAAAAATGCCAAGAAGTACCTCATAAACACAGAACAGGTAAAGAAGCAGGCATTCGGCGAAAGCTTCATTACTCTTTTGAGCAGCTGGTTCTGCGACGCGCGAGAACGCCGAACGCTTTACGTGCACTGTGAAGCGAAATACCTTCCTTTGGGGCACGCTGCACCATGATGTAAGAGAAATTACGACACCATCACGCGACGACATTTGATGCGTGACGGCACAGCAGCACAGGACAAGTCGCAGGCCCACCTTTGGCACACAACGGGCACGCGCAAGCAGTTCGCCTAGCGGCCTCATCGGGCGTTCCGTGGAGAGCGGCCGTCTGCTTGCGTGTGGACGACGCCGTACCTGTACGTAGTCGCAGACGCCGAGTTTCAACAGACGCACGCCGTCATCTCCATTCCTTAGTTGCATTCAGCTTCATTCTACAGTTTTTATGCGAAGCATACTAGCCGCACAACCACGCTCTTCCTTGCTGCGCCGAGCGCGGCCGCGTAGCTACCATATGACGTCATAACAGCTGCAAAAGCGGAGGCTCAACTCGTGCGCTCGCCTGCATGAGTTGTTTCTTCGTCTAGCCGAACCAAATATGGCCAAGCAACAGCAGTTCACCAGGCTAAACAGTAGTTCAACAACTAAAATAAAGGCTAGTATGCTTCGCATCCTCGGCTTAACCTTACCTAAGCCACAGCCATTTTTTTTATGTGGGGCGATGCCGTCGTATTTCTTTCGTTGTCGTCAATCCCTCGCGCATAATAGCGCGATGGCGTTAAGGCAGCGTTGCCGCGACACCTAAAAATACAGAGTATATATTTTTTTTCGAGAGAGATCGGTAGAAATCAGTAGATTTTCTATTTCAGCTTTTGCACTCATTTCTTGAACCCGCGAATTAAGCGCTTATATTTGAGCTGTACTTTAGTATTATTGTACCGTCTAAGAAATTGCACAAGAACGATCACGAGATTTTCGGCGATGGTTTTGAGAAACCTTGGGTTACCGAAACCCATAATCAAGCACGGATATAAACACATTCAAGACCTGGCGATGACCTATTTAAAGACGTCAGATGGTATAGTACCTGAAAGCTTTCGTGCTAGTGAACTCCGTCTTGCCTGTCTTCTTCGCACTGGTGCCTGTCTCGTTCGCACTGGAACCCCAACCCAGCCAAAATGAGCACTTCAGCACAAGCAGGAATGGACAGTTCTATGAGCGGACACTAAAGATTAATGCTTCCCCCAGTGTCTACGGAGACGAGGTGTCTCAATTGCTAGTACCAGGTCAGCGGACTCGCAGAAATTATAGCTGAAATCTTTCGTACGATTTCATCGAGGAGAGCGGAAATCTCCTCTCCGGAGTCTGGCGCGGGCGTATCAAGGCACACGTGCAAGATTCTGCAATGCTCATTGCGCGGGGGCTCATGCGCAATTAGCACAGCGTCCGGCCAGAACTTCTGCAAAATCCTGTTATTTTTCCTACGTGCTTGTATAGTACGGCGACGGCCAGGACGTTCTAAAAAATAGGTTTATCTTGGGAGTGTTAACGAATTTCCGAGGGCGCTGTGGTAAAATAGTGCCCTCTTCCTCTTCGCAATCACAAACTCTCTCTCTCTCTCTCTCTATCTTGCGGGTATGCTCGTCTTTATAGAAGACTAGTCGAGGCGAAATTGTTCCCCAGTTTGCAAAAGTCACAACAAATGTATTTTTGGTTAAAGCACCGATGTTGTTCATGTGTGCCTTTTAAAAGATGCTTGCGTTCTGTGCTCTGCACCAAGCTTAACGCAGCCTTCCTATAAGAATCCTGCAGAGAGCCAGAGTAGCCTAGGTGGCTCTGTTGTGAAGCCTTCACTCGACGCATTCGTGCCAGCTGGCTCCAAGGACGGTGCTTCTATGGAAGGTACGTGCGGTGGCAGTGATGTGAAACTTCAGCAGTGGTCGCGAAGCGCGCACAAATGAGTGCGTTTCCCAAGAAAACGCCACATTTTCATGCACTTTAATTTTTAAACACGTTGTACGCAAAACCTAAATAACACGAAACGCACCACTGAATGCTGAAGTTTACTTTGAAGCCTTTTGCCTTCCACATCGGGGCAAATGCGAAACCTTCGCACGTGGAAGTAACGTCGATTCCACCAGCATCTCTTTCGAGAAACCAAAATACACGCTGCCAGACTACTAAGCGCAGTAACATGCGTAACTTGAAGCTCCGCCTACGTAGCTTTTCTTTCACCACCTCATAAAGTTGTCCGCGAGTAAAAATGAGGGTGATGATTCATTTTACAACGGCACAAACCAGGCCCCGAATGAGGTGGTAATATGATACGAACAAAGAAACAAGTTGTCGAAGATGTGAAAGAAAGTAATAATAAATAAAATGAAAGAGTGTGTGGCTGTGCCTGCGCAGAAAATCGTTAATTTGTTCTCTTTGCTATTAGCCAACACGCTTTGTGATGATTAGGAACAATGCGGTATCGTTCCATACGCTTCCATATTACTGAGGCTATACCAGGCTATACCCTTTTTTGTGTTCGCACATTCATACACACGATATATATATATATATATATATATATATATATATATATATATATATATATATATATATATATATATATATATATATATATATATATATATATATATATGCAGGGTGTCCCAACTATCATGCGCCAAGGTTTCAAAATGTGCAAATGCCACGTAGCTGAAATGAACCAATGTAATATTATTTGCCGTCGCTTGTAGATACTTAGATTATGCTTTTGCATTCCGCCGAAATACATATTTAGTCAAGTGATTAATCAACTTTTAAAATATCATAATTAGATGTAAAGTGCAATGAGAAAATTGTAGAACAACATGAAAAACTCCCGATACAGCTTTCGGTTGCTCAGTATGTGTTACATCAAAGTGTTTTTCAGGGGGTGAAGAGTAAAAAAAAAGAACGCAAAGTGCTTCGAGCGGCGAGTCGGGCGGCCACTAATTTCCAAGCTTTCCTAACTTTCTGCTCATGAACAGAATCAGTATCAGTGTGCTTAGCTCTTCGTTCTTTATTTAGCAATTACTTTTAAACTGTGGCTTATTTGTGACGTTTATGACTCTCTAAAATTCTGCGGGCGGTCACTATTCGATTGTTTATTTTTTGCATGATCGCCTGCGGGTGTGCTAAAATCCAAAACATTGGCACTTGGTGGGAAGGATTATAACGTAGTTGTTATGTACGTTGTAATAGCTTGTATCAAATGCGTATTATAGATAGTCACTGAGCTTACTGTGTGGCTCAGTACGAAACGTTCAGCTTCGAACATTATTGTGCTGTCGGTGTAATCGCCGTCACCCATGCTTCGGCGCATTGATTCATGTGCGCGTCTGTACACTTATTCTTGATACCTTGGCGATGTAGTGGGCGTAAATTTGCATGTGAATTGGCGTGGACGTGGGCAGATGACGTGCGAGAAATTCACCAGATAAGAAGAAGCGGCGCTACTTCCTTCGTCACCGTATAAAGAGCGGTATTCACTCGTGCAGACGTCCTGGGGTTGAAGGGCTTTCCTTGGAGGTTAGCGCTAGAACGCTGGCGGATGAGTGAACTTTTTTTATCCTCGAGGCAAGCCGCGGATCCCCAAGAGCCGGCAACACAGGCAGTACTTATGTGGCAGCGGTCTGTAACTTGGACACGTAGATTCATCACATTCCTCATGCCAGACACAACTTCTTGCAAACTAATTACTGCACACGTTTTCAATCCACGGCTCCATATATTGCAGCATGAATGAGGCACGGCCCGTTATTGAAAACCCACTTCCATCTCCGACAGCTAATCGCACAGAAGGACGGCAGAAGAGGCAGTGATGTCGTATCCGTGCGCTTTCGCTGAGGCAACGAGTGGCGCGGCGCCGAAAGCGCCATCTCGTTTCTCTAGAGCAAACTCATTTGCGAAAAATGTCCATAGGTAGACCTTCAACCCCTACCAGATGCGCCAGCGGCCGCCTCGGTTCTCAAGCAGTTAAGCAACAAATGGTACCCAAATATTCTCACTACAGCAAACATTAAGCCCACAATAGCCCGCAATAAAAGCAAAACTTTCTGTGCTTTCTTTCCCTGGGTTTAGCGTAATGCTCCTTCGGTTCCTGGCCGAGTGAATTGGGCCGATCTCGGAGGCACTGTAACCCGCGAAAGCGTGGGTCGCTTCCCGCCGACTCGGAACACCAGCACGTCATCGCTACGTTGCGCATAAGCTGAACAGTTGTACGATATTTATTTGACCGTTTCACGAAATCTTAGCATCAAATGGATTTTCAAATTCATGTCTTTTCATCTTGACTTTCTCCTTTTCCTTTTGTAACCCTTTGTCTCCTTCGCAAACGCTGATTAGCAGGCTATAGAACATAGTAGTTCCGGCCAACCTCATTATAAATTTCTTTCTCTCTCTTTCTCTGACATAGATTCCAATATGCGTGTTCGATGAGTTTTATAATAAAGCAGGCAATGTCAGTGGTCAAAGCTCTTGCTTCTCTCGTAGGGTAACCTCCAGTATGCTTCGTCCTCGCGTCTGAGCATGACAGCTTTTCTTGTGACAGGTCAAGACGATATAAACATGAGTTTTTTGTACGATTTCAATTTATCAGTGGGAGGAAAGCTGCTCCCGAATATTGATGACGATTTTTTAACAAATGGGATCTTTTTCTGGCACCCCATTCAACGCATACGACAAGAAACCTATACTTCGCTGTACCTTTCTCAAATTCGTGGGACATTAGCTTTGTAGGCACATTACCTACGCACTGTTATCGACTTTTGAGAAATTATTCCCTTTTTAGCAGAAGCTGAATTGTTGCACACACAGGCAACAATTATTAGGCAACTAAGTATGTGCACCACACAGGCTACAGTATGTGCGTTGAATCGCTATGACTTTCTTACAACAAGGCATGCACAGCAGTTTGTAATGTTTTTGATGTAAATCTATTGTTTGTATACATATATAGTCTAGTTTCTAGGTTTCTTATGGAAAGGTGAACGCCGTTGTCACAGCTATTGGATCGGTGTCCTGTTCGTTCCCCTTCTGTGTGCTGACGCACAGGGAGGGCTGGGCGATACATATATCTTAAGTACTACCGTAGGATGCTCCTTGGGTATCATTTATCTGCATCACGATACGTACGGTAGGACGTGTATCCGTATCTGTATTTTCGATGCCCCAAGTCAAGCATCGTGTGCCTTACGACATACCGGTTGCATAATCATCGAAGACGCTCAGAGTTACTCGAGCCGAGCACTTTATATTTGAGCGTATTCTAAGAGGCGATTATTCTTGTTAACTCACATTTCAAAACCGAGATGCATGGGAAGAAATCACAACCCAGTGCAATCGAGGATATCTGCACTTTAGATTTAGGCGTCTGTAACGCGAAATTCTCCAGCTTTCATGAATTACGCACCACATGTTGAACTGTACGCGTTCCACAGCAAGCCGGAAAAACTCAGAGCGCATTTAGTGAAGTGCAAAAATTTTAATTTGAGTAAAGCAGCAAGTTGGGCGAGTTCGTTTCCGTTCGTAATGAAAGTGAATAGAGAAGTCGTAATCAATCGTCATGCCGAAGAAGCTTCGTCATTATATCGTATTCCTGATATGGTCGTCATACCTTCTTTGCCGTGCAGTCGTTATTCTAAGGGCATACAGCTGATCTAGTTATAATGGCTTTGCAATTGGCAATAGAAATTATACGGACGCCTAAGGGGGCGATCACACCGTGAGTGTCACCATTGTCGTGCTGCTCCACTGACGGGGAATGTGCGGATCTTTCCACCTAGTGGGTGTGTACACTTCGGCCACCGCTGATTGGCTCGAGCGCTTCCAGTAGGGAGGAGACTGGCTGGGCACATGTCTCCTTCGCACTGGAACCTCCGCCCAGCCAAAATCAGCACTTCAGCACCAGCCGATATGGACAGTCCACTGAGTGGGCACTTAAAGAAAAATACTTCCTGCAGTGGCGATTGCACCGCGGGGTATCACTTGCCATTGCCGCGTACTCGCAGAAATTAAAGCTGAAACATTTCATACATTTTTATCGAGAAGAACGAGAACCTCTTCACTGTGCTCTGGCACTGGAGTACAGAGGCCCGCGCGGGAGCTTCTGCAATGCTATTTACGCCGGGGCTCACGCCCAATTAGTACTGCGTACGGCCGAGACGCCAGTAAAAGCCTGTTACTATTTCCTACGTGTTTCTATTCCTTCAACTATTATCGCGGGCAACTTTCTGTGGCAATGAAGGCAAAGCTACGAAAGCAAAGCGCGCACAAGTGAGAGCATTTCTGAAAAGTGTCCCGCGTTTTCATGCTCGTTAGTTTAAGCTGGGGAAGAGAAAACATAGGCGCCTTATTGGCAACAGTTAAGTAAGATTAAGCACACCACTCAATAGAAAAGTTTACGTATTTTGCGGCTTTTCCCCTCCGCGTCTGGGCATACGCTAAACTGTCACACGTGGAAGCAGCGCCGATTCAGCCTCTGTTCCGGGCAACAAAATGCACTGTCAAACACTGGAGGACTGTAGTGGCGCGTTAACACATGTGCAGAAACTCCGCCCCCGTAGCTTTCCCTTCGTTGTCCGCGAGTATAGACACAGCGCATTAAGGCGACATCCGTGGCGTTCTGAAAAAAAAAAAGGCCTGGCTTGGTGGTACGTTCAGCAATTTCAGAGCGCACAGGTTATGGGGATGCCCATCTGGATGGAAGACTAGTTGACGCCAAGTTCCCCCCAGTTTGCAAAAGTTCCAACGATCGCTGTTTGTTAAAAGACCGATGCTGCTGATGTGTGTTCCTGCAATACCCATTGCGTTTTGCGCTGCCCCACAAGATTAAACGAGCCTTCTGATGAGAATACCGTAGACATCCAGTGCAGCTTAGGCGGCTGTGTAGTGAAACCTTCACTGGATGCCACTATTCATGTTGGCTACAATGACGTATGCACAATCACGGATGTGTCGTTAGATGTGACAATACCACTTTCGTTGGCTCCAATGACGCACGGAAAGTAGCATAGTGTGTGGATAGATGTAACAATACTATTTTCGTTGACTCGAATGACGTACGAAACTTAGCGTGGTGTATGGATACATGTAACAATAAATTGTTAAATGTATCCACACCCCACGCTCCGTTTCGTATATTGTTACATGTATCCACACACCGGGCTAACTTCCGTACGTCAATGGAGCCACGAAAATAGCGGCATCGAGTGCAGGTTTCACTACACAGCCGCATCATAAATTGTCATACATGTATGCACACACCACGCTATGTTTCGTACGTCATTGGCGCAAACGAACAATAGCGGCATCGAATGACGTACGAAACATCATTTATGTGTAACTATGCTTTTTCTGTGGGTCAATGTGGTTATATGTTAGTGAGTGAGTGCTCGGACACTAATTGAGAACGTGTCGTGTACAGACCCTTCCAATGTTTATAAACATATAGGCCCTGGGCGATTTCCGGTTTTGCTCATTCACGTAGTCCGCTAAATTTAGCAAGCAAGAAAGCACTGGCTGCGATATTACAGCGAAGCTGTATACCTCTACCATCCGAGAAAACTTTCGTGTCGTGGGCATTCAGGGTAAGAAAAAAACCCCGCAGCTGAGTCGATTTAGAAGAAACTACAATGCCGGGCCAACCCGCCGCGGAGATGAAGCAGGCGGTAAGGGACCCACATACACAGCTTCGCTGGTCATCCTTCTTCCTAAAGTGGAAGGGCATGGTGCATTTTTAACTAGCAAGAGTGCGGTAATATCTAAGCTGGCCGATTTCCAACAGTCTTCCTCTGTACATAGAACAATATTACAATTGAATGTTGCCCTACGTTGTTACACCAAAATTTTTGTGTATTTGTCTTGAGGAGTAATGCGCATGTCTTTTATATCAAAACCTAAAACAGATATTCCGCCAGTTATATATCTTAAAAACGCGCTCAGTGAATTCTGGCGCCGTAGATCGATAAGGCCCGTGACCGGAAGTTTCTTGGGGGCGCACTTTTGCTGCAGTTATCGCGCGAGTTAAACCCTCTTTAGAATGCTTCGTTTCTCGTACATGTTATCGCCCCGGTGGAATCGTACCGTGATTGTGACTCAGTGTTCGTATCGTCTCTTGTTGAAATAAACTTTTACCAAACACAGGTGCTGTGAAATTTAGGCTAGGCAGGCAAAGCGCGAACAAATGAAAGCGCTTCTGAAGAAAGCGCGACATTTTCATCCGCGGTTAGTTTTAAAGTCATTGTTCACAACAATAAATAGGACGAAACACGCCACTGCATCTTGACGTTGACTTAGCTTTCCTGATTTTCCCGTCGGCTTCTGGGCAAAAGCGTTGCTCGTGGAAGCAGCGTCGATTCCACCAGCGTCTCATCTCAGAAGCCGAAGTATGCGCTGTATGCCACACCATACTTGGCCCAATAACACGCACATGTTGAAACTCTGCTTCGTAGCTTTCCTTGCACTGCCGCATAAAGTTGTCCGCGAGTAATGATGACGGTGCTGATTCACAAGGGCGCTAGCCACGCCACGGATGCGGTGGTAATATGATATAACAACAAAAAAAAAGGTTGTCGAAGATGCGAAAGAAAGTGGTAACAAATAAAATAAAATGGCATGTGGCGGTCTCTGCATAGAGAATCCTTCACGCGCTCTTTTCTTTGCCGTTGGCCAACACTCTTTGTGATAATAACGACCAAGTGTGCGTCTTTCCACATGCAGCCATGTCTGTACCGCTTCACTATTGTATGTTCTTTTGTTGGTGTGCGTTCGCGACTTTCATGGATCTGAAATATATATAAAAAGCGTGTCCCAACTATCGTGCACCAAGACTTAAAATAAAGGGAAAACTACGAAGACAATTAAAGCGCGCACAAGTAAGAGCACCTCTCAAAAGTGTCCCGCGTTTTCATGCTCCTTAGTTTAAGCTGGGGAAGTGGAAACATAAGCACCTTATTAGCAAGAGTTAAATAAGATGAAACACACCAATGAATATAGATGTTTACTTATCTTGCGGCTTCTGCACTCCGCGACTGGGCATACGCCAAACTGTCACACATGAAAGCTGCGTGGATTCAGCCTCTGTTCCTATATATAGCAACCAAATGCACTGTCAAACACTGGCGGACTACTTGGCGCGGTAACACGTGTGCAGAGGTTCCGCCCTCGTAGGTTTCCCTTCATAGCCATAGAAAGTTGTCCGCGACTATAGACACAGCGAATTATGGTGACGCCCAGGGCGTTCTGAAATAAAGAAGAAAGGCGTGGTTTATTGGTAGCGTTCAGGAACTTCAGAGCGCACAGGTTATGGGTATGCCCATCTCGATGAAAAACTAGATGACTCCAAGTTGCTCCCCAGTTTGCAAAAGACCGAACGAACACTCTTTCTTAAAAGACCGATGCTGATGATGTGTGTCCCTGCAATATCCATTGCGTTCTCCGCTGTGCAGCAAGACTAAAGGAGCCTTGCGCGGAGAATCGTGAGGCACTCAATGCAGCTTAGGAGGCTGTGTAGTGAGACCTTCATTCGATGCCGCTAAGTCTATTAGCATAGAGAAAGGGAATTGAACAAGAGCGGACACTCGGCGAAAATTGGAAACAGGAAACACGTCACGCTATACTTTTAACATCGACGAATTGGGGTCGCGAGCATCGAGAAAAAGAAGAATGTGAAATGAGATTAACAGCAATTGTTTAATTTATTTTATTCTTTCCCGGAAAAATTAAAAATATCTGCGTATAAATTAAGTTGAACTTTGCGGCTTACTTCCGTTGCCTAGCGACAGGCGAACGGGCGAATGACGAGGCAGATGTTTGCGTCATTCGTCAGACACGCCGCCGAAGCGAGAGCGACCGGCCGTGTATTTGAGCGTTGGACTGTTTGCTCACCCGTGTGACTGTTTTTCTGTTTTGGGATTTAGCTTGGTTTCATGGGCACCCGGCGAATTCTAGCGTTCGTTCGGAACTGCGACATGACGAAATTACACTAGTGGACAACGGCAAGGTGAGAAACTTTCTTTGACAGTCTGCGACGCATTTCGAGCAATTAGGCTTATCTGGCACCTAGTCTAGACTTGTGATGCAGTTAACGAAAAACAGCGTGGCCGTCGTGGAGCAGTTAATTTTAATTAAAGAATCGTTCTGGGAGATGTTTGCGACGCTTCCTGTAAGCCTTAACTAATTTTAACTAATTTCAGTAGTTTTTGGGCACGCGACGCTAGCATAGACGCTAGTCGCACAGGGTGCTGTGACGCTGCGACGCAGTTTCGCGTCTACTGATATTGGCGCTTTCGCTGACCCCCAACATTATTGTGACTAAATTGGTTACTTTTTGGGGTACTTTTCAAGCGCAGTGGGTGCGCCTGGCGCTGAGACGCAGTTAACGAAAAGTAGCTCTGCCGTGGTGCGCGGTTTCGCGCTTTAATGCACTGACAAGTTCATGGCGCTTTTCTTTCTCTGACGCCCAACATTGTTGAAAATTATTTTGAGGCCCGCTCGCCGCGCCTGTCGTGACGCAGCAAAAAGCAGCTCGGCCTTCGCGCTTTAAATGCATCTAGCAAGATAAATTTGCGGCCCTTCCTCTGGCGCCCAACGTTACTGTAACTTATGTTTTGTTAAATTAAAAATGTTAAAGCTAATTGCCTTTGTTCGTAATCTCGTCTGTTCGCCGCTTTCGCGCATGTCGCCTCTTCAAGCGCTTTACATCAATGACACATGCTTGTCATTTACGTTTCTCAACAGATGTCCTCCTGTAGTGGCTCGTACGGCAGTTACTGTTGTGTACAGTGGTGCCAAAACAATGGAAGAACGAGAAAGAAGCCCGGCACCAGTTTTTTTCGTATCCCACAGGACAGCAGGTTTGTTGTGTTCCAATTTAGCAGCGCACTGTTTCTGCTGCTTTAATGAAAATATGCAGCAATGTCGCCCGATTATAACATTTATTTAGCTGAAGTAATCCAGTGAGGGGCATAATGTGTACGCTCTGGAATCAGTTTGGGATTCTTAAAAAATCATGAGCATTTACACATTGCAGCAAATGCATCTTTTTTTTTGTGGTATAAGCGTACCATTGTACCTGTAACTTAAGTGTTGTGTACCTCTTTGTGAGTATCTTGTTATAGAAAATTTGCAAAATGAAACATTCTATCGCATTAAGTGGAACATTCTAGAGGCCCCTACAGCTGTTCGGCAATTTCAAAACTAGTGTATAAATTTTTTTTTATAACTAATGTAGCGCATTTTAAATTCCTGATTTGTCAAGCATGTACACACTAATGCAATAAAATGCTCGATGCTTATTGTTTGTGCCATACAACATGCTCTTTTAAAATGTGCGCAGGTCGACGGCATGGGTGGCATATTCCCGCAGAGCCGACCTTATGGAAAAGCCGGCAGGTGTGTTGTACAAGTCATACAGGATATGCAGCGACCATTTCACTGCAAAAGATTTCCTGGACCCAGGTCGCACGCGACTCATTAGAACAGCTGTACCTACAGTTTCCTCAGGTACGCAATAGAGCAAAGTTCCAAGTGTCAGCACTGTCTTGGTGCACTTTGCTGTAGCTCATGTACGTCTCTGTGTCTTCATAGAATTGCTAGTGGTAAGAGTTTTGTGGCAATTATTTCGACCTGAACCAACCTCAGGTGAACATTTTTTTCTATTTAGCTTTTGCAGATGCTGCCGATGTACCATCTGTTGGATTCGCTGTTACATCGCATCAAAACACCGTTCCAGAGGACCATCTGGAAAAGTCTACTATAGGCATCAGCACTATGTTTGAAGACCCTGCTTTGCAAGGTACTTGTAGTGTCCTGTGTTTGCGACTAACACTCAGTCTTGCCAATGAATGTAGGCTGCAGCCGTCCTGCAAGTGAGGAACAAGCTGGTGAGGACGTCCTACATAAGACATGCGAGCAAGGCTCCCTCATGACGGCAAGCCATGCTGCTAAAGGTGAGTTTGGTGTATCAAGTTAAACTTAACAAAGTGGCAATGATGGGTATTTTTCCAGCAAGCCTACAACAGATGTCTGGCTGCAACACCCCTGTGAGCGAGCTAGGTGCAACGACCTCCCAGGTGGATATGTTTGGCAGCAGTTCTACCGAGGATGAGCGTTGTGCTGTTGATGGTAACTATCATACATTTTATAGAGCAGACGCATAGTTTTAACAACATTGTTTCAAACCAGGGTGTGTTGAATTTGATTTTTAACTGAATCTGAAAAAGGTTAACCTGGCGATATAGATAAGGCATTTCTCTTTACAGACTTTTTATGGACTAGTCAATATTTAATTGTTTTTCAGAAATCTCTCTCGACGTCTGTTATACTTTCTGCCTGGAAAACAGCTAAAGTTATTCCGCTATTCAAATATGGTAGTAAGCAGTCCTTACTAAACTACAGACCCATCGTTATAACGTGTCATTCTTGTGAAATACTTCAATGTGTAATTTGCGAACATATTGAATTCTTGGAGTGTAATGGTTTATCTGGTGCTCAGCACGGTTTGGATTTATCACTGCGACCCAGCTTATTGAATACACTACCGTTGCACAGGCCCCATCAGGCCCTCTATGCAGGTGATCGAATTGATGCAATATTTATTGATATTTCAAAAGCTTTCGACACTGTGTTGCACTCTGAATTGTTCAAGAAGCTCACTGTTATTCTTAACAACAAAGTGTTTACCTGGATTTCTTTTTTATCCAATTGGTCTCAGTACGTACTATGACGTACTCTTTAGGTCTTCTCAATCCTCCACATGCAGTGTAACGTCTAGTGTGCCTCAAGGTTCAATATTGGGTGCGCTTCTATTTTTGATCTTAATAAATGATCTAACAAGTAATGTTCCTCTTAGAATCTGCATTAGGCAGATGATTGTGTATTGTACCATACGATTAAAACTCGTCACGATCACATGATCCATAACGACTCGTTTGCATCACTTCAATCATGGTGTGACTTGGCAGATGCAAATCAACTTCCAGAAAGTTGTACCTATGTCATTTACCAAACATTTTCCGCCTTCTCCACTTACCTATTCGTATAACGACTACCCTCTAGGAGATGCTTCACATCGAACTCGTGCAACCTAGTGCTTAGGCTGCTTGCAACGCATATTACGGTCATCCCCACTTAGCACACGACTCCTCACTTATAAAACGATGGTTCGTCCAATACTGAAGTGTGGCTCTGGCGTTTGGAATGCACACAAAATATCTATCAAAAAAAGTGCATCTGACAAGAAAGCTGTGGGCTTCGTTTATCGTTTTGACAGGTATTTTTTGCCCATTTCCCATCTTAGTCTTCAACTTGCCAGTCTCTCTTCTCGTCGTCACTTTGAATCTTTCAGGTTTCTTTATACTCTTACTCCCCACAATTCTCCATTCTCCTTACTTGGCAAGTAAGGGAAATCTAGACCCAATATCACCAGTCAGCATGAGTTGAATACGTCCACTTGTCACCATCATACCGAAGCGTTTAGTCTCCCTGTCCCTTCTGAGATTGCGGAGTGCGCTGCCTGGTTACGCAAGATCTTTACCACTCAATGAATTTCTATTGTATATTAGTCATGATGTTCTGTGCTCTTTATGCTATTCTATGTATTGTATTTCCCCACTCCTGCGATAGCCCTTCTGGGCTGCAGTATATCGAAATAAGTGAAATTAATAAATAAGTCCTTAGTCGACCATAACCTTTGAATAACCATTACATACGAGGTAACTGGAAGGTCAAGGTGCGATATTTAAGAGTACTGTTCAGATTGGAGCACGCTCATAAAGTGCACAATCTTTTAGGATGATTATTCTTGTGACATATATTTGCCATATATGTGTACTATGATTGTATCATTGTTAAATTGTGTGGTGGACACTGGCACTTCTCATATCAGAAATTGAAGCTTTTATGAATGCTTGTCTGCAGAAGCATGAGCTTTGTAAATGCGTAGAGTGATATCTCTAACAAACTCTGTAAACTCATGACGTACAACTTATAAACTATGCAACATTTATTTTGTTTAAAGAGCACAGTGGTATTAACTGTTGATGCTTAGCATTTGGTTAGGTCTTGCTGTGCAAGTTAGGAAATAATTGTCAACGCACAAGCTACCGTTGCTTTGTACTTTCAACTATATTGGCAGTAAGTGAGGGAGGTAATGCAAAATTGTGCCAGGCAAGTTCTTGTTAGCGTTGTAGCTCAAAGGATGCTTGGGATGCATAAGCTGTTTGGGTAATATCTTGCTCTGTGTTTTTGTGCAGATGCCATTTCCGAGGTGTCCCCAAGCGCCAACATTTTCGATTCAGCTGAAAGACCAGTAGGAAACTATCCCGGTAAGTGTTTGGTTCATTTAACGCTAGCCAAAGGCTTTGTGGATTTTCTTCAAGATGGGGGGTGTTCTTGTAATAGTGGTTCATTTTAATAATGGAAAAGTTGAGCAGCCGAAGGAAACTCATATTGTTAGATTTTTGTACTATTTACTCGAACTCCTTCATGAGTATATGCGAGAAAGGCTCCCTCATGGCTTTGACACAAAGCAATTTAGATCTACTTTTAATTGTGTTCATGGAGGCTCTGTGTAGGAATTGTACCTGCGAACAATGGTTATATTTGGTTGAATGTATCGTACTGTTTTAAAGTTTCATAATGAGCTGTTCAGTATGAAGTAACCAGTAAATTAGTGTTGTATCAAGAAATTGTCGAATTGTTGTACACGTAGCTTTATTTATGCGTGCTTATTTTTTGTATCTTACAGTTGCTTGGAAGAGCGCAGTGAGGAGCTCTCCGTCAACAAAATTTAGGGCGACCGTCCGGCGACTGCAGTCCAAGCTAGCAAGATGCCAGCGGTCAAACGGTTGCAGAAGAAGCAGAGCAAGCTACCGCCATCCATTTCGAAGGCACTGGGCATTATTAGTCCATCAGTGACAGAGGAGGTTTTTAAGCTTTTGTGTACACACCTGCGATTGCAGCAGAGGGGAAAAGGCAAGCGCTTCCCTATCTGGCTCAAAAAGTTTGCCTTGCATTTGAACTTCCGTGGACCCCGTGCATACCGTTTTTTGGCACCAATTTTCTCTTTGCCAACACAGCGTACTCTGAGACGCTGGTTGTGCAACTTTAGGATGTCACCAGGAGTGATTCCCGGAATTATTCAAAGTATTTCTGCTAGCACTCACGCATGGAATGAGCGCGACCGAGTATGCACCCTCATGTTTGATGAAATAGCTTTGAAAAAGAACTTATCCTATGATGCCGGTGAAGATATTGTGCATGGGTTTGCAGATGATGGCATCGAGCGGTCATCAAGTATTGCCGACAGAGCCATGGTTGTGCTTCTGGCAGGTATATCTAAGAGGTGGGTTCAGCCAGTCGCATTTACGATAGGGCATGTATTGACATGGGCAAATGTTATTGATAAATTACTAATCTCGATTATTGAGCAACTTAAAGCCGTCAGAATTGTTGTCAAAGCGGTAATCTGTGACCAAGGCACGTCAAATGTCAGCTTGGCGCAGAAATTGGGCATCACGATTGGGAAACCATATTTTGAAGTTCTAGGCGAGAGAGTTTATTTTATTTTTGATGTACCTCATTTGATCAAAACGACCCGCAACAATCTCCAAGCACACGAGTTGCTCATTGGGAAAGAAGTTGTGAATTGGTCTCATATTGAACAACTGTACAAATCCACACATGAACTAAGGTTACGATTGGCTCCAAAGCTAACAGAGCGGCACATATACCAAAGGCCATTTTGTAACATGAAAGTCAGCAGAGCTGTACAAGTCCTGAGCTCATCAGTTAGTATTGCAATTATGACATTGGTTTATGTAAATGAGCTTTCCTCTTCAGCTGTAGCTACAGCAAACTTTTGTGACCGTATGGATAAGCTATTCGACACATTGAACAGCTCCAGCCCCCATAGGAATGCTCAGAAATACAGATATGCCATAAAAAAGGGGCAAAATGAATTAATTAAATTTCTGAAAGAGCAGCTTCCATGGATTGCTTCTTGGAAATTTTCTGGCAAGCGTCAGCCGCAAACAATCACTGGCTGGCAGATAACAATTCAGGCTGTCATCCATCTTTGGGACGATCTCTCGGCCAATTACAACTTCATCTATCTGCTAACTCGTAGGCTCCAACAGGACCCACTAGAGAACATGTTTGGGCACATCAGACAAAAGCACGGTTGCAATACTAACCCAAATGTGTCTCAGTTCATTTGTGGTTTAAAGCATATTTGTATTCAGAAAGCCTTCAAACTCTCTGAGCAGGGCAACGTAGAAGATGATAGATCTAAACTTCTCCATGAAGTGTCGCCGTTCTCTCTAAATAGCACCTCTCTGGTTGATGTAGTCGAATCAGTTGGCCCTGATAACTTTCCGTCTCTCGAAGACATTTCAGTTCTTGCAAAAGACATTCAGTCGCATATCATTGACGATTCAGCAGCATATTACGTGGCAGGCTTTCTGGTCAAAGTGTTCCTGGCAAAATCATTCGAAGGGTGCACTTGCCGACAGTTGCTGCAAGGTGACATAAATTCAGTGAGTGCCGAGCACCAGTATTTTACACTACTGAAGGCTTATCACGTACCGAGCAAACTGTTTGGAAATTTGACAGTGCCATCACAAAGATTGTTCGATTTTGTTCAAGAAATGGAGACCCACTTTCTTGCCGTGATTGAGGCTACAGCGCATCTTGCACATGTGTGTGATGTTTTGTATCAGTATCTGTTTGGTGTGGGGGAAATGGAATTTTGCTGCATTGCATGTCGCCAGAGATTTGTCAAAATGTATTGCCGGATACGTCTGTGTTGGCATGTTCGATTCGTAAACCGCAATTTAGACAAAGTTAGGTTTCATTCATCAGTGTCTGGCGTGCAGCTTGAAAAAGTTAAAGGTTAATGCAGTACTTCTTTTCACCAATGAACATATAATTGGCATTTAAGGTCTGCTAGGGCTCCCTTGCTCAAATTGAATAGCATTTTGGCAGGGTCACACTATTGATACATTACAAGTGTGTGGTGGTAGGCGGAGGGGGGCGGGGGGGGGGGTGGTGGGGGGCGGGGGTGGTTGTGGTGGGTGGTGGCACCCTCCGGAGGTGCAGCAGCTCCTCCGGGGGGAGGGGGGGGACATGGCCCTACAGAATGCTATTCCTTGTGAACACGGCACCCACAGCAGGCTCAAAACAATTTCTTTTAACCTTTACCAAGTGCCAGAGTATAGAGCAGTGCGCACTGGTGGTTGCCTCAAAAATGTTACTCTTGCCTGCGTCCGGCTGAAACGTTTAATGCTTCTATATTGATTTTGCACACCTTACTGAGCTGATAAGGAGTGGGTAAGGATTTAAGCCCAAAGCAATGCAGTTGTCTCAGCAAGACTACTTTGTTAATTGGATATATAACGCCAAAAGTATACGAGGACGTGTGCACGAGGAGGAGGGGGGGGGGGTTAGGTTGTGGAATGAGGGATGGGGGGGAGGGGGCACGGATTTAAATGTAAAGCAATGCGGTGGTCTCAGCAACACTACTTTTTGTGTTAATTGGATATATAATGCCAAAAGCATTACGATGTGTGTGCGAGGGGTGTAGGGGGTGTTAGCTCGTGGAACGAGCGATGGGGGAGGGGGCATGGATTTAATTAAGGGCAAAGCAATTTGGTGCTCAGCAACACTGCTTTGTGGGTTAATTGGATACGCAGCGGCGACAGTATACGTGGATGTGCGTGTCATTTTTTGTATTTCAGTTTGCTTGCAGCGCGCAAAGTGTATTGCAGATAGATGTATGGTTGGTGTGAAAGCTGCTTTCTTATGAAGCGAGATAAACATTACTTTTTTCTTTTTCTCTAAGGTTCTGTATTGTATTCAAAGCTTTATGTTTTGTATGTATCAGCATTCGTTTTAATGCTCCAAATGGACTGCATACCACGTTTGTTTTATTTTGGGGGTAGAGGGCATGGATTTATATTTAAGTGCAAAGCAATGTGGTGGTCTCAGCAAGACTACATACTAAACTGTGTGTTAATTGGAAACGAAACGCCAAAAATATACGTGGATGTGCGTGTCATTTTTTGTCTTTCAGTTGGCCGTGCAAAATGAATGCCAAATGTATGATTGGTATGAACGCCGCTTTTTTATGAAGTGAAATAAACATTACTTTTTGTTTTTCTCTAAGCTTCTGTAGTGTACTCATAGCCTCATGCCTTGTGTTATGTATCAGCATTCTTTTTATTACGCCACATGGACTGCACAGTGTTTTATTTTGATGGAATGAAATAAATATGGAATTCCATTGAAAGCTTATCCTAGCATCTCTTTTCTGGAAATGGCACTGCTGTACAAACCCTGCCTGACAGCTGCCTTTCCGTATATTTTCACATCCTACAAAATGCTGCTTCCCGCCCTAAGCAGCGCGCGCCTGTAAAAATAAAAAGCACGCGCATTAATGGTACGAAAAGGAGATCAGCGCAGCAGGCGCCACGTGTACCAGCTAGTATTCAAAACGCGCGCGCACAAAACCGAAACCGGAAGTGTCCTTCAGGTTTTAACGTCGACGGCTAGGTGCGCTGCAGTCAATTCGGCCGCTGGGCTCTATGGGAGTGTCCCCTCTTATTCTATTTTTCTTTCTCTATGCTATTAGCTACAACAACAATTCCTGGAACTCCCGGCACTTTGCTCTTAGTCCCGGTGAAATTGTGCCGTGATTATGACTCAGTGTTCGTATCGTCTCTTTTTCTAAACACAGACCAAAAATTACCGCTAGCGAAAGATGTATGAAACATCATTTATGTGTAACTGTGCTTTTTTTTTTTTTGTGGGGCTATGTGGTTATTGTTTGTGAGTGAGGACTCGTGTACACTACATTAAGAACGTGTCGTGTATAGACCCTTTCACTCTTTACAAACATATAGTCCCTGGGGGGTTTCCGGTTTTGCTATTGCCGTAGTCCGCTAAATTTAGCGAGCAAGAAAGGCATTGGCTGCACTATTAAAGCGAAGCTGTATAACTGTACCGTCCAAGGAAATTTTTGTGTCGTTGGCGTGGTAAGGAAAAAACCCATAAGTGGGCCGATCCCGGACATAGTGCAATGCCTGCCCTACCCGAAGCGGAGGTGAAGCAAGGGTTATTCACTCGCCATACGTGGGCCGATCCCGAAGGTTGTGCAATGCCGGCCCGAACCTCGGCGGAGGTGAATCAGGCGTTAAGCACTCCCCAAACGTGGGCCAATCCCGAAGGCATTGTAATACCGGCCTGACCCACGGTGGAGGTGTAGCTGGCGTTAAGAGGAAGCTTTAGCTCGGGCCCGACTCCAACGCGGCCTATTCGATTACATGTAAAACGCAAAAGCGTTTTTGTGAGATAACCTCCAGACCGATTTTAATGAAATTTGTTGCATTTCAGAGAGAAAGCAAAAATCTAGTGACTGCAGGAAGCCGAATTTAGATTTGGTACTTGAATATAGCTAAAAACATTTTCAAATATTTGACCGTTTGAAAGAAATAGAAGCACTAGGTTTGCAAATTCATAGCTCTTCATCAAGAATAGATATCGCGGTTTTGGAAACGATATCCACTAGATCATTCGAAACGGAAATATCATATGTCATTTTACATCTTACAAGATTTTTTTGCGTTGGTTACAAGGGTTCTGCAAAAGCTGCAGTTCCATATTACTAATTTTTTTTAGATTCATATGTAACATATCAATCTTGTCAGCTTTATATGTACTATTAAAAGAAATTCACAGAATTGTATTATTCTTTTTCGTTGTTGAATTATAGTTGTAAACTTCATAGTTTCTTTTTTTTAATATATTCGATTTTTGCCGATTTTCAATAAAATATTCACGACCTAACTCAAAAATTCGAAACCACCAATCACTAGATTTTACGTTATTCTTTTAAATACAACAAACCTCGTCAAACTTGGTGTAGTGGTTGCCGAGGAGACCTAATTCTCCTTTTACATGCATTAAGATAGGAGCACCCGAGCTAAACCTTCCGATCCCGAAGGCAGTGCAATGCCGAGCCGACCAACGGGGGAGGTGAAGCTGGCGTTAAGCACTCCCCATACGTTAGCCGATCCCGGAGATAGTCCATGTGTCGGGCCAACCCGCGGCGCACGTGAAGCAGGCGTAAAGCACTCGCCAGACTGGGGCCGATCCCGGAGATAGTGCAACGTCGGCCCGACCCGCGCGGCAGAGGTGAAGCAGGCGTTAAGCACATTGATACGTGGGCCGATCCCGAATATAGTGATATGCCCGGCCAACCTGCGGCGGAGGTGAAGCAGGCGTTAAGCACTCCTCCTCATACGTGGGACGATCCCGCAGGTTGCAATGCCTGACCGATCCGTGGCAGAGATGAAGCTGGCGTCAAGCACTCCCGATACGAGAGCCGATCCCGAAGTTAGTGCATGGCCGAGGCGACCCGCGGTGGAGGTGAAGCAGACGTTAAGCACTCCCTATACGTTAGCCGATCCCAGAGATATTGCAATGCGCCCTACCCGTGGCGGTGGTGAAGCAGGCGTTAACCACTCCCGATATGTGGGTCGATCCCGAAGGTAGTTCAATGCCGAACCGACCCGCGGCTGAGGCGAAACAGGCATAAAGCACTCGCCACACATCGGCCGATCCCGGAGATAATGCAATGGCGGGCTAACCCGCGGGGGAAGTGTATCAGGCGTTAAGTATTCCCCATACGCGGCCCGGTGCCGAAGGTAGTGCAATGCCCGGCCTAACCCGCGGAGGAGGTGAAACGGGCGTTAAGCACTCCCCATACGTGAGCCAATCCCAAAAGTAGTGCAATGCCGGGCTGAGCCCCGACGGAGATTAAGCAGGCGTTAAGCACTCCAAACACGATGGCTGATCCCGAAGGTAGTGCAATGCCGCGGACAGACCCATGGCGGAGGTGAAGCTGGCGTTAAGCACTCCCCCAAACCTGGTGGGCCGATCGCGGGATAGTGCATAGCCGGCCCAGCTCGCGGCGGCGGTGAAGGAGGCGTTAAGCACTTGCCGATCCCGAAGGTAGTGCAATGCTGGGCCCATCCGCAGCGGAGGTGCAGTTCGCCATCAAGGGGCCCACATACACAGCTTGGCTGGTCATCCTTCTTCACAGAGACGTCATGGTCGTCATTCCTTTCTTGCGGTGCCATCCTAATCGTAAGGGCATACTGCTGAGCTAGTTAGAGTAGTTTGGCAATTGGCGATAGCAATTATACGGACGCTTAATGGGCAATCACGCCGTGAGCGTTGCCATTGTAGTGCTGCTCCGCTAACGGGGCATGTGCGGATCTGTCCACCTAGTGGGCTTTCCATTTCAGCCGCCGATGATTAGCTGGAGCTATACCAGTGGTGAGGAGACCCTCCTACGCACTGGAACCCCAGCCCAGCCAAAATCATCACTTCAGCACCAGCCGAAATGGACAGTCCACTGAGTGGACACTCAAAAGAATTTTTCCCGCAGTGGCGAGATAACCGCGGTGTCTCACTTGCCATTGCGCGTACTCGCAGAAATTAAAGCGGGAACCTTTCGTACAGTTTTATCTAGAAGAGCGAGAACATCCTCTGGGACTCTGGCTCGAGAGTACAAAGGCACGCGCGGCAGATTCCGCAATGCTTTTTGGGTGGGCGACTCACGCGCGATTAGTACAGCGTAAGGCAGAAACGCCAGTAAAAGCCTGTTACTTTTTCTCCGTGTTTCTATTCTTTCAAAGATTATCGCTGGCAACTTTCTGTGGCAATGAAGGCAAAGCTACAAAGGCAAAGCGCGCACAAGTGAGAGCACTTCTGAAAAGTGTCCCGCGTTTTCATGCTCGTTAGATTAAGCTGGGGAAGAGAAAACCTAAGCACCTTATTAGCAAGAGTTAAATAAGACGAAAGACGCCAATGAATATAAATGTTTACTTATCTTGCGGCTTCTCCCCTCCGCGCCTGGGCATACGCCAAACTGTCACACATGAAAGCTGCGTCGCTTCAGCGTCTGTTACGGCCAACCAAATGCACTGGCAAACACTGGCGGACTACTTGGCGCGGTAACACGTGTGCAGAAGCTGCGCCCCCGTAGGTTTCCCTTCATCGCCATAGAAAGTTGTCCGCGAGTATAGACACAGCGCATTATTGCGACACCCGTGGCGTTCTGAAAAAAAAAGGCCTGGCTTGTTGGTACGTTCAGGAATTTGAGAGGGCACAGGTTATAGATATGCCCATCTGGAAGGAAGACTAGTTGACGCCAAGTTGCACCCCAGCTTGCAAAAGTCACAACGAACGCTCTTTCTTAAAAGACCGATGCTGCTGATTTGCGTCCCTGCAATACCCATTGCGTTCTGCGCTGCGCAACAGGATTAAACGAGCCTTCCGATAAGAATACCGTAGACATCCAGTACAGCTTAGGCGGCTGTGTAGTGAAACCTTCACTGGATGCCACTATCCTTGTTGGCTCCAATGACGTAGGAAGGCTTACAGCTGGGTGGACATGTGACAATACCACTTTCGTTGGTTCCAATGACGCACGGAAAGTAGCATAGTGTGTGGATAGATGTAAAAATACTATTTTCGTTGACTCGCATGAAGTACGAAACTTAGCGTGGTCTATGCATACATGTAACAATAAATTGTTACATGTATCCACACCCCACGCTCCGTTTCGTATATTGTTACATGTATCCACACACCGGGCTACAATCCGTACGTCATTGGAGCCACGAAAATAGCGGCATCGAGTGCAGGTTTCACTACACAGCCGCATCATAAATTGTCATACATGTATGCATACACCACGCTATGTTTCTTACGTCATTGGCGCAAACGAACAATAGCGGCATCGAATGACGTACGAAACATCATTTATGTGTAACTGTGCTTTTTCTGTGGGTCTATGTGGTTATCTGTTAGTGAGTGAGCGCTCGCAGACTAATTGAGAACGTGTCGTGCATAGACCCTTTCAATGTTTATAAACATATAGGCCCTGGCCGGTTTCCGGTTTTGCTCATGGACGTAGTCCGCTAAATTTAGCAAGCAAAAAAGGCATTGGCTTCGATATTACAAGGAAGCTGTATACCTCTTCCGTCCGAGAAAACGTTCGTGTCGTTGGCATTCGTGGTAAGAAAAAAAACCCGTACCTGAGCCGATCCCGGAGATAATGCAATGAAGGGCCGAACCGCGACGGAGGTGAATCAAGAGTTAAGCACTTCCCATACGTGGACCGATCCCGAAGAAACTACAATGCCGGGCCGACCCGCGGCGGAGGTGAAACAGGCGTTAAGGGACCCACATACACAGCTTCGCTGGTCATCCTTCTTCCTAGAGTGGAAGGGCATGGGGCTTTTTGAATAGCAAGAATGCGTTAATATCTAAGCTGGCCGTTTTCCAACACTTTTCCTCTGTACATGGAATAATATTACAATTGAATGTTGCCCTACGTTGTTACGCGAAAATTTTTATGTATTTGTCTTGAGGAGTAATGCGCATGTTTTTTATCTGAAAACCTAAAACAGACATTTCGCCAGTAAACTTAAAAACGCGCTTTGTGTTCCGGCGCAGTAGACTGATAATGCCTGTGACTGGAAGTTTCTTGGCGGCGCACTTTTGCAGCAGTTATCGCGCGAGTGAAACCCTCTTTACGATGCCTCGTTTCTTGTACATGTTATCGTCCTGTTGGAATTGTACCGTGATTGTGACTCAGTGTTCGTATGGTCTCTTGTTGAAATAAGCTTTTTCCAAACACAAGTGCACTGAAATTTAGGCTAGGGAGGCAAATCGCGAACAAATGAGAATGCTTCCGAAGAAAGCGCGACATTTTCATCCATGGTAATCTTTGAACACATTGTTCACAACAACTCAGGGGCGTAGCCAGGGGAGGGGCTTATGGGGCTTCAGCCCCCCCCGAAATTTTTTCGTGCTGTCCATGCACCGCCGACCAAAGCGACCTCCGGCGCCGGAAATCACTCTGGATTTTGTCTAGAATGTCTAGAATCAGGGGCGTAGCCAGGGGAGGGGGGGGCTTATGGGGCTTCAGCCCCCCCCCCCCCCCCGAAATTTTTTCGTGCTGTCCATGCACCGCCGACCAAAGCGACCTCCGGCGCCGGAAATCACTCTGGATTTTGTCTAGAATGTCTAGAATGTATACTTAAATATCTTGTTGCGAGGTTTTGTGCATACATGCAGTGAACTTTGTTTCCAGTGACACTTTTTGTCCTTTATCAAGCCGTATTTTCGCATTTGTATATCCCATTGTATCTTTGCATTTCTAATGTACGAGGGCAAGTCGAATGAAAGTGCGCCTGCCCTAACCGCGCAATAATGGTTCGGTTCATTATCTGCGAGGCATGCGCGTAGGAGAACGGCATGTCGCATTCGCAAAAGTGACACGCAGGTGTGAAGATAAATATTCTTTAATACTCTCATACACTGGGTTGAATATGGTTGCGTCACATAATGGACACTTCAAAAGTTGAACAGCTCGGTGTCGCGAAGTTTTTGATAGCTAAAGGTGTTTCCAAAACAGAAATTAATCGCCGTATGGCTGCCTTTTACGTCGAACACGGCATTTAATTGACCACTGTGAAGTGTTGGAGTAAACGGTTTAAAGGACGTTGTGAAGACATTCCAAGACCGGGCCAAAACCATCGTGCAATCACCCCCCACACAATTTCAAAGGTTCATGAGCTGATGAAACAAGAACGGAGGATAAGCATCGATGAACTGGCAGACCGTCTGAACATCAGTCACGGTTCGGTTCACGCCATAATTCATGAGCTTCTCGGTTATCGGCTCTTTGGTGCGCAATGGATCCCCAAGATTTTGATCCATCGCGAGAAGACGGAGAAGTTTCGCGCTGCCTTGACTCATCTGATCGGGTATCACAATGAGGATGACGACTTCTTGTTTGCAATTGTGATCGGGGACGAACCTTGGTGCCACTACTACGAGCCTGAAACACGACGGCAAAGCTTACAGTGGAAACATTCGAATTTACCATGCCCAAAGAACGCAAAGGCCATCATTTCCGCTGGAAAGGTGTTGTTGACTTTTCTTTTGGCCGTCAGGGTCCATTACTGATAGAATTTGCTAAATCTTGAGAGGCTATCAATTGTTTCCGATATTGTGAAACGCCAGAACGGCAGTGTGTCGCAATCAAGAACGAACAACCTGGAAAATTGACGAATGGGGTCATCTTATTCGACGACAATGCCTGTCCCCACGTCGCTTATGTGGTTAATACAAAACTGGCAAAGTTCAAGTGGGAAACGCTGCAGCATCCGCCATACAGCTCAGACCTGTCACCTTGCGACTTCTACATTTTGGGGCAACCGAAAAAACAGCTCAAGGGAACCAGATACAGACTTATTGAAGCAGCAACCCAAGGAGTTTTGTAAGACGGGAATCACGCGACTCGTTAGTCAATGGGACAAATGTCTAAATTCTCATGGAGACTACTTTTAAATAAAGTACCCCGTTGTTGGCTCACATTCATTTGACTTGCCCTCGTATATCATGCAGAATTCCTGCTTTTTATACGTGCCCTCTGTTGCGACTATGATTTCGGTGCAATTACTCACGATACACGACCGGTGACAGTTGCTTTTGCGTAATACATTAAAACAAATTACAGCGTCATTGAGATTTTTCACTGGCCATTGCATATATACAAGAATGTAAGCACGGTTCTTGAATGACAAAGTTTCATTAACATATTTGTCCTCAACTTGTTCAGTTCATTGCCTTTTAATTTTTCATATCAGTGGCATGCACTGCTTTGCTGGTTTCGAACTGATATAGTTTCAAAGTTCGTGTGATTTTTTCTTTACTTAGATAGACAAAAATATGGAAGCATTGATATCAGTTACTTAGGGCAAAATTTTTGGCACATACGAGTATATTCTATATGAAAAAATACGTATTTTATTGTTTTGACTGTGCGTAGCGTTCAAGAATTCGTTTGCAGCATCTTTGGCAATGACAATGCAGTTATTATTCATGGATTTGATCCCTTGATAACTTGTTTATGAGGAAGCTTTAGCTCGGGCCCAATCCGACGCGGCCTATTCAAATATTTGTAAAACGCAGAAACGCTTTTCTTAGATAATCCTGCTAATCGCTTTTATTGAAATTTGTTGCATTTGAGAGAGAAAGTTAAATCCTAGTTCTGTTGGAAACACAACTTCGATTTAGGGCCTGAATTTTGTTTAAAATATTTTGAAAATTTTGAAAGTATGAAAAAATAGAAGCACGACGTTTACAAACGAATAGCTATGCATGAAGAACAGACATTGTGGTTCTGTAAACGGCATCTACTATAACAGTAAAAGCGGACAAGTTTGCTATGTCAATTTGTATCTTACGTGAATTGGTTACGTTGTGTACAAGGGTTCTGCACAAGCCGTATTTCCACAATACTAAATTTTTTTGAGATTCATGTGTAACATATCCATTCTGTCCGCTGTAGATGTACTATTAGATGCAATTCACAGAATTGTGATATCATTCTTCATTGTTGAGTCACGGAGTTTTAAACTTGATAGTTTCGTTTCCTGAAAATGTTCGATTTGGCCAATTTTTAATAAATAATTGACCACCTAAATGAAAAATTCGAAACCAGTAGTCACTAGAATTAAACTTGTTCTTTTAAATGCAACAAACCTCAAATTTGGTGAAGTGGTTGCAGGGAAAAACGAATTCCCCTTCTACATGTATTTAAATAGGAGCACCCGAGTTAAAGCTTCCTCGAACAAAAGTTCTGGCTACGCCACTGGCCCCATATATATATATATATATATATATATATATATATATATATATATATATATATATATATATATATATATATATATATATATATATGTACGTTACGTCTAAGCGCGTAAAAGGGACGTGTGGATCAAGAAGAGAAAGAAAGAGGAGAACGAAGACTGTGCAGCGGCCATTCCTGTTGTTCGTAGCCTGCCGTTCCTGCTCTCGCACGCCTATATAAACCCCTTTTCTCCGTGCTTAACGTAACAATATATATATATATATATATATATATATATATATATATATATATATATATATATATATATATATATATATATATATATATATATATATATATATATGTGTGTGTGTGTGTGTGTGTGTGTGTGTGTGTGTGTGTGTGTGTGTGTGTGTGTGTGTGTGTGTGTGTGTGTGTGTGTGTATATATGGGGCCAGTGGCGTAGCCCCCCCCGAACAAAATTTCTGGCTACGCCACTGCAACAACTAAATAGGACGAAACACGCCACTGAATGTTGAAGTTGGCTTAGCTTTCCTGATTTTCCCGTCGGCTGCTGGGCAAAAGCGTTGCACGTGGAAGCAGCGTCGATTCCACCAGCGTCTCATCTCAGAAGCCGAAATATGCGCTGCATGCCAGACCATACTTGGCGCAGTGACCCGCACATGTTGAAACTCTGCCTCGTAGCATTCCTTGCACTGCTTCATAAAGTTGTCCTCGAGTAATGATGACGGTGATGATTCACAAGGGCACTAGCCACGCCAGGAATGAGGTGGTAATTTGATATAGGAACAAAAAAATGTTGTCGAATATGTGAAAGAAACTGGTAACGAATAAAATAAAATAGCATGGGGCGGGCTCTACATAGAGAATCGTTCACGTGCTCTTTTCTTTGCCGTTGGCATACACTCTTTGATAATTACGAACAAATGTGAGTAGTTCCACACGCTGCCATGTTAGTACGGCTTGACTATTGTATGCCCTTTTGTTTGTGTGCGTTCGCGGCGTCCCATAGATATGAAATACACACACACACACACACACACACATATATATATATATATATATATATATATATATATATATATATATATATATATATATAAACGAGAAGAAAGCGGGTTAACCGAGGGGCCCGATTTTAATTAGTCATATCATAAGAAACCAACAAACATCGACACCAAGGAGAACATAGGGGAAATTACTTGTGCATAATAAATGAAATAAAGAAACGATAAATTAATGGAAATTAAAGTGGATGAAAAAACAACCTGCCGCAGGTAGGAACCTAACCCACAACCTTCGCATTTCGCGTGCGATGCTCTACCAATTGAGCTACCGCGGCGCTGTTTTCCCATCCACTTTCTTGGGTATTTATGTGTCCTAGTAAGACCCTGTTAGCCAGCGCCACCACTCACAGACCTCGGCGGCGGACGTGGAACGTCCTTTTTGCCGCAGGCGTCACGAGAACGTGATCTTTTTGGGTGAACGCATCTGGTCAAAAAACCCAAGAAGAGTGGTGGCGCTGGCTAACACTCCCAGGGTTCTACTAGGACACATAAATACCCAGGAAAATGGATGGGAAAACGGCGCCGTGGTAGTTCAAGTGGTAGAGCATCGCATGCGAAATGCGAAGGTTGTGGGTTCGGTTCCCACCTGCGGCAAGTTGTTTTTTCATCCACTTTAATTTCCATTAATTTATCGCTTCTTTATTTAATTTATTATACACAAGCAATTTCCCCTATGTTCTCTTGGTGTCAAATATATATATATATACATATATATATACATATATATACACACACACACACACACACACACACACACACACACACACACACACACAGCGGGCCCCAACTATTCTGCACCAAGACATAAATATATACAAATGCTGCGTGGCTGGATCGAACCAAGGTAATACTGTGCCATCGGCTGTAGATAATCAGATAATTTTATGCGAAGCATATTACGAGGGCTCAACCCAGCTCCTCAGGCGCGGCGGTGACCATGAAATCACGTGACACCGTGACGTCACGACAGAGGAGAAGTGGCTTTGGCTCAACTCTTGCAAGACGGGCTGGGTGGGAATCGAACCAGGGTCTCCGGAGTGTGGGACGGAGGCGCTACCACTGAGCCACGAGTACAACGCTTCAAAGCGGTACAAAAGCGCCTCTAGTGAATGCGGTGTTGCCTTAGAAACGCGCTGTTTCTAAGGCGTGCGTCTCTTGCTCAGGCGCACATTTCGTTGCCGCGCCGAACGCTGCTTTGCTCGACGCTCACCGCGTCCAATGCGGGGCGCGTAGTCGCTGCCCTGTAGCCCATTGTCTTACACCCCTTGGCGGGTCGACGGGAACGCTGTCGCGTTCCACTCTTGAAGGCGAAGAAGTAATGCATGAGTTGTTTCTTCGTCTAGCCGAACCAAATATAGCCAAGCAACAGCAGTTCACCAGGCTAAACAGTGGTTCAACAACTAAAATAAAGGCTAGTATGCTTCGCATCCTGGGCTTAACCTTACCTAAGCCACAGCCATTTTTTTTTCCATTCCACCTTAATATATATTAAGTCAAAGGATTATTCATAGTCTCAAATATAATTACATCAAAAGCGTCAATGAGAAAATTGTAGAGCAATATGAAAAACTCCGCATACAGCTTTCAGTTGCTCAATAGGTGCTGCGTAAACTTGCTTTTGCGAGCGCGAAGGAAGCCCGCGAAAACACGCAAGGTGCCTCGAGTGGCGACTCGCGCGGCAAGTTTTTTTCCAATCTTTCCTAACTTTCCGCTTATGAACTGAATCGATATCAGTGGGTTCAGCTCTTCGTTCTTTATTTAGCAAATACATTTAGGCAGCGGCTAATTCGTCACCTTTCTGACTCAGTAGTGTTCCACGGGCGGTCACTATCGGATTGTTTATATTCTGCCTGATCGCTCGCGGGTGTGCTCAGTTGCGATAAATTTGTAGCTTAGAAGGATTCTGACGTAGATGGTATGTACGATGTAACAGATTGTGTCAAATACGTATCATAGCTAATCATTGCGCTTACTGTGTGGTCCGCCAGGAAACGATCAGCTTCGAACATTAGTGTGCTGTCGGTGTAGTGGCTGTCACCCATGCTCTGATGAAGCAGGCGTTAAGCACTGCCCATACGTAGGCCGATCCCGAAGAAACTGCAATGCCTGCCCGACCGGCGGCGGAGGTAAATCAAGCGTTAAGCACTACCCATATGTGGGCCGATCCCGAAGGTTGTGCAATGCCGGGCCGACACACGCGGAGATTAAGCAGGCGTTAGGCACTCCTCGTACGCGGGCCCATAGATGCACCCATAGGTGGACCAATAGGCCCCATAGGTGAATCAATCCCGGAGATTTTGCAATGCCGGGCCGACCCGCAGTGGAGGTGAAGCAGGCGTTAAGCACTCGCCATGCGACGGCACATTGTTATCACAGGCGCATTGTCGCAAGACGGCATTGCACTACCTTCGGCATCGGCCAATGTATGGCGAGTGTTTAACGCCTGCTTCACCTCCGCCGCGGGTCGGGCCGGCATTGTAGAATCTGCGGGATTGGCCCACCTATGAAGAGTGTTTAACGCCTGTTTCACCTCCGCCGCAGGTCGGCCAGGCATTGCACTATGTCCGAGATCGCCCACATATGGGGAGTGCTTAATGCATACTTCACCTCCGCCGCTGTTCGGGCCGGCATTGCACTACCTTCGGGATTGGCCCACGTATGAGGAGTGCTTAACGCCAGTTTCACCTCTGCCGTGGGTCGGCCCGGCATTGCAATATCTCCTGGACCGGCCTACGTGTGGTGTGTGCTTGACGTCTGCTTCACCTCCGCCGCGGGTCGGCCCGGCATTGCACTACCTTCGGTATCAGCCTACGTATGACAAGTGCTTAACGCTTGATTCACCTCCGCCGCGGGTCGGCCCGGCATTGCACTACCTTTGGGATCGGCCCGCGTATTGCGAGCGTTTAACGCTTGCTTCACCTCCGAGAAGGGTTGTGCCGGTATTGCAGTACCTTCGGGTTCGGCCCACGTGTGGCGAGTGCTTAACGCCTGCTTTACTTCTTCCGCGGGTCGGGCCGGCATTGCAGTTTCTTCGGAATCGGACCACGTATCGGGAGTGCTTAACGCCTGCTTAACCTACGCTGCAGGTTGGGCCGGCATTGCACTTTCTTCCGGACCGGCCCACGTATGGTACTTTTTTTTTCTTATCACGCCAACTACAGGAAAATTTCCTTGGGCGCTAGAGGTAGACAGGTTCGCTGTAATACCGCAGCCCGTGCCTTTGTTGCTCGCTAAATTTAGCAGACGACGTCAAGAGCAAAATCGGAAACCCCCCAGGGCCAATATCTTTGTAAACATAAATAATGTTTCGTTCGTCCTGAAAATCACCAGCCGAGGTGCATCATTGGAGCCAATCAACATTGCGGCATCGAATGAAGGTTTCACTAAACAGCCTCCTAAGCTGCACTGGGTGCCTGGAGGATTCTCCGCAGAAGGCTCCTTTAGTCTTGCTGCACAGCGCAGAACGCAATGGGTATTGGAGGAACACACGTCAGCAGCACCGGTCTTTTAACAAAGAGCGTTTGTTGTGACTTTTGCAAGCTGGGGAGAACTTGGCGTTAACTAATCTTCTGTCCAGATGGGCATACCCATAACCTGTGCCCTCTGAAATTCCTGAACGCTACCAACAAGCCAGGCCTTTCTTTTTTATTTCAGAACGCCCTGGGTGTCGCCATAATGCGCTGTGTCTATACTCGCGAACAACTTTGGCTATGAAGGGAAAGCTACGGGGGCGCAGCTTCTGCAGGAAGTAGGAAGCTAAAAGCAGGAAGCAGGAAGTAGGAAGCAGGAAGCAAGAAGCATGAAGCTAAAAAACCTCAGCTAAACACTGAAAAAAAAATGGCTGTGGCTTAGGTAAGGTTAAGCCCAGGATGCGAAGCATACTAGCCTTTATTTTAGTTGTTGAACCACTGTTTAGCCTGGTGAACTGCTGTTGCTTGGCTATATTTGGTTCGGCTAGACGAAGAAACAACTCATGCATTACTTCTTCGCCTTCAAGAGTGGAACGCGACAGCGTTCCCGTCGACCCGCCAAGGGGTGTAAGACAATGGGCTACAGGGCAGCGACTACGCGCCCCGCATTGGACGCGGTGAGCGTCGAGCAAAGCAGCGTTCGGCGCGGCAACGAAATGTGCGCCTGAGCAAGAGACGCACGCCTTAGAAACAGCGCGTTTCTAAGGCAACACCGCATTCACTAGAGGCGCTTTTGTACCGCTTTGAAGCGTTGTACTCGTGGCTCAGTGGTAGCGTCTCCGTCCCACACTCCGGAGACCCTGGTTCGATTCCCACCCAGCCCGTCTTGCAAGAGTTGAGCCAAAGCCACTTCTCCTCTGTCGTGACGTCACGGTGTCACGTGATTTCATGGTCACCGCCGCGCCTGAGGAGCTGGGTTGAGCCCTCGTAATATGCTTCGCATAAAAACAAGGAAAAGCCACCAGGACACCTCACCAAGTTGATGAACAGCGGGCTGGAGTCCTCAAGAATCCGCACGGTACCCTATCCGGACATTCTCGGGAGGGGACCACGTGGAGGGGATCAGCAGCACTCGAGTTCGAACGCAAAAAAAGTTCCCACCTACACCATAGAGAAAGAAATTTCAACAAGAGCGGACACTTCCATAGAGCCCAGCAGCCGAATTTACTGTAGCGCGCCAAGCGGACGGTATTAACACTTTCCGGTTTCGGTTTTGGACGCGCGTTTTGAACGTCAGTTGGTAACGCCACGCCGGCTGCGCTGATCATGCAGCGCGGCATTTTTTTTTTTTTGCTTCTACTGCTGAATCACGTACGGCTTTCGCGCGGAATCATTTTATTATTTAGTAAAAATGATTGCGAACGATCTTTACAAGCCTACACCGAATCTGTGTCACGTGCAACTTCATAAAGCAGACGAAAGGTGTCTTCTGAAACGGTAAAATGATTATTTTGCTTTATATAAATGCTCGTTCCGGGCTTCTTGTGCATTCATGCAAAGTTGTAGCACCAGGTAAGCAGCAGTCGTTGCCGTACGAAGCTCCACCGTATGACATCAGTTGAAAAAACGTAATTCCAAGCATGTATTATTTTGGTATATTGATCTAACAGGAATATAGCGTGTTGAGGCGAAACGTGCGTAAGTGGTGAATGAGTGGCATTACAGATAAATTCACTTTTACATACATTTCGCAGCAAATAGACTCCTCCCAAACAATGCCATATCTGAAGAATACATCCGATTTAAAACATGTAAAATTTTTATTTTGCTTTATATAAATGCTCGTTCCGGGCTTCTTGTGCATTCATGCAAGGTTGTAGCACCAGGTAAGCAGCAGTCGTTGCCGTACGAAGCTCCACCGTATGACATCAGCTGAAAAAACGTAATTCCAAGCATGTATTATTTTGGTATATTGATCTAACAGGAATATAGCGTGTTGAGGCGAAACGTGCGTAAGTGGTGAATGAGCGGCATTACAGATAAATTCACTTTTACATACATTTCGCAGCAAATAGACTCCTCCCAAACAATGCCATATCTGAAGAAGACATCCGATTTAAAACATGTAAAATTTTTATTTTGCTTTATATAAATGCTCGTTCCGGGCTTCTTGTGCATTCATGCAAGGTTGTAGCACCAGGTAAGCAGCAGTCGTTGCCGTACGAAGCTCCACCGTATGACATCAGCTGAAAAAACGTAATTCCAAGCATGTATTATTTTGGTATATTGATCTAACAGGAATATAGCGTGTTGAGGCGAAACGTGCGTAAGTGGTGAATGAGCGGCATTACAGATAAATTCACTTTTACATACATTTCGCAGCAAATAGACTCCTCCCAAACAATGCCATATCTGAAGAAGACATCCGATTTTCAAGCATCCCTCCCTTCCCGGGCATTATTTCCTGCACTTTAAGAGCACAAATATGCGGGTGACTACGCTTTTCCAATACAACTTGGCCTCAGTCGACGCGATGGTACGCCAAGTACACAGCGGTGGCTACAACAGAGGCTCTCAGCCAGACCATGTTGCACGCTCGCAGAATGCCTTCTAGTCGCACACCAAGACAGATTTGTGGGTGCGAAGCCTGTTTTCAACCGCTCAGAAGACAAGAAATGTCAATTTCTTGAGCTCCTCGGCGTTATCTTTTACGCGTCCTGCCGGCTACAGCAACACGTACACTCCCGTGTTATCACTGTCGGCAATTGCTTGTCGCGTTTTCGGCAAGCGTGAGTACCGAAATAAGGTATATTTTGTTGCAGGGCCATAAAAAGCGTCACAAGCTTGTCCCGCTCAAATTAAGTACTGGCAAAACTAACCACGTTAGCTTACTAGCTAACAGCTTCACAGCCCCAGGCGCGGCGAGCATGCCTCAAAACTATCCCAAACAGCTACGAAATGAATTAAAGTAATTTTAGGGGTTACAGAATGCGTCACGAATTTCTTACAGTAAGATACAGTAAGATTCACTACACGCTAAACTAACTGCGGGACACAGCCGAGCTGCTTTTCGTTAACTGCGCCACTACGCCGAGCGCGGCCACTCTGCATGAAAAGTACCCCAAGAAGTAGCGAAATTAGTTACAATAATGTCTGCGGTCAGGGAAAGCGCCAGAACGTGTCCCGGTAACATTCAGCACACGCGAAACTGCGTCACACGGCCGAGGTGCTTTTCGTCACAAAGCCAGGAGCGGCGAGCGTGCCGAAAAACTACCGAAATAAGTTAAAATGATGCTTGGGCTCATGGAGAGCGTCGCAAACATCTCCCAGTACGAGTAGTGAACTCACATTAACTAGGCCTGGACGGCGAATCTGTTTTTCGATAACTGTGTTACTATATAGGTTCTGTTTTGTGCAGTAAGCCGAAAGACAAGTTAAGATTACCCTAAGTGATACGGAAAACTTTGTGCAGTATTCTCGAGGGGTAGGGCGCATGTCCTTTATCTCAAAACTTAAAAATAGACTTTCTGCATAGTGTAACAACTTTAAAACATGCTATGTGTTCTAGCGCAGTGGACTGTTAAGGCCCGTGACCGGAAGTTTCATGGGGCGCGCTCTCACGCTGCTGCTGTTTGCGCGCGAACTAAACCGTTGAGAGCGCAGATTCCGGGCATGCTCGTTAGCATGGACGAGAAGTTAAAGCCAAGCCCTTCCACAGGTTACAAGAATAAAAAAAAACGTTCTTAGTTAAAAGACCAATGCTATTTATGCGTGTCTCAGCAATGCTGCTTGTGTTCTGGATTGCAAGGGCAGATTTAAGCAGTCTTCGGATTAAAACATGCAGAGCACTAGAGCAATTGAAGTGGCTGAATAGGATAGCCTTCACTCGGCACCACTGTATAGATTGAACTGTTCCCTTTATGATCATAATAGCCGTAGTCGGACTTTGAGATGAAACACTTGAAAGGTTTATTTACAGTCAGAGTCAATTCACAGTCTTAGTCATTACGGGCTGGCAGCAACTCGGACGCTGCGGCCCGTGGCAAGAAGCTAGAAAGAGATGAATCAAGGAATGCTCTCGGAAAGCTCTTTTGCTGCTCCCCGTCTGCGTCTTTTAAGCCCTTCGATGTCTCGAAGACACGTCACGTTCGGCCAATGGGAGAGCCCGCTCGGATGTCGTCATTTTCGGCCAATGGTAGGCGCCCGTGCGATGGAGTCACACCCGGCGAAGAGAGTCACTGCTCGTGTGTTTGTCCGAGGGCTTTCTTCTACCTGCGGTCTTGCCTTGGTGACTTGCAATGCGCCGTCACAATAGATGGATGGGGGTGACGCCGCCGGGTTGTCACTGCGCATTACAGCCGTCTTGCTTCGGGACCCACTTTACCCGCAACAGTGCCAGCCTCTCGCTTCACTTTCGGGAAGAGTCAAGCAGTGAATAGCTCCACCGGCGGCACACGAAGTGGGGTCCGCCAACTTGTTTGCACGTGCCGTGCCTCAGGAATGTGGTATCCGTGCTTCTGCGCTCCTTAATTAGCTGTGGTACGATTCGATATGGTCTGGGGAACTCGAAGTAGGCTCAGGAAGCGGTCCCGTTTCTAACACCGCGGCCATTCTTGCCGACTACTGTCGGAACAAACGCGTAGAGTTCCCGTGAATGCTATGATTGTTCGATGTATTGCGATTGCTAATAATAATGACGCTAAGTAATTGCTATTCATTTGTCTCACGTTCCTGCTTCCAACGTTCGTGTGGTTTTGATAACGCTCTCCTCACGTGCACAAACGCTACTAATTGAAACGGTTCCACCTGTCGAGTTGGCTAAATCGAAACTCGCTAAGCGTCTGAACACCCCCTGGCTTACCCGCGGGAAATTCTTAACGGTCTTCTATGACGCCTGTCACTGCATGCGTAGGGCTTAATGGTTTCAATGTCAGTCTTCTGTGCATGAGGTGCTGTGTTCGAATGCTGCTGTTGGAGGATTCTATTAAAGTTTATTACATCTTTGATTATGCAGTTATTTGTCGAAAATTATAAGTTTGTAAAGTCATTTACAACCAAAAGCACCAAGTTTGCCATGCTGGTTGAACCGCCCCACTTCCAGCTCCCGTAGACACTAGCGCCAGAGATCCCCCAAGTAATTATTACATGAAACAATACGGTATGTTTCTCTCCATTCGCAGCTTTTGAGGACTCCGTTTTCACCGTGTTCTCACATCAGTGTGGCAACAGAGGTCGACAGTGTTGATCCCTGTTATAATTATATGTTCTCTTCGCGCAGGAAGTCTACAGTTACCTTAGCATATGCTTAAGGGGATCACTAAATTCCTTGACATTCTTATCCGAATGCAATCTGACTTTCTGTTATTTGTTTTCTCTCACCGAAGGGCATAGATTCGAGTGTCTTCAGTCGACCCTAATTATGTTAGCCCTAAATAAAAGCAAAAGTGGTGCGTTCGACTCCCACAAGATGTCGTGGATTGAAACACCTTATGTAACCCTATCTTAATTAATCATGCCTTAATTAACATTGTCGTAATGAATGCAATGGTTGTAGGTTCGACTGCTTTAATTAACTTTAGCTTGATTATTTCTGCCTTAAATAACTGTTCAGTAATTAACCAAAGGTCCAGGATCTGACACCCTATATTTATGCCAATGAATTTTGGTGCCATTGAATTTTCCGGAGAGTCAAATTTTCGACCCATGAGCTACCTAAGGCTTTCGCCTTAATAATCAAATGTCTTTCATAATGTCCAGCACCACTGTCTCCTAACGGAAGCTTTCTTAGCTCGTATGCGTCGGGCTTGCTGTTGGTTCTGCTTTATACATTTCTCCCGTTGTGAACACAGTAAAAACAGAGGCGGAAGGTGACGTAAAGCGTCGTCCTCTCTCGGGGGAAACAGGCGAGCGCCGGGCTGCGTTAGGTCCCTAGCTTAAAGGGACACTTAAGTGAAAAGTGATTTCTTCTGCATCAGTAAATCACCGTTCTACAACACCAAAAACACCACTCTTACAACGATAAGACGTTTGTTAAGCTAGAAAAAGCGCAAGAACGAAATGCGGGTGGCGACGCCTACTTGAGTTCCCGCACCTGGGGGCTGTGACGTCTTGGATTTTGATGGCATCTTCTAGGGCCTACTAGTTATATATAGCGGTACAGATTGACTACATTGTGTTCTAAAGGAACCAGATATTAAGCATGCCAAGTTTCGGGAACCTTCATTCAGCCAACGCGGCCCAAATGCGAAAACAAACTTTGGAATCCCTGACTCACGCTGACGTACCGGCGCTGGCGTTTAGGCGCGAAATTCAAATACTGATACTTGGACCTTCATTTTCTCATCTAATATTCAAACTATTTTCTTGAAATGACTGCCTGCAGGTTTCTCAAACAATGCTTTATTAGTCTAAACTGATTTACTGTTTCCCTTTTGTGTCCCTTTAAGTTATAGTACTCCTCCTCTCCAGCGCCAGTAGCCCTCCTTCTCTTCCGGGGCACGCTTCCCTCACCCAGCTCGGCGGCCTCCGACTTAATCCCATTTCACAGACGCTACATGTACGCTTGTGCGTAAAATTCTCTATCTACGGAACTTACGACACGTAAAACGACACGCTTCGCGGTGCGCCACAAGCGGCCGCCAGGACTGCTTGCGCAGGCGCGTTAATATAGCTGTGTCGTCTGGTACTCTGCGCGCGTGCGCAAAGCCTCCCTTCATACTGGCACCGCAGCTTTGCATGCATCGCGGTGCAAGAACGCCCGTCTTCTGTTTGAACTGTTGTAACGCGCTGAGTGTTTTATGCCACGTAGCACAGCTAACTGCACGAAGTGGCAAATGAGTATTCCGAGAATAACAGTTTTTCATACAGGTGTTCAATACTTAACAGCACGTCATAAGCATGACAGGTGTGCCTGCATATTACTCGTCTCAATTTAGCTGATGAACTCGTAAAAAACTATTAGCACTGCTCAGTCTAACGTTTGTATGAGTAGGGCTGTGTGTTGAATGAGAAAAAGCGATGTAGTCGACGATTATTATACTGAAGCTAGTCAGTGACGCATGTACTGCGTGATAACGTCTACTTGTATTTTCACGCCAGGTCGTTTTGCCGCTCAACACGACATAGCCCTCCGTTCCTAAGGACGGCGTGGTTTAATTGCTAAAGCAGCGAAGTAATGCGGGCTAACTGTTCGTGATTTTATAATAAATGATTGAATGAGCAGGTAGAGCTTACCAAGTCTTAGAAAGACAGCGAGAGAGACTTGACATGAAAGGAGCGACCAAATCATTGTACGCAAAGCTGAGGCTTTGTTATGCGCCCCAGCTCCTCTGACTTCCAACGAGTTATAAACATGGCTAATTAATTAATTAATGTTGGCCAATCTCGGAGGCGGTCCGCAAAGGCATGGGACTCGTCGTCCTGTTTCTAAACGTCGGCACATCATCATTACGTTGCGCAGAAGCTGAACAGCTGTTACTCGACCATTTCACGAAATCTTAGCATCAAATGAATTTTTTTATTCCTGTCTTTTCATATCATCTTCAATTTCTCCTCTTCCCTTTCTGCCCTTTTTCCACATCGCCAACGCTGATTAGCAAGCTATAGAACAAAGTAATTCAAGCAAACCTCTCAGGTTCTCTCCCACAATAAATCTCTCTCTCTCTCTCTCACACACACACAAACACACACAAACACACACACACACACACACACACACACACACACACACACACACACACACACACACACGTTTGCTTCTCTCGCTGGGTAACCTCCAGTATGTTTCGTCATCACGTCCGAGCTTAAAAGCTTTCCTTGTGACTGGTCTAGACGATATAAACAAGTCTTTTTTGAACTATTTCAATTTATCTCTGGGATGAAAGCTGTTTTCCTTTATGTATGACGATTTTTAAAGAAAAAGGAGCTTTTTTTGGCACCTCATTCAATGAAAACCAATAGGAACCTAAACGTCTTGGTATCTTTCTCGAATTTGTGCAGCATTAGCATTGCAGACAAGTTACCTTCGCACTGTTATCGACTCTTCACAAATTTTTCCCTGTTTAGCAGCCGCTGAATTGTTGTGCAGAATCTATTTGACTGCTTCATGGATTCAGCAATTCGCGCCACACATATTAGAGCACGTCCGTTGAACCTGCGTGATTTTATTACAACAACGCATTTATGACTTAATTATTTAATTAATTACTGAAGCAAACCTAATGTCTGTGTACATATAAAATCTAGTTTCTATGCATCTGATGGAAAAGGGAACGCCGTTGTCACTGCCGTTGGATCGGTGTCCCATTCGTTCCCCTTCTGTGTGACGCCTCGCAGGGAAGGCTGTGCAGTATCGAGGAAACATGTATCTTAAATACCACC